>NC_073238.2:17760000-18415000 GCF_029281585.2 Gorilla gorilla gorilla
AGAACGGAATGGAATGGAATTGAATGGAATGTAACCGAGTAGAACGGAACGGAATGGAATGGAATGGAATGGAATGGAATGGAATGGAATGGAATGGAATGGAATGGAATGGAATGGACACCAGTAGAATGGAATGGAATGGAATGGAATGGAATGGAATGGAATGGAATGGAATGGAATCTACCCGAGTAGTACGGAATGGAACGGAATGGAATGGAATGGAATGGACAGGAGCAGAACGGAATGGAATGCAATGGAATGGAATGGAATGTACCCGAGCACAACGGAATGGAATGAAATGGAAATGGAAAGGGAATGGAAATGGAACGGGAATGGAAATGGAACGGGAACGGAAATGGAACAGGAATGGAAATGGAACGGGAACGGAAACGGAACGAGAACGGAAATGGAACGGGAACGGAAACGGAACGGGAACGGAAATGGAACGGGAATGGTAACGGAACGGGAATGGAAATGGAACGGGAATGGAAAAGGAACGGGAATGGAAATGGATCGGGAATGGAAATGGAACGGGAATGGTAATGGAACTGGAATGGAAATGGAACGGGAATGGAAAAGAAACGGGAATGGAAATGGAACGGGAATGGAAATGGAATGGGAATGGAAATGGAATGGAATGGAATGGAATGGAATGGAATGGAATGTACCGGAGTGGAGTGGAGTGGAGTGGAGTGGAGTAGAGTGCACTGGAACGGAATGGAATGGAATGGAATGGAATGGAACGGAACGGAATGTACCCGAGAAGCACGGAATGGAATGGAATGGAATGGAATGGAATGGAATGTACCGGAGTGGAGTGGAGTGGAATGGAGTGGAGTGGAGTGGAGTGGAGTGGAATGGAATGGAATGGAATGGAATGGAATGGAATGCAATGGAATGCAATGGAATAGAAAGGAATGGAATGGAATGGAATGGAATGGAATGGAGTGGAATGGAATGGAATGGACACCAGTAGAATGGAATGGAATGGAATGGAATGGAATGGAATGGAATGGAATGGAATTCAATGGAATGGAATGGAATGGAATGGAATTCTATGGAATGGAATGGAATGGAATGGAATTCAATGGAATGGAATGGAATGGAATGGAATTCTATGGAATGGAATGGAGTGGAATCGAATGGAATCGAATGGAATCGAATGGAATGGAATGGAATAGAATGGAATCAACCCGAGTAGAACGGAACGGAACGCAACGGAACGGAACGGAACGGAACGGGACGGAAAGGAACGGAATGGAATGGAATGGAACGGAATTCCATGGAATGGAATGGAATGGAATGGAATTCCATGGAATGGAATGGAATTCCATGGAATGGAATGGAATTCCATGGAATGGAATGGAATGGAATGGAATGGAATGGAATGGAATTCAATGGAATGGAATGGAATGGAATGGAATGGAATGGAATGGAATGGAATGGAATGGAATTCAATGGAATGGAACGGAATGGATTGGAATGGAATGGAATAGAATGGAATCAACCCGAGTAGAACGGAACGGAACACAACGGAACGGAACGGAACGCAACGGAACGGAACGGAACGGAATGGAATGGAATGGAACGGAATTCAGTGGAATGGAATGGAATGGAATGGAATTCTATGGAATGGAATGGAATGGAATGGAATGGAATTCCATGGAATGGAATGGAATGGAATGGAATTCCATGGAATGGAATGGAATGGAATGGAATGGAATGGAATGGAATTCAATGGAATGGAATGGAGTGGAATGGAATGGAATCGAATGGAATTGAATGGAATCGAATGGAATCAAATGGGATCGAATGGAATGGAATGGAATAGAATGGAATCAACCCGAGTAGAACGGAATGGAATGGAATGGAATGGAATGGAATGGGATGGAATGGAATGGAATGGAATGGAATGGAATGGAATTCAATGGAATGGAATGCAATGGAATGGAATGGAATGGAATGGAATTCAATGGAATGGAAAGGAACGGAGTGGAATTCAATGGAATGGAATGGAATGGAATGGAATGGAATTCAATGGAATGGAATGGAATGGAATGGAATGGAATGGAATGGAATGGAATGGAATTCCATGGAATGGAATGGAATGGAATGGAATGGAATGGAATGGAATTCAATGGAATTCAATGGAATGGAATGGAATGGAATGGAATCGAATGGAATGGAATGGAATGGAATGGAATGGAATGGAATAGAATGGAATCAACCTGAATAGAACGGAATGGAATGGAATGGAATGTAATGGAATGGAATGGAATGGAATGGAATGGAATGGAATGTACCAAAGTAGAACGGAATGGAATGGAATGGAATGGAATGGAATGGAATGGAATGGAATGGAATGGAATGGAATGGAATGGAAAGGAATGGAATGGAACGGAATGGAATGTACCCGAGTAGAACGGAATGGAATGGAATGGAATTGATTGGAATGGAATGGAATGGAATGGAATGGAATGGAATGTAACCGAGTAGAACGGAATGGAATGTAATTGAATGGAATGTAACCGAGTTGAACGGAACGGAATGGAATGGAATGGAATGGAATGGAATGGAATGGAATGGAATGGAATGGAATGGAATGGAATTGAGTGCAATGCAATGCAATGGAATGCAATGGAATGGAAAGGAATGGAATGGAATGGAATGGAATCTACCCGAGTAGAACGGAATGGAATGGAATTGAATGGAATGTAACCGAGTAGAACGGAACGGAATGGAATGGAATGGAATGGAATGCAATGGAATGGAATGGAATGGAATGGAATGGAATGGAATGGAATGGAATGGACACCAGTAGAATGGAATGGAATGGAATGGAATGGAATGGAATGGAATGGAATGGAATGGAATGGAATGGACACCAGTAGAATGGAATGGAATGGAATGGAATGGAATGGAATGGAATGGAATGGAATGGAATGGAATGGAATTCAATGGAATGGAATGGAATTCAATGGAATGGAATGGAATGGAATGGAATGGAATTCAATGGAATGGAATGGAATGGAATGGAATGGAATGGAATGGAATTCAATGGAATGGAATGGAGTGGAATGGAATGGAATCGAATGGAATTGAATGGAATCGAATGGAATCAAATGGGATCGAATGGAATGGAATGGAATAGAATGGAATCAACCCGAGTAGAACGGAATGGAATGGAATGGAATGGAATGGGATGGAATGGAATGGAATGGAATGGAATGGAATTCAATGGAATTCAATGGAATGGAATGGAATGGAATGGAATGGAATGGAATGGAATGGAATGGAATGGAATTCAATGGAATGGAATGGAACGGAATGGAATTCAATGGAATGGAATGGAATGGAATGGAATGGAATGGAATTCAATGGAATGGAATGGAATGGAATGGAATGGAATTCCATGGAATGGAATGGAATGGAATGGGATTCAATGGAATGGAATGGAATGGAATCGAATGGAATGGAATGGAATGGAATGGAATGGAATGGAATGGAATGGAATGGAATGGAATGGAATAGAATGGAATCAATCCGAGTAGAACGGAATGGAATGGAATGGAATGGAATGGAATGGAATGGAATGGAATGGAATGGAATGGAATGTACCAAAGTAGAACGGAATGGAATGGAATGGAATGGAATGGAATGGAATGGAATGGAATGTACCCGAGTAGAACGGAATGGAATGGAATGGAATGGATTGGAACGGAATGGAATGGAATGGAATGGAATGTAACCGAGTAGAACGGAATGGAATGTAATTGAATGGAATGTAACCGAGTTGAACGGAACGGAATGGAATGGAATGGAATGGAATGGAATGGAATGGAATGGAATGGAATGGAATTGAGTGCAATGCAATGCAATGGAATGCAATGGAATGGAAAGGAATGGAATGGAATGGAATGGAATCTACCCGAGTAGAACGGAATGGAATGGAATTGAATGGAATGTAACCGAGTAGAACGGAACGGAATGGAATGGAATGGAATGGAATGGAATGCAATGGAATGGAATGGAATGGAATGGAATGGAATGGAATGGAATGGACACCAGTAGAATGGAATGGAATGGAATGGAATGGAATGGAATGGAATGGAATGGAATGGAATGGAATGGAATGGAATCTACCCGAGTAGAACGGAATGGAACGGAATGGAATGGAATGGAATGGACAGGAGCAGAACGGAATGGAATGCAATGGAATGGAATGGAATGTACCCGAGCAGAACGGAATGGAATGAAATGGAAATGGAAAGGGAATGGAAATGGAACGGGAATGGAAATGGAACGGGAACGGAAATGGAACGGGAATGGAAATGGAACGGGAACGGAAACGGAACGAGAACGGAAATGGAACGGGAACGGAAACGGAACGGGAACGGAAATGGAACGGGAATGGTAACGGAACGGGAATGGAAATGGATCGGGAATGGAAAAGGAACGGGAATGGAAATGGATCGGGAATGGAAATGGAACGGGAATGGTAATGGAACTGGAATGGAAATGGAACGGGAATGGAAAAGAAACGGGAATGGAAATGGAACGGGAATGGAAATGGAATGGGAATGGAAATGGAATGGAATGGAATGGAATGGAATGGAATGGAATGTACCGGAGTGGAGTGGAGTGGAGTGGAGTGGAGTAGAGTGCACTGGAACGGAATGGAATGGAATGGAATGGAATGGAACGGAACGGAATGTACCCGAGAAGCACGGAATGGAATGGAATGGAATGGAATGGAATGGAATGGAATGTACCAGAGTGGAGTGGAGTGGAATGGAGTGGAGTGGAGTGGAGTGGAGTGGAATGGAATGGAATGGAATGGAATGGAATGGAATGGAATGCAATGGAATGCAATGGAATGGAAAGGAATGGAATGGAATGGAATGGAATGGAATGGAATGGAATGGAATGGAATGGACAACAGTAGAATGGAATGGAATGGAATGGAATGGAATGGAATGGAATGGAATGGAATGGAATGGAATTCAATGGAATGGAATGGAATGGAATGGAATGGAATGGAATGGAATGGAATGGAATGGAATGGAATTCTATGGAATGGAATGGAGTGGAATCGAATGGAATCGAATGGAATCGAATGGAATGGAATGGAATAGAATGGAATCAACCCGAGTAGAACGGAACGGAACGCAACGGAACGGAACGGAACGGAACGGGACGGAACGGAACGGAATGGAATGGAATGGAACGGAATTCCATGGAATGGAATGGAATGGAATGGAATGGAATGGAATGGAATGGAATTCAATGGAATGGAACGGAATGGATTGGAATGGAATGGAATAGAATGGAATCAACCCGAGTAGAACGGAACGGAACACAACGGAACGGAACGGAACGCAACGGAACGGAACGGAACGGAACGGAACGGAATGGAATGGAATGGAACGGAATTCAGTGGAATGGAATGGAATGGAATGGAATTCTATGGAATGGAATGGAATGGAATGGAATGGAATTCCATGGAATGGAATGGAATGGAATGGAATGGAATGGAATTCAATGGAATGGAATGGAATGGAATGGAATTCAATGGAATGGAATGGAGTGGAATGGAATGGAATCGAATGGAATTGAATGGAATCGAATGGAATCAATTGGGATCGAATGGAATGGAATGGAATAGAATGGAATCAACCCGAGTAGAACGGAATGGAATGGAATGGAATGGAATGGGATGGAATGGAATGGAATGGAATGGATTGGAATGGAATTCCATGGAATGGAATGGAATGGAATGGAATGGAATGGAATGGAATGGAATCTACCCGAGTAGAACGGAATGGAACGGATTGGAATGGAATGGAATGGACAGGAGCAGAACGGAATGGAATGCAATGGAATGGAATGGAATGTACCCGAGCAGAACGGAATGGAATGAAATGGAAATGGAAAGGGAATGGAAATGGAACGGGAATGGAAATGGAACGGGAACGGTAATGGAACGGGAATGGAAATGGAACGGGAACGGAAACGGAACGAGAACGGAAATGGAACGGGAACGGAAACGGAACGGGAACGGAAATGGAACGGGAATGGTAATGGAACGGGAATGGAAATGGAACGGGAATGGAAATGGAACGGGAATGGAAATGGATCGGGAATGGAAATGGAACGGGAATGGTAATGGAACTGGAATGGAAATGGAACGGGATTGGAAAAGAAACGGGAATGGAAATGGAACGGGAATGGAAATGGAATGGGAATGGAAATGGAATGGAATGGAATGGAATGGAATGGAATGGAATGTACCGGAGTGGAGTGGAGTGGAGTGGAGTGGAGTAGAGTGCACTGGAACGGAATGGAATGGAATGGAATGGAATGGAACGGAACGGAATGTACCCGAGAAGCACGGAATGGAATGGAATGGAATGGAATGGAATGGAATGGAATGGAATGGAATGTACCGGAGTGGAGTGGAGTGGAATGGAGTGGAGTGGAGTGGAGTGGAGTGGAATGGAATGGAATGGAATGGAATGGAATGGAATGGAATGCAATGGAATGCAATGGAATGGAAAGGAATGGAATGGAATGGAATGGAATGGAATGGAATGGAATGGACACCAGTAGAATGGAATGGAATGGAAAGGAATGGAATGGAATGGAATCTACCCGAGTAGAACGGAATGGAATGGAATTGAATGGAATGTAACCGAGTAGAACGGAACGGAATGGAATGGAATGGAATGGAATGGAATGGAATGCAATGGAATGGAATGGAATGGAATGGAATGGAATGGACACCAGTAGAATGGAATGGAATGGAATGGAATGGAATGGAATGGAATGGAATGGAATGCAATCTACCCGAGTAGAACGGAATGGAACGGAATGGAATGGAATGGAATGGACAGGAGCAGAACGGAATGGAATGCAATGGAATGGAATGGAATGTACCCGAGCAGAACGGAATGGAATGAAATGGAAATGGAAAGGGAATGGAAATGGAACGGGAATGGAAATGGAACGGGAACGGAAATGGAACGGGAATGGAAATGGAACGGGAACGGAAACGGAACGAGAACGGAAATGGAACGGGAACGGAAACGGAACGGGAACGGAAATGGAACGGGAATGGTAACGGAACGGGAATGGAAATGGAACGGGAATGGAAAAGGAACGGGAATGGAAATGGATCGGGAATGGAAATGGAACGGGAATGGTAATGGAACTGGAATGGAAATGGAACGGGAATGGAAAAGAAACGGGAATGGAAATGGAACGGGAATGGAAATGGAATGGGAATGGAAATGGAATGGAATGGAATGGAATGGAATGGAATGGAATGTACCGGAGTGGAGTGGAGTGGAGTGGAGTGGAGTAGAGTGCACTGGAACGGAATGGAATGGAATGGAATGGAATGGAACGGAACGGAATGTACCCGAGAAGCACGGAATGGAATGGAATGGAATGGAATGGAATGGAATGGAATGGAATGTACCGGAGTGGAGTGGAGTGGAATGGAGTGGAGTGGAGTGGAGTGGAGTGGAATGGAATGGAATGGAATGGAATGGAATGGAATGGAATGCAATGGAATGCAATGGAATAGAAAGGAATGGAATGGAATGGAATGGAATGGAATGGAGTGGAATGGAATGGAATGGACACCAGTAGAATGGAATGGAATGGAATGGAATGGAATGGAACGGAATGGAATGGAATGGAATTCAATGGAATGGAATGGAATGGAATGGAATTCTATTGAATGGAATGGAATGGAATGGAATTCAATGGAATGGAATGGAATGGAATGGAATTCTATGGAATGGAATGGAGTGGAATCGAATGGAATCGAATGGAATCGAATGGAATGGAATGGAATAGAATGGAATCAACCCGAGTAGAACGGAACGGAATGCAACGGAACGGAACGGAACGGAACGGGACGGAAAGGAACGGAATGGAATGGAATGGAACGGAATTCCATGGAATGGAATGGAATGGAATGGAATTCCATGGAATGGAATGGAATGGAATGGAATGGAATGGAATGGAATTCCATGGAATGGAATGGAATGGAATGGAATGGAATGGAATGGAATTCAATGGAATGGAATGGAATGGAATGGAATGGAATGGAATGGAATGGAATGGAATGGAATGGAATGGAATTCAATGGAATGGAACGGAATGGATTGGAATGGAATGGAATAGAATGGAATCAACCCGAGTAGAACGGAACGGAACGCAACGGAACGGAACGGAACGCAACGGAACGGAACGGAACGGAACGGAATGGAATGGAATGGAACGGAATTCAGTGGAATGGAATGGAATGGAATGGAATTCTATGGAATGGAATGGAATGGAATGGAATGGAATTCCATGGAATGGAATGGAATGGAATGGAATTCCATGGAATGGAATGGAATGGAATGGAATGGAATGGAATGGAATGGAATTCAATGGAATGGAATGGAGTGGAATGGAATGGAATCGAATGGAATTGAATGGAATCGAATGGAATCCAATGGGATCGAATGGAATGGAATGGAATAGAATGGAATCAACCCGAGTAGAACGGAATGGAATGGAATGGAATGGAATGGGATGGAATGGAATGGAATGGAATGGAATGGAATGGAATGGAATGGAATGGAATGGAATGGAATGGAATGGAATGTACCAAAGTAGAACGGAATGGAATGGAATGGAATGGAATGGAATGGAATGGAATGGAATGTACCCGAGTAGAACGGAATGGAATGGAATGGAATTGATTGGAATGGAATGGAATGGAATGGAATGGAATGGAATGTAACCGAGTAGAACGGAATGGAATGTAATTGAATGGAATGTAACCGAGTTGAACGGAACGGAATGGAATGGAATGGAATGGAATGGAATGGAATGGAATGGAATGGAATTGAGTGCAATGCAATGCAATGGAATGCAATGGAATGGAAAGGAATGGAATGGAATGGAATGGAATCTACCCGATTAGAACGGAATGGAATGGAATTGAATGGAATGTAACCGAGTAGAACGGAACGGAATGGAATGGAATGGAATGGAATGCAATGGAATGGAATGGAATGGAATGGAATGGAATGGAATGGAATGGAATGGAATGGACACCAGTAGAATGGAATGGAATGGAATGGAATGGAATGGAATGGAATGGAATGGAATGGAATGGAATGGAATCTACCCGAGTAGAACGGAATGGAACGGATTGGAATGGAATGGAATGGACAGGAGCAGAACGGAATGGAATGCAATGGAATGGAATGGAATGTACCCGAGCAGAACGGAATGGAATGAAATGGAAATGGAAAGGGAATGGAAATGGAACGGGAATGGAAATGGAACGGGAACGGAAATGGAACGGGAATGGAAATGGAACGGGAACGGAAATGGAACGAGAACGGAAATGGAACGGGAACGGAAACGGAACGGGAACGGAAATGGAACGGGAATGGTAATGGAACGGGAATGGAAATGGAACGGGAATGGAAATGGAACGGGAATGGAAATGGATCGGGAATGGAAATGGAACGGGAATGGTAATGGAACTGGAATGGAAATGGAACGGGAATGGAAAAGAAACGGGAATGGAAATGGAACGGGAATGGAAATGGAATGGGAATGGAAATGGAATGGAATGGAATGGAATGGAATGGAATGGAATGTACCGGAGTGGAGTGGAGTGGAGTGGAGTGGAGTAGAGTGCACTGGAACGGAATGGAATGGAATGGAATGGAATGGAACGGAACGGAATGTACCCGAGAAGCACGGAATGGAATGGAATGGAATGGAATGGAATGGAATGGAATGGAATGGAATGGAATGTACCGGAGTGGAGTGGAGTGGAATGGAGTGGAGTGGAGTGGAGTGGAATGGAATGGAATGGAATGGAATGGAATGGAATGGAATGCAATGGAATGCAATGGAATGGAAAGTAATGGAATGGAATGGAATGGAATGGAATGGAATGGAATGGAATGGACACCAGTAGAATGGAATGGAATGGAATGGAATGGAATGGAATGGAATGGAATGGACACCAGTAGAATGGAATGGAATGGAATGAAATGGAATGGAATGGAATGGAATGGAATGGAATGGAATTCAATGGAATGGAATGGAATGGAATGGAATTCAATGGAATGGAATGGAATGGAATGGAATGGAATGGAATGGAATTCAATGGAATGGAATGGAATGGAATGGAATGGAATGGAATGGAATGGAATGGAATTCAATGGAATGGAATGGAGTGGAATGGAATGGAATCGAATGGAATTGAATGGAATCGAATGGAATCAAATGGGATCGAATGGAATGGAATGGAACAGAATGGAATCAACCCGAGTAGAACGGAATGGAATGGAATGGAATGGAATGGGATGGAATGGAATGGAATGGAATGGAATGGAATGGAATGGAATTCAATGGAATGGAATGGAATGGAATGGAATGGAATGGAATGGAATGGAATGGAATTCCATGGAATGGAATGGAACGGAATGGAATTCAATGGAATGGAATGGAATGGAATGGAATGGAATTCAATGGAATGGAATGGAATGGAATGGAATGGAATTCCATGGAATGGAATGGAATGGAATGGAATGGAATGGAATGGAATGGAATGGAATGGAATGGAATGGAATAGAATGGAATCAACACGAGTAGAACGGAATGGAATGGAATGGAATGGAATGGAATGGGATGGAATGGAATGGAATGGAATGGAATGGAATGGAATTCAATGGAATGGAATGGAATGGAATGGAATGGAATGGAATGGAATGGAATGGAATTCAATGGAATGGAATGGAACGGAATGGAATTCAATGGAATGGAATGGAATGGAATGGAATGGAATTCAATGGAATGGAATGGAATGGAATGGAATGGAATGGAATGGAATTCAATGGAATGGAATGGAATGGAATGGAATGGAATCGAATGGAATCGAATGGAATCGAATGGAATCGAATGGAATCGAATGGAATGGAATGGAATGGAATGGAATAGAATGCAATCAACCCGAGTAGAATGGAATGGAATGGAATGGAATGGGATGTAATGGAATGGAATGGAATGGAATGGAATGGAATGGAATTCAAATGGAATGGAATGGAATGGAATTCTATGGAATGGAATGGAGTGGAATCGAATGGAATCGAATGGAATCGAATGGAATCGAATGGGATCGAATGGAATGGAATGGAATAGAATGGAATCAACCCGAGTAGAACGGAGCGGAACGCAACGGAACGGAACGGAACGGAACGGAACGGAAAGGAAAGGAATGGAATGGAATGGAACGGAATTCAAAGGAATGGATTGGAACAGAATGGAATTCAATGGAAAGGAATGGAATGGAATGGAATGGAATTCAATGGAATGGAATGGAATGGAATGGAATGGAATGGAACGGAATTCCATGGAATGGAATGGAATGGAATGGAATTCAATGGAATGGAATGGAATTCAATGGAATGGAATGGAATGGAATGGAATGGAATGGAATGGAATGGAATGGAATTCAATGGAATGGAATGGAATGGAATGGAATGGAATGGAATTCAATGGAATGGAATGGAGTGGAATCGAATGGAATCGAATGGAATCGAATGAGATCGAATGGAATGGAATGGAATAGAATGGAATCAACCCGAGTAGAACGGAATGGAATGGAATGGAATGGAATGGAATGGAATGGAATGGAATGGAATTCAATGGAATGGAAAGGAATGGAATGGAATGGAATGGAATGGAATGGAATCAACCCGAGTAGAACGGAACGGCACGCAACGGAACGGAACGGAACGGAACGGGACGGAACGGAACGGAATGGAATATAATGCAACGGAATTCAATGGAATGGAATGGAATGGAATGGAATTCAATGGAATCGAATGGAATCGAATGGAATCGATTGGAATCGAATGGAATCGAATAGAATGGAATGGAATAGAATTTAATCAACCCGAGTAGAACGGAACGGAACGCAACGGAACGGAACGGAACGGGACGGAACGGAACGGAATGGAATGGAATGGAACGGAATTCAATTGAATGGAATGGAATGGAATGGAATTCAATGGAATGGAATGGAATGGAATGGAATGGAATTCAATGGAATGGAATGGAATGGAATGGAATGGAATGGAATAGAATGGAATCAACCCGAGTAGAACGGAACGGAACACAACGGAACGGAACGGAACGCAACGGAACGGAACGGAACGGAACGGAACGGAATGGAATGGAATGGAACGGAATTCAGTGAAATGGAATGGAATGGAATGGAATTCTATGGAATGGAATGGAATGGAATGGAATGGAATTCCATGGAATGGAATGGAATGGAATGGAATGGAATGGAATTCAAGGGAATGGAATGGAGTGGAATGGAATGGAATCGAATGGAATTGAATGGAATCGAATGGAATCAATTGGGATCGAATGGAATGGAATGGAATAGAATGGAATCAACCAGAGTAGAACGGAATGGAATGGAATGGAATGGAATGGGATGGAATGGAATGGAATGGAATGGAATGGAATTCCATGGAATGGAATGGAATGGAATGGAATGGAATGGAATGGAATGGAATGGAATTCAATGGAATGGAATGGAACGGAATGGAATTCAATGGAATGGAATGGAATGGAATGGAATGGAATGGAATTCAATGGAATGGAATGGAATGGAATGGAATGGAATGGAATGGAATTCCATGGAATGGAATGGAATGGAATGGAATTCAATGGAATGGAATGGAATGGAATGGAATGGAATGGAATGGAATGGAATGGAATGGAATGGAATGGAATTCAATGGAATGGAATGGAATTCAATGGAATGGAATGGAATGGAATGGAATGGAATTGAGTGCAATGCAATGCAATGGAATGCAGTGGAATGGAAAGGAATGGAATGGAATGGAATGGAATCTACCCGAGTAGAACGGAATGGAATGGAATTGAATGGAATGTAACCGAGTAGAACGGAACGGAATGGAATGGAATGGAATGGAATGGAATGCAATGGAATGGAATGTACCAAAGTAGAACGGAAAGGAATGGAATGGAATGGAATGGAATGGAATGGAACGGAATGTACCCGAGTAGAACGGAATGGAATGGAATGGAATGGATTGGAATGGAATGGAATGGAATGGAATGGAATGTAACCGAGTAGAACGGAATGGAATGTAATTGAATGGAATGTAACCGAGTTGAACGGAACGGAATGGAATGGAATGGAATGGAATGGAATGGAATGGAATTGAGTGCAATGCAATGCAATGGAATGCAATGGAATGGAAAGGAATGGAATGGAATGGAATGGAATCTACCCGAGTAGAACGGAATGGAATGGAATTGAATGGAATGTAACCGAGTAGAACGGAACGGAATGGAATGGAATGCAATGGAATGGAATGGAATGGAATGGAATGGAATGGACACCAGTAGAATGGAATGGAATGGAATGGAATGGAATGGAATGGAATGGAATGGAATGGAATGGAATGGAATCTACCCGAGTAGAACGGAATGGAACGGATTGGAATGGAATGGAATGGAAAGGAGCAGAACGGAATGGAATGCAATGGAATGGAATGGAATGTACCCGAGCAGAACGGAATGGAATGAAATGGAAATGGAAAGGGAATGGAAATGGAACGGGAATGGAAATGGAACGGGAACGGAAATGGAACGGGAATGGAAATGGAACGGGAACGGAAACGGAACGAGAACGGAAATGGAACGGGAACGGAAACGGAACGGGAACGGAAATGGAACGGGAATGGTAATGGAACGGGAATGGAAATGGAACGGGAATGGAAATGGAACGGGAATGGAAATGGATCGGGAATGGAAATGGAACGGGAATGGTAATGGAACTGGAATGGAAATGGAACGGGAATGGAAAAGAAACGGGAATGGAAATGGAACGGGAATGGAAATGGAATGGGAATGGAAATGGAATGGAATGGAATGGAATGGAATGGAATGGAATGTACCGGAGTGGAGTGGAGTGGAGTGGAGTGGAGTAGAGTGCACTGGAACGGAATGGAATGGAATGGAATGGAATGGAACGGAACGGAATGTACCCGAGAAGCACGGAATGGAATGGAATGGAATGGAATGGAATGGAATGGAATGGAATGGAATGGAATGGAATGTACCGGAGTGGAGTGGAGTGGAATGGAGTGGAGTGGAGTGGAGTGGAGTGCAATGGAATGGAATGGAATGGAATGGAATGGAATGGAATGCAATGGAATGCAATGGAATGGAAAGGAATGGAATGGAATGGAATGGAATGGAATGGAATGGAATGGACACCAGTAGAATGGAATGGAATGGAAAGGAATGGAATGGAATGGAATCTACCCGAGTAGAACGGAATGGAATGGAATTGAATGGAATGTAACCGAGTAGAACGGAACGGAATGGAATGGAATGGAATGGAATGGAATGGAATGCAATGGAATGGAATGGAATGGAATGGAATGGAATGGAATGGACACCAGTAGAATGGAATGGAATGGAATGGAATGGAATGGAATGGAATGGAATGGAATCTACCCGAGTAGAACGGAATGGAACGGAATGGAATGGAATGGAATGGACAGGAGCAGAACGGAATGGAATGCAATGGAATGGAATGGAATGTACCCGAGCACAACGGAATGGAATGAAATGGAAATGGAAAGGGAATGGAAATGGAACGGGAATGGAAATGGAACGGGAACGGAAATGGAACGGGAATGGAAATGGAACGGGAACGGAAACGGAACGAGAACGGAAATGGAACGGGAACGGAAACGGAACGGGAACGGAAATGGAACGGGAATGGTAACGGAACGGGAATGGAAATGGAACGGGAATGGAAAAGGAACGGGAATGGAAATGGATCGGGAATGGAAATGGAACGGGAATGGTAATGGAACTGGAATGGAAATGGAACGGGAATGGAAAAGAAACGGGAATGGAAATGGAACGGGAATGGAAATGGAATGGGAATGGAAATGGAATGGAATGGAATGGAATGGAATGGAATGGAATGTACCGGAGTGGAGTGGAGTGGAGTGGAGTGGAGTAGAGTGCACTGGAACGGAATGGAATGGAATGGAATGGAATGGAACGGAACGGAATGTACCCGAGAAGCACGGAATGGAATGGAATGGAATGGAATGGAATGGAATGGAATGTACCGGAGTGGAGTGGAGTGGAATGGAGTGGAGTGGAGTGGAGTGGAGTGGAATGGAATGGAATGGAATGGAATGGAATGGAATGGAATGCAATGGAATGCAATGGAATGGAAAGGAATGGAATGGAATGGAATGGAATGGAATGGAATGGAATGGAATGGACACCAGTAGAATGGAATAGAATGGAATGGAATGGAATGGAATGGAATGGAATGGAATGGAATGGAATTCAATGGAATGGAATGGAATGGAATGGAATTCTATGGAATGGAATGGAATGGAATGGAATTCAATGGAATGGAATGGAATGGAATGGAATTCTATGGAATGGAATGGAGTGGAATCGAATGGAATCGAATGGAATCGAATGGAATGGAATGGAATAGAATGGAATCAACCCGAGTAGAACGGAACGGAACGCAACGGAACGGAACGGAACGGAACGGGACGGAAAGGAACGGAATGGAATGGAATGGAACGGAATTCCATGGAATGGAATGGAATGGAATGGAATTCAATGGAATGGAATGGAATGGAATGGAATGGAATGCAATGGAATTCAATGGAATGGAATGGAATGGAATGGAATGGAATGGAATGGAATGGAATGGAATGGAATGGAATTCAATGGAATGGAACGGAATGGATTGGAATGGAATGGAATAGAATGGAATCAACCCGAGTAGAACCGAACGGAACACAACGGAATGGAACGGAACGCAACGGAACGGAACGGAACGGAACGGAACGGAATGGAATGGAATGGAACGGAATTCAGTGGAATGGAATGGAATGGAATGGAATTCTATGGAATGGAATGGAATGGAATGGAATGGAATTCCATGGAATGGAATGGAATTCCATGGAATGGAATGGAATGGAATGGAATGGAATGGAATTCAATGGAATGGAATGGAGTGGAATGGAATGGAATCGAATGGAATTGAATGGAATCGAATGGAATCAAATGGGATCGAATGGAATGGAATGGAATAGAATGGAATCAACCCGAGTAGAACGGAATGGAATGGAATGGAATGGAATGGGATGGAATGGAATGGAATGGAATGGAATGGAATGGAATGGAATGGAATTCCATGGAATGGAATGGAATGGAATGGAATGGAATTCAATGGAATGGAATGGAATGGAATGGAATGGAATGGAATGGAATTCCATGGAATGGAATCGAATGGAATGGAATGGAATGGAATGGAATGGAATGGAATGGAATAGAATGGAATCAACCTGAGTAGAACGGAATGGAATGGAATGGAATGGAATGGAATGGAATGGAATGGAATCGAATGGAATGGAATGTACCAAAGTAGAACGGAATGGAATGGAATGGAATGGAATGGAATGGAATGGAATGGAATGGAATGTACCCGAGTAGAACGGAATGGAATGGAATGGAATGGATTGGAATGGAATGGAATGGAATGGACACCAGTAGAATGGAATGGAATGGAATGTAACCGAGTAGAACGGAATGGAATGTAATTGAATGGAATGTAACCGGGTTGAACGGAACGGAATGGAATGGAATGGAATGGAATGGAATGGAATGGAATGGAATGGAATTGAGTGCAATGCAATGCAATGGAATGCAATGGAATGGAAAGGAATGGAATGGAATGGAATGGAATCTACCCGAGTAGAACGGAATGGAATGGAATTGAATGGAATGTAACCGAGTAGAACGGAACGGAATGGAATGGAATGGAATGGAATGCAATGGAATGGAATGGAATGGAATGGAATGGAATGGAATGGAATGGAATGGAATGGACACCAGTAGAATGGAATGGAATGGAATGGAATGGAATTGAATGGAATGGAATGGAATGGAATGGAATGGAATCTACCCGAGTAGAACGGAATGGAACGGATTGGAATGGAATGGAATGGACAGGAGCAGAACGGAATGGAATGCAATGGAATGGAATGGAATGTACCCGAGCAGAACGGAATGGAATGAAATGGAAATGGAAAGGGAATGGAAATGGAACGGGAATGGAAATGGAACGGGAACGGAAACGGAACGAGAACGGAAATGGAACGGGAACGGAAACGGAATGGGAACGGAAATGGAACGGGAATGGTAATGGAACGGGAATGGAAATGGAACGGGAATGGAAATGGAACGGGAATGGAAATGGATCGGGAATGGAAATGGAACGGGAATGGTAATGGAACTGGAATGGAAATGGAACGGGAATGGAAATGGATCGGGAATGGAAATGGAACGGGAATGGTAATGGAACGGGAATGGAAATGGAACGGGAATGGAAAAGAAACGGGAATGGAAATGGAACGGGAATGGAAATGGAATGGGAATGGAAATGGAATGGAATGGAATGGAATGGAATGGAATGGAATGTACCGGAGTGGAGTGGAGTGGAATGGAGTGGAGTGGAGTGGAGTGGAGTGGAATGGAATGGAATGGAATGGAATGGAATGGAATGGAATGCAATGGAATGCAATGGAATGGAAAGGAATGGAATGGAATGGAATGGAATGGAATGGAATGGAATGGAATGGACACCAGTAGAATGGAATAGAATGGAATGGAATGGAATGGAATGGAATGGAATGGAATGGAATGGAATGGAATGGAATGGAATTCAATGGAATGGAATGGAATGGAATGGAATTCTATGGAATGGAATGGAATGGAATGGAATTCAATGGAATGGAATGGAATGGAATGGAATTCTATGGAATGGAATGGAGTGGAATCGAATGGAATCGAATGGAATCGAATGGAATGGAATGGAATAGAATGGAATCAACCCGAGTAGAACGGAACGGAACGCAACGGAACGGAACGGAACGGAACGGGACGGAAAGGAACGGAATGGAATGGAATGGAACGGAATTCCATGGAATGGAATGGAATGGAATGGAATTCAATGGAATGGAATGGAATGGAATGGAATGGAATGCAATGGAATTCAATGGAATGGAATGGAATGGAATGGAATGGAATGGAATGGAATGGAATGGAATTCAATGGAATGGAACGGAATGGATTGGAATGGAATGGAATAGAATGGAATCAACCCGAGTAGAACGGAACGGAACACAACGGAATGGAACGGAACGCAACGGAACGGAACGGAACGGAACGGAACGGAATGGAATGGAATGGAACGGAATTCAGTGGAATGGAATGGAATGGAATGGAATTCTATGGAATGGAATGGAATGGAATGGAATGGAATTCCATGGAATGGAATGGAATTCCATGGAATGGAATGGAATGGAATGGAATGGAATGGAATTCAATGGAATGGAATGGAGTGGAATGGAATGGAATCGAATGGAATTGAATGGAATCGAATGGAATCAAATGGGATCGAATGGAATGGAATGGAATAGAATGGAATCAACCCGAGTAGAACGGAATGGAATGGAATGGAATGGAATGGGATGGAATGGAATGGAATGGAATGGAATGGAATGGAATGGAATGCAATGGAATGCAATGGAATGGAAAGTAATGGAATGGAATGGAATGGAATGGAATGGAATGGAATGGAATGGACACCAGTAGAATGGAATGGAATGGAATGGAATGGAATGGAATGGAATGGAATGGACACCAGTAGAATGGAATGGAATGGAATGAAATGGAATGGAATGGAATGGAATGGAATGGAATGGAATTCAATGGAATGGAATGGAATGGAATGGAATTCAATGGAATGGAATGGAATGGAATGGAATGGAATGGAATGGAATTCAATGGAATGGAATGGAATGGAATGGAATGGAATGGAATGGAATGGAATGGAATTCAATGGAATGGAATGGAGTGGAATGGAATGGAATCGAATGGAATTGAATGGAATCGAATGGAATCAAATGGGATCGAATGGAATGGAATGGAACAGAATGGAATCAACCCGAGTAGAACGGAATGGAATGGAATGGAATGGAATGGGATGGAATGGAATGGAATGGAATGGAATGGAATGGAATGGAATTCAATGGAATGGAATGGAATGGAATGGAATGGAATGGAATGGAATGGAATGGAATTCCATGGAATGGAATGGAACGGAATGGAATTCAATGGAATGGAATGGAATGGAATGGAATGGAATTCAATGGAATGGAATGGAATGGAATGGAATGGAATTCCATGGAATGGAATGGAATGGAATGGAATGGAATGGAATGGAATGGAATGGAATAGAATGGAATCAACACGAGTAGAACGGAATGGAATGGAATGGAATGGAATGGAATGGGATGGAATGGAATGGAATGGAATGGAATGGAATGGAATTCAATGGAATGGAATGGAATGGAATGGAATGGAATGGAATGGAATGGAATGGAATTCAATGGAATGGAATGGAACGGAATGGAATTCAATGGAATGGAATGGAATGGAATGGAATGGAATTCAATGGAATGGAATGGAATGGAATGGAATGGAATGGAATGGAATTCAATGGAATGGAATGGAATGGAATGGAATGGAATCGAATGGAATCGAATGGAATCGAATGGAATCGAATGGAATCGAATGGAATGGAATGGAATGGAATGGAATAGAATGCAATCAACCCGAGTAGAATGGAATGGAATGGAATGGAATGGGATGTAATGGAATGGAATGGAATGGAATGGAATGGAATGGAATTCAAATGGAATGGAATGGAATGGAATTCTATGGAATGGAATGGAGTGGAATCGAATGGAATCGAATGGAATCGAATGGAATCGAATGGGATCGAATGGAATGGAATGGAATAGAATGGAATCAACCCGAGTAGAACGGAGCGGAACGCAACGGAACGGAACGGAACGGAACGGAACGGAAAGGAAAGGAATGGAATGGAATGGAACGGAATTCAAAGGAATGGATTGGAACAGAATGGAATTCAATGGAAAGGAATGGAATGGAATGGAATGGAATTCAATGGAATGGAATGGAATGGAATGGAATGGAATGGAACGGAATTCAATGGAATGGAATGGAATGGAATGGAATTCAATGGAATGGAATGGAATTCAATGGAATGGAATGGAATGGAATGGAATGGAATGGAATGGAATGGAATGGAATTCAATGGAATGGAATGGAATGGAATGGAATGGAATGGAATTCAATGGAATGGAATGGAGTGGAATCGAATGGAATCGAATGGAATCGAATGAGATCGAATGGAATGGAATGGAATAGAATGGAATCAACCCGAGTAGAACGGAATGGAATGGAATGGAATGGAATGGAATGGAATGGAATGGAATGGAATTCAATGGAATGGAAAGGAATGGAATGGAATGGAATGGAATGGAATGGAATCAACCCGAGTAGAACGGAACGGCACGCAACGGAACGGAACGGAACGGAACGGGACGGAACGGAACGGAATGGAATATAATGCAACGGAATTCAATGGAATGGAATGGAATGGAATGGAATTCAATGGAATCGAATGGAATCGAATGGAATCGATTGGAATCGAATGGAATCGAATAGAATGGAATGGAATAGAATTTAATCAACCCGAGTAGAACGGAACGGAACGCAACGGAACGGAACGGAACGGGACGGAACGGAACGGAATGGAATGGAATGGAACGGAATTCAATTGAATGGAATGGAATGGAATGGAATTCAATGGAATGGAATGGAATGGAATGGAATGGAATTCAATGGAATGGAATGGAATGGAATGGAATGGAATAGAATGGAATCAACCCGAGTAGAACGGAACGGAACACAACGGAACGGAACGGAACGCAACGGAACGGAACGGAACGGAACGGAACGGAATGGAATGGAATGGAACGGAATTCAGTGGAATGGAATGGAATGGAATGGAATTCTATGGAATGGAATGGAATGGAATGGAATGGAATTCCATGGAATGGAATGGAATGGAATGGAATGGAATGGAATTCAAGGGAATGGAATGGAGTGGAATGGAATGGAATCGAATGGAATTGAATGGAATCGAATGGAATCAATTGGGATCGAATGGAATGGAATGGAATAGAATGGAATCAACCAGAGTAGAACGGAATGGAATGGAATGGAATGGAATGGGATGGAATGGAATGGAATGGAATGGAATGGAATTCCATGGAATGGAATGGAATGGAATGGAATGGAATGGAATGGAATGGAATGGAATTCAATGGAATGGAATGGAACGGAATGGAATTCAATGGAATGGAATGGAATGGAATGGAATGGAATGGAATTCAATGGAATGGAATGGAATGGAATGGAATGGAATGGAATGGAATTCCATGGAATGGAATGGAATGGAATGGAATTCAATGGAATGGAATGGAATGGAATGGAATGGAATGGAATGGAATGGAATGGAATGGAATGGAATGGAATTCAATGGAATGGAATGGAATTCAATGGAATGGAATGGAATGGAATGGAATGGAATTGAGTGCAATGCAATGCAATGGAATGCAGTGGAATGGAAAGGAATGGAATGGAATGGAATGGAATCTACCCGAGTAGAACGGAATGGAATGGAATTGAATGGAATGTAACCGAGTAGAACGGAACGGAATGGAATGGAATGGAATGGAATGGAATGCAATGGAATGGAATGTACCAAAGTAGAACGGAAAGGAATGGAATGGAATGGAATGGAATGGAATGGAACGGAATGTACCCGAGTAGAACGGAATGGAATGGAATGGAATGGATTGGAATGGAATGGAATGGAATGGAATGGAATGTAACCGAGTAGAACGGAATGGAATGTAATTGAATGGAATGTAACCGAGTTGAACGGAACGGAATGGAATGGAATGGAATGGAATGGAATGGAATGGAATGGAATTGAGTGCAATGCAATGCAATGGAATGCAATGGAATGGAAAGGAATGGAATGGAATGGAATGGAATCTACCCGAGTAGAACGGAATGGAATGGAATTGAATGGAATGTAACCGAGTAGAACGGAACGGAATGGAATGGAATGCAATGGAATGGAATGGAATGGAATGGAATGGAATGGACACCAGTAGAATGGAATGGAATGGAATGGAATGGAATGGAATGGAATGGAATGGAATGGAATGGAATGGAATGGAATCTACCCGAGTAGAACGGAATGGAACGGATTGGAATGGAATGGAATGGAAAGGAGCAGAACGGAATGGAATGCAATGGAATAGAATGGAATGTACCCGAGCAGAACGGAATGGAATGAAATGGAAATGGAAAGGGAATGGAAATGGAACGGGAATGGAAATGGAACGGGAACGGAAATGGAACGGGAATGGAAATGGAACGGGAACGGAAACGGAACGAGAACGGAAATGGAACGGGAACGGAAACGGAACGGGAACGGAAATGGAACGGGAATGGTAATGGAACGGGAATGGAAATGGAACGGGAATGGAAATGGAACGGGAATGGAAATGGATCGGGAATGGAAATGGAACGGGAATGGTAATGGAACTGGAATGGAAATGGAACGGGAATGGAAAAGAAACGGGAATGGAAATGGAACGGGAATGGAAATGGAATGGGAATGGAAATGGAATGGAATGGAATGGAATGGAATGGAATGGAATGTACCGGAGTGGAGTGGAGTGGAGTGGAGTGGAGTAGAGTGCACTGGAACGGAATGGAATGGAATGGAATGGAATGGAACGGAACGGAATGTACCCGAGAAGCACGGAATGGAATGGAATGGAATGGAATGGAATGGAATGGAATGGAATGGAATGGAATGGAATGTACCGGAGTGGAGTGGAGTGGAATGGAGTGGAGTGGAGTGGAGTGGAGTGCAATGGAATGGAATGGAATGGAATGGAATGGAATGGAATGCAATGGAATGCAATGGAATGGAAAGGAATGGAATGGAATGGAATGGAATGGAATGGAATGGAATGGACACCAGTAGAATGGAATGGAATGGAAAGGAATGGAATGGAATGGAATCTACCCGAGTAGAACGGAATGGAATGGAATTGAATGGAATGTAACCGAGTAGAACGGAACGGAATGGAATGGAATGGAATGGAATGGAATGGAATGCAATGGAATGGAATGGAATGGAATGGAATGGAATGGAATGGACACCAGTAGAATGGAATGGAATGGAATGGAATGGAATGGAATGGAATGGAATGGAATCTACCCGAGTAGAACGGAATGGAACGGAATGGAATGGAATGGAATGGACAGGAGCAGAACGGAATGGAATGCAATGGAATGGAATGGAATGTACCCGAGCACAACGGAATGGAATGAAATGGAAATGGAAAGGGAATGGAAATGGAACGGGAATGGAAATGGAACGGGAACGGAAATGGAACGGGAATGGAAATGGAACGGGAACGGAAACGGAACGAGAACGGAAATGGAACGGGAACGGAAACGGAACGGGAACGGAAATGGAACGGGAATGGTAACGGAACGGGAATGGAAATGGAACGGGAATGGAAAAGGAACGGGAATGGAAATGGATCGGGAATGGAAATGGAACGGGAATGGTAATGGAACTGGAATGGAAATGGAACGGGAATGGAAAAGAAACGGGAATGGAAATGGAACGGGAATGGAAATGGAATGGGAATGGAAATGGAATGGAATGGAATGGAATGGAATGGAATGGAATGGAATGTACCGGAGTGGAGTGGAGTGGAGTGGAGTGGAGTAGAGTGCACTGGAACGGAATGGAATGGAATGGAATGGAATGGAACGGAACGGAATGTACCCGAGAAGCACGGAATGGAATGGAATGGAATGGAATGGAATGGAATGGAATGTACCGGAGTGGAGTGGAGTGGAATGGAGTGGAGTGGAGTGGAGTGGAGTGGAATGGAATGGAATGGAATGGAATGGAATGGAATGGAATGCAATGGAATGCAATGGAATGGAAAGGAATGGAATGGAATGGAATGGAATGGAATGGAATGGAATGGAATGGACACCAGTAGAATGGAATAGAATGGAATGGAATGGAATGGAATGGAATGGAATGGAATGGAATGGAATTCAATGGAATGGAATGGAATGGAATGGAATTCTATGGAATGGAATGGAGTGGAATCGAATGGAATCGAATGGAATCGAATGGAATGGAATGGAATAGAATGGAATCAACCCGAGTAGAACGGAACGGAACGCAACGGAACGGAACGGAACGGAACGGGACGGAAAGGAACGGAATGGAATGGAATGGAACGGAATTCCATGGAATGGAATGGAATGGAATGGAATTCAATGGAATGGAATGGAATGGAATGGAATGGAATGCAATGGAATTCAATGGAATGGAATGGAATGGAATGGAATGGAATGGAATGGAATGGAATGGAATGGAATTCAATGGAATGGAACGGAATGGATTGGAATGGAATGGAATAGAATGGAATCAACCCGAGTAGAACCGAACGGAACACAACGGAATGGAACGGAACGCAACGGAACGGAACGGAACGGAACGGAACGGAATGGAATGGAATGGAACGGAATTCAGTGGAATGGAATGGAATGGAATGGAATTCTATGGAATGGAATGGAATGGAATGGAATGGAATTCCATGGAATGGAATGGAATTCCATGGAATGGAATGGAATGGAATGGAATGGAATGGAATTCAATGGAATGGAATGGAGTGGAATGGAATGGAATCGAATGGAATTGAATGGAATCGAATGGAATCAAATGGGATCGAATGGAATGGAATGGAATAGAATGGAATCAACCCGAGTAGAACGGAATGGAATGGAATGGAATGGAATGGGATGGAATGGAATGGAATGGAATGGAATGGAATGGAATGGAATGGAATTCCATGGAATGGAATGGAATGGAATGGAATGGAATTCAATGGAATGGAATGGAATGGAATGGAATGGAATGGAATGGAATTCCATGGAATGGAATCGAATGGAATGGAATGGAATGGAATGGAATGGAATGGAATGGAATAGAATGGAATCAACCTGAGTAGAACGGAATGGAATGGAATGGAATGGAATGGAATGGAATGGAATGGAATCGAATGGAATGGAATGTACCAAAGTAGAACGGAATGGAATGGAATGGAATGGAATGGAATGGAATGGAATGGAATGGAATGTACCCGAGTAGAACGGAATGGAATGGAATGGAATGGATTGGAATGGAATGGAATGGAATGGACACCAGTAGAATGGAATGGAATGGAATGTAACCGAGTAGAACGGAATGGAATGTAATTGAATGGAATGTAACCGGGTTGAACGGAACGGAATGGAATGGAATGGAATGGAATGGAATGGAATGGAATGGAATGGAATTGAGTGCAATGCAATGCAATGGAATGCAATGGAATGGAAAGGAATGGAATGGAATGGAATGGAATCTACCCGAGTAGAACGGAATGGAATGGAATTGAATGGAATGTAACCGAGTAGAACGGAACGGAATGGAATGGAATGGAATGGAATGCAATGGAATGGAATGGAATGGAATGGAATGGAATGGAATGGAATGGAATGGAATGGACACCAGTAGAATGGAATGGAATGGAATGGAATGGAATTGAATGGAATGGAATGGAATGGAATGGAATGGAATCTACCCGAGTAGAACGGAATGGAACGGATTGGAATGGAATGGAATGGACAGGAGCAGAACGGAATGGAATGCAATGGAATGGAATGGAATGTACCCGAGCAGAACGGAATGGAATGAAATGGAAATGGAAAGGGAATGGAAATGGAACGGGAATGGAAATGGAACGGGAACGGAAACGGAACGAGAACGGAAATGGAACGGGAACGGAAACGGAATGGGAACGGAAATGGAACGGGAATGGTAATGGAACGGGAATGGAAATGGAACGGGAATGGAAATGGAACGGGAATGGAAATGGATCGGGAATGGAAATGGAACGGGAATGGTAATGGAACTGGAATGGAAATGGAACGGGAATGGAAATGGATCGGGAATGGAAATGGAACGGGAATGGTAATGGAACTGGAATGGAAATGGAACGGGAATGGAAAAGAAACGGGAATGGAAATGGAACGGGAATGGAAATGGAATGGGAATGGAAATGGAATGGAATGGAATGGAATGGAATGGAATGGAATGTACCGGAGTGGAGTGGAGTGGAATGGAGTGGAGTGGAGTGGAGTGGAGTGGAATGGAATGGAATGGAATGGAATGGAATGGAATGGAATGCAATGGAATGCAATGGAATGGAAAGGAATGGAATGGAATGGAATGGAATGGAATGGAATGGAATGGAATGGACACCAGTAGAATGGAATAGAATGGAATGGAATGGAATGGAATGGAATGGAATGGAATGGAATGGAATGGAATGGAATGGAATGGAATTCAATGGAATGGAATGGAATGGAATGGAATTCTATGGAATGGAATGGAATGGAATGGAATTCAATGGAATGGAATGGAATGGAATGGAATTCTATGGAATGGAATGGAGTGGAATCGAATGGAATCGAATGGAATCGAATGGAATGGAATGGAATAGAATGGAATCAACCCGAGTAGAACGGAACGGAACGCAACGGAACGGAACGGAACGGAACGGGACGGAAAGGAACGGAATGGAATGGAATGGAACGGAATTCCATGGAATGGAATGGAATGGAATGGAATTCAATGGAATGGAATGGAATGGAATGGAATGGAATGCAATGGAATTCAATGGAATGGAATGGAATGGAATGGAATGGAATGGAATGGAATGGAATGGAATTCAATGGAATGGAACGGAATGGATTGGAATGGAATGGAATAGAATGGAATCAACCCGAGTAGAACGGAACGGAACACAACGGAATGGAACGGAACGCAACGGAACGGAACGGAACGGAACGGAACGGAATGGAATGGAATGGAACGGAATTCAGTGGAATGGAATGGAATGGAATGGAATTCTATGGAATGGAATGGAATGGAATGGAATGGAATTCCATGGAATGGAATGGAATTCCATGGAATGGAATGGAATGGAATGGAATGGAATGGAATTCAATGGAATGGAATGGAGTGGAATGGAATGGAATCGAATGGAATTGAATGGAATCGAATGGAATCAAATGGGATCGAATGGAATGGAATGGAATAGAATGGAATCAACCCGAGTAGAACGGAATGGAATGGAATGGAATGGAATGGGATGGAATGGAATGGAATGGAATGGAATGGAATGGAATGGAATTCAATGGAATGGAATGGAATGGAATGGAATGGAATGGAATGGAATGGAATTCAATGGAATGGAATGGAATGGAATGGAATGGAATGGAATGGAATTCCATGGAATGGAATCGAATGGAATGGAATGGAATGGAATGGAATGGAATGGAATAGAATGGAATCAACCTGAGTAGAACGGAATGGAATGGAATGGAATGGAATGGAATGGAATGGAATGGAATCGAATGGAATGGAATGTACCAAAGTAGAACGGAATGGAATGGAATGGAATGGAATGGAATGGAATGGAATGGAATGTACCCGAGTAGAACGGAATGGAATGGAATGGAATGGATTGGAATGGAATGGAATGGAATGGAATGGAATGTAACCGAGTAGAACGGAATGGAATGTAATTGAATGGAATGTAACCGAGTTGAACGGAACGGAATGGAATGGAATGGAATGGAATGGAATGGAATGGAATGGAATGGAATGGACACCAGTAGAATGGAATGGAATGGAATGGAATGGAATGGAATGGAATGGAATGGACACCAGTAGAATGGAATGGAATGGAATGAAATGGAATGGAATGGAATGGAATGGAATTGAATGGAATTCAATGGAATGGAATGGAATGGAATGGAATTCAATGGAATGGAATGGAATGGAATGGAATGGAATGGAATGGAATTCAATGGAATGGAATGGAATGGAATGGAATGGAATGGAATGGAATGGAATGGAATTCAATGGAATGGAATGGAGTGGAATGGAATGGAATCGAATGGAATTGAATGGAATCGAATGGAATCAAATGGGATCGAATGGAATGGAATGGAACAGAATGGAATCAACCCGAGTAGAACGGAATGGAATGGAATGGAATGGAATGGGATGGAATGGAATGGAATGGAATGGAATGGAATGGAATGGAATTCAATGGAATGGAATGGAATGGAATGGAATGGAATGGAATGGAATGGAATGGAATTCCATGGAATGGAATGGAACGGAATGGAATTCAATGGAATGGAATGGAATGGAATGGAATGGAATTCAATGGAATGGAATGGAATGGAATGGAATGGAATTCCATGGAATGGAATGGAATGGAATGGAATGGAATGGAATGGAATGGAATGGAATGGAATGGAATAGAATGGAATCAACACGAGTAGAACGGAATGGAATGGAATGGAATGGAATGGAATGGGATGGAATGGAATGGAATGGAATGGAATGGAATGGAATTCAATGGAATGGAATGGAATGGAATGGAATGGAATGGAATGGAATGGAATGGAATTCAATGGAATGGAATGGAACGGAATGGAATTCAATGGAATGGAATGGAATGGAATGGAATGGAATTCAATGGAATGGAATGGAATGGAATGGAATGGAATGGAATGGAATTCAATGGAATGGAATGGAATGGAATGGAATGGAATCGAATGGAATCGAATGGAATCGAATGGAATCGAATGGAATCGAATGGAATGGAATGGAATGGAATGGAATAGAATGCAATCAACCCGAGTAGAATGGAATGGAATGGAATGGAATGGGATGTAATGGAATGGAATGGAATGGAATGGAATGGAATGGAATTCAAATGGAATGGAATGGAATGGAATTCTATGGAATGGAATGGAGTGGAATCGAATGGAATCGAATGGAATCGAATGGAATCGAATGGGATCGAATGGAATGGAATGGAATAGAATGGAATCAACCCGAGTAGAACGGAGCGGAACGCAACGGAACGGAACGGAACGGAACGGAACGGAAAGGAAAGGAATGGAATGGAATGGAACGGAATTCAAAGGAATGGATTGGAACAGAATGGAATTCAATGGAAAGGAATGGAATGGAATGGAATGGAATTCAATGGAATGGAATGGAATGGAATGGAATGGAATGGAACGGAATTCAATGGAATGGAATGGAATGGAATGGAATTCAATGGAATGGAATGGAATTCAATGGAATGGAATGGAATGGAATGGAATGGAATGGAATGGAATGGAATGGAATTCAATGGAATGGAATGGAATGGAATGGAATGGAATGGAATTCAATGGAATGGAATGGAGTGGAATCGAATGGAATCGAATGGAATCGAATGAGATCGAATGGAATGGAATGGAATAGAATGGAATCAACCCGAGTAGAACGGAATGGAATGGAATGGAATGGAATGGAATGGAATGGAATGGAATGGAATTCAATGGAATGGAAAGGAATGGAATGGAATGGAATGGAATGGAATGGAATCAACCCGAGTAGAACGGAACGGCACGCAACGGAACGGAACGGAACGGAACGGGACGGAACGGAACGGAATGGAATATAATGCAACGGAATTCAATGGAATGGAATGGAATGGAATGGAATTCAATGGAATCGAATGGAATCGAATGGAATCGATTGGAATCGAATGGAATCGAATAGAATGGAATGGAATAGAATTTAATCAACCCGAGTAGAACGGAACGGAACGCAACGGAACGGAACGGAACGGGACGGAACGGAACGGAATGGAATGGAATGGAACGGAATTCAATTGAATGGAATGGAATGGAATGGAATTCAATGGAATGGAATGGAATGGAATGGAATGGAATTCAATGGAATGGAATGGAATGGAATGGAATGGAATGGAATAGAATGGAATCAACCCGAGTAGAACGGAACGGAACACAACGGAACGGAACGGAACGCAACGGAACGGAACGGAACGGAACGGAACGGAATGGAATGGAATGGAACGGAATTCAGTGGAATGGAATGGAATGGAATGGAATTCTATGGAATGGAATGGAATGGAATGGAATGGAATTCCATGGAATGGAATGGAATGGAATGGAATGGAATGGAATTCAAGGGAATGGAATGGAGTGGAATGGAATGGAATCGAATGGAATTGAATGGAATCGAATGGAATCAATTGGGATCGAATGGAATGGAATGGAATAGAATGGAATCAACCAGAGTAGAACGGAATGGAATGGAATGGAATGGAATGGGATGGAATGGAATGGAATGGAATGGAATGGAATTCCATGGAATGGAATGGAATGGAATGGAATGGAATGGAATTCCATGGAATGGAATGGAATGGAATGGAATGGAATGGAATGGAATGGAATGGAATTCAATGGAATGGAATGGAACGGAATGGAATTCAATGGAATGGAATGGAATGGAATGGAATGGAATGGAATTCAATGGAATGGAATGGAATGGAATGGAATGGAATGGAATGGAATTCCATGGAATGGAATGGAATGGAATGGAATTCAATGGAATGGAATGGAATGGAATGGAATGGAATGGAATGGAATGGAATGGAATGGAATGGAATGGAATTCAATGGAATGGAATGGAATTCAATGGAATGGAATGGAATGGAATGGAATGGAATTGAGTGCAATGCAATGCAATGGAATGCAGTGGAATGGAAAGGAATGGAATGGAATGGAATGGAATCTACCCGAGTAGAACGGAATGGAATGGAATTGAATGGAATGTAACCGAGTAGAACGGAACGGAATGGAATGGAATGGAATGGAATGGAATGCAATGGAATGGAATGTACCAAAGTAGAACGGAAAGGAATGGAATGGAATGGAATGGAATGGAATGGAACGGAATGTACCCGAGTAGAACGGAATGGAATGGAATGGAATGGATTGGAATGGAATGGAATGGAATGGAATGGAATGTAACCGAGTAGAACGGAATGGAATGTAATTGAATGGAATGTAACCGAGTTGAACGGAACGGAATGGAATGGAATGGAATGGAATGGAATGGAATGGAATGGAATTGAGTGCAATGCAATGCAATGGAATGCAATGGAATGGAAAGGAATGGAATGGAATGGAATGGAATCTACCCGAGTAGAACGGAATGGAATGGAATTGAATGGAATGTAACCGAGTAGAACGGAACGGAATGGAATGGAATGCAATGGAATGGAATGGAATGGAATGGAATGGAATGGACACCAGTAGAATGGAATGGAATGGAATGGAATGGAATGGAATGGAATGGAATGGAATGGAATGGAATGGAATGGAATCTACCCGAGTAGAACGGAATGGAACGGATTGGAATGGAATGGAATGGAAAGGAGCAGAACGGAATGGAATGCAATGGAATGGAATGGAATGTACCCGAGCAGAACGGAATGGAATGAAATGGAAATGGAAAGGGAATGGAAATGGAACGGGAATGGAAATGGAACGGGAACGGAAATGGAACGGGAATGGAAATGGAACGGGAACGGAAACGGAACGAGAACGGAAATGGAACGGGAACGGAAACGGAACGGGAACGGAAATGGAACGGGAATGGTAATGGAACGGGAATGGAAATGGAACGGGAATGGAAATGGAACGGGAATGGAAATGGATCGGGAATGGAAATGGAACGGGAATGGTAATGGAACTGGAATGGAAATGGAACGGGAATGGAAAAGAAACGGGAATGGAAATGGAACGGGAATGGAAATGGAATGGGAATGGAAATGGAATGGAATGGAATGGAATGGAATGGAATGGAATGTACCGGAGTGGAGTGGAGTGGAGTGGAGTGGAGTAGAGTGCACTGGAACGGAATGGAATGGAATGGAATGGAATGGAACGGAACGGAATGTACCCGAGAAGCACGGAATGGAATGGAATGGAATGGAATGGAATGGAATGGAATGGAATGGAATGGAATGGAATGTACCGGAGTGGAGTGGAGTGGAATGGAGTGGAGTGGAGTGGAGTGGAGTGCAATGGAATGGAATGGAATGGAATGGAATGGAATGGAATGCAATGGAATGCAATGGAATGGAAAGGAATGGAATGGAATGGAATGGAATGGAATGGAATGGAATGGACACCAGTAGAATGGAATGGAATGGAAAGGAATGGAATGGAATGGAATCTACCCGAGTAGAACGGAATGGAATGGAATTGAATGGAATGTAACCGAGTAGAACGGAACGGAATGGAATGGAATGGAATGGAATGGAATGGAATGCAATGGAATGGAATGGAATGGAATGGAATGGAATGGAATGGACACCAGTAGAATGGAATGGAATGGAATGGAATGGAATGGAATGGAATGGAATGGAATCTACCCGAGTAGAACGGAATGGAACGGAATGGAATGGAATGGAATGGACAGGAGCAGAACGGAATGGAATGCAATGGAATGGAATGGAATGTACCCGAGCACAACGGAATGGAATGAAATGGAAATGGAAAGGGAATGGAAATGGAACGGGAATGGAAATGGAACGGGAACGGAAATGGAACGGGAATGGAAATGGAACGGGAACGGAAACGGAACGAGAACGGAAATGGAACGGGAACGGAAACGGAACGGGAACGGAAATGGAACGGGAATGGTAACGGAACGGGAATGGAAATGGAACGGGAATGGAAAAGGAACGGGAATGGAAATGGATCGGGAATGGAAATGGAACGGGAATGGTAATGGAACTGGAATGGAAATGGAACGGGAATGGAAAAGAAACGGGAATGGAAATGGAACGGGAATGGAAATGGAATGGGAATGGAAATGGAATGGAATGGAATGGAATGGAATGGAATGGAATGTACCGGAGTGGAGTGGAGTGGAGTGGAGTGGAGTAGAGTGCACTGGAACGGAATGGAATGGAATGGAATGGAATGGAACGGAACGGAATGTACCCGAGAAGCACGGAATGGAATGGAATGGAATGGAATGGAATGGAATGGAATGTACCGGAGTGGAGTGGAGTGGAATGGAGTGGAGTGGAGTGGAGTGGAGTGGAATGGAATGGAATGGAATGGAATGGAATGGAATGGAATGCAATGGAATGCAATGGAATGGAAAGGAATGGAATGGAATGGAATGGAATGGAATGGAATGGAATGGAATGGACACCAGTAGAATGGAATAGAATGGAATGGAATGGAATGGAATGGAATGGAATGGAATGGAATGGAATTCAATGGAATGGAATGGAATGGAATGGAATTCTATGGAATGGAATGGAATGGAATGGAATTCAATGGAATGGAATGGAATGGAATGGAATTCTATGGAATGGAATGGAGTGGAATCGAATGGAATCGAATGGAATCGAATGGAATGGAATGGAATAGAATGGAATCAACCCGAGTAGAACGGAACGGAACGCAACGGAACGGAACGGAACGGAACGGGACGGAAAGGAACGGAATGGAATGGAATGGAACGGAATTCCATGGAATGGAATGGAATGGAATGGAATTCAATGGAATGGAATGGAATGGAATGGAATGGAATGCAATGGAATTCAATGGAATGGAATGGAATGGAATGGAATGGAATGGAATGGAATGGAATGGAATGGAATTCAATGGAATGGAACGGAATGGATTGGAATGGAATGGAATAGAATGGAATCAACCCGAGTAGAACCGAACGGAACACAACGGAATGGAACGGAACGCAACGGAACGGAACGGAACGGAACGGAACGGAATGGAATGGAATGGAACGGAATTCAGTGGAATGGAATGGAATGGAATGGAATTCTATGGAATGGAATGGAATGGAATGGAATGGAATTCCATGGAATGGAATGGAATTCCATGGAATGGAATGGAATGGAATGGAATGGAATGGAATTCAATGGAATGGAATGGAGTGGAATGGAATGGAATCGAATGGAATTGAATGGAATCGAATGGAATCAAATGGGATCGAATGGAATGGAATGGAATAGAATGGAATCAACCCGAGTAGAACGGAATGGAATGGAATGGAATGGAATGGGATGGAATGGAATGGAATGGAATGGAATGGAATGGAATGGAATGGAATTCCATGGAATGGAATGGAATGGAATGGAATGGAATTCAATGGAATGGAATGGAATGGAATGGAATGGAATGGAATGGAATTCCATGGAATGGAATCGAATGGAATGGAATGGAATGGAATGGAATGGAATGGAATGGAATAGAATGGAATCAACCTGAGTAGAACGGAATGGAATGGAATGGAATGGAATGGAATGGAATGGAATGGAATCGAATGGAATGGAATGTACCAAAGTAGAACGGAATGGAATGGAATGGAATGGAATGGAATGGAATGGAATGGAATGGAATGTACCCGAGTAGAACGGAATGGAATGGAATGGAATGGATTGGAATGGAATGGAATGGAATGGACACCAGTAGAATGGAATGGAATGGAATGTAACCGAGTAGAACGGAATGGAATGTAATTGAATGGAATGTAACCGGGTTGAACGGAACGGAATGGAATGGAATGGAATGGAATGGAATGGAATGGAATGGAATGGAATTGAGTGCAATGCAATGCAATGGAATGCAATGGAATGGAAAGGAATGGAATGGAATGGAATGGAATCTACCCGAGTAGAACGGAATGGAATGGAATTGAATGGAATGTAACCGAGTAGAACGGAACGGAATGGAATGGAATGGAATGGAATGCAATGGAATGGAATGGAATGGAATGGAATGGAATGGAATGGAATGGAATGGAATGGACACCAGTAGAATGGAATGGAATGGAATGGAATGGAATTGAATGGAATGGAATGGAATGGAATGGAATGGAATCTACCCGAGTAGAACGGAATGGAACGGATTGGAATGGAATGGAATGGACAGGAGCAGAACGGAATGGAATGCAATGGAATGGAATGGAATGTACCCGAGCAGAACGGAATGGAATGAAATGGAAATGGAAAGGGAATGGAAATGGAACGGGAATGGAAATGGAACGGGAACGGAAACGGAACGAGAACGGAAATGGAACGGGAACGGAAACGGAATGGGAACGGAAATGGAACGGGAATGGTAATGGAACGGGAATGGAAATGGAACGGGAATGGAAATGGAACGGGAATGGAAATGGATCGGGAATGGAAATGGAACGGGAATGGTAATGGAACTGGAATGGAAATGGAACGGGAATGGAAATGGATCGGGAATGGAAATGGAACGGGAATGGTAATGGAACTGGAATGGAAATGGAACGGGAATGGAAAAGAAACGGGAATGGAAATGGAACGGGAATGGAAATGGAATGGGAATGGAAATGGAATGGAATGGAATGGAATGGAATGGAATGGAATGTACCGGAGTGGAGTGGAGTGGAATGGAGTGGAGTGGAGTGGAGTGGAGTGGAATGGAATGGAATGGAATGGAATGGAATGGAATGGAATGCAATGGAATGCAATGGAATGGAAAGGAATGGAATGGAATGGAATGGAATGGAATGGAATGGAATGGAATGGACACCAGTAGAATGGAATAGAATGGAATGGAATGGAATGGAATGGAATGGAATGGAATGGAATGGAATGGAATGGAATGGAATGGAATTCAATGGAATGGAATGGAATGGAATGGAATTCTATGGAATGGAATGGAATGGAATGGAATTCAATGGAATGGAATGGAATGGAATGGAATTCTATGGAATGGAATGGAGTGGAATCGAATGGAATCGAATGGAATCGAATGGAATGGAATGGAATAGAATGGAATCAACCCGAGTAGAACGGAACGGAACGCAACGGAACGGAACGGAACGGAACGGGACGGAAAGGAACGGAATGGAATGGAATGGAACGGAATTCCATGGAATGGAATGGAATGGAATGGAATTCAATGGAATGGAATGGAATGGAATGGAATGGAATGCAATGGAATTCAATGGAATGGAATGGAATGGAATGGAATGGAATGGAATGGAATGGAATGGAATTCAATGGAATGGAACGGAATGGATTGGAATGGAATGGAATAGAATGGAATCAACCCGAGTAGAACGGAACGGAACACAACGGAATGGAACGGAACGCAACGGAACGGAACGGAACGGAACGGAACGGAATGGAATGGAATGGAACGGAATTCAGTGGAATGGAATGGAATGGAATTCAATGGAATGGAATGGAATGGAATGGAATGGAATGCAATGGAATTCTATGGAATGGAATGGAATGGAATGGAATGGAATTCCATGGAATGGAATGGAATTCCATGGAATGGAATGGAATGGAATGGAATGGAATGGAATTCAATGGAATGGAATGGAGTGGAATGGAATGGAATCGAATGGAATTGAATGGAATCGAATGGAATCAAATGGGATCGAATGGAATGGAATGGAATAGAATGGAATCAACCCGAGTAGAACGGAATGGAATGGAATGGAATGGAATGGGATGGAATGGAATGGAATGGAATGGAATGGAATGGAATGGAATGCAATGGAATGCAATGGAATGGAAAGTAATGGAATGGAATGGAATGGAATGGAATGGAATGGAATGGAATGGACACCAGTAGAATGGAATGGAATGGAATGGAATGGAATGGAATGGAATGGAATGGACACCAGTAGAATGGAATGGAATGGAATGAAATGGAATGGAATGGAATGGAATGGAATGGAATGGAATTCAATGGAATGGAATGGAATGGAATGGAATTCAATGGAATGGAATGGAATGGAATGGAATGGAATGGAATGGAATTCAATGGAATGGAATGGAATGGAATGGAATGGAATGGAATGGAATGGAATGGAATTCAATGGAATGGAATGGAGTGGAATGGAATGGAATCGAATGGAATTGAATGGAATCGAATGGAATCAAATGGGATCGAATGGAATGGAATGGAACAGAATGGAATCAACCCGAGTAGAACGGAATGGAATGGAATGGAATGGAATGGGATGGAATGGAATGGAATGGAATGGAATGGAATGGAATGGAATTCAATGGAATGGAATGGAATGGAATGGAATGGAATGGAATGGAATGGAATGGAATTCCATGGAATGGAATGGAACGGAATGGAATTCAATGGAATGGAATGGAATGGAATGGAATGGAATTCAATGGAATGGAATGGAATGGAATGGAATGGAATTCCATGGAATGGAATGGAATGGAATGGAATGGAATGGAATGGAATGGAATGGAATGGAATGGAATAGAATGGAATCAACACGAGTAGAACGGAATGGAATGGAATGGAATGGAATGGAATGGGATGGAATGGAATGGAATGGAATGGAATGGAATGGAATTCAATGGAATGGAATGGAATGGAATGGAATGGAATGGAATGGAATGGAATGGAATTCAATGGAATGGAATGGAACGGAATGGAATTCAATGGAATGGAATGGAATGGAATGGAATGGAATTCAATGGAATGGAATGGAATGGAATGGAATGGAATGGAATGGAATTCAATGGAATGGAATGGAATGGAATGGAATGGAATCGAATGGAATCGAATGGAATCGAATGGAATCGAATGGAATCGAATGGAATGGAATGGAATGGAATGGAATAGAATGCAATCAACCCGAGTAGAATGGAATGGAATGGAATGGAATGGGATGTAATGGAATGGAATGGAATGGAATGGAATGGAATGGAATTCAAATGGAATGGAATGGAATGGAATTCTATGGAATGGAATGGAGTGGAATCGAATGGAATCGAATGGAATCGAATGGAATCGAATGGGATCGAATGGAATGGAATGGAATAGAATGGAATCAACCCGAGTAGAACGGAGCGGAACGCAACGGAACGGAACGGAACGGAACGGAACGGAAAGGAAAGGAATGGAATGGAATGGAACGGAATTCAAAGGAATGGATTGGAACAGAATGGAATTCAATGGAAAGGAATGGAATGGAATGGAATGGAATTCAATGGAATGGAATGGAATGGAATGGAATGGAATGGAACGGAATTCAATGGAATGGAATGGAATGGAATGGAATTCAATGGAATGGAATGGAATTCAATGGAATGGAATGGAATGGAATGGAATGGAATGGAATGGAATGGAATGGAATTCAATGGAATGGAATGGAATGGAATGGAATGGAATGGAATTCAATGGAATGGAATGGAGTGGAATCGAATGGAATCGAATGGAATCGAATGAGATCGAATGGAATGGAATGGAATAGAATGGAATCAACCCGAGTAGAACGGAATGGAATGGAATGGAATGGAATGGAATGGAATGGAATGGAATGGAATTCAATGGAATGGAAAGGAATGGAATGGAATGGAATGGAATGGAATGGAATCAACCCGAGTAGAACGGAACGGCACGCAACGGAACGGAACGGAACGGAACGGGACGGAACGGAACGGAATGGAATATAATGCAACGGAATTCAATGGAATGGAATGGAATGGAATGGAATTCAATGGAATCGAATGGAATCGAATGGAATCGATTGGAATCGAATGGAATCGAATAGAATGGAATGGAATAGAATTTAATCAACCCGAGTAGAACGGAACGGAACGCAACGGAACGGAACGGAACGGGACGGAACGGAACGGAATGGAATGGAATGGAACGGAATTCAATTGAATGGAATGGAATGGAATGGAATTCAATGGAATGGAATGGAATGGAATGGAATGGAATTCAATGGAATGGAATGGAATGGAATGGAATGGAATGGAATAGAATGGAATCAACCCGAGTAGAACGGAACGGAACACAACGGAACGGAACGGAACGCAACGGAACGGAACGGAACGGAACGGAATGGAATGGAATGGAATGGAACGGAATTCAGTGGAATGGAATGGAATGGAATGGAATTCTATGGAATGGAATGGAATGGAATGGAATGGAATTCCATGGAATGGAATGGAATGGAATGGAATGGAATGGAATTCAAGGGAATGGAATGGAGTGGAATGGAATGGAATCGAATGGAATTGAATGGAATCGAATGGAATCAATTGGGATCGAATGGAATGGAATGGAATAGAATGGAATCAACCAGAGTAGAACGGAATGGAATGGAATGGAATGGAATGGGATGGAATGGAATGGAATGGAATGGAATGGAATTCCATGGAATGGAATGGAATGGAATGGAATGGAATGGAATGGAATGGAATGGAATTCAATGGAATGGAATGGAACGGAATGGAATTCAATGGAATGGAATGGAATGGAATGGAATGGAATGGAATGGAATTCAATGGAATGGAATGGAATGGAATGGAATGGAATGGAATGGAATTCTATGGAATGGAATGGAATGGAATGGAATTCAATGGAATGGAATGGAATGGAATGGAATGGAATGGAATGGAATGGAATGGAATGGAATGGAATGGAATTCAATGGAATGGAATGGAATTCAATGGAATGGAATGGAATGGAATGGAATGGAATTGAGTGCAATGCAATGCAATGGAATGCAGTGGAATGGAAAGGAATGGAATGGAATGGAATGGAATCTACCCGAGTAGAACGGAATGGAATGGAATTGAATGGAATGTAACCGAGTAGAACGGAACGGAATGGAATGGAATGGAATGGAATGGAATGCAATGGAATGGAATGTACCAAAGTAGAACGGAAAGGAATGGAATGGAATGGAATGGAATGGAATGGAACGGAATGTACCCGAGTAGAACGGAATGGAATGGAATGGAATGGATTGGAATGGAATGGAATGGAATGGAATGGAATGTAACCGAGTAGAACGGAATGGAATGTAATTGAATGGAATGTAACCGAGTTGAACGGAACGGAATGGAATGGAATGGAATGGAATGGAATGGAATGGAATGGAATTGAGTGCAATGCAATGCAATGGAATGCAATGGAATGGAAAGGAATGGAATGGAATGGAATGGAATCTACCCGAGTAGAACGGAATGGAATGGAATTGAATGGAATGTAACCGAGTAGAACGGAACGGAATGGAATGGAATGCAATGGAATGGAATGGAATGGAATGGAATGGAATGGACACCAGTAGAATGGAATGGAATGGAATGGAATGGAATGGAATGGAATGGAATGGAATGGAATGGAATGGAATGGAATCTACCCGAGTAGAACGGAATGGAACGGATTGGAATGGAATGGAATGGAAAGGAGCAGAACGGAATGGAATGCAATGGAATGGAATGGAATGTACCCGAGCAGAACGGAATGGAATGAAATGGAAATGGAAAGGGAATGGAAATGGAACGGGAATGGAAATGGAACGGGAACGGAAATGGAACGGGAATGGAAATGGAACGGGAACGGAAACGGAACGAGAACGGAAATGGAACGGGAACGGAAACGGAACGGGAACGGAAATGGAACGGGAATGGTAATGGAACGGGAATGGAAATGGAACGGGAATGGAAATGGAACGGGAATGGAAATGGATCGGGAATGGAAATGGAACGGGAATGGTAATGGAACTGGAATGGAAATGGAACGGGAATGGAAAAGAAACGGGAATGGAAATGGAACGGGAATGGAAATGGAATGGGAATGGAAATGGAATGGAATGGAATGGAATGGAATGGAATGGAATGTACCGGAGTGGAGTGGAGTGGAGTGGAGTGGAGTAGAGTGCACTGGAACGGAATGGAATGGAATGGAATGGAATGGAACGGAACGGAATGTACCCGAGAAGCACGGAATGGAATGGAATGGAATGGAATGGAATGGAATGGAATGGAATGGAATGGAATGGAATGTACCGGAGTGGAGTGGAGTGGAATGGAGTGGAGTGGAGTGGAGTGGAGTGCAATGGAATGGAATGGAATGGAATGGAATGGAATGGAATGGAATGCAATGGAATGCAATGGAATGGAAAGGAATGGAATGGAATGGAATGGAATGGAATGGAATGGAATGGACACCAGTAGAATGGAATGGAATGGAAAGGAATGGAATGGAATGGAATCTACCCGAGTAGAACGGAATGGAATGGAATTGAATGGAATGTAACCGAGTAGAACGGAACGGAATGGAATGGAATGGAATGGAATGGAATGGAATGCAATGGAATGGAATGGAATGGAATGGAATGGAATGGAATGGACACCAGTAGAATGGAATGGAATGGAATGGAATGGAATGGAATGGAATGGAATGGAATCTACCCGAGTAGAACGGAATGGAACGGAATGGAATGGAATGGAATGGACAGGAGCAGAACGGAATGGAATGCAATGGAATGGAATGGAATGTACCCGAGCACAACGGAATGGAATGAAATGGAAATGGAAAGGGAATGGAAATGGAACGGGAATGGAAATGGAACGGGAACGGAAATGGAACGGGAATGGAAATGGAACGGGAACGGAAACGGAACGAGAACGGAAATGGAACGGGAACGGAAACGGAACGGGAACGGAAATGGAACGGGAATGGTAACGGAACGGGAATGGAAATGGAACGGGAATGGAAAAGGAACGGGAATGGAAATGGATCGGGAATGGAAATGGAACGGGAATGGTAATGGAACTGGAATGGAAATGGAACGGGAATGGAAAAGAAACGGGAATGGAAATGGAACGGGAATGGAAATGGAATGGGAATGGAAATGGAATGGAATGGAATGGAATGGAATGGAATGGAATGTACCGGAGTGGAGTGGAGTGGAGTGGAGTGGAGTAGAGTGCACTGGAACGGAATGGAATGGAATGGAATGGAATGGAACGGAACGGAATGTACCCGAGAAGCACGGAATGGAATGGAATGGAATGGAATGGAATGGAATGGAATGTACCGGAGTGGAGTGGAGTGGAATGGAGTGGAGTGGAGTGGAGTGGAGTGGAATGGAATGGAATGGAATGGAATGGAATGGAATGGAATGCAATGGAATGCAATGGAATGGAAAGGAATGGAATGGAATGGAATGGAATGGAATGGAATGGAATGGAATGGACACCAGTAGAATGGAATAGAATGGAATGGAATGGAATGGAATGGAATGGAATGGAATGGAATGGAATTCAATGGAATGGAATGGAATGGAATGGAATTCTATGGAATGGAATGGAATGGAATGGAATTCAATGGAATGGAATGGAATGGAATGGAATTCTATGGAATGGAATGGAGTGGAATCGAATGGAATCGAATGGAATCGAATGGAATGGAATGGAATAGAATGGAATCAACCCGAGTAGAACGGAACGGAACGCAACGGAACGGAACGGAACGGAACGGGACGGAAAGGAACGGAATGGAATGGAATGGAACGGAATTCCATGGAATGGAATGGAATGGAATGGAATTCAATGGAATGGAATGGAATGGAATGGAATGGAATGCAATGGAATTCAATGGAATGGAATGGAATGGAATGGAATGGAATGGAATGGAATGGAATGGAATGGAATTCAATGGAATGGAACGGAATGGATTGGAATGGAATGGAATAGAATGGAATCAACCCGAGTAGAACCGAACGGAACACAACGGAATGGAACGGAACGCAACGGAACGGAACGGAACGGAACGGAACGGAATGGAATGGAATGGAACGGAATTCAGTGGAATGGAATGGAATGGAATGGAATTCTATGGAATGGAATGGAATGGAATGGAATGGAATTCCATGGAATGGAATGGAATTCCATGGAATGGAATGGAATGGAATGGAATGGAATGGAATTCAATGGAATGGAATGGAGTGGAATGGAATGGAATCGAATGGAATTGAATGGAATCGAATGGAATCAAATGGGATCGAATGGAATGGAATGGAATAGAATGGAATCAACCCGAGTAGAACGGAATGGAATGGAATGGAATGGAATGGGATGGAATGGAATGGAATGGAATGGAATGGAATGGAATGGAATGGAATTCCATGGAATGGAATGGAATGGAATGGAATGGAATTCAATGGAATGGAATGGAATGGAATGGAATGGAATGGAATGGAATTCCATGGAATGGAATCGAATGGAATGGAATGGAATGGAATGGAATGGAATGGAATGGAATAGAATGGAATCAACCTGAGTAGAACGGAATGGAATGGAATGGAATGGAATGGAATGGAATGGAATGGAATCGAATGGAATGGAATGTACCAAAGTAGAACGGAATGGAATGGAATGGAATGGAATGGAATGGAATGGAATGGAATGGAATGTACCCGAGTAGAACGGAATGGAATGGAATGGAATGGATTGGAATGGAATGGAATGGAATGGACACCAGTAGAATGGAATGGAATGGAATGTAACCGAGTAGAACGGAATGGAATGTAATTGAATGGAATGTAACCGGGTTGAACGGAACGGAATGGAATGGAATGGAATGGAATGGAATGGAATGGAATGGAATGGAATTGAGTGCAATGCAATGCAATGGAATGCAATGGAATGGAAAGGAATGGAATGGAATGGAATGGAATCTACCCGAGTAGAACGGAATGGAATGGAATTGAATGGAATGTAACCGAGTAGAACGGAACGGAATGGAATGGAATGGAATGGAATGCAATGGAATGGAATGGAATGGAATGGAATGGAATGGAATGGAATGGAATGGAATGGACACCAGTAGAATGGAATGGAATGGAATGGAATGGAATGGAATTGAATGGAATGGAATGGAATGGAATGGAATGGAATCTACCCGAGTAGAACGGAATGGAACGGATTGGAATGGAATGGAATGGACAGGAGCAGAACGGAATGGAATGCAATGGAATGGAATGGAATGTACCCGAGCAGAACGGAATGGAATGAAATGGAAATGGAAAGGGAATGGAAATGGAACGGGAATGGAAATGGAACGGGAACGGAAACGGAACGAGAACGGAAATGGAACGGGAACGGAAACGGAATGGGAACGGAAATGGAACGGGAATGGTAATGGAACGGGAATGGAAATGGAACGGGAATGGAAATGGAACGGGAATGGAAATGGATCGGGAATGGAAATGGAACGGGAATGGTAATGGAACTGGAATGGAAATGGAACGGGAATGGAAATGGATCGGGAATGGAAATGGAACGGGAATGGTAATGGAACTGGAATGGAAATGGAACGGGAATGGAAAAGAAACGGGAATGGAAATGGAACGGGAATGGAAATGGAATGGGAATGGAAATGGAATGGAATGGAATGGAATGGAATGGAATGGAATGTACCGGAGTGGAGTGGAGTGGAATGGAGTGGAGTGGAGTGGAGTGGAGTGGAATGGAATGGAATGGAATGGAATGGAATGGAATGGAATGCAATGGAATGCAATGGAATGGAAAGGAATGGAATGGAATGGAATGGAATGGAATGGAATGGAATGGAATGGACACCAGTAGAATGGAATAGAATGGAATGGAATGGAATGGAATGGAATGGAATGGAATGGAATGGAATGGAATGGAATGGAATGGAATTCAATGGAATGGAATGGAATGGAATGGAATTCTATGGAATGGAATGGAATGGAATGGAATTCAATGGAATGGAATGGAATGGAATGGAATTCTATGGAATGGAATGGAGTGGAATCGAATGGAATCGAATGGAATCGAATGGAATGGAATGGAATAGAATGGAATCAACCCGAGTAGAACGGAACGGAACGCAACGGAACGGAACGGAACGGAACGGGACGGAAAGGAACGGAATGGAATGGAATGGAACGGAATTCCATGGAATGGAATGGAATGGAATGGAATTCAATGGAATGGAATGGAATGGAATGGAATGGAATGCAATGGAATTCAATGGAATGGAATGGAATGGAATGGAATGGAATGGAATGGAATGGAATGGAATTCAATGGAATGGAACGGAATGGATTGGAATGGAATGGAATAGAATGGAATCAACCCGAGTAGAACGGAACGGAACACAACGGAATGGAACGGAACGCAACGGAACGGAACGGAACGGAACGGAACGGAATGGAATGGAATGGAACGGAATTCAGTGGAATGGAATGGAATGGAATGGAATTCTATGGAATGGAATGGAATGGAATGGAATGGAATTCCATGGAATGGAATGGAATTCCATGGAATGGAATGGAATGGAATGGAATGGAATGGAATTCAATGGAATGGAATGGAGTGGAATGGAATGGAATCGAATGGAATTGAATGGAATCGAATGGAATCAAATGGGATCGAATGGAATGGAATGGAATAGAATGGAATCAACCCGAGTAGAACGGAATGGAATGGAATGGAATGGAATGGGATGGAATGGAATGGAATGGAATGGAATGGAATGGAATGGAATGCAATGGAATGCAATGGAATGGAAAGTAATGGAATGGAATGGAATGGAATGGAATGGAATGGAATGGAATGGACACCAGTAGAATGGAATGGAATGGAATGGAATGGAATGGAATGGAATGGAATGGACACCAGTAGAATGGAATGGAATGGAATGAAATGGAATGGAATGGAATGGAATGGAATGGAATGGAATTCAATGGAATGGAATGGAATGGAATGGAATTCAATGGAATGGAATGGAATGGAATGGAATGGAATGGAATGGAATTCAATGGAATGGAATGGAATGGAATGGAATGGAATGGAATGGAATGGAATGGAATGGAATGGAGTGGAATGGAATGGAATCGAATGGAATTGAATGGAATCGAATGGAATCAAATGGGATCGAATGGAATGGAATGGAACAGAATGGAATCAACCCGAGTAGAACGGAATGGAATGGAATGGAATGGAATGGGATGGAATGGAATGGAATGGAATGGAATGGAATGGAATGGAATTCAATGGAATGGAATGGAATGGAATGGAATGGAATGGAATGGAATGGAATGGAATTCCATGGAATGGAATGGAACGGAATGGAATTCAATGGAATGGAATGGAATGGAATGGAATGGAATTCAATGGAATGGAATGGAATGGAATGGAATGGAATTCCATGGAATGGAATGGAATGGAATGGAATGGAATGGAATGGAATGGAATGGAATGGAATGGAATAGAATGGAATCAACACGAGTAGAACGGAATGGAATGGAATGGAATGGAATGGAATGGGATGGAATGGAATGGAATGGAATGGAATGGAATGGAATTCAATGGAATGGAATGGAATGGAATGGAATGGAATGGAATGGAATGGAATGGAATTCAATGGAATGGAATGGAACGGAATGGAATTCAATGGAATGGAATGGAATGGAATGGAATGGAATTCAATGGAATGGAATGGAATGGAATGGAATGGAATGGAATGGAATTCAATGGAATGGAATGGAATGGAATGGAATGGAATCGAATGGAATCGAATGGAATCGAATGGAATCGAATGGAATCGAATGGAATGGAATGGAATGGAATGGAATAGAATGCAATCAACCCGAGTAGAATGGAATGGAATGGAATGGAATGGGATGTAATGGAATGGAATGGAATGGAATGGAATGGAATGGAATTCAAATGGAATGGAATGGAATGGAATTCTATGGAATGGAATGGAGTGGAATCGAATGGAATCGAATGGAATCGAATGGAATCGAATGGGATCGAATGGAATGGAATGGAATAGAATGGAATCAACCCGAGTAGAACGGAGCGGAACGCAACGGAACGGAACGGAACGGAACGGAACGGAAAGGAAAGGAATGGAATGGAATGGAACGGAATTCAAAGGAATGGATTGGAACAGAATGGAATTCAATGGAAAGGAATGGAATGGAATGGAATGGAATTCAATGGAATGGAATGGAATGGAATGGAATGGAATGGAACGGAATTCAATGGAATGGAATGGAATGGAATGGAATTCAATGGAATGGAATGGAATTCAATGGAATGGAATGGAATGGAATGGAATGGAATGGAATGGAATGGAATGGAATTCAATGGAATGGAATGGAATGGAATGGAATGGAATGGAATTCAATGGAATGGAATGGAGTGGAATCGAATGGAATCGAATGGAATCGAATGAGATCGAATGGAATGGAATGGAATAGAATGGAATCAACCCGAGTAGAACGGAATGGAATGGAATGGAATGGAATGGAATGGAATGGAATGGAATGGAATTCAATGGAATGGAAAGGAATGGAATGGAATGGAATGGAATGGAATGGAATCAACCCGAGTAGAACGGAACGGCACGCAACGGAACGGAACGGAACGGAACGGGACGGAACGGAACGGAATGGAATATAATGCAACGGAATTCAATGGAATGGAATGGAATGGAATGGAATTCAATGGAATCGAATGGAATCGAATGGAATCGATTGGAATCGAATGGAATCGAATAGAATGGAATGGAATAGAATTTAATCAACCCGAGTAGAACGGAACGGAACGCAACGGAACGGAACGGAACGGGACGGAACGGAACGGAATGGAATGGAATGGAACGGAATTCAATTGAATGGAATGGAATGGAATGGAATTCAATGGAATGGAATGGAATGGAATGGAATGGAATTCAATGGAATGGAATGGAATGGAATGGAATGGAATGGAATAGAATGGAATCAACCCGAGTAGAACGGAACGGAACACAACGGAACGGAACGGAACGCAACGGAACGGAACGGAACGGAACGGAACGGAATGGAATGGAATGGAACGGAATTCAGTGGAATGGAATGGAATGGAATGGAATTCTATGGAATGGAATGGAATGGAATGGAATGGAATTCCATGGAATGGAATGGAATGGAATGGAATGGAATGGAATTCAAGGGAATGGAATGGAGTGGAATGGAATGGAATCGAATGGAATTGAATGGAATCGAATGGAATCAATTGGGATCGAATGGAATGGAATGGAATAGAATGGAATCAACCAGAGTAGAACGGAATGGAATGGAATGGAATGGAATGGGATGGAATGGAATGGAATGGAATGGAATGGAATTCCATGGAATGGAATGGAATGGAATGGAATGGAATGGAATGGAATGGAATGGAATTCAATGGAATGGAATGGAACGGAATGGAATTCAATGGAATGGAATGGAATGGAATGGAATGGAATGGAATTCAATGGAATGGAATGGAATGGAATGGAATGGAATGGAATGGAATTCCATGGAATGGAATGGAATGGAATGGAATTCAATGGAATGGAATGGAATGGAATGGAATGGAATGGAATGGAATGGAATGGAATGGAATGGAATGGAATTCAATGGAATGGAATGGAATTCAATGGAATGGAATGGAATGGAATGGAATGGAATTGAGTGCAATGCAATGCAATGGAATGCAGTGGAATGGAAAGGAATGGAATGGAATGGAATGGAATCTACCCGAGTAGAACGGAATGGAATGGAATTGAATGGAATGTAACCGAGTAGAACGGAACGGAATGGAATGGAATGGAATGGAATGGAATGCAATGGAATGGAATGTACCAAAGTAGAACGGAAAGGAATGGAATGGAATGGAATGGAATGGAATGGAACGGAATGTACCCGAGTAGAACGGAATGGAATGGAATGGAATGGATTGGAATGGAATGGAATGGAATGGAATGGAATGTAACCGAGTAGAACGGAATGGAATGTAATTGAATGGAATGTAACCGAGTTGAACGGAACGGAATGGAATGGAATGGAATGGAATGGAATGGAATGGAATGGAATTGAGTGCAATGCAATGCAATGGAATGCAATGGAATGGAAAGGAATGGAATGGAATGGAATGGAATCTACCCGAGTAGAACGGAATGGAATGGAATTGAATGGAATGTAACCGAGTAGAACGGAACGGAATGGAATGGAATGCAATGGAATGGAATGGAATGGAATGGAATGGAATGGACACCAGTAGAATGGAATGGAATGGAATGGAATGGAATGGAATGGAATGGAATGGAATGGAATGGAATGGAATGGAATCTACCCGAGTAGAACGGAATGGAACGGATTGGAATGGAATGGAATGGAAAGGAGCAGAACGGAATGGAATGCAATGGAAATGGAAAGGGAATGGAAATGGAACGGGAATGGAAATGGAACGGGAACGGAAATGGAACGGGAATGGAAATGGAACGGGAACGGAAACGGAACGAGAACGGAAATGGAACGGGAACGGAAACGGAACGGGAACGGAAATGGAACGGGAATGGTAATGGAACGGGAATGGAAATGGAACGGGAATGGAAATGGAACGGGAATGGAAATGGATCGGGAATGGAAATGGAACGGGAATGGTAATGGAACTGGAATGGAAATGGAACGGGAATGGAAAAGAAACGGGAATGGAAATGGAACGGGAATGGAAATGGAATGGGAATGGAAATGGAATGGAATGGAATGGAATGGAATGGAATGGAATGGAATGTACCGGAGTGGAGTGGAGTGGAGTGGAGTGGAGTAGAGTGCACTGGAACGGAATGGAATGGAATGGAATGGAATGGAACGGAACGGAATGTACCCGAGAAGCACGGAATGGAATGGAATGGAATGGAATGGAATGGAATGGAATGGAATGGAATGGAATGGAATGTACCGGAGTGGAGTGGAGTGGAATGGAGTGGAGTGGAGTGGAGTGGAGTGCAATGGAATGGAATGGAATGGAATGGAATGGAATGGAATGCAATGGAATGCAATGGAATGGAAAGGAATGGAATGGAATGGAATGGAATGGAATGGAATGGAATGGACACCAGTAGAATGGAATGGAATGGAAAGGAATGGAATGGAATGGAATCTACCCGAGTAGAACGGAATGGAATGGAATTGAATGGAATGTAACCGAGTAGAACGGAACGGAATGGAATGGAATGGAATGGAATGGAATGGAATGCAATGGAATGGAATGGAATGGAATGGAATGGAATGGAATGGACACCAGTAGAATGGAATGGAATGGAATGGAATGGAATGGAATGGAATGGAATGGAATCTACCCGAGTAGAACGGAATGGAACGGAATGGAATGGAATGGAATGGACAGGAGCAGAACGGAATGGAATGCAATGGAATGGAATGGAATGTACCCGAGCACAACGGAATGGAATGAAATGGAAATGGAAAGGGAATGGAAATGGAACGGGAATGGAAATGGAACGGGAACGGAAATGGAACGGGAATGGAAATGGAACGGGAACGGAAACGGAACGAGAACGGAAATGGAACGGGAACGGAAACGGAACGGGAACGGAAATGGAACGGGAATGGTAACGGAACGGGAATGGAAATGGAACGGGAATGGAAAAGGAACGGGAATGGAAATGGATCGGGAATGGAAATGGAACGGGAATGGTAATGGAACTGGAATGGAAATGGAACGGGAATGGAAAAGAAACGGGAATGGAAATGGAACGGGAATGGAAATGGAATGGGAATGGAAATGGAATGGAATGGAATGGAATGGAATGGAATGGAATGTACCGGAGTGGAGTGGAGTGGAGTGGAGTGGAGTAGAGTGCACTGGAACGGAATGGAATGGAATGGAATGGAATGGAACGGAACGGAATGTACCCGAGAAGCACGGAATGGAATGGAATGGAATGGAATGGAATGGAATGGAATGTACCGGAGTGGAGTGGAGTGGAATGGAGTGGAGTGGAGTGGAGTGGAGTGGAATGGAATGGAATGGAATGGAATGGAATGGAATGGAATGCAATGGAATGCAATGGAATGGAAAGGAATGGAATGGAATGGAATGGAATGGAATGGAATGGAATGGAATGGACACCAGTAGAATGGAATAGAATGGAATGGAATGGAATGGAATGGAATGGAATGGAATGGAATGGAATTCAATGGAATGGAATGGAATGGAATGGAATTCTATGGAATGGAATGGAATGGAATGGAATTCAATGGAATGGAATGGAATGGAATGGAATTCTATGGAATGGAATGGAGTGGAATCGAATGGAATCGAATGGAATCGAATGGAATGGAATGGAATAGAATGGAATCAACCCGAGTAGAACGGAACGGAACGCAACGGAACGGAACGGAACGGAACGGGACGGAAAGGAACGGAATGGAATGGAATGGAACGGAATTCCATGGAATGGAATGGAATGGAATGGAATTCAATGGAATGGAATGGAATGGAATGGAATGGAATGCAATGGAATTCAATGGAATGGAATGGAATGGAATGGAATGGAATGGAATGGAATGGAATGGAATGGAATTCAATGGAATGGAACGGAATGGATTGGAATGGAATGGAATAGAATGGAATCAACCCGAGTAGAACCGAACGGAACACAACGGAATGGAACGGAACGCAACGGAACGGAACGGAACGGAACGGAACGGAATGGAATGGAATGGAACGGAATTCAGTGGAATGGAATGGAATGGAATGGAATTCTATGGAATGGAATGGAATGGAATGGAATGGAATTCCATGGAATGGAATGGAATTCCATGGAATGGAATGGAATGGAATGGAATGGAATGGAATTCAATGGAATGGAATGGAGTGGAATGGAATGGAATCGAATGGAATTGAATGGAATCGAATGGAATCAAATGGGATCGAATGGAATGGAATGGAATAGAATGGAATCAACCCGAGTAGAACGGAATGGAATGGAATGGAATGGAATGGGATGGAATGGAATGGAATGGAATGGAATGGAATGGAATGGAATGGAATTCCATGGAATGGAATGGAATGGAATGGAATGGAATTCAATGGAATGGAATGGAATGGAATGGAATGGAATGGAATGGAATTCCATGGAATGGAATCGAATGGAATGGAATGGAATGGAATGGAATGGAATGGAATGGAATAGAATGGAATCAACCTGAGTAGAACGGAATGGAATGGAATGGAATGGAATGGAATGGAATGGAATGGAATCGAATGGAATGGAATGTACCAAAGTAGAACGGAATGGAATGGAATGGAATGGAATGGAATGGAATGGAATGGAATGGAATGTACCCGAGTAGAACGGAATGGAATGGAATGGAATGGATTGGAATGGAATGGAATGGAATGGACACCAGTAGAATGGAATGGAATGGAATGTAACCGAGTAGAACGGAATGGAATGTAATTGAATGGAATGTAACCGGGTTGAACGGAACGGAATGGAATGGAATGGAATGGAATGGAATGGAATGGAATGGAATGGAATTGAGTGCAATGCAATGCAATGGAATGCAATGGAATGGAAAGGAATGGAATGGAATGGAATGGAATCTACCCGAGTAGAACGGAATGGAATGGAATTGAATGGAATGTAACCGAGTAGAACGGAACGGAATGGAATGGAATGGAATGGAATGCAATGGAATGGAATGGAATGGAATGGAATGGAATGGAATGGAATGGAATGGAATGGAATGGACACCAGTAGAATGGAATGGAATGGAATGGAATGGAATTGAATGGAATGGAATGGAATGGAATGGAATGGAATCTACCCGAGTAGAACGGAATGGAACGGATTGGAATGGAATGGAATGGACAGGAGCAGAACGGAATGGAATGCAATGGAATGGAATGGAATGTACCCGAGCAGAACGGAATGGAATGAAATGGAAATGGAAAGGGAATGGAAATGGAACGGGAATGGAAATGGAACGGGAACGGAAACGGAACGAGAACGGAAATGGAACGGGAACGGAAACGGAATGGGAACGGAAATGGAACGGGAATGGTAATGGAACGGGAATGGAAATGGAACGGGAATGGAAATGGAACGGGAATGGAAATGGATCGGGAATGGAAATGGAACGGGAATGGTAATGGAACTGGAATGGAAATGGAACGGGAATGGAAATGGATCGGGAATGGAAATGGAACGGGAATGGTAATGGAACTGGAATGGAAATGGAACGGGAATGGAAAAGAAACGGGAATGGAAATGGAACGGGAATGGAAATGGAATGGGAATGGAAATGGAATGGAATGGAATGGAATGGAATGGAATGGAATGTACCGGAGTGGAGTGGAGTGGAATGGAGTGGAGTGGAGTGGAGTGGAGTGGAATGGAATGGAATGGAATGGAATGGAATGGAATGGAATGCAATGGAATGCAATGGAATGGAAAGGAATGGAATGGAATGGAATGGAATGGAATGGAATGGAATGGAATGGACACCAGTAGAATGGAATAGAATGGAATGGAATGGAATGGAATGGAATGGAATGGAATGGAATGGAATGGAATGGAATGGAATGGAATTCAATGGAATGGAATGGAATGGAATGGAATTCTATGGAATGGAATGGAATGGAATGGAATTCAATGGAATGGAATGGAATGGAATGGAATTCTATGGAATGGAATGGAGTGGAATCGAATGGAATCGAATGGAATCGAATGGAATGGAATGGAATAGAATGGAATCAACCCGAGTAGAACGGAACGGAACGCAACGGAACGGAACGGAACGGAACGGGACGGAAAGGAACGGAATGGAATGGAATGGAACGGAATTCCATGGAATGGAATGGAATGGAATGGAATTCAATGGAATGGAATGGAATGGAATGGAATGGAATGCAATGGAATTCAATGGAATGGAATGGAATGGAATGGAATGGAATGGAATGGAATGGAATGGAATTCAATGGAATGGAACGGAATGGATTGGAATGGAATGGAATAGAATGGAATCAACCCGAGTAGAACGGAACGGAACACAACGGAATGGAACGGAACGCAACGGAACGGAACGGAACGGAACGGAACGGAATGGAATGGAATGGAACGGAATTCAGTGGAATGGAATGGAATGGAATGGAATTCTATGGAATGGAATGGAATGGAATGGAATGGAATTCCATGGAATGGAATGGAATTCCATGGAATGGAATGGAATGGAATGGAATGGAATGGAATTCAATGGAATGGAATGGAGTGGAATGGAATGGAATCGAATGGAATTGAATGGAATCGAATGGAATCAAATGGGATCGAATGGAATGGAATGGAATAGAATGGAATCAACCCGAGTAGAACGGAATGGAATGGAATGGAATGGAATGGGATGGAATGGAATGGAATGGAATGGAATGGAATGGAATGGAATGCAATGGAATGCAATGGAATGGAAAGTAATGGAATGGAATGGAATGGAATGGAATGGAATGGAATGGAATGGACACCAGTAGAATGGAATGGAATGGAATGGAATGGAATGGAATGGAATGGAATGGACACCAGTAGAATGGAATGGAATGGAATGAAATGGAATGGAATGGAATGGAATGGAATGGAATGGAATTCAATGGAATGGAATGGAATGGAATGGAATTCAATGGAATGGAATGGAATGGAATGGAATGGAATGGAATGGAATTCAATGGAATGGAATGGAATGGAATGGAATGGAATGGAATGGAATGGAATGGAATTCAATGGAATGGAATGGAGTGGAATGGAATGGAATCGAATGGAATTGAATGGAATCGAATGGAATCAAATGGGATCGAATGGAATGGAATGGAACAGAATGGAATCAACCCGAGTAGAACGGAATGGAATGGAATGGAATGGAATGGGATGGAATGGAATGGAATGGAATGGAATGGAATGGAATGGAATTCAATGGAATGGAATGGAATGGAATGGAATGGAATGGAATGGAATGGAATGGAATGGAATTCCATGGAATGGAATGGAACGGAATGGAATTCAATGGAATGGAATGGAATGGAATGGAATGGAATTCAATGGAATGGAATGGAATGGAATGGAATGGAATTCCATGGAATGGAATGGAATGGAATGGAATGGAATGGAATGGAATGGAATGGAATGGAATGGAATAGAATGGAATCAACACGAGTAGAACGGAATGGAATGGAATGGAATGGAATGGAATGGGATGGAATGGAATGGAATGGAATGGAATGGAATGGAATTCAATGGAATGGAATGGAATGGAATGGAATGGAATGGAATGGAATGGAATGGAATTCAATGGAATGGAATGGAACGGAATGGAATTCAATGGAATGGAATGGAATGGAATGGAATGGAATTCAATGGAATGGAATGGAATGGAATGGAATGGAATGGAATGGAATTCAATGGAATGGAATGGAATGGAATGGAATGGAATCGAATGGAATCGAATGGAATCGAATGGAATCGAATGGAATCGAATGGAATGGAATGGAATGGAATGGAATAGAATGCAATCAACCCGAGTAGAATGGAATGGAATGGAATGGAATGGGATGTAATGGAATGGAATGGAATGGAATGGAATGGAATGGAATTCAAATGGAATGGAATGGAATGGAATTCTATGGAATGGAATGGAGTGGAATCGAATGGAATCGAATGGAATCGAATGGAATCGAATGGGATCGAATGGAATGGAATGGAATAGAATGGAATCAACCCGAGTAGAACGGAGCGGAACGCAACGGAACGGAACGGAACGGAACGGAACGGAAAGGAAAGGAATGGAATGGAATGGAACGGAATTCAAAGGAATGGATTGGAACAGAATGGAATTCAATGGAAAGGAATGGAATGGAATGGAATGGAATTCAATGGAATGGAATGGAATGGAATGGAATGGAATGGAACGGAATTCAATGGAATGGAATGGAATGGAATGGAATTCAATGGAATGGAATGGAATTCAATGGAATGGAATGGAATGGAATGGAATGGAATGGAATGGAATGGAATGGAATTCAATGGAATGGAATGGAATGGAATGGAATGGAATGGAATTCAATGGAATGGAATGGAGTGGAATCGAATGGAATCGAATGGAATCGAATGAGATCGAATGGAATGGAATGGAATAGAATGGAATCAACCCGAGTAGAACGGAATGGAATGGAATGGAATGGAATGGAATGGAATGGAATGGAATGGAATTCAATGGAATGGAAAGGAATGGAATGGAATGGAATGGAATGGAATGGAATCAACCCGAGTAGAACGGAACGGCACGCAACGGAACGGAACGGAACGGAACGGGACGGAACGGAACGGAATGGAATATAATGCAACGGAATTCAATGGAATGGAATGGAATGGAATGGAATTCAATGGAATCGAATGGAATCGAATGGAATCGATTGGAATCGAATGGAATCGAATAGAATGGAATGGAATAGAATTTAATCAACCCGAGTAGAATGGAACGGAACGCAACGGAACGGAACGGAACGGGACGGAACGGAACGGAATGGAATGGAATGGAACGGAATTCAATTGAATGGAATGGAATGGAATGGAATTCAATGGAATGGAATGGAATGGAATGGAATGGAATTCAATGGAATGGAATGGAATGGAATGGAATGGAATGGAATAGAATGGAATCAACCCGAGTAGAACGGAACGGAACACAACGGAACGGAACGGAACGCAACGGAACGGAACGGAACGGAACGGAACGGAATGGAATGGAATGGAACGGAATTCAGTGGAATGGAATGGAATGGAATGGAATTCTATGGAATGGAATGGAATGGAATGGAATGGAATTCCATGGAATGGAATGGAATGGAATGGAATGGAATGGAATTCAAGGGAATGGAATGGAGTGGAATGGAATGGAATCGAATGGAATTGAATGGAATCGAATGGAATCAATTGGGATCGAATGGAATGGAATGGAATAGAATGGAATCAACCAGAGTAGAACGGAATGGAATGGAATGGAATGGAATGGGATGGAATGGAATGGAATGGAATGGAATGGAATTCCATGGAATGGAATGGAATGGAATGGAATGGAATGGAATGGAATGGAATGGAATTCAATGGAATGGAATGGAACGGAATGGAATTCAATGGAATGGAATGGAATGGAATGGAATGGAATGGAATTCAATGGAATGGAATGGAATGGAATGGAATGGAATGGAATGGAATTCCATGGAATGGAATGGAATGGAATGGAATTCAATGGAATGGAATGGAATGGAATGGAATGGAATGGAATGGAATGGAATGGAATGGAATGGAATGGAATGGAATTCAATGGAATGGAATGGAATTCAATGGAATGGAATGGAATGGAATGGAATGGAATTGAGTGCAATGCAATGCAATGGAATGCAGTGGAATGGAAAGGAATGGAATGGAATGGAATGGAATCTACCCGAGTAGAACGGAATGGAATGGAATTGAATGGAATGTAACCGAGTAGAACGGAACGGAATGGAATGGAATGGAATGGAATGGAATGCAATGGAATGGAATGTACCAAAGTAGAACGGAAAGGAATGGAATGGAATGGAATGGAATGGAATGGAACGGAATGTACCCGAGTAGAACGGAATGGAATGGAATGGAATGGATTGGAATGGAATGGAATGGAATGGAATGGAATGTAACCGAGTAGAACGGAATGGAATGTAATTGAATGGAATGTAACCGAGTTGAACGGAACGGAATGGAATGGAATGGAATGGAATGGAATGGAATGGAATGGAATTGAGTGCAATGCAATGCAATGGAATGCAATGGAATGGAAAGGAATGGAATGGAATGGAATGGAATCTACCCGAGTAGAACGGAATGGAATGGAATTGAATGGAATGTAACCGAGTAGAACGGAACGGAATGGAATGGAATGCAATGGAATGGAATGGAATGGAATGGAATGGAATGGACACCAGTAGAATGGAATGGAATGGAATGGAATGGAATGGAATGGAATGGAATGGAATGGAATGGAATGGAATGGAATCTACCCGAGTAGAACGGAATGGAACGGATTGGAATGGAATGGAATGGAAAGGAGCAGAACGGAATGGAATGCAATGGAATGGAATGGAATGTACCCGAGCAGAACGGAATGGAATGAAATGGAAATGGAAAGGGAATGGAAATGGAACGGGAATGGAAATGGAACGGGAACGGAAATGGAACGGGAATGGAAATGGAACGGGAACGGAAACGGAACGAGAACGGAAATGGAACGGGAACGGAAACGGAACGGGAACGGAAATGGAACGGGAATGGTAATGGAACGGGAATGGAAATGGAACGGGAATGGAAATGGAACGGGAATGGAAATGGATCGGGAATGGAAATGGAACGGGAATGGTAATGGAACTGGAATGGAAATGGAACGGGAATGGAAAAGAAACGGGAATGGAAATGGAACGGGAATGGAAATGGAATGGGAATGGAAATGGAATGGAATGGAATGGAATGGAATGGAATGGAATGTACCGGAGTGGAGTGGAGTGGAGTGGAGTGGAGTAGAGTGCACTGGAACGGAATGGAATGGAATGGAATGGAATGGAACGGAACGGAATGTACCCGAGAAGCACGGAATGGAATGGAATGGAATGGAATGGAATGGAATGGAATGGAATGGAATGGAATGGAATGTACCGGAGTGGAGTGGAGTGGAATGGAGTGGAGTGGAGTGGAGTGGAGTGCAATGGAATGGAATGGAATGGAATGGAATGGAATGGAATGCAATGGAATGCAATGGAATGGAAAGGAATGGAATGGAATGGAATGGAATGGAATGGAATGGACACCAGTAGAATGGAATGGAATGGAAAGGAATGGAATGGAATGGAATCTACCCGAGTAGAACGGAATGGAATGGAATTGAATGGAATGTAACCGAGTAGAACGGAACGGAATGGAATGGAATGGAATGGAATGGAATGGAATGCAATGGAATGGAATGGAATGGAATGGAATGGAATGGAATGGACACCAGTAGAATGGAATGGAATGGAATGGAATGGAATGGAATGGAATGGAATGGAATCTACCCGAGTAGAACGGAATGGAACGGAATGGAATGGAATGGAATGGACAGGAGCAGAACGGAATGGAATGCAATGGAATGGAATGGAATGTACCCGAGCACAACGGAATGGAATGAAATGGAAATGGAAAGGGAATGGAAATGGAACGGGAATGGAAATGGAACGGGAACGGAAATGGAACGGGAATGGAAATGGAACGGGAACGGAAACGGAACGAGAACGGAAATGGAACGGGAACGGAAACGGAACGGGAACGGAAATGGAACGGGAATGGTAACGGAACGGGAATGGAAATGGAACGGGAATGGAAAAGGAACGGGAATGGAAATGGATCGGGAATGGAAATGGAACGGGAATGGTAATGGAACTGGAATGGAAATGGAACGGGAATGGAAAAGAAACGGGAATGGAAATGGAACGGGAATGGAAATGGAATGGGAATGGAAATGGAATGGAATGGAATGGAATGGAATGGAATGGAATGTACCGGAGTGGAGTGGAGTGGAGTGGAGTGGAGTAGAGTGCACTGGAACGGAATGGAATGGAATGGAATGGAATGGAACGGAACGGAATGTACCCGAGAAGCACGGAATGGAATGGAATGGAATGGAATGGAATGGAATGGAATGTACCGGAGTGGAGTGGAGTGGAATGGAGTGGAGTGGAGTGGAGTGGAGTGGAATGGAATGGAATGGAATGGAATGGAATGGAATGGAATGCAATGGAATGCAATGGAATGGAAAGGAATGGAATGGAATGGAATGGAATGGAATGGAATGGAATGGAATGGACACCAGTAGAATGGAATAGAATGGAATGGAATGGAATGGAATGGAATGGAATGGAATGGAATGGAATTCAATGGAATGGAATGGAATGGAATGGAATTCTATGGAATGGAATGGAATGGAATGGAATTCAATGGAATGGAATGGAATGGAATGGAATTCTATGGAATGGAATGGAGTGGAATCGAATGGAATCGAATGGAATCGAATGGAATGGAATGGAATAGAATGGAATCAACCCGAGTAGAACGGAACGGAACGCAACGGAACGGAACGGAACGGAACGGGACGGAAAGGAACGGAATGGAATGGAATGGAACGGAATTCCATGGAATGGAATGGAATGGAATGGAATTCAATGGAATGGAATGGAATGGAATGGAATGGAATGCAATGGAATTCAATGGAATGGAATGGAATGGAATGGAATGGAATGGAATGGAATGGAATGGAATGGAATTCAATGGAATGGAACGGAATGGATTGGAATGGAATGGAATAGAATGGAATCAACCCGAGTAGAACCGAACGGAACACAACGGAATGGAACGGAACGCAACGGAACGGAACGGAACGGAACGGAACGGAATGGAATGGAATGGAACGGAATTCAGTGGAATGGAATGGAATGGAATGGAATTCTATGGAATGGAATGGAATGGAATGGAATGGAATTCCATGGAATGGAATGGAATTCCATGGAATGGAATGGAATGGAATGGAGTGGAATGGAATTCAATGGAATGGAATGGAGTGGAATGGAATGGAATCGAATGGAATTGAATGGAATCGAATGGAATCAAATGGGATCGAATGGAATGGAATGGAATAGAATGGAATCAACCCGAGTAGAACGGAATGGAATGGAATGGAATGGAATGGGATGGAATGGAATGGAATGGAATGGAATGGAATGGAATGGAATGGAATTCCATGGAATGGAATGGAATGGAATGGAATGGAATTCAATGGAATGGAATGGAATGGAATGGAATGGAAGGGAATGGAATTCCATGGAATGGAATCGAATGGAATGGAATGGAATGGAATGGAATGGAATGGAATGGAATAGAATGGAATCAACCTGAGTAGAACGGAATGGAATGGAATGGAATGGAATGGAATGGAATGGAATGGAATCGAATGGAATGGAATGTACCAAAGTAGAACGGAATGGAATGGAATGGAATGGAATGGAATGGAATGGAATGTACCCGAGTAGAACGGAATGGAATGGAATGGAATGGATTGGAATGGAATGGAATGGAATGGACACCAGTAGAATGGAATGGAATGGAATGTAACCGAGTAGAACGGAATGGAATGTAATTGAATGGAATGTAACCGGGTTGAACGGAACGGAATGGAATGGAATGGAATGGAATGGAATGGAATGGAATGGAATGGAATTGAGTGCAATGCAATGCAATGGAATGCAATGGAATGGAAAGGAATGGAATGGAATGGAATGGAATCTACCCGAGTAGAACGGAATGGAATGGAATTGAATGGAATGTAACCGAGTAGAACGGAACGGAATGGAATGGAATGGAATGGAATGCAATGGAATGGAATGGAATGGAATGGAATGGAATGGAATGGAATGGAATGGAATGGACACCAGTAGAATGGAATGGAATGGAATGGAATGGAATTGAATGGAATGGAATGGAATGGAATGGAATGGAATCTACCCGAGTAGAACGGAATGGAACGGATTGGAATGGAATGGAATGGACAGGAGCAGAACGGAATGGAATGCAATGGAATGGAATGGAATGTACCCGAGCAGAACGGAATGGAATGAAATGGAAATGGAAAGGGAATGGAAATGGAACGGGAATGGAAATGGAACGGGAACGGAAACGGAACGAGAACGGAAATGGAACAGGAACGGAAACGGAATGGGAACGGAAATGGAACGGGAATGGTAATGGAACGGGAATGGAAATGGAACGGGAATGGAAATGGAACGGGAATGGAAATGGATCGGGAATGGAAATGGAACGGGAATGGTAATGGAACTGGAATGGAAATGGAACGGGAATGGAAATGGATCGGGAATGGAAATGGAACGGGAATGGTAATGGAACTGGAATGGAAATGGAACGGGAATGGAAAAGAAACGGGAATGGAAATGGAACGGGAATGGAAATGGAATGGGAATGGAAATGGAATGGAATGGAATGGAATGGAATGGAATGGAATGTACCGGAGTGGAGTGGAGTGGAATGGAGTGGAGTGGAGTGGAGTGGAGTGGAATGGAATGGAATGGAATGGAATGGAATGGAATGGAATGCAATGGAATGCAATGGAATGGAAAGGAATGGAATGGAATGGAATGGAATGGAATGGAATGGAATGGAATGGACACCAGTAGAATGGAATAGAATGGAATGGAATGGAATGGAATGGAATGGAATGGAATGGAATGGAATGGAATGGAATGGAATGGAATTCAATGGAATGGAATGGAATGGAATGGAATTCTATGGAATGGAATGGAATGGAATGGAATTCAATGGAATGGAATGGAATGGAATGGAATTCTATGGAATGGAATGGAGTGGAATCGAATGGAATCGAATGGAATCGAATGGAATGGAATGGAATAGAATGGAATCAACCCGAGTAGAACGGAACGGAACGCAACGGAACGGAACGGAACGGAACGGGACGGAAAGGAACGGAATGGAATGGAATGGAACGGAATTCCATGGAATGGAATGGAATGGAATGGAATTCAATGGAATGGAATGGAATGGAATGGAATGGAATGCAATGGAATTCAATGGAATGGAATGGAATGGAATGGAATGGAATGGAATGGAATGGAATGGAATGGAATTCAATGGAATGGAACGGAATGGATTGGAATGGAATGGAATAGAATGGAATCAACCCGAGTAGAACGGAACGGAACACAACGGAATGGAACGGAACGCAACGGAACGGAACGGAACGGAACGGAACGGAATGGAATGGAATGGAACGGAATTCAGTGGAATGGAATGGAATGGAATGGAATTCTATGGAATGGAATGGAATGGAATGGAATGGAATTCCATGGAATGGAATGGAATTCCATGGAATGGAATGGAATGGAATGGAATGGAATGGAATTCAATGGAATGGAATGGAGTGGAATGGAATGGAATCGAATGGAATTGAATGGAATCGAATGGAATCAAATGGGATCGAATGGAATGGAATGGAATAGAATGGAATCAACCCGAGTAGAACGGAATGGAATGGAATGGAATGGAATGGGATGGAATGGAATGGAATGGAATGGAATGGAATGGAATGGAATTCAATGGAATGGAATGGAATGGAATGGAATGGAATGGAATGGAATTCCATGGAATGGAATCGAATGGAATGGAATGGAATGGAATGGAATGGAATGGAATAGAATGGAATCAACCTGAGTAGAACGGAATGGAATGGAATGGAATGGAATGGAATGGAATGGAATGGAATCGAATGGAATGGAATGTACCAAAGTAGAACGGAATGGAATGGAATGGAATGGAATGGAATGGAATGGAATGGAATGTACCCGAGTAGAACGGAATGGAATGGAATGGAATGGATTGGAATGGAATGGAATGGAATGGAATGGAATGTAACCGAGTAGAACGGAATGGAATGTAATTGAATGGAATGTAACCGAGTTGAACGGAACGGAATGGAATGGAATGGAATGGAATGGAATGGAATGGAATGGAATGGAATGGAATTGAGTGCAATGCAATGCAATGGAATGCAATGGAATGGAAAGGAATGGAATGGAATGGAATGGAATCTACCCGAGTAGAACGGAATGGAATGGAATTGAATGGAATGTAACCGAGTAGAACGGAACGGAATGGAATGGAATGGAATGGAATGCAATGGAATGGAATGGAATGGAATGGAATGGAATGGAATGGAATGGAATGGACACCAGTAGAATGGAATGGAATGGAATGGAATGGAATGGAATGGAATGGAATGGAATGGAATGGAATGGAATCTACCCGAGTAGAACGGAATGGAACGGATTGGAATGGAATGGAATGGACAGGAGCAGAACGGAATGGAATGCAATGGAATGGAATGGAATGTACAAGAGCAGAACGGAATGGAATGAAATGGAAATGGAAAGGGAATGGAAATGGAACGGGAATGGAAATGGAACGGGAACGGAAATGGAACGGGAATGGAAATGGAACGGGAACGGAAACGGAACGAGAACGGAAATGGAACGGGAACGGAAACGGAACGGGAACGGAAATGGAACGGGAATGGTAATGGAACGGGAATGGAAATGGAACGGGAATGGAAATGGAACGGGAATGGAAATGGATCGGGAATGGAAATGGAACGGGAATGGTAATGGAACTGGAATGGAAATGGAACGGGAATGGAAATGGATCGGGAATGGAAATGGAACGGGAATGGTAATGGAACTGGAATGGAAATGGAACGGGAATGGAAAAGAAACGGGAATGGAAATGGAACGGGAATGGAAATGGAATGGGAATGGAAATGGAATGGAATGGAATGGAATGGAATGGAATGGAATGTACCGGAGTGGAGTGGAGTGGAATTGAGTGGAGTGGAGTGGAGTGGAGTGGAATGGAATGGAATGGAATGGAATGGAATGGAATGGAATGCAATGGAATGCAATGGAATGGAAAGGAATGGAATGGAATGGAATGGAATGGAATGGAATGGAATGGAATGGACACCAGTAGAATGGAATGGAATGGAATGGAATGGAATGGAATGGAATGGAATGGAATTCAATGGAATGGAATGGAATGGAATGGAATTCAATGGAATGGAATGGAATGGAATGGAATGGAATTCAATGGAATGGAATGGAATGGAATGGAATGGAATGGAATGGAATGGAATGGAATTCAATGGAATGGAATGGAGTGGAATGGAATGGAATCGAATGGAATTGAATGGAATCGAATGGAATCAAATGGGATCGAATGGAATGGAATGGAATAGAATGGAATCAACCCGAGTAGAACGGAATGGAATGGAATGGAATGGAATGGGATGGAATGGAATGGAATGGAATGGAATGGAATGGAATGGAATGGAATGGAATGGAATGGAATGGAATGCAATGGAATGGAATGGAACGGAATGGAATTCAATGGAATGGAATGGAACGGAATGGAATTCAATGGAATGGAATGGAATGGAATGGAATGGAATTCAATGGAATGGAATGGAATGGAATGGAATGGAATGGAATGGAATGGAATGGAATTCAATGGAATGGAATGGAACGGAATGGAATTCAATGGAATGGAATGCAATGGAATGGAATGGAATTCAATGGAATGGAATGGAATGGAATGGAATGGAATGGAATGGAATGGAATGGAATTCCAAGGAATGGAATGGAATGGAATGGAATTCAATGGAATGGAATGGAATGGAATCGATTGGAATGGAATGGAATGGAATGGAATGGAATGGAATGGAATAGAATGGAATCAACCCGAGTAGAACGGAATGGAATGGAATGGAATGTAATGGAATAGAATGGAATGGAATGGAATGGAATGGAATGTACCAAAGTAGAACGGAATGGAATGGAATGGAATGGAATGGAATGGAATGGAATGGAATGGAATGTACCCGAGTAGAACGGAATGGAATGGAATGGAATGGATTGGAATGGAATGGAATGGAATGGAATGGAATGTAACCGAGTAGAACGGAATGGAATGTAATTGAATGGAATGTAACCGAGTTGAACGGAACGGAATGGAATGGAATGGAATGGAATGGAATGGAATGGAATGGAATGGAATTGAGTACAATGCAATGCAATGGAATGCAATGGAATGGAAAGGAATGGAATGGAATGGAATGGAATGGAATCTACCCGAGTAGAACGGAATGGAATGGAATTGAATGGAATGTAACCGAGTAGAACGGAACGGAATGGAATGGAATGGAATGGAATGGAATGCAATGGAATGGAATGGAATGGAATGGAATGGAATGGAATGGAATGGAATGGACACCAGTAGAATGGAATGGAATGGAATGGAATGGAATGGAATGGAATGGAATGGAATGGAATGGAATCTACCCGAGTAGAACGGAATGGAACGGAATGGAATGGAATGGAATGGACAGGAGCAGAACGGAATGGAATGCAATGGAATGGAATGGAATGTACCCGAGCAGAACGGAATGGAATGAAAAGGAAATGGAAAGGGAATGGAAATGGAACGGGAATGGAAATGGAACGGGAACGGAAATGGAACGGGAATGGAAATGGAACGGGAACGGAAAGGGAACGGGAATGGAAATGGAACGGGAACGGAAAAGGAACGAGAACGGAAATGGAACGGGAACGGAAACGGAACGGGAACGGAAATGGAACGGGAATGGTAACGGAACGGGAATGGAAATGGAACGGGAATGGAAAAGGAACGGGAATGGAAATGGATCGGGAATGGAAATGGAACGGGAATGGTAATGGAACTGGAATGGAAATGGATCGGGAATGGAAAAGAAACGGGAATGGAAATGGAACGGGAATGGAAATGGAATGGGAATGGAAATGGAATGGAATGGAATGGAATGGAATGGAATGGAATGGAATGTACCGGAGTGGAGTGGAGTGGAGTGGAGTGGAGTAGAGTGCACTGGAACGGAATGGAATGGAATGGAATGGAATGGAACGGAACGGAATGTACCCGAGAAGCACGGAATGGAATGGAATGGAATGGAATGGAATGGAATGGAATGTACCGGAGTGGAGTGGAGTGGAATGGAGTGGAGTGGAGTGGAGTGGAGTGGAATGGAATGGAATGGAATGGAATGGAATGGAATGGAATGCAATGGAATGCAATGGAATGGAAAGGAATGGAATGGAATGGAATGGAATGGAATGGAATGGAATGGAATGGAATGGACACCAGTAGAATGGAATAGAATGGAATGGAATGGAATGGAATGGAATGGAATGGAATGGAATGGAATGGAATGGAATGGAATGGAATTCAATGGAATGGAATGGAATGGAATGGAATTCTATGGAATGGAATGGAATGGAATGGAATTCAATGGAATGGAATGGAATAGAATGGAATTCTATGGAATGGAATGGAGTGGAATCGAATGGAATCGAATGGAATCGAATGGAATGGAATGGAATAGAATGGAATCAACCCGAGTAGAACGGAAAGGAACGCAACGGAACGGAACGGAACGGAACGGGACGGAAAGGAACGGAATGGAATGGAATGGAACGGAATTCCATGGAATGGAATGGAATGGAATGGAATTCAATGGAATGGAATGGAATGGAATGGAATGGAATGGAATGCAATGGAATTCAATGGAATGGAATGGAATGGAATGGAATGGAATGGAATGGAATGGAATTCAATGGAATGGAACGGAATGGATTGGAATGGAATGGAATAGAATGGAATCAACCCGAGTAGAACGGAACGGAACACAACGGAATGGAACGGAACGCAACGGAACGGAACGGAACGGAACGGAACGGAATGGAATGGAATGGAACGGAATTCAGTGGAATGGAATGGAATGGAATGGAATTCTATGGAATGGAATGGAATGGAATGGAATGGAATTCCATGGAATGGAATGGAATTCCATGGAATGGAATGGAATGGAATGGAATGGAATGGAATTCAATGGAATGGAATGGAGTGGAATGGAATGGAATCGAATGGAATTGAATGGAATCGAATGGAATCAAATGGGATCGAATGGAATGGAATGGAATAGAATGGAATCAACCCGAGTAGAACGGAATGGAATGGAATGGAATGGAATGGGATGGAATGGAATGGAATGGAATGGAATGGAATGGAATGGAATTCAATGGAATGGAATGGAATGGAATGGAATGGAATGGAATGGAATTCAATGGAATGGAATGGAATGGAATGGAATGGAATGGAATGGAATTCCATGGAATGGAATCGAATGGAATGGAATGGAATGGAATGGAATGGAATGGAATAGAATGGAATCAACCTGAGTAGAACGGAATGGAATGGAATGGAATGGAATGGAATGGAATGGAATGGAATCGAATGGAATGGAATGTACCAAAGTAGAACGGAATGGAATGGAATGGAATGGAATGGAATGGAATGGAATGGAATGTACCCGAGTAGAACGGAATGGAATGGAATGGAATGGATTGGAATGGAATGGAATGGAATGGAATGGAATGTAACCGAGTAGAACGGAATGGAATGTAATTGAATGGAATGTAACCGAGTTGAACGGAACGGAATGGAATGGAATGGAATGGAATGGAATGGAATGGAATGGAATGGAATGGAATGGAATTGAGTGCAATGCAATGCAATGGAATGCAATGGAATGGAAAGGAATGGAATGGAATGGAATGGAATCTACCCGAGTAGAACGGAATGGAATGGAATTGAATGGAATGTAACCGAGTAGAACGGAACGGAATGGAATGGAATGGAATGGAATGCAATGGAATGGAATGGAATGGAATGGAATGGAATGGAATGGAATGGAATGGAATGGACACCAGTAGAATGGAATGGAATGGAATGGAATGGAATGGAATGGAATGGAATGGAATGGAATGGAATGGAATGGAATCTACCCGAGTAGAACGGAATGGAACGGATTGGAATGGAATGGAATGGACAGGAGCAGAACGGAATGGAATGCAATGGAATGGAATGGAATGTACCCGAGCAGAACGGAATGGAATGAAATGGAAATGGAAAGGGAATGGAAATGGAACGGGAATGGAAATGGAACGGGAACGGAAATGGAACGGGAATGGAAATGGAACGGGAACGGAAACGGAACGAGAACGGAAATGGAACGGGAACGGAAACGGAACGGGAACGGAAATGGAACGGGAATGGTAATGGAACGGGAATGGAAATGGAACGGGAATGGAAATGGAACGGGAATGGAAATGGATCGGGAATGGAAATGGAACGGGAATGGTAATGGAACTGGAATGGAAATGGAACGGGAATGGAAATGGATCGGGAATGGAAATGGAACGGGAATGGTAATGGAACTGGAATGGAAATGGAACGGGAATGGAAAAGAAACGGGAATGGAAATGGAACGGGAATGGAAATGGAATGGGAATGGAAATGGAATGGAATGGAATGGAATGGAATGGAATGGAATGTACCGGAGTGGAGTGGAGTGGAATTGAGTGGAGTGGAGTGGAGTGGAGTGGAATGGAATGGAATGGAATGGAATGGAATGGAATGGAATGCAATGGAATGCAATGGAATGGAAAGGAATGGAATGGAATGGAATGGAATGGAATGGAATGGAATGGAATGGACACCAGTAGAATGGAATGGAATGGAATGGAATGGAATGGAATGGAATGGAATGGAATTCAATGGAATGGAATGGAATGGAATGGAATTCAATGGAATGGAATGGAATGGAATGGAATGGAATTCAATGGAATGGAATGGAATGGAATGGAATGGAATGGAATGGAATGGAATGGAATGGAATTCAATGGAATGGAATGGAGTGGAATGGAATGGAATCGAATGGAATTGAATGGAATCGAATGGAATCAAATGGGATCGAATGGAATGGAATGGAATAGAATGGAATCAACCCGAGTAGAACGGAATGGAATGGAATGGAATGGAATGGGATGGAATGGAATGGAATGGAATGGAATGGAATGGAATGGAATGGAATGGAATGGAATGGAATGGAATGCAATGGAATGGAATGGAACGGAATGGAATTCAATGGAATGGAATGGAACGGAATGGAATTCAATGGAATGGAATGGAATGGAATGGAATGGAATTCAATGGAATGGAATGGAATGGAATGGAATGGAATGGAATGGAATGGAATTCCATGGAATGGAATGGAATGGAATGGAATTCCATGGAATGGAATGGAATGGAATCGAATGGAATGGAATGGAATGGAATGGAATGGAATGGAATGGAATGGAATGGAATGGAATGGAATGGAATGGAATGGAATAGAATGGAATCAATCCGAGTAGAACGGAATGGAATGGAATGGAATGGAATGGAATGGAATGGAATGGAATGGAATGGAATGGAATGTACCAAAGTAGAACGGAATGGAATGGAATGGAATGGAATGGAATGGAATGGAATGGAATGGAATGTACCCGAGTAGAACGGAATGGAATGGAATGGAATGGATTGGAATGGAATGGAATGGAATGGAATGGAATGTAACCGAGTAGAACGGAATGGAATGTAATTGAATGGAATGTAACCGAGTTGAACGGAACGGAATGGAATGGAATGGAATGGAATGGAATGGAATGGAATGGAGTGGAATGGAATGGAGTGCAATGCAATGCAATGGAATGCAATGGAATGGAAAGGAATGGAATGGAATGGAATGGAATCTACCCGAGTAGAACGGAAAGGAATGGAATTGAATGGAATGTAACCGAGTAGAACGGAACGGAATGGAATGGAATGGAATGCAATGGAATGGAATGGAATGGAATGGAATGGAATGGAATGGAATGGAATGGAATGGAACCGAGTAGAACGGAATGGAATGTAATTGAATGGAATGTAACCGAGTTGAATGGAACGGAATGGAATGGAATGGAATGGAATGGAATGGAATGGAATGGAATGGAATTGAGTGCAATGCAATGCAATGGAATGCAATGGAATGGAAAGGAATGGAATGGAATGGAATGGAATCTACCCGAGTAGAACGGAATGGAATGGAATTGAATGGAATGTAACCGAGTAGAACGGAACGGAATGGAATGGAATGGAATGGAATGCAATGGAATGGAATGGAATGGAATGGAATGGAATGGAATGGAATGGAATGGACACCAGTAGAATGGAATGGAATGGAATGGAATGGAATGGAATGGAATGGAATGGAATGGAATGGAATGGAATGGAATGGAATCTACCCGAGTAGAACGGAATGGAACGGATTGGAATGGAATGGAATGGACAGGAGCAGAACGGAATGGAATGCAATGGAATGGAATGGAATGTACCCGAGCAGAACGGAATGGAATGAAATGGAAATGGAAAGGGAATGGAAATGGAACGGGAATGGAAATGGAACGGGAACGGAAATGGAACGGGAATGGAAATGGAACGGGAACGGAAACGGAACGAGAACGGAAATGGAACGGGAACGGAAACGGAACGGGAACGGAAATGGAACGGGAAGGGAAATGGAACGGGAAGGGAAATGGAACGGGAACGGAAACGGAACGAGAACGGAAATGGAACGGGAACGGAAACGGAACGGGAACGGAAATGGAACGGGAATGGTAACGGAACGGGAATGGAAATGGAACGGGAATGGAAAAGGAACGGGAATGGAAATGGATCGGGAATGGAAATGGAACGGGAATGGTAATGGAACTGGAATGGAAATGGAACGGGAATGGAAAAGAAACGGGAATGGAAATGGAACGGGAATGGAAATGGAATGGGAATGGAAATGGAATGGAATGGAATGGAATGGAATGTACCGGAGTGGAGTGGAGTGGAGTGGAGTGGAGTAGAGTGCACTGGAACGGAATGGAATGGAATGGAATGGAATGGAACGGAACGGAATGTACCCGAGAAGCACGGAATGGAATGGAATGGAATGGAATGGAATGGAATGGAATGTACCGGAGTGGAGTGGAGTGGAATGGAGTGGAGTGGAGTGGAGTGGAGTGGAATGGAATGGAATGGAATGGAATGGAATGGAATGGAATGGAATGGAATGCAATGGAATGCAATGGAATGGAAAGGAATGGAATGGAATGGAATGGAATGGAATAGAATGGAATGGAATGGACACCAGTAGAATGGAATGGAATGGAATGGAATGGAATGGAATGGAATGGAATGGAATGGAATGGAATGGAATCTACCCGAGTAGAACGGAATGGAACGGAATGGAATGGAATGGAATGGACAGGAGCAGAACGGAATGGAATGCAATGGAATGGAATGGAATGTACCCGAGCAGAACGGAATGGAATGAAATGGAAATGGAAAGGGAATGGAAATGGAACGGGAATGGAAATGGAACGGGAACGGAAATGGAACGGGAATGGAAATGGAACGGGAACGGAAACGGAACGAGAACGGAAATGGAACGGGAACGGAAATGGAACGGGAACGGAAATGGAACGGGAATGGTAACGGAACGGGAATGGAAATGGAACGGGAATGGAAAAGGAACGGGAATGGAAATGGATCGGGAATGGAAATGGAACGGGAATGGTAATGGAACTGGAATGGAAATGGAACGGGAATGGAAAAGAAACGGGAATGGAAATGGAACGGGAATGGAAATGGAATGGGAATGGAAATGGAATGGAATGGAATGGAATGGAATGGAATGGAATGTACCGGAGTGGAGTGGAGTGGAGTGGAGTGGAGTAGAGTGCACTGGAACGGAATGGAATGGAATGGAATGGAATGGAACGGAACGGAATGTACCCGAGAAGCACGGAATGGAATGGAATGGAATGGAATGGAATGGAATGGAATGGAATGTACCGGAGTGGAGTGGAGTGGAATGGAGTGGAGTGGAGTGGAGTGGAGTGGAATGGAATGGAATGGAATGGAATGGAATGGAATGGAATGGAATGCAATGGAATGCAATGGAATGGAAAGGAATGGAATGGAATGGAATGGAATGGAATGGAATGGAATGGAATGGACAACAGTAGAATGGAATGGAATGGAATGGAATAGAATGGAATGGAATGGAATGGAATGGAATGGAATGGAATTCAATGGAATGGAATGGAATGGAATGGAATTCAATGGAAAGGAATGGAATGGAATGGAATGGAATGGAATGGAATGGAATGGAATTCTATGGAATGGAATGGAGTGGAATCGAATGGAATCGAATGGAATCGAATGGAATGGAATGGAATAGAATGGAATCAACCCGAGTAGAACGGAACGGAACGCAACGGAACGGAACTGAACGGAACGGGATGGAACGGAACGGAATGGAATGGAATGGAACGGAATTCCATGGAATGGAATGGAATGGAATGGAATGGAATGGAATGGAATGGAATTCAATGGAATGGAACGGAATGGATTGGAATGGAATGGAATAGAATGGAATCAACCCGAGTAGAACGGAACGGAACACAACGGAACGGAACGGAACGCAACGGAACGGAACGGAACGGAACGGAACGGAATGGAATGGAATGGAACGGAATTCAGTGGAATGGAATGGAATGGAATGGAATTCTATGGAATGGAATGGAATGGAATTCCATGGAATGGAATGGAATGGAATGGAATGGAATGGAATGGAATGGAATGTAACCGAGTAGAACGGAATGGAATGTAATTGAATGGAATGTAACCGAGTTGAACGGAACGGAATGGAATGGAATGGAATGGAATGGAATGGAATGGAATGGAATGGAATGGAATTGAGTGCAATGCAATGCAATGGAATGCAATGGAATGGAAAGGAATGGAATGGAATGGAATGGAATCTACCCGAGTAGAACGGAAAGGAATGGAATTGAATGGAATGTAACCGAGTAGAACGGAACGGAATGGAATGGAATGGAATGGAATGGAATGCAATGGAATGGAATGGAATGGAATGGAATGGAATGGAATGGAATGGAATGTAACCGAGTAGAACAGAATGGAATGTAATTGAATGGAATGTAACCGAGTTGAACGGAACGGAATGGAATGGAATGGAATGGAATGGAATGGAATGGAATGGAATGGAATGGAATTGAGTGCAATGCAATGCAATGGAATGCAATGGAATGGAAAGGAATGGAATGGAATGGAATGGAATCTACCCGAGTAGAACGGAATGGAATGGAATTGAATGGAATGTAACCGAGTAGAACGGAACGGAATGGAATGGAATGGAATGGAATGCAATGGAATGGAATGGAATGGAATGGAATGGAATGGAATGGAATGGAATGGACACCAGTAGAATGGAATGGAATGGAATGGAATGGAATGGAATGGAATGGAATGGAATGGAATGGAATGGAATGGAATCTACCCGAGTAGAACGGAATGGAACGGATTGGAATGGAATGGAATGGACAGGAGCAGAACGGAATGGAATGCAATGGAATGGAATGGAATGTACCCGAGCAGAACGGAATGGAATGAAATGGAAATGGAAAGGGAATGGAAATGGAACGGGAATGGAAATGGAACGGGAACGGAAATGGAACGGGAATGGAAATGGAACGGGAACGGAAACGGAACGAGAACGGAAATGGAACGGGAACGGAAACGGAACGGGAACGGAAATGGAACGGGAAGGGAAATGGAACGGGAAGGGAAATGGAACGGGAACGGAAACGGAACGAGAACGGAAATGGAACGGGAACGGAAACGGAACGGGAACGGAAATGGAACGGGAATGGTAACGGAACGGGAATGGAAATGGAACGGGAATGGAAAAGGAACGGGAATGGAAATGGATCGGGAATGGAAATGGAACGGGAATGGTAATGGAACTGGAATGGAAATGGAACGGGAATGGAAAAGAAACGGGAATGGAAATGGAACGGGAATGGAAATGGAATGGGAATGGAAATGGAATGGAATGGAATGGAATGGAATGTACCGGAGTGGAGTGGAGTGGAGTGGAGTGGAGTAGAGTGCACTGGAACGGAATGGAATGGAATGGAACGGAACGGAATGTACCCGAGAAGCACGGAATGGAATGGAATGGAATGGAATGGAATGGAATGGAATGTACCGGAGTGGAGTGGAGTGGAATGGAGTGGAGTGGAGTGGAGTGGAGTGGAGTGGAATGGAATGGAATGGAATGGAATGGAATGGAATGGAATGGAATGCAATGGAATGCAATGGAATGGAAAGGAATGGAATGGAATGGAATGGAATGGAATAGAATGGAATGGAATGGACACCAGTAGAATGGAATGGAATGGAATGGAATGGAATGGAATGGAATGGAATGGAATGGAATGGAATCTACCCGAGTAGAACGGAATGGAACGGAATGGAATGGAATGGAATGGACAGGAGCAGAACGGAATGGAATGCAATGGAATGGAATGGAATGTACCCGAGCAGAACGGAATGGAATGAAATGGAAATGGAAAGGGAATGGAAATGGAACGGGAATGGAAATGGAACGGGAACGGAAATGGAATGGGAATGGAAATGGAACGGGAACGGAAACGGAACGAGAACGGAAATGGAACGGGAACGGAAACGGAACGGGAACGGAAATGGAACGGGAATGGTAACGGAACGGGAATGGAAATGGAACGGGAATGGAAAAGGAACGGGAATGGAAATGGATCGGGAATGGAAATGGAACGGGAATGGTAATGGAACTGGAATGGAAATGGAACGGGAATGGAAAAGAAACGGGAATGGAAATGGAACGGGAATGGAAATGGAATGGGAATGGAAATGGAATGGAATGGAATGGAATGGAATGGAATGGAATGTACCGGAGTGGAGTGGAGTGGAGTGGAGTGGAGTAGAGTGCACTGGAAGGGAATGGAATGGAATGGAATGGAATGGAACGGAACGCAATGTACCCGAGAAGCACGGAATGGAATGGAATGGAATGGAATGGAATGGAATGGAATGTACCGGAGTGGAGTGGAGTGGAATGGAGTGGAGTGGAGTGGAGTGGAGTGGAATGGAATGGAATGGAATGGAATGGAATGGAATGGAATGCAATGGAATGCAATGGAATGGAAAGGAATGGAATGGAATGGAATGGAATGGAATGGAATGGAATGGAATGGACAACAGTAGAATGGAATGGAATGGAATGGAATGGAATGGAATGGAATGGAATGGAATGGAATGGAATGGAATGGAATTCAATGGAATGGAATGGAATGGAATGGAATGGAATGGAATGGAATGGAATTCAATGGAATGGAATGGAACGGAATGGAATTCAATGGAATGGAATGGAATGGAATGGAATGGAATGGAATTCAATGGAATGGAATGGAATGGAATGGAATGGAATGGAATGGAATGGAATGGAATGGAATTCCATGGAATGGAATGGAATGGAATGGAATTCAATGGAATGGAATGGAATGGAATGGAATGGAATGGAATGGAATGGAATGGAATCTACCCGAGTAGAACGGAATGGAACGGAATGGAATGGAATGGAATGGACAGGAGCAGAACGGAATGGAATGCAATGGAATGGAATGGAATGTACCCGAGCAGAACGGAATGGAATGAAATGGAAATGGAAAGGGAATGGAAATGGAACGGGAATGGAAATGGAACGGGAACGGAAATGGAACGGGAATGGAAATGGAACGGGAACGGAAACGGAACGAGAACGGAAATGGAACGGGAACGGAAATGGAACGGGAACGGAAATGGAACGGGAATGGTAACGGAACGGGAATGGAAATGGAACGGGAATGGAAAAGGAACGGGAATGGAAATGGATCGGGAATGGAAATGGAACGGGAATGGTAATGGAACTGGAATGGAAATGGAACGGGAATGGAAAAGAAACGGGAATGGAAATGGAACGGGAATGGAAATGGAATGGGAATGGAAATGGAATGGAATGGAATGGAATGGAATGGAATGGAATGTACCGGAGTGGAGTGGAGTGGAGTGGAGTGGAGTAGAGTGCACTGGAACGGAATGGAATGGAATGGAATGGAATGGAACGGAACGGAATGTACCCGAGAAGCACGGAATGGAATGGAATGGAATGGAATGGAATGGAATGGAATGGAATGTACCGGAGTGGAGTGGAGTGGAATGGAGTGGAGTGGAGTGGAGTGGAGTGGAATGGAATGGAATGGAATGGAATGGAATGGAATGGAATGGAATGCAATGGAATGCAATGGAATGGAAAGGAATGGAATGGAATGGAATGGAATGGAATGGAATGGAATGGAATGGACAACAGTAGAATGGAATGGAATGGAATGGAATAGAATGGAATGGAATGGAATGGAATGGAATGGAATGGAATTCAATGGAATGGAATGGAATGGAATGGAATTCAATGGAAAGGAATGGAATGGAATGGAATGGAATGGAATGGAATGGAATGGAATTCTATGGAATGGAATGGAGTGGAATCGAATGGAATCGAATGGAATCGAATGGAATGGAATGGAATAGAATGGAATCAACCCGAGTAGAACGGAACGGAACGCAACGGAACGGAACTGAACGGAACGGGATGGAACGGAACGGAATGGAATGGAATGGAACGGAATTCCATGGAATGGAATGGAATGGAATGGAATGGAATGGAATGGAATGGAATTCAATGGAATGGAACGGAATGGATTGGAATGGAATGGAATAGAATGGAATCAACCCGAGTAGAACGGAACGGAACACAACGGAACGGAACGGAACGCAACGGAACGGAACGGAACGGAACGGAACGGAATGGAATGGAATGGAACGGAATTCAGTGGAATGGAATGGAATGGAATGGAATTCTATGGAATGGAATGGAATGGAATTCCATGGAATGGAATGGAATGGAATGGAATGGAATGGAATGGAATGGAATGGAATGTAACCGAGTAGAACGGAATGGAATGTAATTGAATGGAATGTAACCGAGTTGAACGGAACGGAATGGAATGGAATGGAATGGAATGGAATGGAATGGAATGGAATGGAATGGAATTGAGTGCAATGCAATGCAATGGAATGCAATGGAATGGAAAGGAATGGAATGGAATGGAATGGAATCTACCCGAGTAGAACGGAAAGGAATGGAATTGAATGGAATGTAACCGAGTAGAACGGAACGGAATGGAATGGAATGGAATGGAATGGAATGCAATGGAATGGAATGGAATGGAATGGAATGGAATGGAATGGAATGGAATGTAACCGAGTAGAACGGAATGGAATGTAATTGAATGGAATGTAACCGAGTTGAACGGAACGGAATGGAATGGAATGGAATGGAATGGAATGGAATGGAATGGAATGGAATTGAGTGCAATGCAATGCAATGGAATGCAATGGAATGGAAAGGAATGGAATGGAATGGAATGGAATCTACCCGAGTAGAACGGAATGGAATGGAATTGAATGGAATGTAACCGAGTAGAACGGAACGGAATGGAATGGAATGGAATGGAATGCAATGGAATGGAATGGAATGGAATGGAATGGAATGGAATGGAATGGAATGGACACCAGTAGAATGGAATGGAATGGAATGGAATGGAATGGAATGGAATGGAATGGAATGGAATGGAATGGAATGGAATGGAATCTACCCGAGTAGAACGGAATGGAACGGATTGGAATGGAATGGAATGGACAGGAGCAGAACGGAATGGAATGCAATGGAATGGAATGGAATGTACCCGAGCAGAACGGAATGGAATGAAATGGAAATGGAAAGGGAATGGAAATGGAACGGGAATGGAAATGGAACGGGAACGGAAATGGAACGGGAATGGAAATGGAACGGGAACGGAAACGGAACGAGAACGGAAATGGAACGGGAACGGAAACGGAACGGGAACGGAAATGGAACGGGAAGGGAAATGGAACGGGAAGGGAAATGGAACGGGAACGGAAACGGAACGAGAACGGAAATGGAACGGGAACGGAAACGGAACGGGAACGGAAATGGAACGGGAATGGTAACGGAACGGGAATGGAAATGGAACGGGAATGGAAAAGGAACGGGAATGGAAATGGATCGGGAATGGAAATGGAACGGGAATGGTAATGGAACTGGAATGGAAATGGAACGGGAATGGAAAAGAAACGGGAATGGAAATGGAACGGGAATGGAAATGGAATGGGAATGGAAATGGAATGGAATGGAATGGAATGGAATGTACCGGAGTGGAGTGGAGTGGAGTGGAGTGGAGTAGAGTGCACTGGAACGGAATGGAATGGAATGGAATGGAATGGAACGGAACGGAATGTACCCGAGAAGCACGGAATGGAATGGAATGGAATGGAATGGAATGGAATGGAATGTACCGGAGTGGAGTGGAGTGGAATGGAGTGGAGTGGAGTGGAGTGGAGTGGAGTGGAATGGAATGGAATGGAATGGAATGGAATGGAATGGAATGGAATGCAATGGAATGCAATGGAATGGAAAGGAATGGAATGGAATGGAATGGAATGGAATAGAATGGAATGGAATGGACACCAGTAGAATGGAATGGAATGGAATGGAATGGAATGGAATGGAATGGAATGGAATGGAATGGAATGGAATCTACCCGAGTAGAACGGAATGGAACGGAATGGAATGGAATGGAATGGACAGGAGCAGAACGGAATGGAATGCAATGGAATGGAATGGAATGTACCCGAGCAGAACGGAATGGAATGAAATGGAAATGGAAAGGGAATGGAAATGGAACGGGAATGGAAATGGAACGGGAACGGAAATGGAATGGGAATGGAAATGGAACGGGAACGGAAACGGAACGAGAACGGAAATGGAACGGGAACGGAAACGGAACGGGAACGGAAATGGAACGGGAATGGTAACGGAACGGGAATGGAAATGGAACGGGAATGGAAAAGGAACGGGAATGGAAATGGATCGGGAATGGAAATGGAACGGGAATGGTAATGGAACTGGAATGGAAATGGAACGGGAATGGAAAAGAAACGGGAATGGAAATGGAACGGGAATGGAAATGGAATGGGAATGGAAATGGAATGGAATGGAATGGAATGGAATGGAATGGAATGTACCGGAGTGGAGTGGAGTGGAGTGGAGTGGAGTAGAGTGCACTGGAAGGGAATGGAATGGAATGGAATGGAATGGAACGGAACGCAATGTACCCGAGAAGCACGGAATGGAATGGAATGGAATGGAATGGAATGGAATGGAATGTACCGGAGTGGAGTGGAGTGGAATGGAGTGGAGTGGAGTGGAGTGGAGTGGAATGGAATGGAATGGAATGGAATGGAATGGAATGGAATGCAATGGAATGCAATGGAATGGAAAGGAATGGAATGGAATGGAATGGAATGGAATGGAATGGAATGGAATGGACAACAGTAGAATGGAATGGAATGGAATGGAATGGAATGGAATGGAATGGAATGGAATGGAATGGAATGGAATGGAATTCAATGGAATGGAATGGAATGGAATGGAATGGAATGGAATGGAATGGAATTCAATGGAATGGAATGGAACGGAATGGAATTCAATGGAATGGAATGGAATGGAATGGAATGGAATGGAATTCAATGGAATGGAATGGAATGGAATGGAATGGAATGGAATGGAATTCCATGGAATGGAATGGAATGGAATGGAATTCAATGGAATGGAATGGAATGGAATGGAATGGAATGGAATGGAATGGAATGGAATTCAATGGAATGGAATGGAATGGAATGGAATGGAATGGAATGGAATTCCATGGAATGGAATCGAATGGAATGGAATGGAATGGAATGGAATGGAATGGAATAGAATGGAATCAACCTGAGTAGAACGGAATGGAATGGAATGGAATGGAATGGAATGGAATGGAATGGAATCGAATGGAATGGAATGTACCAAAGTAGAACGGAATGGAATGGAATGGAATGGAATGGAATGGAATGGAATGGAATGTACCCGAGTAGAACGGAATGGAATGGAATGGAATGGATTGGAATGGAATGGAATGGAATGGAATGGAATGTAACCGAGTAGAACGGAATGGAATGTAATTGAATGGAATGTAACCGAGTTGAACGGAACGGAATGGAATGGAATGGAATGGAATGGAATGGAATGGAATGGAATGGAATGGAATGGAATGGAATTGAGTGCAATGCAATGCAATGGAATGCAATGGAATGGAAAGGAATGGAATGGAATGGAATGGAATCTACCCGAGTAGAACGGAATGGAATGGAATTGAATGGAATGTAACCGAGTAGAACGGAACGGAATGGAATGGAATGGAATGGAATGCAATGGAATGGAATGGAATGGAATGGAATGGAATGGAATGGAATGGAATGGAATGGACACCAGTAGAATGGAATGGAATGGAATGGAATGGAATGGAATGGAATGGAATGGAATGGAATGGAATGGAATGGAATCTACCCGAGTAGAACGGAATGGAACGGATTGGAATGGAATGGAATGGACAGGAGCAGAACGGAATGGAATGCAATGGAATGGAATGGAATGTACCCGAGCAGAACGGAATGGAATGAAATGGAAATGGAAAGGGAATGGAAATGGAACGGGAATGGAAATGGAACGGGAACGGAAATGGAACGGGAATGGAAATGGAACGGGAACGGAAACGGAACGAGAACGGAAATGGAACGGGAACGGAAACGGAACGGGAACGGAAATGGAACGGGAATGGTAATGGAACGGGAATGGAAATGGAACGGGAATGGAAATGGAACGGGAATGGAAATGGATCGGGAATGGAAATGGAACGGGAATGGTAATGGAACTGGAATGGAAATGGAACGGGAATGGAAATGGATCGGGAATGGAAATGGAACGGGAATGGTAATGGAACTGGAATGGAAATGGAACGGGAATGGAAAAGAAACGGGAATGGAAATGGAACGGGAATGGAAATGGAATGGGAATGGAAATGGAATGGAATGGAATGGAATGGAATGGAATGGAATGTACCGGAGTGGAGTGGAGTGGAATTGAGTGGAGTGGAGTGGAGTGGAGTGGAATGGAATGGAATGGAATGGAATGGAATGGAATGGAATGCAATGGAATGCAATGGAATGGAAAGGAATGGAATGGAATGGAATGGAATGGAATGGAATGGAATGGAATGGACACCAGTAGAATGGAATGGAATGGAATGGAATGGAATGGAATGGAATGGAATGAAATGGAATTCAATGGAATGGAATGGAATGGAATGGAATTCAATGGAATGGAATGGAATGGAATGGAATGGAATTCAATGGAATGGAATGGAATGGAATGGAATGGAATGGAATGGAATGGAATGGAATTCAATGGAATGGAATGGAGTGGAATGGAATGGAATCGAATGGAATTGAATGGAATCGAATGGAATCAAATGGGATCGAATGGAATGGAATGGAATAGAATGGAATCAACCCGAGTAGAACGGAATGGAATGGAATGGAATGGAATGGGATGGAATGGAATGGAATGGAATGGAATGGAATGGAATGGAATGGAATGGAATGGAATGGAATGCAATGGAATGGAATGGAACGGAATGGAATTCAATGGAATGGAATGGAACGGAATGGAATTCAATGGAATGGAATGGAATGGAATGGAATGGAATTCAATGGAATGGAATGGAATGGAATGGAATGGAATGGAATGGAATGGAATTCCATGGAATGGAATGGAATGGAATGGAATTCCATGGAATGGAATGGAATGGAATCGAATGGAATGGAATGGAATGGAATGGAATGGAATGGAATGGAATGGAATGGAATAGAATGGAATCAATCCGAGTAGAACGGAATGGAATGGAATGGAATGGAATGGAATGGAATGGAATGGAATGGAATGGAATGGAATGGAATGTACCAAAGTAGAACGGAATGGAATGGAATGGAATGGAATGGAATGGAATGGAATGGAATGGAATCGAATGGAATGGAATGTACCCGAGTAGAACGGAATGGAATGGAATGGAATGGATTGGAATGGAATGGAATGGAATGGAATGGAATGTAACCGAGTAGAACGGAATGGAATGTAATTGAATGGAATGTAACCGAGTTGAACGGAACGGAATGGAATGGAATGGAATGGAATGGAATGGAATGGAATGGAGTGGAATGGAATGGAGTGCAATGCAATGCAATGGAATGCAATGGAATGGAAAGGAATGGAATGGAATGGAATGGAATCTACCCGAGTAGAACGGAAAGGAATGGAATTGAATGGAATGTAACCGAGTAGAATGGAACGGAATGGAATGGAATGGAATGGAATGGAATGCAATGGAATGGAATGGAATGGAATGGAATGGAATGGAATGGAATGGAATGTAACCGAGTAGAACGGAATGGAATGTAATTGAATGGAATGTAACCGAGTTGAATGGAACGGAATGGAATGGAATGGAATGGAATGGAATGGAATGGAATGGAATGGAATTGAGTGCAATGCAATGCAATGGAATGCAATGGAATGGAAAGGAATGGAATGGAATGGAATGGAATCTACCCGAGTAGAACGGAATGGAATGGAATTGAATGGAATGTAACCGAGTAGAACGGAACGGAATGGAATGGAATGGAATGGAATGCAATGGAATGGAATGGAATGGAATGGAATGGAATGGAATGGAATGGAATGGACACCAGTAGAATGGAATGGAATGGAATGGAATGGAATGGAATGGAATGGAATGGAATGGAATGGAATGGAATGGAATGGAATGGAATCTACCCGAGTAGAACGGAATGGAACGGATTGGAATGGAATGGAATGGACAGGAGCAGAACGGAATGGAATGCAATGGAATGGAATGGAATGTACCCGAGCAGAACGGAATGGAATGAAATGGAAATGGAAAGGGAATGGAAATGGAACGGGAATGGAAATGGAACGGGAACGGAAATGGAACGGGAATGGAAATGGAACGGGAACGGAAACGGAACGAGAACGGAAATGGAACGGGAACGGAAACGGAACGGGAACGGAAATGGAACGGGAAGGGAAATGGAACGGGAAGGGAAATGGAACGGGAACGGAAACGGAACGAGAACGGAAATGGAACGGGAACGGAAACGGAACGGGAACGGAAATGGAACGGGAATGGTAACGGAACGGGAATGGAAATGGAACGGGAATGGAAAAGGAACGGGAATGGAAATGGATCGGGAATGGAAATGGAACGGGAATGGTAATGGAACTGGAATGGAAATGGAACGGGAATGGAAAAGAAACGGGAATGGAAATGGAACGGGAATGGAAATGGAATGGGAATGGAAATGGAATGGAATGGAATGGAATGGAATGTACCGGAGTGGAGTGGAGTGGAATGGAGTGGAGTGGAGTGGAGTGGAGTGGAATGGAATGGAATGGAATGGAATGGAATGGAATGGAATGGAATGGAATGCAATGGAATGCAATGGAATGGAAAGGAATGGAATGGAATGGAATGGAATGGAATAGAATGGAATGGAATGGACACCAGTAGAATGGAATGGAATGGAATGGAATGGAATGGAATGGAATGGAATGGAATGGAATGGAATCTACCCGAGTAGAACGGAATGGAACGGAATGGAATGGAATGGAATGGACAGGAGCAGAACGGAATGGAATGCAATGGAATGGAATGGAATGTACCCGAGCAGAACGGAATGGAATGAAATGGAAATGGAAAGGGAATGGAAATGGAACGGGAATGGAAATGGAACGGGAACGGAAATGGAACGGGAATGGAAATGGAACGGGAACGGAAACGGAACGAGAACGGAAATGGAACGGGAACGGAAATGGAACGGGAACGGAAATGGAACGGGAATGGTAACGGAACGGGAATGGAAATGGAACGGGAATGGAAAAGGAACGGGAATGGAAATGGATCGGGAATGGAAATGGAACGGGAATGGTAATGGAACTGGAATGGAAATGGAACGGGAATGGAAAAGAAACGGGAATGGAAATGGAACGGGAATGGAAATGGAATGGGAATGGAAATGGAATGGAATGGAATGGAATGGAATGGAATGGAATGTACCGGAGTGGAGTGGAGTGGAGTGGAGTGGAGTAGAGTGCACTGGAACGGAATGGAATGGAATGGAATGGAATGGAACGGAACGGAATGTACCCGAGAAGCACGGAATGGAATGGAATGGAATGGAATGGAATGGAATGGAATGGAATGTACCGGAGTGGAGTGGAGTGGAATGGAGTGGAGTGGAGTGGAGTGGAGTGGAATGGAATGGAATGGAATGGAATGGAATGGAATGGAATGGAATGCAATGGAATGCAATGGAATGGAAAGGAATGGAATGGAATGGAATGGAATGGAATGGAATGGAATGGAATGGACAACAGTAGAATGGAATGGAATGGAATGGAATAGAATGGAATGGAATGGAATGGAATGGAATGGAATGGAATTCAATGGAATGGAATGGAATGGAATGGAATTCAATGGAAAGGAATGGAATGGAATGGAATGGAATGGAATGGAATGGAATGGAATTCTATGGAATGGAATGGAGTGGAATCGAATGGAATCGAATGGAATCGAATGGAATGGAATGGAATAGAATGGAATCAACCCGAGTAGAACGGAACGGAACGCAACGGAACGGAACTGAACGGAACGGGATGGAACGGAACGGAATGGAATGGAATGGAACGGAATTCCATGGAATGGAATGGAATGGAATGGAATGGAATGGAATGGAATGGAATTCAATGGAATGGAACGGAATGGATTGGAATGGAATGGAATAGAATGGAATCAACCCGAGTAGAACGGAACGGAACACAACGGAACGGAACGGAACGCAACGGAACGGAACGGAACGGAACGGAACGGAATGGAATGGAATGGAACGGAATTCAGTGGAATGGAATGGAATGGAATGGAATTCTATGGAATGGAATGGAATGGAATTCCATGGAATGGAATGGAATGGAATGGAATGGAATGGAATGGAATGTAACCGAGTAGAACGGAATGGAATGTAATTGAATGGAATGTAACCGAGTTGAACGGAACGGAATGGAATGGAATGGAATGGAATGGAATGGAATGGAATGGAATGGAATGGAATGGAATTGAGTGCAATGCAATGCAATGGAATGCAATGGAATGGAAAGGAATGGAATGGAATGGAATGGAATCTACCCGAGTAGAACGGAAAGGAATGGAATTGAATGGAATGTAACCGAGTAGAACGGAACGGAATGGAATGGAATGGAATGGAATGGAATGCAATGGAATGGAATGGAATGGAATGGAATGGAATGGAATGGAATGGAATGTAACCGAGTAGAACGGAATGGAATGTAATTGAATGGAATGTAACCGAGTTGAACGGAACGGAATGGAATGGAATGGAATGGAATGGAATGGAATGGAATGGAATGGAATGGAATTGAGTGCAATGCAATGCAATGGAATGCAATGGAATGGAAAGGAATGGAATGGAATGGAATGGAATCTACCCGAGTAGAACGGAATGGAATGGAATTGAATGGAATGTAACCGAGTAGAACGGAACGGAATGGAATGGAATGGAATGGAATGCAATGGAATGGAATGGAATGGAATGGAATGGAATGGAATGGAATGGAATGGACACCAGTAGAATGGAATGGAATGGAATGGAATGGAATGGAATGGAATGGAATGGAATGGAATGGAATGGAATGGAATGGAATCTACCCGAGTAGAACGGAATGGAACGGATTGGAATGGAATGGAATGGACAGGAGCAGAACGGAATGGAATGCAATGGAATGGAATGGAATGTACCCGAGCAGAACGGAATGGAATGAAATGGAAATGGAAAGGGAATGGAAATGGAACGGGAATGGAAATGGAACGGGAACGGAAATGGAACGGGAATGGAAATGGAACGGGAACGGAAACGGAACGAGAACGGAAATGGAACGGGAACGGAAACGGAACGGGAACGGAAATGGAACGGGAAGGGAAATGGAACGGGAAGGGAAATGGAACGGGAACGGAAACGGAACGAGAACGGAAATGGAACGGGAACGGAAACGGAACGGGAACGGAAATGGAACGGGAATGGTAACGGAACGGGAATGGAAATGGAACGGGAATGGAAAAGGAACGGGAATGGAAATGGATCGGGAATGGAAATGGAACGGGAATGGTAATGGAACTGGAATGGAAATGGAACGGGAATGGAAAAGAAACGGGAATGGAAATGGAACGGGAATGGAAATGGAATGGGAATGGAAATGGAATGGAATGGAATGGAATGGAATGTACCGGAGTGGAGTGGAGTGGAGTGGAGTGGAGTAGAGTGCACTGGAACGGAATGGAATGGAATGGAATGGAATGGAACGGAACGGAATGTACCCGAGAAGCACGGAATGGAATGGAATGGAATGGAATGGAATGGAATGGAATGTACCGGAGTGGAGTGGAGTGGAATGGAGTGGAGTGGAGTGGAGTGGAGTGGAGTGGAATGGAATGGAATGGAATGGAATGGAATGGAATGGAATGGAATGCAATGGAATGCAATGGAATGGAAAGGAATGGAATGGAATGGAATGGAATGGAATAGAATGGAATGGAATGGACACCAGTAGAATGGAATGGAATGGAATGGAATGGAATGGAATGGAATGGAATGGAATGGAATGGAATGGAATCTACCCGAGTAGAACGGAATGGAACGGAATGGAATGGAATGGAATGGACAGGAGCAGAACGGAATGGAATGCAATGGAATGGAATGGAATGTACCCGAGCAGAACGGAATGGAATGAAATGGAAATGGAAAGGGAATGGAAATGGAACGGGAATGGAAATGGAACGGGAACGGAAATGGAATGGGAATGGAAATGGAACGGGAACGGAAACGGAACGAGAACGGAAATGGAACGGGAACGGAAACGGAACGGGAACGGAAATGGAACGGGAATGGTAACGGAACGGGAATGGAAATGGAACGGGAATGGAAAAGGAACGGGAATGGAAATGGATCGGGAATGGAAATGGAACGGGAATGGTAATGGAACTGGAATGGAAATGGAACGGGAATGGAAAAGAAACGGGAATGGAAATGGAACGGGAATGGAAATGGAATGGGAATGGAAATGGAATGGAATGGAATGGAATGGAATGGAATGGAATGTACCGGAGTGGAGTGGAGTGGAGTGGAGTGGAGTAGAGTGCACTGGAAGGGAATGGAATGGAATGGAATGGAATGGAACGGAACGCAATGTACCCGAGAAGCACGGAATGGAATGGAATGGAATGGAATGGAATGGAATGGAATGTACCGGAGTGGAGTGGAGTGGAATGGAGTGGAGTGGAGTGGAGTGGAGTGGAATGGAATGGAATGGAATGGAATGGAATGGAATGGAATGCAATGGAATGCAATGGAATGGAAAGGAATGGAATGGAATGGAATGGAATGGAATGGAATGGAATGGAATGGACAACAGTAGAATGGAATGGAATGGAATGGAATGGAATGGAATGGAATGGAATGGAATGGAATGGAATGGAATTCAATGGAATGGAATGGAATGGAATGGAATGGAATGGAATGGAATGGAATTCAATGGAATGGAATGGAACGGAATGGAATTCAATGGAATGGAATGGAATGGAATGGAATGGAATGGAATTCAATGGAATGGAATGGAATGGAATGGAATGGAATGGAATGGAATTCCATGGAATGGAATGGAATGGAATGGAATTCAATGGAATGGAATGGAATGGAATGGAATGGAATGGAATGGAATGGAATGGAATGGAATCTACCCGAGTAGAACGGAATGGAACGGAATGGAATGGAATGGAATGGACAGGAGCAGAACGGAATGGAATGCAATGGAATGGAATGGAATGTACCCGAGCACAACGGAATGGAATGAAATGGAAATGGAAAGGGAATGGAAATGGAACGGGAATGGAAATGGAACGGGAACGGAAATGGAACAGGAATGGAAATGGAACGGGAACGGAAACGGAACGAGAACGGAAATGGAACGGGAACGGAAACGGAACGGGAACGGAAATGGAACGGGAATGGTAACGGAACGGGAATGGAAATGGAACGGGAATGGAAAAGGAACGGGAATGGAAATGGATCGGGAATGGAAATGGAACGGGAATGGTAATGGAACTGGAATGGAAATGGAACGGGAATGGAAAAGAAACGGGAATGGAAATGGAACGGGAATGGAAATGGAATGGGAATGGAAATGGAATGGAATGGAATGGAATGGAATGGAATGGAATGGAATGTACCGGAGTGGAGTGGAGTGGAGTGGAGTGGAGTAGAGTGCACTGGAACGGAATGGAATGGAATGGAATGGAATGGAACGGAACGGAATGTACCCGAGAAGCACGGAATGGAATGGAATGGAATGGAATGGAATGGAATGTACCGGAGTGGAGTGGAGTGGAATGGAGTGGAGTGGAGTGGAGTGGAGTGGAATGGAATGGAATGGAATGCAATGGAATGCAATGGAATAGAAAGGAATGGAATGGAATGGAATGGAATGGAATGGAGTGGAATGGAATGGAATGGACACCAGTAGAATGGAATGGAATGGAATGGAATGGAATGGAATAGAATGGAATGGAATTCAATGGAATGGAATGGAATGGAATGGAATTCTATGGAATGGAATGGAATGGAATGGAATTCAATGGAATGGAATGGAATGGAATGGAATTCTATGGAATGGAATGGAGTGGAATCGAATGGAATCGAATGGAATCGAATGGAATGGAATGGAATAGAATGGAATCAACCCGAGTAGAACGGAACGGAACGCAACGGAACGGAACGGAACGGAACGGGACGGAAAGGAACGGAATGGAATGGAATGGAACGGAATTCCATGGAATGGAATGGAATGGAATGGAATTCCATGGAATGGAATGGAATGGAATGGAATGGAATGGAATTCCATGGAATGGAATGGAATGGAATGGAATGGAATGGAATGGAATTCAATGGAATGGAATGGAATGGAATGGAATGGAATGGAATGGAATGGAATGGAATGGAATGGAATTCAATGGAATGGAACGGAATGGATTGGAATGGAATGGAATAGAATGGAATCAACCCGAGTAGAACGGAACGGAACACAACGGAACGGAACGGAACGCAACGGAACGGAACGGAACGGAACGGAACGGAATGGAATGGAATGGAACGGAATTCAGTGGAATGGAATGGAATGGAATGGAATTCTATGGAATGGAATGGAATGGAATGGAATGGAATTCCATGGAATGGAATGGAATGGAATGGAATTCCATGGAATGGAATGGAATGGAATGGAATTCCATGGAATGGAATGGAATGGAATGGAATTCCATGGAATGGAATGGAATGGAATGGAATGGAATGGAATTCAATGGAATGGAATGGAGTGGAATGGAATGGAATCGAATGGAATTGAATGGAATCGAATGGAATCAAATGGGATCGAATGGAATGGAATGGAATAGAATGGAATCAACCAGAGTAGAACGGAATGGAATGGAATGGAATGGAATGGGATGGAATGGAATGGAATGGAATGGAATGGAATGGAATTCAATGGAATGGAATGCAATGGAATGGAATGGAATGGAATGGAATTCAATGGAATGGAAAGGAACGGAGTGGAATTCAATGGAATGGAATGGAATGGAATGGAATGGAATTCAATGGAATGGAATGGAATGGAATGGAATGGAATGGAATGGAATGGAATTCCATGGAATGGAATGGAATGGAATGGAATTCCATGGAATGGAATGGAATGGAATGGAATGGAATGGAATTCAATGGAATGGAATGGAATGGAATGGAATGGAATGGAATCGAATGGAATGGAATGGAATGGAATGGAATGGAATGGAATGGAATGGAATAGAATGGAATCAACCTGAATAGAACGGGATGGAATGGAATGGAATGTAATGGAATGGAATGGAATGGAATGGAATGGAATGGAATGTACCAAAGTAGAACGGAATGGAATGGAATGGAATGGAATGGAATGGAATGGAATGGAATGGAATGGAATGGAATGGAAAGGAATGGAATGGAACGGAATGGAATGTACCCGAGTAGAACGGAATGGAATGGAATGGAATTGATTGGAATGGAATGGAATGGAATGGAATGGAATGGAATGTAACCGAGTAGAACGGAATGGAATGTAATTGAATGGAATGTAACCGAGTTGAACGGAACGGAATGGAATGGAATGGAATGGAATGGAATGGAATGGAATGGAATGGAATTGAGTGCAATGCAATGCAATGGAATGCAATTGAATGGAAAGGAATGGAATGGAATGGAATGGAATCTACCCGAGTAGAACGGAATGGAATGGAATTGAATGGAATGTAACCGAGTAGAACGGAACGGAATGGAATGGAATGGAATGGAATGCAATGGAATGGAATGGAATGGAATGGAATGGAATGGAATGGAATGGAATGGACACCAGTAGAATGGAATGGAATGGAATGGAATGGAATGGAATGGAATGGAATGGAATGGAATGGAATGGACACCAGTAGAATGGAATGGAATGGAATGGAATGGAATGGAATGGAATGGAATGGAATGGAATGGAATGGAATTCAATGGAATGGAATGGAATTCAATGGAATGGAATGGAATGGAATGGAATGGAATTCAATGGAATGGAATGGAATGGAATGGAATGGAATGGAATGGAATTCAATGGAATGGAATGGAGTGGAATGGAATGGAATCGAATGGAATTGAATGGAATCGAATGGAATCAAATGGGATCGAATGGAATGGAATGGAATAGAATGGAATCAACCCGAGTAGAACGGAATGGAATGGAATGGAATGGAATGGGATGGAATGGAATGGAATGGAATGGAATGGAATTCAATGGAATTCAATGGAATGGAATGGAATGGAATGGAATGGAATGGAATGGAATGGAATGGAATGGAATGGAATTCAATGGAATGGAATGGAACGGAATGGAATTCAATGGAATGGAATGGAATGGAATGGAATGGAATTCAATGGAATGGAATGGAATGGAATGGAATGGAATTCCATGGAATGGAATGGAATGGAATGGAATTCAATGGAATGGAATGGAATGGAATCGAATGGAATGGAATGGAATGGAATGGAATGGAATGGAATGGAATGGAATGGAATAGAATGGAATCAATCCGAGTAGAACGGAATGGAATGGAATGGAATGGAATGGAATGGAATGGAATGGAATGGAATGGAATGGAATGGAATGGAATGTACCAAAGTAGAACGGAATGGAATGGAATGGAATGGAATGGAATGGAATGGAATGGAATGTACCCGAGTAGAACGGAATGGAATGGAATGGAATGGATTGGAATGGAATGGAATGGAATGGAATGGAATGTAACCGAGTAGAACGGAATGGAATGTAATTGAATGGAATGTAACCGAGTTGAACGGAACGGAATGGAATGGAATGGAATGGAATGGAATGGAATGGAATGGAATGGAATGGAATGGAATTGAGTGCAATGCAATGCAATGGAATGCAATGGAATGGAAAGGAATGGAATGGAATGGAATGGAATCTACCCGAGTAGAACGGAATGGAATGGAATTGAATGGAATGTAACCGAGTAGAACGGAACGGAATGGAATGGAATGGAATGGAATGGAATGCAATGGAATGGAATGGAATGGAATGGAATGGAATGGAATGGAATGGAATGGAATGGACACCAGTAGAATGGAATGGAATGGAATGGAATGGAATGGAATGGAATGGAATGGAATGGAATGGAATGGAATGGAATCTACCCGAGTAGAACGGAATGGAACGGAATGGAATGGAATGGAATGGACAGGAGCAGAACGGAATGGAATGCAATGGAATGGAATGGAATGTACCCGAGCAGAACGGAATGGAATGAAATGGAAATGGAAAGGGAATGGAAATGGAACGGGAATGGAAATGGAACGGGAACGGAAATGGAACGGGAATGGAAATGGAACGGGAACGGAAACGGAACGAGAACGGAAATGGAACGGGAACGGAAACGGAACGGGAACGGAAATGGAACGGGAATGGTAACGGAACGGGAATGGAAATGGATCGGGAATGGAAAAGGAACGGGAATGGAAATGGATCGGGAATGGAAATGGAACGGGAATGGTAATGGAACTGGAATGGAAATGGAACGGGAATGGAAAAGAAACGGGAATGGAAATGGAACGGGAATGGAAATGGAATGGGAATGGAAATGGAATGGAATGGAATGGAATGGAATGGAATGGAATGCACCGGAGTGGAGTGGAGTGGAGTGGAGTGGAGTAGAGTGCACTGGAACGGAATGGAATGGAATGGAATGGAATGGAACGGAACGGAATGTACCCGAGAAGCACGGAATGTAATGGAATGGAATGGAATGGAATGGAATGGAATGTACCAGAGTGGAGTGGAGTGGAATGGAGTGGAGTGGAGTGGAGTGGAGTGGAATGGAATGGAATGGAATGGAATGGAATGGAATGCAATGGAATGCAATGGAATGGAAAGGAATGGAATGGAATGGAATGGAATGGAATGGAATGGAATGGAATGGAATGGACAACAGTAGAATGGAATGGAATGGAATGGAATGGAATGGAATGGAATGGAATGGAATGGAATGGAATGGAATGGAATGGAATGGAATTCAATGGAATGGAATGGAATGGAATGGAATGGAATGGAATGGAATGGAATGGAATGGAATTCTATGGAATGGAATGTAGTGGAATCGAATGGAATCGAATGGAATCGAATGGAATGGAATGGAATAGAATGGAATCAACCCGAGTAGAACGGAACGGAACGCAACGGAACGGAACGGAACGGAACGGGACGGAACGGAACGGAATGGAATGGAATGGAACGGAATTCCATGGAATGGAATGGAATGGAATGGAATGGAATGGAATGGAATGGAATTCAATGGAATGGAACGGAATGGATTGGAATGGAATGGAATAGAATGGAATCAACCCGAGTAGAACGGAACGGAACACAACGGAACGGAACGGAACGCAACGGAACGGAACGGAACGGAACGGAACGGAATGGAATGGAATGGAACGGAATTCAGTGGAATGGAATGGAATGGAATGGAATTCTATGGAATGGAATGGAATGGAATGGAATGGAATTCCATGGAATGGAATGGAATGGAATGGAATGGAATGGAATTCAATGGAATGGAATGGAATGGAATGGAATTCAATGGAATGGAATGGAGTGGAATGGAATGGAATCGAATGGAATTGAATGGAATCGAATGGAATCAATTGGGATCGAATGGAATGGAATGGAATAGAATGGAATGGGATGGAATGGAATGGAATGGAATGGAATGGAATGGAATTCCATGGAATGGAATGGAATGGAATGGAATGGAATGGAATGGAATGGAATCTACCCGAGTAGAACGGAATGGAACGGATTGGAATGGAATGGAATGGACAGGAGCAGAACGGAATGGAATGCAATGGAATGGAATGGAATGTACCCGAGCAGAACGGAATGGAATGAAATGGAAATGGAAAGGGAATGGAAATGGAACGGGAATGGAAATGGAACGGGAACGGTAATGGAACGGGAATGGAAATGGAACGGGAACGGAAACGGAACGAGAACGGAAATGGAACGGGAACGGAAACGGAACGAGAACGGAAATGGAACGGGAACGGAAACGGAACGGGAACGGAAATGGAACGGGAATGGTAATGGAACGGGAATGGAAATGGAACGGGAATGGAAATGGAACGGGAATGGAAATGGATCGGGAATGGAAATGGAACGGGAATGGTAATGGAACTGGAATGGAAATGGAACGGGATTGGAAAAGAAACGGGAATGGAAATGGAACGGGAATGGAAATGGAATGGGAATGGAAATGGAATGGAATGGAATGGAATGGAATGGAATGGAATGTACCGGAGTGGAGTGGAGTGGAGTGGAGTGGAGTAGAGTGCACTGGAACGGAATGGAATGGAATGGAATGGAATGGAACGGAACGGAATGTACCCGAGAAGCACGGAATGGAATGGAATGGAATGGAATGGAATGGAATGGAATGGAATGGAATGGAGTGGAATGGAATGGAATGGAATGTACCGGAGTGGAGTGGAGTGGAATGGAGTGGAGTGGAGTGGAGTGGAGTGGAATGGAATGGAATGGAATGGAATGGAATGGAATGGAATGCAATGGAATGCAATGGAATGGAAAGGAATGGAATGGAATGGAATGGAATGGAATGGAATGGAATGGACACCAGTAGAATGGAATGGAATGGAAAGGAATGGAATGGAATGGAATCTACCCGAGTAGAACGGAATGGAATGGAATTGAATGGAATGTAACCGAGTAGAACGGAACGGAATGGAATGGAATGGAATGGAATGGAATGGAATGCAATGGAATGGAATGGAATGGAATGGAATGGAATGGACACCAGTAGAATGGAATGGAATGGAATGGAATGGAATGGAATGGAATGGAATGGAATGGAATGGAATCTACCCGAGTAGAACGGAATGGAACGGAATGGAATGGAATGGAATGGACAGGAGCAGAACGGAATGGAATGCAATGGAATGGAATGGAATGTACCCGAGCAGAACGGAATGGAATGAAATGGAAATGGAAAGGGAATGGAAATGGAACGGGAATGGAAATGGAACGGGAACGGAAATGGAACGGGAATGGAAAAGGAACGGGAACGGAAACGGAACGAGAACGGAAATGGAACGGGAACGGAAACGGAACGGGAACGGAAATGGAACGGGAATGGTAACGGAACGGGAATGGAAATGGAACGGGAATGGAAAAGGAACGGGAATGGAAATGGATCGGGAATGGAAATGGAACGGGAATGGTAATGGAACTGGAATGGAAATGGAACGGGAATGGAAAAGAAACGGGAATGGAAATGGAACGGGAATGGAAATGGAATGGGAATGGAAATGGAATGGAATGGAATGGAATGGAATGGAATGGAATGTACCGGAGTGGAGTGGAGTGGAGTGGAGTGGAGTAGAGTGCACTGGAACGGAATGGAATGGAATGGAATGGAATGGAACGGAACGGAATGTACCCGAGAAGCACGGAATGGAATGGAATGGAATGGAATGGAATGGAATGGAATGTACCGGAGTGGAGTGGAGTGGAATGGAGTGGAGTGGAGTGGAGTGGAGTGGAATGGAATGGAATGGAATGGAATGGAATGGAATGGAATGCAATGGAATGCAATGGAATAGAAAGGAATGGAATGGAATGGAATGGAATGGAATGGAGTGGAATGGAATGGAATGGACACCAGTAGAATGGAATGGAATGGAATGGAATGGAATGGAACGGAATGGAATGGAATGGAATTCAATGGAATGGAATGGAATGGAATGGAATTCTATGGAATGGAATGGAATGGAATGGAATTCAATGGAATGGAATGGAATGGAATGGAATTCTATGGAATGGAATGGAGTGGAATCGAATGGAATCGAATGGAATCGAATGGAATGGAATGGAATAGAATGGAATCAACCCGAGTAGAACGGAACGGAATGCAACGGAACGGAACGGAACGGAACGGGACGGAAAGGAACGGAATGGAATGGAATGGAACGGAATTCCATGGAATGGAATGGAATGGAATGGAATTCCATGGAATGGAATGGAATGGAATGGAATGGAATGGAATGGAATTCCATGGAATGGAATGGAATGGAATGGAATGGAATGGAATGGAATTCAATGGAATGGAATGGAATGGAATGGAATGGAATGGAATGGAATGGAATGGAATGGAATGGAATGGAATTCAATGGAATGGAACGGAATGGATTGGAATGGAATGGAATAGAATGGAATCAACCCGAGTAGAACGGAACGGAACACAACGGAACGGAACGGAACGCAACGGAACGGAACGGAACGGAACGGAATGGAATGGAATGGAACGGAATTCAGTGGAATGGAATGGAATGGAATGGAATTCTATGGAATGGAATGGAATGGAATGGAATGGAATTCCATGGAATGGAATGGAATGGAATGGAATGGAATGGAATGTAACCGAGTAGAACGGAATGGAATGTAATTGAATGGAATGTAACCGAGTTGAACGGAATGGAATGGAATGGAATGGAATGGAATGGAATGGAATGGAATGGAATTGAGTGCAATGCAATGCAATGGAATGCAATGGAATGGAAAGGAATGGAATGGAATGGAATGGAATCTACCCGAGTAGAACGGAATGGAATGGAATTGAATGGAATGTAACCGAGTAGAACGGAACGGAATGGAATGGAATGCAATGGAATGGAATGGAATGGAATGGAATGGAATGGACACCAGTAGAATGGAATGGAATGGAATGGAATGGAATGGAATGGAATGGAATGGAATGGAATGGAATGGAATGGAATGGAATGGAATGGAATGGAATCTACCCGAGTAGAACGGAATGGAACGGATTGGAATGGAATGGAATGGAAAGGAGCAGAACGGAATGGAATGCAATGGAATGGAATGGAATGTACCCGAGCAGAACGCAATGGAATGAAATGGAAATGGAAAGGGAATGGAAATGGAACGGGAATGGAAATGGAACGGGAACGGAAATGGAACGGGAATGGAAATGGAACGGGAACGGAAACGGAACGAGAACGGAAATGGAACGGGAACGGAAACGGAACGGGAACGGAAATGGAACGGGAATGGTAATGGAACGGGAATGGAAATGGAACGGGAATGGAAATGGAACGGGAATGGAAATGGATCGGGAATGGAAATGGAACGGGAATGGTAATGGAACTGGAATGGAAATGGAACGGGAATGGAAAAGAAACGGGAATGGAAATGGAACGGGAATGGAAATGGAATGGGAATGGAAATGGAATGGAATGGAATGGAATGGAATGGAATGGAATGTACCGGAGTGGAGTGGAGTGGAGTGGAGTGGAGTAGAGTGCACTGGAACGGAATGGAATGGAATGGAATGGAATGGAACGGAACGGAATGTACCCGAGAAGCACGGAATGGAATGGAATGGAATGGAATGGAATGGAATGGAATGGAATGGAATGGAATGTACCGGAGTGGAGTGGAGTGGAATGGAGTGGAGTGGAGTGGAGTGGAGTGCAATGGAATGGAATGGAATGGAATGGAATGGAATGGAATGCAATGGAATGCAATGGAATGGAAAGGAATGGAATGGAATGGAATGGAATGGAATGGAATGGACACCAGTAGAATGGAATGGAATGGAAAGGAATGGAATGGAATGGAATCTACCCGAGTAGAACGGAATGGAATGGAATTGAATGGAATGTAACCGAGTAGAACGGAACGGAATGGAATGGAATGGAATGGAATGGAATGGAATGCAATGGAATGGAATGGAATGGAATGGAATGGAATGGACACCAGTAGAATGGAATGGAATGGAATGGAATGGAATGGAATGGAATGGAATGGAATGGAATCTACCCGAGTAGAACGGAATGGAACGGAATGGAATGGAATGGAATGGACAGGAGCAGAACGGAATGGAATGCAATGGAATGGAATGGAATGTACCCGAGCACAACGGAATGGAATGAAATGGAAATGGAAAGGGAATGGAAATGGAACGGGAATGGAAATGGAACGGGAACGGAAATGGAACAGGAATGGAAATGGAACGGGAACGGAAACGGAACGAGAACGGAAATGGAACGGGAACGGAAACGGAACGGGAACGGAAATGGAACGGGAATGGTAACGGAACGGGAATGGAAATGGAACGGGAATGGAAAAGGAACGGGAATGGAAATGGATCGGGAATGGAAATGGAACGGGAATGGTAATGGAACTGGAATGGAAATGGAACGGGAATGGAAAAGAAACGGGAATGGAAATGGAACGGGAATGGAAATGGAATGGGAATGGAAATGGAATGGAATGGAATGGAATGGAATGGAATGGAATGTACCGGAGTGGAGTGGAGTGGAGTGGAGTGGAGTAGAGTGCACTGGAACGGAATGGAATGGAATGGAATGGAATGGAACGGAACGGAATGTACCCGAGAAGCACGGAATGGAATGGAATGGAATGGAATGGAATGGAATGGAATGTACCGGAGTGGAGTGGAGTGGAATGGAGTGGAGTGGAGTGGAGTGGAGTGGAATGGAATGGAATGGAATGGAATGGAATGGAATGGAATGCAATGGAATGCAATGGAATAGAAAGGAATGGAATGGAATGGAATGGAATGGAATGGAGTGGAATGGAATGGAATGGACACCAGTAGAATGGAATGGAATGGAATGGAATGGAATGGAACGGAATGGAATGGAATGGAATTCAATGGAATGGAATGGAATGGAATGGAATTCTATGGAATGGAATGGAATGGAATGGAATTCAATGGAATGGAATGGAATGGAATGGAATTCTATGGAATGGAATGGAGTGGAATCGAATGGAATCGAATGGAATCGAATGGAATGGAATGGAATAGAATGGAATCAACCCGAGTAGAACGGAACGGAATGCAACGGAACGGAACGGAACGGAACGGGACGGAAAGGAACGGAATGGAATGGAATGGAACGGAATTCCATGGAATGGAATGGAATGGAATGGAATTCCATGGAATGGAATGGAATGGAATGGAATGGAATGGAATGGAATTCCATGGAATGGAATGGAATGGAATGGAATGGAATGGAATGGAATTCAATGGAATGGAATGGAATGGAATGGAATGGAATGGAATGGAATGGAATGGAATGGAATGGAATGGAATTCAATGGAATGGAACGGAATGGATTGGAATGGAATGGAATAGAATGGAATCAACCCGAGTAGAACGGAACGGAACACAACGGAACGGAACGGAACGCAACGGAACGGAACGGAACGGAACGGAATGGAATGGAATGGAACGGAATTCAGTGGAATGGAATGGAATGGAATGGAATTCTATGGAATGGAATGGAATGGAATGGAATGGAATTCCATGGAATGGAATGGAATGGAATGGAATGGAATGGAATGTAACCGAGTAGAACGGAATGGAATGTAATTGAATGGAATGTAACCGAGTTGAACGGAACGGAATGGAATGGAATGGAATGGAATGGAATGGAATGGAATGGAATGGAATTGAGTGCAATGCAATGCAATGGAATGCAATGGAATGGAAAGGAATGGAATGGAATGGAATGGAATCTACCCGAGTAGAACGGAATGGAATGGAATTGAATGGAATGTAACCGAGTAGAACGGAACGGAATGGAATGGAATGCAATGGAATGGAATGGAATGGAATGGAATGGAATGGACACCAGTAGAATGGAATGGAATGGAATGGAATGGAATGGAATGGAATGGAATGGAATGGAATGGAATGGAATGGAATGGAATGGAATGGAATGGAATCTACCCGAGTAGAACGGAATGGAACGGATTGGAATGGAATGGAATGGAAAGGAGCAGAACGGAATGGAATGCAATGGAATGGAATGGAATGTACCCGAGCAGAAAGCAATGGAATGAAATGGAAATGGAAAGGGAATGGAAATGGAACGGGAATGGAAATGGAACGGGAACGGAAACGGAACGGGAATGGAAATGGAACGGGAACGGAAACGGAACGAGAACGGAAATGGAACGGGAACGGAAACGGAACGGGAACGGAAATGGAACGGGAATGGTAATGGAACGGGAATGGAAATGGAACGGGAATGGAAATGGAACGGGAATGGAAATGGATCGGGAATGGAAATGGAACGGGAATGGTAATGGAACTGGAATGGAAATGGAACGGGAATGGAAAAGAAACGGGAATGGAAATGGAACGGGAATGGAAATGGAATGGGAATGGAAATGGAATGGAATGGAATGGAATGGAATGGAATGGAACGGAACGGAATGTACCCGAGAAGCACGGAATGGAATGGAATGGAATGGAATGGAATGGAATGGAATGGAATGGAATGGAATGGAATGTACCGGAGTGGAGTGGAGTGGAATGGAGTGGAGTGGAGTGGAGTGGAGTGCAATGGAATGGAATGGAATGGAATGGAATGGAATGGAATGCAATGGAATGCAATGGAATGGAAAGGAATGGAATGGAATGGAATGGAATGGAATGGAATGGAATGGACACCAGTAGAATGGAATGGAATGGAAAGGAATGGAATGGAATGGAATCTACCCGAGTAGAACGGAATGGAATGGAATTGAATGGAATGTAACCGAGTAGAACGGAACGGAATGGAATGGAATGGAATGGAATGGAATGGAATGCAATGGAATGGAATGGAATGGAATGGAATGGAATGGACACCAGTAGAATGGAATGGAATGGAATGGAATGGAATGGAATGGAATGGAATGGAATGGAATCTACCCGAGTAGAACGGAATGGAACGGAATGGAATGGAATGGAATGGACAGGAGCAGAACGGAATGGAATGCAATGGAATGGAATGGAATGTACCCGAGCACAACGGAATGGAATGAAATGGAAATGGAAAGGGAATGGAAATGGAACGGGAATGGAAATGGAACGGGAACGGAAATGGAACAGGAATGGAAATGGAACGGGAACGGAAACGGAACGAGAACGGAAATGGAACGGGAACGGAAACGGAACGGGAACGGAAATGGAACGGGAATGGTAACGGAACGGGAATGGAAATGGAACGGGAATGGAAAAGGAACGGGAATGGAAATGGATCGGGAATGGAAATGGAACGGGAATGGTAATGGAACTGGAATGGAAATGGAACGGGAATGGAAAAGAAACGGGAATGGAAATGGAACGGGAATGGAAATGGAATGGGAATGGAAATGGAATGGAATGGAATGGAATGGAATGTACCGGAGTGGAGTGGAGTGGAGTGGAGTGGAGTAGAGTGCACTGGAACGGAATGGAATGGAATGGAATGGAATGGAACGGAACGGAATGTACCCGAGAAGCACGGAATGGAATGGAATGGAATGGAATGGAATGGAATGTACCGGAGTGGAGTGGAGTGGAATGGAGTGGAGTGGAGTGGAGTGGAGTGGAATGGAATGGAATGGAATGGAATGGAATGGAATGGAATGCAATGGAATGCAATGGAATAGAAAGGAATGGAATGGAATGGAATGGAATGGAATGGAGTGGAATGGAATGGAATGGACACCAGTAGAATGGAATGGAATGGAATGGAATGGAATGGAATGGAATGGAATGGAATTCAATGGAATGGAATGGAATGGAATGGAATTCTATGGAATGGAATGGAATGGAATGGAATTCAATGGAATGGAATGGAATGGAATGGAATTCTATGGAATGGAATGGAGTGGAATCGAATGGAATCGAATGGAATCGAATGGAATGGAATGGAATAGAATGGAATCAACCCGAGTAGAACGGAACGGAACGCAACGGAACGGAACGGAACGGAACGGGACGGAAAGGAACGGAATGGAATGGAATGGAACGGAATTCCATGGAATGGAATGGAATGGAATGGAATTCCATGGAATGGAATGGAATGGAATGGAATGGAATGGAATTCCATGGAATGGAATGGAATGGAATGGAATGGAATGGAATGGAATTCAATGGAATGGAATGGAATGGAATGGAATGGAATGGAATGGAATGGAATGGAATGGAATGGAATTCAATGGAATGGAACGGAATGGATTGGAATGGAATGGAATAGAATGGAATCAACCCGAGTAGAACGGAACGGAACACAACGGAACGGAACGGAACGCAACGGAACGGAACGGAACGGAACGGAACGGAATGGAATGGAATGGAACGGAATTCAGTGGAATGGAATGGAATGGAATGGAATTCTATGGAATGGAATGGAATGGAATGGAATGGAATTCCATGGAATGGAATGGAATGGAATTGAATTCCATGGAATGGAATGGAATGGAATGGAATGGAATGGAATGGAATTCAATGGAATGGAATGGAGTGGAATGGAATGGAATCGAATGGAATTGAATGGAATCGAATGGAATCAAATGGGATCGAATGGAATGGAATGGAATAGAATGGAATCAACCCGAGTAGAACGGAATGGAATGGAATGGAATGGAATGGGATGGAATGGAATGGAATGGAATGGAATGGAATGGAATTCAATGGAATGGAATGCAATGGAATGGAATGGAATGGAATGGAATTCAATGGAATGGAAAGGAACGGAGTGGAATTCAATGGAATGGAATGGAATGGAATGGAATGGAATTCAATGGAATGGAATGGAATGGAATGGAATGGAATGGAATGGAATGGAATGGAATTCCATGGAATGGAATGGAATGGAATGGAATGGAATGGAATGGAATTCAATGGAATTCAATGGAATGGAATGGAATGGAATGGAATCGAATGGAATGGAATGGAATGGAATGGAATGGAATGGAATGGAATGGAATAGAATGGAATCAACCTGAATAGAACGGGATGGAATGGAATGGAATGTAATGGAATGGAATGGAACGGAATGGAATGGAATGGAATGTACCAAAGTAGAACGGAATGGAATGGAATGGAATGGAATGGAATGGAATGGAATGGAATGGAATGGAATGGAATGGAAAGGAATGGAATGGAACGGAATGGAATGTACCCGAGTAGAACGGAATGGAATGGAATGGAATTGATTGGAATGGAATGGAATGGAATGGAATGGAATGGAATGTAACCGAGTAGAACGGAATGGAATGTAATTGAATGGAATGTAACCGAGTTGAACGGAACGGAATGGAATGGAATGGAATGGAATGGAATGGAATGGAATGGAATGGAATTGAGTGCAATGCAATGCAATGGAATGCAATGGAATGGAAAGGAATGGAATGGAATGGAATGGAATCTACCCGAGTAGAACGGAATGGAATGGAATTGAATGGAATGTAACCGAGTAGAACGGAACGGAATGGAATGGAATGGAATGGAATGCAATGGAATGGAATGGAATGGAATGGAATGGAATGGAATGGAATGGAATGGACACCAGTAGAATGGAATGGAATGGAATGGAATGGAATGGAATGGAATGGAATGGAATGGAATGGAATGGACACCAGTAGAATGGAATGGAATGGAATGGAATGGAATGGAATGGAATGGAATGGAATTCAATGGAATGGAATGGAATTCAATGGAATGGAATGGAATGGAATGGAATGGAATTCAATGGAATGGAATGGAATGGAATGGAATGGAATGGAATGGAATTCAATGGAATGGAATGGAGTGGAATGGAATGGAATCGAATGGAATTGAATGGAATCGAATGGAATCAAATGGGATCGAATGGAATGGAATGGAATAGAATGGAATCAACCCGAGTAGAACGGAATGGAATGGAATGGAATGGAATGGGATGGAATGGAATGGAATGGAATGGAATGGAATTCAATGGAATTCAATGGAATGGAATGGAATGGAATGGAATGGAATGGAATGGAATGGAATGGAATGGAATTCAATGGAATGGAATGGAACGGAATGGAATTCAATGGAATGGAATGGAATGGAATGGAATGGAATTCAATGGAATGGAATGGAATGGAATGGAATGGAATTCCATGGAATGGAATGGAATGGAATGGAATTCAATGGAATGGAATGGAATGGAATCGAATGGAATGGAATGGAATGGAATGGAATGGAATGGAATGGAATGGAATGGAATGGAATAGAATGGAATCAATCCGAGTAGAACGGAATGGAATGGAATGGAATGGAATGGAATGGAATGGAATGGAATGGAATGGAATGGAATGGAATGTACCAAAGTAGAACGGAATGGAATGGAATGGAATGGAATGGAATGGAATGGAATGGAATGTACCCGAGTAGAACGGAATGGAATGGAATGGAATGGATTGGAATGGAATGGAATGGAATGGAATGGAATGTAACCGAGTAGAACGGAATGGAATGTAATTGAATGGAATGTAACCGAGTTGAACGGAACGGAATGGAATGGAATGGAATGGAATGGAATGGAATGGAATGGAATGGAATGGAATGGAATTGAGTGCAATGCAATGCAATGGAATGCAATGGAATGGAAAGGAATGGAATGGAATGGAATGGAATCTACCCGAGTAGAACGGAATGGAATGGAATTGAATGGAATGTAACCGAGTAGAACGGAACGGAATGGAATGGAATGGAATGGAATGGAATGCAATGGAATGGAATGGAATGGAATGGAATGGAATGGAATGGAATGGAATGGACACCAGTAGAATGGAATGGAATGGAATGGAATGGAATGGAATGGAATGGAATGGAATGGAATGGAATGGAATGGAATCTACCCGAGTAGAACGGAATGGAACGGAATGGAATGGAATGGAATGGACAGGAGCAGAACGGAATGGAATGCAATGGAATGGAATGGAATGTACCCGAGCAGAACGGAATGGAATGAAATGGAAATGGAAAGGGAATGGAAATGGAACGGGAATGGAAATGGAACGGGAACGGAAATGGAACGGGAATGGAAATGGAACGGGAACGGAAACGGAACGAGAACGGAAATGGAACGGGAACGGAAACGGAACGGGAACGGAAATGGAACGGGAATGGTAACGGAACGGGAATGGAAATGGATCGGGAATGGAAAAGGAACGGGAATGGAAATGGATCGGGAATGGAAATGGAACGGGAATGGTAATGGAACTGGAATGGAAATGGAACGGGAATGGAAAAGAAACGGGAATGGAAATGGAACGGGAATGGAAATGGAATGGGAATGGAAATGGAATGGAATGGAATGGAATGGAATGGAATGGAATGTACCGGAGTGGAGTGGAGTGGAGTGGAGTGGAGTAGAGTGCACTGGAACGGAATGGAATGGAATGGAATGGAATGGAACGGAACGGAATGTACCCGAGAAGCACGGAATGTAATGGAATGGAATGGAATGGAATGGAATGGAATGTACCAGAGTGGAGTGGAGTGGAATGGAGTGGAGTGGAGTGGAGTGGAGTGGAATGGAATGGAATGGAATGGAATGGAATGGAATGGAATGAAATGGAATGCAATGGAATGGAAAGGAATGGAATGGAATGGAATGGAATGGAATGGAATGGAATGGAATGGAATGGACAACAGTAGAATGGAATGGAATGGAATGGAATGGAATGGAATGGAATGGAATGGAATGGAATGGAATTCAATGGACTGGAATGGAATGGAATGGAATGGAATGGAATGGAATGGAATGGAATGGAATGGAATTCTATGGAATGGAATGGAGTGGAATCGAATGGAATCGAATGGAATCGAATGGAATGGAATGGAATAGAATGGAATCAACCCGAGTAGAACGGAACGGAACGCAACGGAACGGAACGGAACGGAACGGGACGGAACGGAACGGAATGGAATGGAATGGAACGGAATTCCATGGAATGGAATGGAATGGAATGGAATGGAATGGAATGGAATGGAATTCAATGGAATGGAACGGAATGGATTGGAATGGAATGGAATAGAATGGAATCAACCCGAGTAGAACGGAACGGAACACAACGGAACGGAACGGAACGCAAAGGAACGGAACGGAACGGAACGGAACGGAATGGAATGGAATGGAACGGAATTCAGTGGAATGGAATGGAATGGAATGGAATTCTATGGAATGGAATGGAATGGAATGGAATGGAATTCCATGGAATGGAATGGAATGGAATGGAATGGAATGGAATTCAATGGAATGGAATGGAATGGAATGGAATTCAATGGAATGGAATGGAGTGGAATGGAATGGAATCGAATGGAATTGAATGGAATCGAATGGAATCAATTGGGATCGAATGGAATGGAATGGAATAGAATGGAATGGGATGGAATGGAATGGAATGGAATGGAATGGAATGGAATTCCATGGAATGGAATGGAATGGAATGGAATGGAATGGAATGGAATGGAATGGAATCTACCCGAGTAGAACGGAATGGAACGGATTGGAATGGAATGGAATGGACAGGAGCAGAACGGAATGGAATGCAATGGAATGGAATGGAATGTACCCGAGCAGAACGGAATGGAATGAAATGGAAATGGAAAGGGAATGGAAATGGAACGGGAATGGAAATGGAACGGGAACGGTAATGGAACGGGAATGGAAATGGAACGGGAACGGAAACGGAACGAGAACGGAAATGGAACGGGAACGGAAACGGAACGGGAACGGAAATGGAACGGGAATGGTAATGGAACGGGAATGGAAATGGAACGGGAATGGAAATGGAACGGGAATGGAAATGGATCGGGAATGGAAATGGAACGGGAATGGTAATGGAACTGGAATGGAAATGGAACGGGATTGGAAAAGAAACGGGAATGGAAATGGAACGGGAATGGAAATGGAATGGGAATGGAAATGGAATGGAATGGAATGGAATGGAATGGAATGGAATGTACCGGAGTGGAGTGGAGTGGAGTGGAGTGGAGTAGAGTGCACTGGAACGGAATGGAATGGAATGGAATGGAATGGAACGGAACGGAATGTACCCGAGAAGCACGGAATGGAATGGAATGGAATGGAATGGAATGGAATGGAATGGAATGGAATGTACCGGAGTGGAGTGGAGTGGAATGGAGTGGAGTGGAGTGGAGTGGAGTGGAATGGAATGGAATGGAATGGAATGGAATGGAATGGAATGCAATGGAATGCAATGGAATGGAAAGGAATGGAATGGAATGGAATGGAATGGAATGGAATGGAATGGACACCAGTAGAATGGAATGGAATGGAAAGGAATGGAATGGAATGGAATCTACCCGAGTAGAACGGAATGGAATGGAATTGAATGGAATGTAACCGAGTAGAACGGAACGGAATGGAATGGAATGGAATGGAATGGAATGCAATGGAATGGAATGGAATGGAATGGAATGGAATGGACACCAGTAGAATGGAATGGAATGGAATGGAATGGAATGGAATGGAATGGAATGGAATGGAATCTACCCGAGTAGAACGGAATGGAACGGAATGGAATGGAATGGAATGGACAGGAGCAGAACGGAATGGAATGCAATGGAATGGAATGGAATGTACCCGAGCAGAACGGAATGGAATGAAATGGAAATGGAAAGGGAATGGAAATGGAACGGGAATGGAAATGGAACGGGAACGGAAATGGAACGGGAATGGAAATGGAACGGGAACGGAAACGGAACGAGAACGGAAATGGAACGGGAACGGAAACGGAACGGGAACGGAAATGGAACGGGAATGGTAACGGAACGGGAATGGAAATGGAACGGGAATGGAAAAGGAACGGGAATGGAAATGGATCGGGAATGGAAATGGAACGGGAATGGTAATGGAACTGGAATGGAAATGGAACGGGAATGGAAAAGAAACGGGAATGGAAATGGAACGGGAATGGAAATGGAATGGGAATGGAAATGGAATGGAATGGAATGGAATGGAATGGAATGGAATGTACCGGAGTGGAGTGGAGTGGAGTGGAGTGGAGTAGAGTGCACTGGAACGGAATGGAATGGAATGGAATGGAATGGAACGGAACGGAATGTACCCGAGAAGCACGGAATGGAATGGAATGGAATGGAATGGAATGGAATGGAATGTACCGGAGTGGAGTGGAGTGGAATGGAGTGGAGTGGAGTGGAGTGGAGTGGAATGGAATGGAATGGAATGGAATGGAATGGAATGGAATGGAATGCAATGGAATGCAATGGAATAGAAAGGAATGGAATGGAATGGAATGGAATGGAATGGAGTGGAATGGAATGGAATGGACACCAGTAGAATGGAATGGAATGGAATGGAATGGAATGGAACGGAATGGAATGGAATGGAATTCAATGGAATGGAATGGAATGGAATGGAATTCTATGGAATGGAATGGAATGGAATGGAATTCAATGGAATGGAATGGAATGGAATGGAATTCTATGGAATGGAATGGAGTGGAATCGAATGGAATCGAATGGAATCGAATGGAATGGAATGGAATAGAATGGAATCAACCCGAGTAGAACGGAACGGAATGCAACGGAACGGAACGGAACGGAACGGGACGGAAAGGAACGGAATGGAATGGAATGGAACGGAATTCCATGGAATGGAATGGAATGGAATGGAATTCCATGGAATGGAATGGAATGGAATGGAATGGAATGGAATGGAATTCAATGGAATGGAATGGAATGGAATGGAATGGAATGGAATGGAATGGAATGGAATGGAATGGAATTCAATGGAATGGAACGGAATGGATTGGAATGGAATGGAATAGAATGGAATCAACCCGAGTAGAACGGAACGGAACACAACGGAACGGAACGGAACGCAACGGAACGGAACGGAACGGAACGGAATGGAATGGAATGGAACGGAATTCAGTGGAATGGAATGGAATGGAATGGAATTCTATGGAATGGAATGGAATGGAATGGAATGGAATTCCATGGAATGGAATGGAATGGAATGGAATTCCATGGAATGGAATGGAATGGAATGGAATGGAATGGAATGGAATGGAATTCAATGGAATGGAATGGAGTGGAATGGAATGGAATCGAATGGAATTGAATGGAATCGAATGGAATCAAATGGGATCGAATGGAATGGAATGGAATAGAATGGAATCAACCCGAGTAGAACGGAATGGAATGGAATGGAATGGAATGGGATGGAATGGAATGGAATGGAATGGAATGGAATGGAATGGAATGGAATGGAATGGAATGGAATGGAATGGAATGGAATGGAATAGAATGGAATCAACCCGAGTAGAACGGAACGGAACGCAACGGAACGGAACGGAACGGAACGGGACGGAACGGAACGGAATGGAATGGAATGGAACGGAATTCCATGGAATGGAATGGAATGGAATGGAATGGAATGGAATGGAATGGAATTCAATGGAATGGAACGGAATGGATTGGAATGGAATGGAATAGAATGGAATCAACCCGAGTAGAACGGAACGGAACACAACGGAACGGAACGGAACGCAAAGGAACGGAACGGAACGGAACGGAACGGAATGGAATGGAATGGAACGGAATTCAGTGGAATGGAATGGAATGGAATGGAATTCTATGGAATGGAATGGAATGGAATGGAATGGAATTCCATGGAATGGAATGGAATGGAATGGAATGGAATGGAATTCAATGGAATGGAATGGAATGGAATGGAATTCAATGGAATGGAATGGAGTGGAATGGAATGGAATCGAATGGAATTGAATGGAATCGAATGGAATCAATTGGGATCGAATGGAATGGAATGGAATAGAATGGAATGGGATGGAATGGAATGGAATGGAATGGAATGGAATGGAATTCCATGGAATGGAATGGAATGGAATGGAATGGAATGGAATGGAATGGAATGGAATCTACCCGAGTAGAACGGAATGGAACGGATTGGAATGGAATGGAATGGACAGGAGCAGAACGGAATGGAATGCAATGGAATGGAATGGAATGTACCCGAGCAGAACGGAATGGAATGAAATGGAAATGGAAAGGGAATGGAAATGGAACGGGAATGGAAATGGAACGGGAACGGTAATGGAACGGGAATGGAAATGGAACGGGAACGGAAACGGAACGAGAACGGAAATGGAACGGGAACGGAAACGGAACGGGAACGGAAATGGAACGGGAATGGTAATGGAACGGGAATGGAAATGGAACGGGAATGGAAATGGAACGGGAATGGAAATGGATCGGGAATGGAAATGGAACGGGAATGGTAATGGAACTGGAATGGAAATGGAACGGGATTGGAAAAGAAACGGGAATGGAAATGGAACGGGAATGGAAATGGAATGGGAATGGAAATGGAATGGAATGGAATGGAATGGAATGGAATGGAATGTACCGGAGTGGAGTGGAGTGGAGTGGAGTGGAGTAGAGTGCACTGGAACGGAATGGAATGGAATGGAATGGAATGGAACGGAACGGAATGTACCCGAGAAGCACGGAATGGAATGGAATGGAATGGAATGGAATGGAATGGAATGGAATGGAATGTACCGGAGTGGAGTGGAGTGGAATGGAGTGGAGTGGAGTGGAGTGGAGTGGAATGGAATGGAATGGAATGGAATGGAATGGAATGGAATGCAATGGAATGCAATGGAATGGAAAGGAATGGAATGGAATGGAATGGAATGGAATGGAATGGAATGGACACCAGTAGAATGGAATGGAATGGAAAGGAATGGAATGGAATGGAATCTACCCGAGTAGAACGGAATGGAATGGAATTGAATGGAATGTAACCGAGTAGAACGGAACGGAATGGAATGGAATGGAATGGAATGGAATGCAATGGAATGGAATGGAATGGAATGGAATGGAATGGACACCAGTAGAATGGAATGGAATGGAATGGAATGGAATGGAATGGAATGGAATGGAATGGAATCTACCCGAGTAGAACGGAATGGAACGGAATGGAATGGAATGGAATGGACAGGAGCAGAACGGAATGGAATGCAATGGAATGGAATGGAATGTACCCGAGCAGAACGGAATGGAATGAAATGGAAATGGAAAGGGAATGGAAATGGAACGGGAATGGAAATGGAACGGGAACGGAAATGGAACGGGAATGGAAATGGAACGGGAACGGAAACGGAACGAGAACGGAAATGGAACGGGAACGGAAACGGAACGGGAACGGAAATGGAACGGGAATGGTAACGGAACGGGAATGGAAATGGAACGGGAATGGAAAAGGAACGGGAATGGAAATGGATCGGGAATGGAAATGGAACGGGAATGGTAATGGAACTGGAATGGAAATGGAACGGGAATGGAAAAGAAACGGGAATGGAAATGGAACGGGAATGGAAATGGAATGGGAATGGAAATGGAATGGAATGGAATGGAATGGAATGGAATGGAATGTACCGGAGTGGAGTGGAGTGGAGTGGAGTGGAGTAGAGTGCACTGGAACGGAATGGAATGGAATGGAATGGAATGGAACGGAACGGAATGTACCCGAGAAGCACGGAATGGAATGGAATGGAATGGAATGGAATGGAATGGAATGTACCGGAGTGGAGTGGAGTGGAATGGAGTGGAGTGGAGTGGAGTGGAGTGGAATGGAATGGAATGGAATGGAATGGAATGGAATGGAATGGAATGCAATGGAATGCAATGGAATAGAAAGGAATGGAATGGAATGGAATGGAATGGAATGGAGTGGAATGGAATGGAATGGACACCAGTAGAATGGAATGGAATGGAATGGAATGGAATGGAACGGAATGGAATGGAATGGAATTCAATGGAATGGAATGGAATGGAATGGAATTCTATGGAATGGAATGGAATGGAATGGAATTCAATGGAATGGAATGGAATGGAATGGAATTCTATGGAATGGAATGGAGTGGAATCGAATGGAATCGAATGGAATCGAATGGAATGGAATGGAATAGAATGGAATCAACCCGAGTAGAACGGAACGGAATGCAACGGAACGGAACGGAACGGAACGGGACGGAAAGGAACGGAATGGAATGGAATGGAACGGAATTCCATGGAATGGAATGGAATGGAATGGAATTCCATGGAATGGAATGGAATGGAATGGAATGGAATGGAATGGAATTCAATGGAATGGAATGGAATGGAATGGAATGGAATGGAATGGAATGGAATGGAATGGAATGGAATTCAATGGAATGGAATGGAATGGAATGGAATGGAATGGAATGGAATGGAATGGAATGGAATGGAATTCAATGGAATGGAATGGAATGGAATGGAATGGAATGGAATGGAATGGAATGGAATGGAATTCAATGGAATGGAATGGAATGGAATGGATTGGAATGGAATGGAATTCCATGGAATGGAATGGAATGGAATGGAATAGAATGGAATGGAATGGAATGGAATTCAATGGAATGGAATGGAATGGAATGGAATGGAATGGAATGGAATGGAATGGAATTCTATGGAATGGAATTCAATGGAATGGAATGGAATGGAATGGAATGGAATGGAATGGAACGGAATTCTATGGAATGGAAGGGAACGGAATTCTATGGAATGGAAGGGAATGGAATTCAATGGAATGGAATGGAATGGAATGGAATGGAATGGAATGGATTGGAATGGAATGGAATTCAATGGAATGGAATGGAATGGAATGGAATGGAATGGAATTCAATGGAATGGAATGGAATGGAATGGAATGGAATGGAATGGAATGGAATGGAATGGAATGGAATTCAATGGAATGGAATGGAATGGAATGTACCGGAGTGGAGTGGAGTGGAATGGAGTGGAGTGGAGTGGAGTGGAGTGGAATGGAATGGAATGGAATGGAATGGAATGGAATGGAATGCAATGGAATGCAATGGAATGGAAAGGAATGGAATGGAATGGAATGGAATGGAATGGAATGGAATGGACACCAGTAGAATGGAATGGAATGGAAAGGAATGGAATGGAATGGAATCTACCCGAGTAGAACGGAATGGAATGGAATTGAATGGAATGTAACCGAGTAGAACGGAACGGAATGGAATGGAATGGAATGGAATGGAATGCAATGGAATGGAATGGAATGGAATGGAATGGAATGGACACCAGTAGAATGGAATGGAATGGAATGGAATGGAATGGAATGGAATGGAATGGAATGGAATCTACCCGAGTAGAACGGAATGGAACGGAATGGAATGGAATGGAATGGACAGGAGCAGAACGGAATGGAATGCAATGGAATGGAATGGAATGTACCCGAGCAGAACGGAATGGAATGAAATGGAAATGGAAAGGGAATGGAAATGGAACGGGAATGGAAATGGAACGGGAACGGAAATGGAACGGGAATGGAAATGGAACGGGAACGGAAACGGAACGAGAACGGAAATGGAACGGGAACGGAAACGGAACGGGAACGGAAATGGAACGGGAATGGTAACGGAACGGGAATGGAAATGGAACGGGAATGGAAAAGGAACGGGAATGGAAATGGATCGGGAATGGAAATGGAACGGGAATGGTAATGGAACTGGAATGGAAATGGAACGGGAATGGAAAAGAAACGGGAATGGAAATGGAACGGGAATGGAAATGGAATGGGAATGGAAATGGAATGGAATGGAATGGAATGGAATGGAATGGAATGTACCGGAGTGGAGTGGAGTGGAGTGGAGTGGAGTAGAGTGCACTGGAACGGAATGGAATGGAATGGAATGGAATGGAACGGAACGGAATGTACCCGAGAAGCACGGAATGGAATGGAATGGAATGGAATGGAATGGAATGGAATGTACCGGAGTGGAGTGGAGTGGAATGGAGTGGAGTGGAGTGGAGTGGAGTGGAATGGAATGGAATGGAATGGAATGGAATGGAATGGAATGGAATGCAATGGAATGCAATGGAATAGAAAGGAATGGAATGGAATGGAATGGAATGGAATGGAGTGGAATGGAATGGAATGGACACCAGTAGAATGGAATGGAATGGAATGGAATGGAATGGAACGGAATGGAATGGAATGGAATTCAATGGAATGGAATGGAATGGAATGGAATTCTATGGAATGGAATGGAATGGAATGGAATTCAATGGAATGGAATGGAATGGAATGGAATTCTATGGAATGGAATGGAGTGGAATCGAATGGAATCGAATGGAATCGAATGGAATGGAATGGAATAGAATGGAATCAACCCGAGTAGAACGGAACGGAATGCAACGGAACGGAACGGAACGGAACGGGACGGAAAGGAACGGAATGGAATGGAATGGAACGGAATTCCATGGAATGGAATGGAATGGAATGGAATTCCATGGAATGGAATGGAATGGAATGGAATGGAATGGAATGGAATTCAATGGAATGGAATGGAATGGAATGGAATGGAATGGAATGGAATGGAATGGAATGGAATGGAATTCAATGGAATGGAACGGAATGGATTGGAATGGAATGGAATAGAATGGAATCAACCCGAGTAGAACGGAACGGAACACAACGGAACGGAACGGAACGCAACGGAACGGAACGGAACGGAACGGAATGGAATGGAATGGAACGGAATTCAGTGGAATGGAATGGAATGGAATGGAATTCTATGGAATGGAATGGAATGGAATGGAATGGAATTCCATGGAATGGAATGGAATGGAATGGAATTCCATGGAATGGAATGGAATGGAATGGAATGGAATGGAATGGAATGGAATTCAATGGAATGGAATGGAGTGGAATGGAATGGAATCGAATGGAATTGAATGGAATCGAATGGAATCAAATGGGATCGAATGGAATGGAATGGAATAGAATGGAATCAACCCGAGTAGAACGGAATGGAATGGAATGGAATGGAATGGGATGGAATGGAATGGAATGGAATGGAATGGAATGGAATGGAATGGAATGGAATGGAATGGAATGGAATGGAATGGAATGGAATGTACCAAAGTAGAACGGAATGGAATGGAATGGAATGGAATGGAATGGAATGGAATGGAATGGAATGTACCCGAGTAGAACGGAATGGAATGGAATGGAATTGATTGGAATGGAATGGAATGGAATGGAATGGAATGGAATGTAACCGAGTAGAACGGAATGGAATGTAATTGAATGGAATGTAACCGAGTTGAACGGAACGGAATGGAATGGAATGGAATGGAATGGAATGGAATGGAATGGAATGGAATTGAGTGCAATGCAATGCAATGGAATGCAATGGAATGGAAAGGAATGGAATGGAATGGAATGGAATCTACCCGATTAGAACGGAATGGAATGGAATTGAATGGAATGTAACCGAGTAGAACGGAACGGAATGGAATGGAATGGAATGGAATGCAATGGAATGGAATGGAATGGAATGGAATGGAATGGAATGGACACCAGTAGAATGGAATGGAATGGAATGGAATGGAATGGAATGGAATGGAATGGAATGGAATGGAATGGAATGGAATCTACCCGAGTAGAACGGAATGGAACGGATTGGAATGGAATGGAATGGACAGGAGCAGAACGGAATGGAATGCAATGGAATGGAATGGAATGTACCCGAGCAGAACGGAATGGAATGAAATGGAAATGGAAAGGGAATGGAAATGGAACGGGAATGGAAATGGAACGGGAACGGAAATGGAACGGGAATGGAAATGGAACGGGAACGGAAACGGAACGAGAACGGAAATGGAACGGGAACGGAAACGGAACGGGAACGGAAATGGAACGGGAATGGTAATGGAACGGGAATGGAAATGGAACGGGAATGGAAATGGAACGGGAATGGAAATGGATCGGGAATGGAAATGGAACGGGAATGGTAATGGAACTGGAATGGAAATGGAACGGGAATGGAAAAGAAACGGGAATGGAAATGGAACGGGAATGGAAATGGAATGGGAATGGAAATGGAATGGAATGGAATGGAATGGAATGGAATGGAATGGAATGTACCGGAGTGGAGTGGAGTGGAGTGGAGTGGAGTAGAGTGCACTGGAACGGAATGGAATGGAATGGAATGGAATGGAACGGAACGGAATGTACCCGAGAAGCACGGAATGGAATGGAATGGAATGGAATGGAATGGAATGGAATGGAATGGAATGTACCGGAGTGGAGTGGAGTGGAATGGAGTGGAGTGGAGTGGAGTGGAGTGGAATGGAATGGAATGGAATGGAATGGAATGGAATGGAATGCAATGGAATGCAATGGAATGGAAAGTAATGGAATGGAATGGAATGGAATGGAATGGAATGGAATGGAATGGAATGGACACCAGTAGAATGGAATGGAATGGAATGGAATGGAATGGAATGGAATGGAATGGACACCAGTAGAATGGAATGGAATGGAATGGAATGGAATGGAATGGAATGGAATGGAATGGAATTCAATGGAATGGAATGGAATGGAATGGAATTCAATGGAATGGAATGGAATGGAATGGAATGGAATGGAATGGAATTCAATGGAATGGAATGGAATGGAATGGAATGGAATGGAATGGAATGGAATGGAATTCAATGGAATGGAATGGAGTGGAATGGAATGGAATCGAATGGAATTGAATGGAATCGAATGGAATCAAATGGGATCGAATGGAATGGAATGGAACAGAATGGAATCAACCCGAGTAGAACGGAATGGAATGGAATGGAATGGAATGGGATGGAATGGAATGGAATGGAATGGAATGGAATGGAATGGAATTCAATGGAATGGAATGGAATGGAATGGAAATGAATGGAATGGAATGGAATTCAATGGAATGGAATGGAACGGAATGGAATTCAATGGAATGGAATGGAATGGAATGGAATGGAATTCAATGGAATGGAATGGAATGGAATGGAATGGAATTCCATGGAATGGAATGGAATGGAATGGAATGGAATGGAATGGAATGGAATGGAATGGAATGGAATAGAATGGAATCAACACGAGTAGAACGGAATGGAATGGAATGGAATGGAATGGAATGGGATGGAATGGAATGGAATGGAATGGAATGGAATGGAATTCAATGGAATGGAATGGAATGGAATGGAATGGAATTCAATGGAATGGAATGGAATGGAATGGAATGGAATGGAATGGAATGGAATGGAATTCAATGGAATGGAATGGAACGGAATGGAATTCAATGGAATGGAATGGAATGGAATGGAATGGAATTCAATGGAATGGAATGGAATGGAATGGAATGGAATGGAATGGAATTCAATGGAATGGAATGGAATGGAATGGAATGGAATCGAATGGAATCGAATGGAATCGAATGGAATCGAATGGAATCGAATGGAATGGAATGGAATGGAATGGAATAGAATGCAATCAACCCGAGTAGAATGGAATGGAATGGAATGGAATGGGATGTAATGGAATGGAATGGAATGGAATGGAATGGAATGGAATTCAAATGGAATGGAATGGAATGGAATTCTATGGAATGGAATGGAGTGGAATCGAATGGAATCGAATGGAATCGAATGGAATCGAATGGGATCGAATGGAATGGAATGGAATAGAATGGAATCACCCCGAGTAGAACGGAGCGGAATGCAACGGAACGGAACGGAACGGAACGGAACGGAAAGGAAAGGAATGGAATGGAATGGAACGGAATTCAAAGGAATGGAATGGAACAGAATGGAATTCAATGTAAAGGAATGGAATGGAATGGAATGGAATTCAATGGAATGGAATGGAATGGAATGGAATGGAATGGAACGGAATTCAATGGAATGGAATGGAATGGAATGGAATTCAATGGAATGGAATGGAATTCAATGGAATGGAATGGAATGGAATGGAATGGAATGGAATGGAATGGAATGGAATTCAATGGAATGGAATGGAATGGAATGGAATGGAATGGAATTCAATGGAATGGAATGGAGTGGAATCGAATGGAATCGAATGGAATCGAATGAGATCGAATGGAATGGAATGGAATAGAATGGAATCAACCCGAGTAGAACGGAATGGAATGGAATGGAATGGAATGGAATGGAATGGAATGGAATGGAATTCAATGGAATGGAAAGGAATGGAATGGAATGGAATGGAATGGAATGGAATCAACCCGAGTAGAACGGAACGGCACGCAACGGAACGGGACGGAACGGAACGGAATGGAATATAATGCAACGGAATTCAATGGAATGGAATGGAATGGAATGGAATTCAATGGAATCGAATGGAATCGAATGGAATCGATTGGAATCGAATGGAATCGAATAGAATGGAATGGAATAGAATTTAATCAACCCGAGTAGAACGGAACGGAACGCAACGGAACGGAACGGAACGGGACGGAACGGAACGGAATGGAATGGAATGGAACGGAATTCAATTGAATGGAATGGAATGGAATGGAATTCAATGGAATGGAATGGAATGGAATGGAATGGAATTCAATGGAATGGAATGGAATGGAATGGAATGGAATGGAATAGAATGAAATCAACCCGAGTAGAACGGAACGGAACACAACGGAACGGAACGGAACGCAACGGAACGGAACGGAACGGAACGGAACGGAATGGAATGGAATGGAACGGAATTCAGTGGAATGGAATGGAATGGAATGGAATTCTATGGAATGGAATGGAATGGAATGGAATGGAATTCCATGGAATGGAATGGAATGGAATGGAATGGAATGGAATTCAAGGGAATGGAATGGAGTGGAATGGAATGGAATCGAATGGAATTGAATGGAATCGAATGGAATCAATTGGGATCGAATGGAATGGAATGGAATAGAATGGAATCAACCCGAGTAGAACGGAATGGAATGGAATGGAATGGAATGGGATGGAATGGAATGGAATGGAATGGAATGGAATTCCATGGAATGGAATGGAATGGAATGGAATGGAATGGAATGGAATGGAATGGAATGGAATTCAATGGAATGGAATGGAACGGAATGGAATTCAATGGAATGGAATGGAATGGAATGGAATGGAATGGAATTCAATGGAATGGAATGGAATGGAATGGAATGGAATGGAATGGAATGGAATGGAATTCCATGGAATGGAATGGAATGGAATGGAATTCAATGGAATGGAATGGAATGGAATGGAATGGAATGGAATGGAATGGAATGGAATGGAATGGAATGGAATTCAATGGAATGGAATGGAATTCAATGGAATGGAATGGAATGGAATGGAATGGAATTGAGTGCAATGCAATGCAATGGAATGCAGTGGAATGGAAAGGAATGGAATGGAATGGAATGGAATCTACCCGAGTAGAACGGAATGGAATGGAATTGAATGGAATGTAACCGAGTAGAACGGAACGGAATGGAATGGAATGGAATGGAATGGAATGCAATGGAATGGAATGTACCAAAGTAGAACGGAAAGGAATGGAATGGAATGGAATGGAATGGAATGGAACGGAATGTACCCGAGTAGAACGGAATGGAATGGAATGGAATGGATTGGAATGGAATGGAATGGAATGGAATGGAATGTAACCGAGTAGAACGGAATGGAATGTAATTGAATGGAATGTAACCGAGTTGAACGGAACGGAATGGAATGGAATGGAATGGAATGGAATGGAATGGAATGGAATTGAGTGCAATGCAATGCAATGGAATGCAATGGAATGGAAAGGAATGGAATGGAATGGAATGGAATCTACCCGAGTAGAACGGAATGGAATGGAATTGAATGGAATGTAACCGAGTAGAACGGAACGGAATGGAATGGAATGCAATGGAATGGAATGGAATGGAATGGAATGGAATGGACACCAGTAGAATGGAATGGAATGGAATGGAATGGAATGGAATGGAATGGAATGGAATGGAATGGAATGGAATGGAATCTACCCGAGTAGAACGGAATGGAACGGATTGGAATGGAATGGAATGGAAAGGAGCAGAACGGAATGGAATGCAATGGAATGGAATGGAATGTACCCGAGCAGAACGGAATGGAATGAAATGGAAATGGAAAGGGAATGGAAATGGAACGGGAATGGAAATGGAACGGGAACGGAAATGGAACGGGAATGGAAATGGAACGGGAACGGAAACGGAACGAGAACGGAAATGGAACGGGAACGGAAACGGAACGGGAACGGAAATGGAACGGGAATGGTAATGGAACGGGAATGGAAATGGAACGGGAATGGAAATGGAACGGGAATGGAAATTGATCGGGAATGGAAATGGAACGGGAATGGTAATGGAACTGGAATGGAAATGGAACGGGAATGGAAAAGAAACGGGAATGGAAATGGAACGGGAATGGAAATGGAATGGGAATGGAAATGGAATGGAATGGAATGGAATGGAATGGAATGGAATGTACCGGAGTGGAGTGGAGTGGAGTGGAGTGGAGTAGAGTGCACTGGAACGGAATGGAATGGAATGGAATGGAATGGAACGGAACGGAATGTACCCGAGAAGCACGGAATGGAATGGAATGGAATGGAATGGAATGGAATGGAATGGAATGGAATGGAATGTACCGGAGTGGAGTGGAGTGGAATGGAGTGGAGTGGAGTGGAGTGGAGTGCAATGGAATGGAATGGAATGGAATGGAATGGAATGGAATGCAATGGAATGCAATGGAATGGAAAGGAATGGAATGGAATGGAATGGAATGGAATGGAATGGAATGGAATGGACACCAGTAGAATGGAATGGAATGGAAAGGAATGGAATGGAATGGAATCTACCCGAGTAGAACGGAATGGAATGGAATTGAATGGAATGTAACCGAGTAGAACGGAACGGAATGGAATGGAATGGAATGGAATGGAATGGAATGCAATGGAATGGAATGGAATGGAATGGAATGGAATGGAATGGAATGGAATGGACACCAGTAGAATGGAATGGAATGGAATGGAATGGAATGGAATGGAATGGAATGGAATGGAATCTACCCGAGTAGAACGGAATGGAACGGAATGGAATGGAATGGAATGGACAGGAGCAGAACGGAATGGAATGCAATGGAATGGAATGGAATGTACCCGAGCACAACGGAATGGAATGAAATGGAAATGGAAAGGGAATGGAAATGGAACGGGAAGGGAAATGGAACGGGAACGGAAATGGAACGGGAATGGAAATGGAACGGGAACGGAAACGGAACGAGAACGGAAATGGAACGGGAACGGAAACGGAACGGGAACGGAAATGGAACGGGAATGGTAACGGAACGGGAATGGAAATGGAACGGGAATGGAAAAGGAACGGGAATGGAAATGGATCGGGAATGGAAATGGAACGGGAATGGTAATGGAACTGGAATGGAAATGGAACGGGAATGGAAAAGAAACGGGAATGGAAATGGAACGGGAATGGAAATGGAATGGGAATGGAAATGGAATGGAATGGAATGGAATGGAATGGAATGGAATGTACCGGAGTGGAGTGGAGTGGAGTGGAGTGGAGTAGAGTGCACTGGAACGGAATGGAATGGAATGGAATGGAATGGAACGGAACGGAATGTACCCGAGAAGCACGGAATGGAATGGAATGGAATGGAATGGAATGGAATGTACCGGAGTGGAGTGGAGTGGAATGGAGTGGAGTGGAGTGGAGTGGAGTGGAATGGAATGGAATGGAATGGAATGGAATGGAATGGAATGCAATGGAATGCAATGGAATAGAAAGGAATGGAATGGAATGGAATGGAATGGAATGGAGTGGAATGGAATGGAATGGACACCAGTAGAATGGAATGGAATGGAATGGAATGGAATGGAATGGAATGGAATGGAATTCAATGGAATGGAATGGAATGGAATGGAATTCTATGGAATGGAATGGAATGGAATGGAATTCAATGGAATGGAATGGAATGGAATGGAATTCTATGGAATGGAATGGAGTGGAATCGAATGGAATCGAATGGAATCGAATGGAATGGAATGGAATAGAATGGAATCAACCCGAGTAGAACGGAACGGAACGCAACGGAACGGAACGGAACGGAACGGGACGGAAAGGAACGGAATGGAATGGAATGGAACGGAATTCCATGGAATGGAATGGAATGGAATGGAATTCCATGGAATGGAATGGAATGGAATGGAATGGAATGGAATGGAATTCCATGGAATGGAATGGAATGGAATGGAATGGAATGGAATGGAATTCAATGGAATGGAATGGAATGGAATGGAATGGAATGGAATGGAATGGAATGGAATGGAATTCAATGGAATGGAACGGAATGGATTGGAATGGAATGGAATAGAATGGAATCAACCCGAGTAGAACGGAACGGAACACAACGGAACGGAACGGAACGCAACGGAACGGAACGGAACGGAACGGAACGGAATGGAATGGAATGGAACGGAATTCAGTGGAATGGAATGGAATGGAATGGAATTCTATGGAATGGAATGGAATGGAATGGAATGGAATTCCATGGAATGGAATGGAATGGAATGGAATTCCATGGAATGGAATGGAATGGAATGGAATGGAATGGAATGGAATTCAATGGAATGGAATGGAGTGGAATGGAATGGAATCGAATGGAATTGAATGGAATCGAATGGAATCAAATGGGATCGAATGGAATGGAATGGAATAGAATGGAATCAACCCGAGTAGAACGGAATGGAATGGAATGGAATGGAATGGGATGGAATGGAATGGAATGGAATGGAATGGAATGGAATTCAATGGAATGGAATGCAATGGAATGGAATGGAATGGAATGGAATTCAATGGAATGGAAAGGAACGGAATGGAATTCAATGGAATGGAATGGAATGGAATGGAATGGAATTCAATGGAATGGAATGGAATGGAATGGAATGGAATGGAATGGAATGGAATGGAATTCCATGGAATGGAATGGAATGGAATGGAATGGAATGGAATGGAATGGAATGGAATGGAATTCAATGGAATGGAATGGAATGGAATGGAATCGAATGGAATGGAATGGAATGGAATGGAATGGAATGGAATGGAATAGAATGGAATCAACCTGAATAGAACGGAATGGAATGGAATGGAATGTAATGGAATGGAATGGAATGGAATGGAATGGAATGGAATGTACCAAAGTAGAACGGAATGGAATGGAATGGAATGGAATGGAATGGAATGGAATGGAATGGAATGGAATGGAATGGAATGGAATGGAAAGGAATGGAATGGAACGGAATGGAATGTACCCGAGTAGAACGGAATGGAATGGAATGGAATTGATTGGAATGGAATGGAATGGAATGGAATGGAATGGAATGTAACCGAGTAGAACGGAATGGAATGTAATTGAATGGAATGTAACCGAGTTGAACGGAACGGAATGGAATGGAATGGAATGGAATGGAATGGAATGGAATGGAATGGAATTGAGTGCAATGCAATGCAATGGAATGCAATGGAATGGAAAGGAATGGAATGGAATGGAATGGAATCTACCCGAGTAGAACGGAATGGAATGGAATTGAATGGAATGTAACCGAGTAGAACGGAACGGAATGGAATGGAATGGAATGGAATGCAATGGAATGGAATGGAATGGAATGGAATGGAATGGAATGGAATGGAATGGACACCAGTAGAATGGAATGGAATGGAATGGAATGGAATGGAATGGAATGGAATGGAATGGAATGGAATGGACACCAGTAGAATGGAATGGAATGGAATGGAATGGAATGGAATGGAATGGAATGGAATGGAATGGAATGGAATGGAATTCAATGGAATGGAATGGAATTCAATGGAATGGAATGGAATGGAATGGAATGGAATTCAATGGAATGGAATGGAATGGAATGGAATGGAATGGAATGGAATTCAATGGAATGGAATGGAGTGGAATGGAATGGAATCGAATGGAATTGAATGGAATCGAATGGAATCAAATGGGATCGAATGGAATGGAATGGAATAGAATGGAATCAACCCGAGTAGAACGGAATGGAATGGAATGGAATGGAATGGGATGGAATGGAATGGAATGGAATGGAATGGAATTCAATGGAATTCAATGGAATGGAATGGAATGGAATGGAATGGAATGGAATGGAATGGAATGGAATTCAATGGAATGGAATGGAACGGAATGGAATTCAATGGAATGGAATGGAATGGAATGGAATGGAATTCAATGGAATGGAATGGAATGGAATGGAATGGAATTCCATGGAATGGAATGGAATGGAATGGAATTCAATGGAATGGAATGGAATGGAATCGAATGGAATGGAATGGAATGGAATGGAATGGAATGGAATGGAATGGAATGGAATAGAATGGAATCAATCCCAGTAGAACGGAATGGAATGGAATGGAATGGAATGGAATGGAATGGAATGGAATGGAATGGAATGGAATGGAATGTACCAAAGTAGAACGGAATGGAATGGAATGGAATGGAATGGAATGGAATGGAATGGAATGGAATGTACCCGAGTAGAACGGAATGGAATGGAATGGAATGGATTGGAATGGAATGGAATGGAATGGAATGGAATGTAACCGAGTAGAACGGAATGGAATGTAATTGAATGGAATGTAACCGAGTTGAACGGAACGGAATGGAATGGAATGGAATGGAATGGAATGGAATGGAATGGAATGGAATGGAATGGAATTGAGTGCAATGCAATGCAATGGAATGCAATGGAATGGAAAGGAATGGAATGGAATGGAATGGAATCTACCCGAGTAGAACGGAATGGAATGGAATTGAATGGAATGTAACCGAGTAGAACGGAAAGGAATGGAATGGAATGGAATGGAATGGAATGCAATGGAATGGAATGGAATGGAATGGAATGGAATGGAATGGAATGGAATGGAATGGACACCAGTAGAATGGAATGGAATGGAATGGAATGGAATGGAATGGAATGGAATGGAATGGAATGGAATCTACCCGAGTAGAACGGAATGGAACGGAATGGAATGGAATGGAATGGACAGGAGCAGAACGGAATGGAATGCAATGGAATGGAATGGAATGTACCCGAGCAGAACGGAATGGAATGAAATGGAAATGGAAAGGGAATGGAAATGGAACGGGAATGGAAATGGAACGGGAACGGAAATGGAACGGGAATGGAAATGGAACGGGAACGGAAACGGAACGAGATCGGAAATGGAACGGGAACGGAAACGGAACGGGAACGGAAATGGAACGGGAATGGTAACGGAACGGGAATGGAAATGGATCGGGAATGGAAAAGGAACGGGAATGGAAATGGATCGGGAATGGAAATGGAACGGGAATGGTAATGGAACTGGAATGGAAATGGAACGGGAATGGAAAAGAAACGGGAATGGAAATGGAACGGGAATGGAAATGGAATGGGAATGGAAATGGAATGGAATGGAATGGAATGGAATGGAATGGAATGTACCGGAGTGGAGTGGAGTGGAGTGGAGTGGAGTAGAGTGCACTGGAACGGAATGGAATGGAATGGAATGGAATGGAACGGAACGGAATGTACCCGAGAAGCACGGAATGGAATGGAATGGAATGGAATGGAATGGAATGGAATGTACCAGAGTGGAGTGGAGTGGAATGGAGTGGAGTGGAGTGGAGTGGAGTGGAATGGAATGGAATGGAATGGAATGGAATGGAATGGAATGCAATGGAATGCAATGGAATGGAAAGGAATGGAATGGAATGGAATGGAATGGAATGGAATGGAATGGAATGGAATGGACAACAGTAGAATGGAATGGAATGGAATGGAATGGAATGGAATGGAATGGAATGGAATGGAATGGAATTCAATGGAATGGAATGGAATGGAATGGAATGGAATGGAATGGAATGGAATGGAATGGAATGGAATTCTATGGAATGGAATGGAGTGGAATCGAATGGAATCGAATGGAATCGAATGGAATGGAATGGAATAGAATGGAATCAACCCGAGTAGAACGGAACGGAACGCAACGGAACGGAACGGAACGGAACGGGACGGAACGGAACGGAATGGAATGGAATGGAACGGAATTCCATGGAATGGAATGGAATGGAATGGAATGGAATGGAATGGAATGGAATTCAATGGAATGGAACGGAATGGATTGGAATGGAATGGAATAGAATGGAATCAACCCGAGTAGAACGGAACGGAACACAACGGAACGGAACGGAACGCAACGGAACGGAACGGAACGGAACGGAACGGAATGGAATGGAATGGAACGGAATTCAGTGGAATGGAATGGAATGGAATGGAATTCTATGGAATGGAATGGAATGGAATGGAATGGAATTCCATGGAATGGAATGGAATGGAATGGAATGGAATGGAATTCAATGGAATGGAATGGAATGGAATGGAATTCAATGGAATGGAATGGAGTGGAATGGAATGGAATCGAATGGAATTGAATGGAATCGAATGGAATCAATTGGGATCGAATGGAATGGAATGGAATAGAATGGAATCAACCCGAGTACAACGGAATGGAATGGAATGGAATGGAATGGGATGGAATGGAATGGAATGGAATGGAATGGAATGGAATTCCATGGAATGGAATGGAATGGAATGGAATGGAATGGAATGGAATGGAATCTACCCGAGTAGAACGGAATGGAACGGATTGGAATGGAATGGAATGGACAGGAGCAGAACGGAATGGAATGCAATGGAATGGAATGGAATGTACCCGAGCAGAACGGAATGGAATGAAATGGAAATGGAAAGGGAATGGAAATGGAACGGGAATGGAAATGGAACGGGAACGGTAATGGAACGGGAATGGAAATGGAACGGGAACGGAAACGGAACGAGAACGGAAATGGAACGGGAACGGAAACGGAACGGGAACGGAAATGGAACGGGAATGGTAATGGAACGGGAATGGAAATGGAACGGGAATGGAAATGGAACGGGAATGGAAATGGATCGGGAATGGAAATGGAACGGGAATGGTAATGGAACTGGAATGGAAATGGAACGGGATTGGAAAAGAAACGGGAATGGAAATGGAACGGGAATGGAAATGGAATGGGAATGGAAATGGAATGGAATGGAATGGAATGGAATGGAATGGAATGTACCGGAGTGGAGTGGAGTGGAGTGGAGTGGAGTAGAGTGCACTGGAACGGAATGGAATGGAATGGAATGGAATGGAACGGAACGGAATGTACCCGAGAAGCACGGAATGGAATGGAATGGAATGGAATGGAATGGAATGGAATGTACCGGAGTGGAGTGGAGTGGAATGGAGTGGAGTGGAGTGGAGTGGAGTGGAATGGAATGGAATGGAATGGAATGGAATGGAATGGAATGCAATGGAATGCAATGGAATAGAAAGGAATGGAATGGAATGGAATGGAATGGAATGGAGTGGAATGGAATGGAATGGACACCAGTAGAATGGAATGGAATGGAATGGAATGGAATGGAACGGAATGGAATGGAATGGAATTCAATGGAATGGAATGGAATGGAATGGAATTCTATGGAATGGAATGGAATGGAATGGAATTCAATGGAATGGAATGGAATGGAATGGAATTCTATGGAATGGAATGGAGTGGAATCGAATGGAATCGAATGGAATCGAATGGAATGGAATGGAATAGAATGGAATCAACCCGAGTAGAACGGAACGGAACGCAACGGAACGGAACGGAACGGAACGGGACGGAAAGGAACGGAATGGAATGGAATGGAACGGAATTCCATGGAATGGAATGGAATGGAATGGAATTCCATGGAATGGAATGGAATGGAATGGAATGGAATGGAATGGAATTCCATGGAATGGAATGGAATGGAATGGAATGGAATGGAATGGAATTCAATGGAATGGAATGGAATGGAATGGAATGGAATGGAATGGAATGGAATGGAATGGAATGGAATGGAATTCAATGGAATGGAACGGAATGGATTGGAATGGAATGGAATAGAATGGAATCAACCCGAGTAGAACGGAACGGAACACAACGGAACGGAACGGAACGCAACGGAACGGAACGGAACGGAACGGAATGGAATGGAATGGAACGGAATTCAGTGGAATGGAATGGAATGGAATGGAATTCTATGGAATGGAATGGAATGGAATGGAATGGAATTCCATGGAATGGAATGGAATGGAATGGAATTCCATGGAATGGAATGGAATGGAATGGAATGGAATGGAATGGAATGGAATTCAATGGAATGGAATGGAGTGGAATGGAATGGAATCGAATGGAATTGAATGGAATCGAATGGAATCAAATGGGATCGAATGGAATGGAATGGAATAGAATGGAATCAACCCGAGTAGAACGGAATGGAATGGAATGGAATGGAATGGGATGGAATGGAATGGAATGGAATGGAATGGAATGGAATGGAATGGAATGGAATGGAATGGAATGGAATGGAATGTACCAAAGTAGAACGGAATGGAATGGAATGGAATGGAATGGAATGGAATGGAATGGAATGTACCCGAGTAGAACGGAATGGAATGGAATGGAATTGATTGGAATGGAATGGAATGGAATGGAATGGAATGGAATGTAACCGAGTAGAACGGAATGGAATGTAATTGAATGGAATGTAACCGAGTTGAACGGAACGGAATGGAATGGAATGGAATGGAATGGAATGGAATGGAATGGAATGGAATTGAGTGCAATGCAATGCAATGGAATGCAATGGAATGGAAAGGAATGGAATGGAATGGAATGGAATCTACCCGATTAGAACGGAATGGAATGGAATTGAATGGAATGTAACCGAGTAGAACGGAACGGAATGGAATGGAATGGAATGGAATGCAATGGAATGGAATAGAATGGAATGGAATGGAATGGAATGGAATGGACACCAGTAGAATGGAATGGAATGGAATGGAATGGAATGGAATGGAATGGAATGGAATGGAATGGAATCTACCCGAGTAGAACGGAATGGAACGGATTGGAATGGAATGGAATGGACAGGAGCAGAACGGAATGGAATGCAATGGAATGGAATGGAATGTACCCGAGCAGAACGGAATGGAATGAAATGGAAATGGAAAGGGAATGGAAATGGAACGGGAATGGAAATGGAACGGGAACGGAAATGGAACGGGAATGGAAATGGAACGGGAACGGAAACGGAACGAGAACGGAAATGGAACGGGAACGGAAACGGAACGGGAACGGAAATGGAACGGGAATGGTAATGGAACGGGAATGGAAATGGAACGGGAATGGAAATGGAACGGGAATGGAAATGGATCGGGAATGGAAATGGAACGGGAATGGTAATGGAACTGGAATGGAAATGGAACGGGAATGGAAAAGAAACGGGAATGGAAATGGAACGGGAATGGAAATGGAATGGGAATGGAAATGGAATGGAATGGAATGGAATGGAATGGAATGGAATGTACCGGAGTGGAGTGGAGTGGAGTGGAGTGGAGTAGAGTGCACTGGAACGGAATGGAATGGAATGGAATGGAATGGAACGGAACGGAATGTACCCGAGAAGCACGGAATGGAATGGAATGGAATGGAATGGAATGGAATGGAATGGAATGGAATGTACCGGAGTGGAGTGGAGTGGAATGGAGTGGAGTGGAGTGGAGTGGAGTGGAATGGAATGGAATGGAATGGAATGGAATGGAATGGAATGCAATGGAATGCAATGGAATGGAAAGTAATGGAATGGAATGGAATGGAATGGAATGGAATGGAATGGAATGGACACCAGTAGAATGGAATGGAATGGAATGGAATGGAATGGAATGGAATGGAATGGACACCAGTAGAATGGAATGGAATGGAATGGAATGGAATGGAATGGAATGGAATGGAATGGAATGGAATTCAATGGAATGGAATGGAATGGAATGGAATTCAATGGAATGGAATGGAATGGAATGGAATGGAATGGAATGGAATTCAATGGAATGGAATGGAATGGAATGGAATGGAATGGAATGGAATGGAATTCAATGGAATGGAATGGAGTGGAATCGAATGGGATCGAATGGAATGGAATGGAATAGAATGGAATCAACCCGAGTAGAACGGAGCGGAACGCAACGGAACGGAACGGAACGGAACGGAACGGAAAGGAAAGGAATGGAATGGAATGGAACGGAATTCAAAGGAATGGAATGGAACAGAATGGAATTCAATGGAAAGGAATGGAATGGAATGGAATGGAATTCCATGGAATGGAATGGAATGGAATGGAATGGAACGGAATTCAATGGAATGGAATGGAATGGAATGGAATTCAATGGAATGGAATGGAATTCAATGGAATGGAATGGAATGGAATGGAATGGAATGGAATGGAATGGAATGGAATGGAATGGAATGGAATGGAATTCAATGGAATGGAATGGATTGGAATCGAATGGAATCGAATGGAATCGAATGAGATCGAATGGAATGGAATGGAATGGAATTGAATGGAATCAACCCGAGTAGAACGGAATGGAATGGAATGGAATGGAATGGAATGGAATGGAATGGAATGGAATTCAATGGAATGGAATGGAATGGAATGGAATGGAATGGAATGGAATGGAATCAACCCGAGTAGAACGGAACGGCACGCAACGGAACGGAACGGAACGGAACGGGACGGAACGGAACGGAATGGAATATAATGCAACGGAATTCAATGGAATGGAATGGAATGGAATGGAATTCAATGGAATCGAATGGAATCGAATGGAATCGATTGGAATCGAATGGAATCGAATAGAATGGAATGGAATAGAATTTAATCAACCCGAGTAGAACGGAACGGAACGCAACGGAACGGAACGGAACGGGACGGAACGGAACGGAATGGAATGGAATGGAACGGAATTCAATTGAATGGAATGGAATGGAATGGAATTCAATGGAATGGAATGGAATGGAATGGAATGGAATTCAATGGAATGGAATGGAATGGAATGGAATGGAATGGAATGGAATGGAATGGAATGGAATTCAATGGAATGGAATGGAGTGGAATGGAATGGAATCGAATGGAATTGAATGGAATCGAATGGAATCAAATGGGATCGAATGGAATGGAATGGAATAGAATGGAATCAACCCGAGTAGAACGGAATGGAATGGAATGGAATGGAATGGAATGGGATGGAATGGAATGGAATGGAATGGAATGGAATGGAATTCAATGGAATGGAATGGAATGGAATGGAATGGAATGGAATGGAATGGAATGGAATTCAATGGAATGGAATGGAACGGAATGGAATTCAATGGAATGGAATGGAATGGAATGGAATGGAATTCAATGGAATGGAATGGAATGGAATGGAATGGAATGGAATGGAATTCCAAGGAATGGAATGGAATGGAATGGAATTCAATGGAATGGAATGGAATGGAATCGATTGGAATGGAATGGAATGGAATGGAATGGAATGGAATGGAATGGAATGGAATGGAATAGAATGGAATCAACCCGAGTAGAACGGAATGGAATGGAATGGAATGTAATGGAATAGAATGGAATGGAATGGAATGGAATGGAATGTACCTAAGTAGAACGGAATGGAATGGAATGGAATGGAATGGAATGGAATGGAATGGAATGGAATGGAATGGAATGGAATGTACCCGAGTAGAACGGAATGGAATGGAATGGAATGGATTGGAATGGAATGGAATGGAATGGAATGGAATGGAACCGAGTAGAACGGAATGGAATGTAATTGAATGGAATGTAACCGAGTTGAACGGAACGGAATGGAATGGAATGGAATGGAATGGAATGGAATGGAATGGAATGGAATTGAGTGCAATGCAATGCAATGGAATGCAATGGAATGGAAAGGAATGGAATGGAATGGAATGGAATGGAATCTACCCGAGTAGAACGGAATGGAATGGAATTGAATGGAATGTAACCGAGTAGAACGGAACGGAATGGAATGGAATGGAATGGAATGGAATGCAATGGAATGGAATGGAATGGAATGGAATGGAATGGAATGGAATGGACACCAGTAGAATGGAATGGAATGGAATGGAATGGAATGGAATGGAATGGAATGGAATGGAATGGAATGGAATGGAATCTACCCGAGTAGAACGGAATGGAACGGAATGGAATGGAATGGAATGGACAGGAGCAGAACGGAATGGAATGCAATGGAATGGAATGGAATGTACCCGAGCAGAACGGAATGGAATGAAAAGGAAATGGAAAGGGAATGGAAATAGAACGGGAATGGAAATGGAACGGGAACGGAAATGGAACGGGAATGGAAATGGAACGGGAACGGAAATGGAACGGGAATGGAAATGGAACGGGAACGGAAACGGAACGAGAACGGAAATGGAACGGGAACGGAAACGGAACGGGAACGGAAATGGAACGGGAATGGTAACGGAACGGGAATGGAAATGGAACGGGAATGGAAAAGGAACGGGAATGGAAATGGATCGGGAATGGAAATGGAACGGGAATGGTAATGGAACTGGAATGGAAATGGATCGGGAATGGAAAAGAAACGGGAATGGAAATGGAACGGGAATGGAAATGGAATGGGAATGGAAATGGAATGGAATGGAATGGAATGGAATGGAATGGAATGGAATGTACCGGAGTGGAGGGGAGTGGAGTGGAGTGGAGTAGAGTGCACTGGAACGGAATGGAATGGAATGGAATGGAATGGAACGGAACGGAATGTACCCGAGAAGCACGGAATGGAATGGAATGGAATGGAATGGAATGGAATGGAATGTACCGGAGTGGAGTGGAGTGGAATGGAGTGGAGTGGAGTGGAGTGGAGTGGAATGGAATGGAATGGAACGGAATGGAATGGAATGGAATGCAATGGAATGCAATGGAATGGAAAGGAATGGAATGGAATGGAATGGAATGGAATGGAATGGAATGGAATGGAATGGAATGGAATGGAATGGACACCAGTAGAATGGAATAGAATGGAATGGAATGGAATGGAATGGAATGGAATGGAATGGAATGGAATTCAATGGAATGGAATGGAATGGAATGGAATTCTATGGAATGGAATGGAATGGAATGGAATTCAATGGAATGGAATGGAATGGAACGGAATTCTATGGAATGGAATGGAGTGGAATCGAATGGAATCGAATGGAATCGAATGGAATGGAATGGAATAGAATGGAATCAACCCGAGTAGAACGGAACGGAACGCAACGTAACGGAACGGAACGGAACGGGACGGAAAGGAACGGAATGGAATGGAATGGAACGGAATTCCATGGAATGGAATGGAATGCAATGGAATTCAATGGAATGGAATGGAATGGAATGGAATGGAATGGAATGGAATTCAATGGAATGGAACGGAATGGATTGGAATGGAATGGAATAGAATGGAATCAACCCGAGTAGAACGGAACGGAACACAACGGAATGGAACGGAACGCAACGGAACGGAACGGAACGGAACGGAACGGAATGGAATGGAATGGAACGGAATTCAGTGGAATGGAATGGAATGGAATGGAATTCTATGGAATGGAATGGAATGGAATGGAATGGAATGGAATGGAATTCCATGGAATGGAATGGAATGGAATGGAATGGAATGGAATGGAATTCAATGGAATGGAATGGAGTGGAATGGAATGGAATCGAATGGAATTGAATGGAATCGAATGGAATCAAATGGGATCGAATGGAATGGAATGGAATAGAATGGAATCAACCCGAGTAGAACGGAATGGAATGGAATGGAATGGAATGGGATGGAATGGAATGGAATGGAATGGAATGGAATGGAATTCAATGGAATGGAATGGAATGGAATGGAATGGAATGGAATGGAATGGAATGGAATTCAATGGAATGGAATGGAACGGAATGGAATTCAATGGAATGGAATGGAATGGAATGGAATGGAATTCAATGGAATGGAATGGAATGGAATGGAATGGAATGGAATGGAATTCCATGGAATGGAATCGAATGGAATGGAATGGAATGGAATGGAATGGAATGGAATGGAATGGAATAGAATGGAATCAACCTGAGTAGAACGGAATGGAATGGAATGGAATGGAATGGAATGGAATGGAATGGAATCGAATGGAATGGAATGTACCAAAGTAGAACGGAATGGAATGGAATGGAATGGAATGGAATGGAATGGAATGGAATGTACCCGAGTAGAACGGAATGGAATGGAATGGAATGGATTGGAATGGAATGGAATGGAATGGAATGGAATGTAACCGAGTAGAACGGAATGGAATGTAATTGAATGGAATGTAACCGAGTTGAACGGAACGGAATGGAATGGAATGGAATGGAATGGTATGGAATGGAATGGAATGGAATTGAGTGCAATGCAATGCAATGGAATGCAATGGAATGGAAAGGAATGGAATGGAATGGAATGGAATCTACCCGAGTAGAACGGAATGGAATGGAATTGAATGGAATGTAACCGAGTAGAACGGAACGGAATGGAATGGAATGGAATGGAATGCAATGGAATGGAATGGAATGGAATGGAATGGAATGGAATGGATTGGACACCAGTAGAATGGAATGGAATGGAATGGAATGGAATGGAATGGAATGGAATGGAATGGAATGGAATGGAATGGAATCTACCCGAGTAGAACGGAATGGAACGGATTGGAATGGAATGGAATGGACAGGAGCAGAACGGAATGGAATGCAATGGAATGGAATGGAATGTACCCGAGCAGAACGGAATGGAATGAAATGGAAATGGAAAGGGAATGGAAATGGAACGGGAATGGAAATGGAACGGGAACGGAAATGGAACGGGAATGGAAATGGAACGGGAACGGAAACGGAACGAGAACGGAAATGGAACGGGAACGGAAACGGAACGGGAACGGAAATGGAACGGGAATGGTAATGGAACGGGAATGGAAATGGAACGGGAATGGAAATGGAACGGGAATGGAAATGGATCGGGAATGGAAATGGAACGGGAATGGTAATGGAACTGGAATGGAAATGGAACGGGAATGGAAATGGATCGGGAATGGAAATGGAACGGGAATGGTAATGGAACTGGAATGGAAATGGAACGGGAATGGGAAAGAAACGGGAATGGAAATGGAACGGGAATGGAAATGGAATGGGAATGGAAATGGAATGGAATGGAATGGAATGGAATGGAATGGAATGTACCGGAGTGGAGTGGAGTGGAATGGAGTGGAGTGGAGTGGAGTGGAGTGGAATGGAATGGAATGGAATGGAATGGAATGGAATGGAATGGAATGCAATGGAATGCAATGGAATGGAAAGGAATGGAATGGAAAGGAATGGAATGGAATGGAATGGAATGGAATGGAATGGAATGGAATGGACACCAGTAGAATGGAATGGAATGGAATGGAATGGAATGGAATGGAATGGAATGGAATGGAATGGAATTCAATGGAATGGAATGGAGTGGAATGGAATGGAATCGAATGGAATTGAATGGAATCGAATGGAATCAAATGGGATCGAATGGAATGGAATGGAATAGAATGGAATCAACCCGAGTAGAACGGAATGGAATGGAATGGAATGGAATGGGATGGAATGGAATGGAATGGAATGGAATGGAATGGAATGGAATTCAATGGAATGGAATGGAATGGAATGGAATGGAATGGAATGGAATTCAATGGAATGGAATGGAACGGAATGGAATTCAATGGAATGGAATGGAATGGAATGGAATGGAATGGAATGGAATGTACCCGAGTAGAACGGAATGGAATGGAATGGAATGGATTGGAATGGAATGGAATGGAATGGAATGGAATGTAACCGAGTAGAACGGAATGGAATGTAATTGAATGGAATGTAACCGAGTTGAACGGAACGGAATGGAATGGAATGGAATGGAATGGAATGGAATGGAATGGAATGGAATTGAGTGCAATGCAATGCAATGGAATGCAATGGAATGGAAAGGAATGGAATGGAATGGAATGGAATCTACCCGAGTAGAACGGAATGGAATGGAATTGAATGGAATGTAACCGAGTAGAACGGAACGGAATGGAATGGAATGGAATGGAATGGAATGCAATGGAATGGAATGGAATGGAATGGAATGGAATGGAATGGAATGTAACCGAGTAGAACGGAATGGAATGTAATTGAATGGAATGTAACCGAGTTGAACGGAACGGAATGGAATGGAATGGAATAGAATGGAATGGAATGGAATGGAATGGAATGGAATTGAGTGCAATGCAATGCAATGGAATGCAATGGAATGGAAAGGAATGGAATGGAATGGAATGGAATGGAATCTACCCGAGTAGAACGGAATGGAATGGAATTGAATGGAATGTAACCGAGTAGAACGGAACGGAATGGAATGGAATGCAATGGAATGGAATGCAATGGAATGGAATGGAATGGAATGGAATGGAATGGAATGGACACCAGTAGAATGGAATGGAATGGAATGGAATGGAATGGAATGGAATGGAATGGAATGGAATGGAATGGAATGGAATCTACCCTAGTAGAACGGAATGGAACGGAATGGAATGGAATGGAATGGACAGGAGCAGAACGGAATGGAATGCAATGGAATGGAATGGAATGTACCCGAGCAGAACGGAATGGAATGAAATGGAAATGGAAAGGGAATGGAAATAGAACGGGAATGGAAATGGAACGGGAACGGAAATGGAACGGGAATGGAAATGGAACGGGAACGGAAATGGAACGGGAAGGGAAATGGAACGGGAACGGAAACGGAACGAGAACGGAAATGGAACGGGAATGGTAACGGAACGGGAATGGAAATGGAACGGGAATGGAAAAGGAACGGGAATGGAAATGGATCGGGAATGGAAATGGAACGGGAATGGTAATGGAACTGGAATGGAAATGGAACGGGAATGGAAAAGAAACGGGAATGGAAATGGAACGGGAATGGAAATGGAATGGGAATGGAAATGGAATGGAATGGAATGGAATGGAATGGAATGGAATGGAATGTACCGGAGTGGAGTGGAGTGGAGTGGAGTGGAGTAGAGTGCACTGGAACGGAATGTAACGGAATGGAATGGAATGGAACGGAACGGAATGTACCGGAGTGGAGTGGAGTGCAATGGAGTGGAGTGGAGTGGAGTGGAGTGGAATGGAATGGAATGGAATGGAATGGAATGGAATGGAATGGAATGCAATGGAATGCAATGGAATGGAAAGGAATGGAATGGAATGGAATGGAATGGAATGGAATAGAATGGAATGGAATGGACACCAGTAGAATGGAATGGAATGGAATGGAATGGAATGGAATGGAATGGAATGGAATGGAATGGAATTCAATGGAATGGAATGGAATGGAATGGAATTCAATGGAATGGAATTCAATGGAATGGAATGGAATGGAATGGAATGGAATGGAATGGACACCAGTAGAATGGAATGGAATGGAATGGAATGGAATGGAATGGAATGGAATGGAATGGAATGGAATGGAATGGAATGGAATGGAATGGAATGGAATGGAATTCAATGGAATGGAATGGAATGGAATGGAATTCAATGGAATGGAATGGAATGGAATGGAATTCTATGGAATGGAATGGAGTGGAATCGAATGGAATCGAATGGAATCGAATGGAATGGAATGGAATAGAATGGAATCAACCCGAGTAGAACGGAACGGAACGCAACGGAACGGAACGGAACGGAACGGGACGGAAAGGAACGGAATGGAATGGAATGGAACGGAATTCCATGGAATGGAATGGAATGGAATGGAATGGAATGGAATGGAATGGAATGGAATGGAATTCAATGGAATGGAATGGAATGGAATGGAATGGAATGGAATGGAATGGAATGGAATGGAATTCTATGGAATGGAACGGAATGGATTGGAATGGAATGGAATAGAATGGAATCAACCCGAGTAGAACGGAACGGAACACAACGGAACGGAACGGAACGCAACGGAACGGAACGGAACGGAACGGAACGGAATGGAATGGAATGGAACGGAATTCAGTGGAATGGAATGGAATGGAATGGAATTCTATGGAATGGAATGGAATGGAATGGAATGGAATTCCATGGAATGGAATGGAATGGAATGGAATGGAATGGAATGGAATTCAATGGAATGGAATGGAGTGGAATGGAATGGAATCGAATGGAATTGAATGGAATCGAATGGAATCAAATGGGATCGAATGGAATGGAATGGAATAGAATGGAATCAACCCGAGTAGAACGGAATGGAATGGAATGGAATGGAATGGGATGGAATGGAATGGAATGGAATGGAATGGAATGGAATTCAATGGAATGGAATGGAATGGAATGGAATGGAATGGAATGGAATTCAATGGAATGGAATGGAACGGAATGGAATGGAATGGAATGGAATGGAATGGAATGTAATGGAATGGAATGGAATTCCATGGAATGGAATGGAATGGAATGGAATTCCATGGAATGGAATGGAATGGAATCGAATGGAATGGAATGGAATGGAAGGGAATGGAATGGAATAGAATGGAATCAACCTGAGTAGAACGGAATGGAATGGAATGGAATGTAATGGAATGGAATGGAATGGAATGGAATGGAATGGAATGGAATGGAATGTACCAAAGTAGAACGGAAAGGAATGGAATGGAATGGAATGGAATGGAATGGAATGGAATGGAACGGAATGTACCCGAGTAGAACGGAATGGAATGGAATGGAATGGATTGGAATGGAATGGAATGGAATGGAATGGAATGTAACCGAGTAGAACGGAATGGAATGTAATTGAATGGAATGTTACTGAGTTGAACGGAACGGAATGGAATGGAATGGAATGGAATGGAATGGACTGGAATGGAATTGAGTGCAATGCAATGCAATGGAATGCAATGGAATGGAAAGGAATGGAATGGAATGGAATGGAATCTACCCGAGTAGAACGGAATGGAATGGAATTGAATGGAATGTAACCGAGTAGAACGGAACGGAATGGAATGGAATGGAATGGAATGCAATGGAATGGAATGGAATGGAATGGAATGGAATGGAATGGAATGGAATGGACACCAGTAGAATGGAATGGAATGGAATGGAATGGAATGGAATGGAATGGAATGGAATGGAATGGAATGGAATGGAATCTACCCGAGTAGAACGGAATGGAACGGATTGGAATGGAATGGAATGGACAGGAGCAGAACGGAATGGAATGCAATGGAATGGAATGGAATGTACCCGAGCAGAACGGAATGGAATGAAATGGAAATGGAAAGGGAATGGAAATGGAACGGGAATGGAAATGGAACGGGAACGGAAATGGAACGGGAATGGAAATGGAACGGGAACGGAAACGGAACGAGAACGGAAATGGAACGGGAACAGAAACGGAACGGGAACGGAAATGGAACGGGAAGGGAAATGGAATGGGAAGGGAAATGGAACGGGAACGGAAACGGAACGAGAACGGAAATGGAACGGGAACGGAAACGGAACGGGAACGGAAATGGAACGGGAATGGTAACGGAACGGGAATGGAAATGGAACGGGAATGGAAAAGGAACGGGAATGGAAATGGATCGGGAATGGAAATGGAACGGGAATGGTAATGGAACTGGAATGGAAATGGAACGGGAATGGAAAAGAAACGGGAATGGAAATGGAACGGGAATGGAAATGGAATGGGAATGGAAATGGAATGGAATGGAATGGAATGGAATGTACCGGAGTGGAGTGGAGTGGAGTGGAGTGGAGTAGAGTGCACTGGAACGGAATGGAATGGAATGGAATGGAATGGAACGGAACGGAATGTACCCGAGAAGCACGGAATGGAATGGAATGGAATGGAATGGAATGGAATGGAATGTACCGGAGTGGAGTGGAGTGGAATGGAGTGGAGTGGAGTGGAGTGGAGTGGAGTGGAATGGAATGGAATGGAATGGAATGGAATGGAATGGAATGGAATGGAATGCAATGGAATGCAATGGAATGGAAAGGAATGGAATGGAATGGAATGGAATGGAATGGAATAGAATGGAATGGAATGGACACCAGTAGAATGGAATGGAATGGAATGGAATGGAATGGAATGGAATGGAATGGAATGGAATGGAATTCAATGGAATGGAATGGAATGGAATGGAATTCAATGGAATGGAATGGAATGGAATGGAATGGAATTCAATGGAATGGAATGGAATTCCATGGAATGGAATGGAATGGAATGGAATGGAATTCAATGGAATGGAATGGAATGGAATGTAATTCAATGGAATGGAATGGAATGGAATGGAATGGAATGGAATGGAATTCCATGGAATGGAATGGAATGGAATGGAATTCAATGGAATGGAATGGAATGGAATCGAATGGAATGGAATGGAATGGAATGGAATGGAATGGAATAGAATGGAATCAACCTGAGTAGAACGCAATGGAATGGAATGGAATGTAATGGAATGGAATGGAATGGAATGGAATGGAATGGAATGTACCAAAGTAGAACGGAAAGGAATGGAATGGAATGGAATGGAATGGAATGGAATGGAACGGAATGTACCCGAGTAGAACGGAATGGAATGGAATGGAATGGATTGGAATGGAATGGAATGGAATGGAATGGAATGTAACCGAGTAGAACGGAATGGAATGTAATTGAATGGAATGTAACTGAGTTGAACGGAACGGAATGGAATGGAATGGAATGGAATGGAATGGAATGGAATGGAATTGAGTGCAATGCAATGCAATGGAATGCAATGGAATGGAAAGGAATGGAATGGAATGGAATGGAATCTACCCGAGTAGAACGGAATGGAATGGAATTGAATGGAATGTAACCGAGTAGAACGGAATGGAATGGAATGGAATGGAATGGAATGCAATGGAATGGAATGGAATGGAATGGAATGGAATGGAATGGACACCAGTAGAATGGAATGGAATGGAATGGAATGGAATGGAATGGAATGGAATGGAATGGAATGGAATGGAATGGAATCTACCCGAGTAGAACGGAATGGAACGGATTGGAATGGAATGGAATGGACAGGAGCAGAACGGAATGGAATGCAATGGAATGGAATGGAATGTACCCGAGCAGAACGGAATGGAATGAAATGGAAATGGAAAGGGAATGGAAATGGAACGGGAATGGAAATGGAACGGGAACGGAAACGGAACGAGAACGGAAATGGAACGGGAACGGAAACGGAACGGGAACGGAAATGGAACGGGAAGGGAAATGGAACGGGAAGGGAAATGGAACGGGAACGGAATCGGAACGAGAACGGAAATGGAACGGGAACGGAAACGGAACGGGAACGGAAATGGAACGGGAATGGTAACGGAACGGGAATGGAAATGGAACGGGAATGGAAAAGGAACGGGAATGGAAATGGATCGGGAATGGAAATGGAACGGGATTGGTAATGGAACTGGAATGGAAATGGAACGGGAATGGAAAAGAAACGGGAATGGAAATGGAACGGGAATGGAAATGGAATGGGAATGGAAATGGAATGGAATGGAATGGAATGGAATGTACCGGAGTGGAGTGGAGTGGAGTGGAGTGGAGTAGAGTGCACTGGAACGGAATGGAATGGAATGGAATGGAATGGAACGGAACGGAATGTACCCGAGAAGCACGGAATGGAATGGAATGGAATGGAATGGAATGGAATGGAATGTACCGGAGTGGAGTGGAGTGCAATGGAGTGGAGTGGAGTGGAGTGGAGTGGAATGGAATGGAATGGAATGGAATGGAATGGAATGGAATGGAATGGAATGGAGTGCAATGGAATGCAATGGAATGGAAAGGAATGGAATGGAATGGAATGGAATGGAATGGAATAGAATGGAATGGAATGGACACCAGTAGAATGGAATGGAATGGAATGGAATGGAATGGAATGGAATGGAATGGAATGGAATTCAATGGAATGGAATGGAATGGAATGGAATTCAATGGAATGGAATGGAATGGAATGGAATGGAATGGAATGGAATGGAATGGAATAGAATGGAATGGAATGGACACCATTAGAATGGAATGGAATGGAATGGAATGGAATGGAATGGAATGGAATGGAATGGAATGGAATTCAATGGAATGGAATGGAATGGAATGGAATTCAATGGAATGGAATGGAATGGAATGGAATTCAATGGAATGGAATGGAATGGAATGGAATTCAATGGAATGGAACGGAATGGATTGGAATGGAATGGAATAGAATGGAATCAACCCGAGTAGAACGGAACGGAACACAACGGAACGGAACGGAACGCAACGGAACGGAACGGAACGGAACGGAACGGAATGGAATGGAATGGAACGGAACTCAGTGGAATGGAATGGAATGGAATGGAATTCTATGGAATGGAATGGAATGGAATGGAATGGAATTCCATGGAATGGAATGGAATGGAATGGAATGGAATGGAATGGAATGGAATTCAATGGAATGGAATGGAGTGGAATGGAATGGAATCGAATGGAATTGAATGGAATCGAATGGAATCAAATGGGATCGAATGGAATGGAATGGAATAGAATGGAATCAACCCGAGTAGAATGGAATGGAATGGAATGGAATGGAATGGGATGGAATGGAATGGAATGGAATGGAATGGAATGGAATGGAATTCAATGGAATGGAATGGAATGGAATGGAATGGAATTCAATGGAATGGAATGGAACGGAATGGAATGGAATGGAATGGAATGGAATGGAATGGAATGGAATTCAATGGAATGGAATGGAATGGAATGGAATGGAATGGAATGGAATGGAATGGAATGGAATTCCATGGAATGGAATGGAATGGAATGGAATTCAATGGAATGGAAAGGAATGGAATGGAATGGAATGGAATGGAATGGAATGGAATGGAATGGAATGGAATAGAATGGAATCAACCTGAGTAGAACGGAATGGAATGGAATGGAATGTAATGTAATGGAATGGAATGGAATGGAATGGAATGGAATGGAATGGAATGTACCAAAGTAGAACGGAAAGGAATTGAATGGAATGGAATGGAATGGAATGGAATGGAACGGAATGTACCCGAGTAGAACGGAATGGAATGGAATGGAATGGATTGGAATGGAATGGAATGGAATTCCATGGAATGGAATGGAATGGAATGGAATGGAATGGAATGGAATGGAATGGAATGGAATGGAATGGAATTCAATGGAATGGAATGGAGTGGAATGGAATGGAATCGAATGGAATTGAATGGAATCGAATGGAATCAAATGGGATCGAATGGAATGGAATGGAATAGAATGGAATCAACCCGAGTAGAACGGAATGGAATGGAATGGAATGGAATGGGATGGAATGGAATGGAATGGAATGGAATGGAATGGAATTCAATGGAATGGAATGGAATGGAATGGAATGGAATGGAATGGAATGGAATTCAATGGAATGGAATGGAACGGAATGGAATGGAATGGAATGGAATGGAATGGAATGGAATGGAATTCAATGGAATGGAATAGAATGGAATGGAATGGAATGGAATGGAATGGAATGGAATGGAATTCCATGGAATGGAATGGAATGGAATGGAATTCAATGGAATGGAATGGAATGGAATCGAATGGAATGGAATGGAATGGAATGGAATGGAATGGAATGGAATGGAATAGAATGGAATCAACCTGAGTAGAACGGAATGGAATGGAATGGAATGTAATGGAATGGAATGGAATGGAATGGAATGGAATGGAATGGAATGTACCAAAGTAGAACGGAAAGGAATGGAATGGAATGGAATGGAATGGAATGGAATGGAATGGAACGGAATGTACCCGAGTAGAACGGAATGGAATGGAATGGAATGGATTGGAATGGAATGGAATGGAATGGAATGGAATGTAACCGAGTAGAACGGAATGGAATGTAATTGAATGGAATGTAACTGAGTTGAACGGAACGGAATGGAATGGAATGGAATGGAATGGAATGGAATGGAATGGAATTGAGTGCAATGCAATGCAATGGAATGCAATGGAATGGAAAGGAATGGAATGGAATGGAATGGAATCTACCCGAGTAGAACGGAATGGAATGGAATTGAATGGAATGTAACCGAGTAGAACGGAACGGAATGGAATGGAATGGAATGGAATGCAATGGAATGGAATGGAATGGAATGGAATGGAATGGAATGGACACCAGTAGAATGGAATGGAATGGAATGGAATGGAATGGAATGGAATGGAATGGAATCTACCCGAGTAGAACGGAATATAACGGATTGGAATGGAATGGAATGGACAGGAGCAGAACGGAATGGAATGGAATGGAATGGAATGGAATGGAATGTACCAAAGTAGAACGGAAAGGAATGGAATGGAATGGAATGGAATGGAATGGAATGGAATGGAACGGAATGTACCCGAGTAGAACGGAATGGAATGGAATGGAATGGATTGGAATGGAATGGAATGGAATGGAATGGAATGTAACCGAGTAGAACGGAATGGAATGTAATTGAATGGAATGTAACTGAGTTGAACGGAACGGAATGGAATGGAATGGAATGGAATGGAATGGAATGGAATGGAATTGAGTGCAATGCAATGCAATGGAATGCAATGGAATGGAAAGGAATGGAATGGAATGGAATGGAATCTACCCGAGTAGAACGGAATGGAATGGAATTGAATGGAATGTAACCGAGTAGAACGGAACGGAATGGAATGGAATGGAATGGAATGCAATGGAATGGAATGGAATGGAATGGAATGGAATGGAATGGAATGGAATGGACACCAGTAGAATGGAATGGAATGGAATGGAATGGAATGGAATGGAATGGAATGGAATGGAATCTACCCGAGTAGAACGGAATATAACGGATTGGAATGGAATGGAATGGACAGGAGCAGAACGGAATGGAATGCAATGGAATGGAATGGAATGTACCCGAGCAGAACGGAATGGAATGAAATGGAAATGGAAAGGGAATGGAAATGGAACGGGAATGGAAATGGAAAGGGAACGGAAATGGAACGGGAATGGAAATGGAACGGGAACGGAAACGGAACGAGAACGGAAATGGAACGGGAACGGAAACGGAACGGGAACGGAAATGGAACGGGAAGGGAAATGGAACGGGAAGGGAAATGGAACGGGAACGGAAACGGAACGAGAACGGAAAGGGAAAGGGAACGGAAACGGAACGGGAACGGAAATGGAACGGGAATGGTAACGGAACGGGAATGGAAATGGAACGGGAATGGAAAAGGAACGGGAATGGAAATGGATCGGGAATGGAAATGGAACGGGAATGGTAATGGAACTGGAATGGAAATGGAACGGGAATGGAAAAGAAACGGGAATGGAAATGGAACGGGAATGGAAATGGAATGGGAATGGAAATGGAATGGAATGGAATGGAATGGAATGTACCGGAGTGGAGTGGAGTGGAGTGGAGTGGAGTAGAGTGCACTGGAACGGAATGGAATGGAATGGAATGGAATGGAACGGAACGGAATGTACCCGAGAAGCACGGAATGGAATGGAATGGAATGGAATGGAATGGAATGGAATGTACCGGAGTGGAGTGGAGTGGAATGGAGTGGAGTGGAGTGGAGTGAAGTGGAATGGAATGGAATGGAATGGAATGGAATGGAATGGAATGGAATGCAATGGAATGCAATGGAATGGAAAGGAATGGAATGGAATGGAATGGAATGGAATGGAATAGAATGGAATGGAATGGACACCAGTAGAATGGAATGGAATGGAATGGAATGGAATGGAATGGAATGGAATGGAATGGAATGGAATGGAATTCAATGGAATGGAATGGAATGGAATGGAATTCAATGGAATGGAATGGAATGGAATGGAATGGAATGGAATGGAATGGAATGGAATAGAATGGAATGGAATGGACACCAGTAGAATGGAATGGAATGGAATGGAATGGAATGGAATGGAATGGAATGGAATGGAATTCAATGGAATGGAATGGAATGGAATGGAATTCAATGGAATGGAATGGAATGGAATGGAATTCAATGGAATGGAATGGAATGGAATGGAATTCAATGGAATGGAACGGAATGGATTGGAATGGAATGGAATAGAATGGAATCAACCCGAGTAGAACGGAACGGAACACAACGGAACGGAACGGAACGCAACGGAACGGAACGGAACGGAACGGAACGGAATGGAATGGAATGGAACGGAACTCAGTGGAATGGAATGGAATGGAATGGAATTCTATGGAATGGAATGGAATGGAATGGAATGGAATTCCATGGAATGGAATGGAATTCCATGGAATGGAATGGAATGGAATGGAATGGAATGGAATGGAATGGAATGGAATGGAATAGAATGGAATCAACACGAGTAGAATGGAATGGAATGGAATGGAATGGAATGGGATGGAATGGAATGGAATGGAATGGAATGGAATGGAATGGAATTCAATGGAATGGAATGGAATGGAATGGAATGGAATGGAATGGAATTCAATGGAATGGAATGGAACGGAATGGAATGGAATGGAATGGAATGGAATGGAATGGAATTCAATGGAATGGAATGGAATGGAATGGAATGGAATGGAATTCCATGGAATGGAATGGAATGGAATGGAATTCAATTGAATGGAAAGGAATGGAATCGAATGGAATGGAATGGAATGGAATGGAATGGAATGGAATGGAATAGAATGGAATCAACCTGAGTAGAACGGAATGGAATGGAATGTAATGTAATGGAATGGAATGGAATGGAATGGAATGGAATGGAATGGAATGTACCAAAGTAGAACGGAAAGGAATGGAATGGAATGGAATGGAATGGAATGGAATGGAACGGAATGTACCAGAGTAGAACGGAATGGAATGGAATGGAATGGATTGGAATGGAATGGAATGGAATTCCATGGAATGGAATGGAATTCCATGGAATGGAATGGAATGGAATGGAATGGAATGGAATGGAATGGAATGGAATGGAATTCAATGGAATGGAATGGAGTGGAATGGAATGGAATCGAATGGAATTGAATGGAATCGAATGGAATCAAATGGGATCGAATGGAATGGAATGGAATAGAATGGAATCAACCCGAGTAGAACGGAATGGAATGGAATGGAATGGAATGGGATGGAATGGAATGGAATGGGATGGAATGGAATGGAATGGAATGGAATGGAATGGAATGGAATTCAATGGAATGGAAAGGAATGGAATGGAATGGAATGGAATGGAATTCAATGGAATGGAATGGAACGGAATGGAATGGAATGGAATGGAATGGAATGGAATGGAATGGAATTCAATGGAATGGAATGGAATGGAATGGAATGGAATGGAATGGAATGGAATGGAATTCCATGGAATGGAATGGAAAGGAATGGAATTCAATGGAATGGAATGGAATGGAATCGAATGGAATGGAATGGAATGGAATGGAATGGAATGGAATGGAATAGAATGGAATCAACCTGAGTAGAACGCAATGGAATGGAATGGAATGGAATGGAATGGAATGGAATGGAATGGAATGGAATGGAATGGAATGTACCAAAGTAGAACGGAAAGGAATGGAATGGAATGGAATGGAATGGAACGGAATGTACCCGAGTAGAACGGAATGGAATGGAATGGAATGGATTGGAATGGAATGGAATGGAATGGAATGGAATATAACCGAGTAGAACGGAATGGAATGTAATTGAATGGAATGTAACTGAGTTGAACGGAACGGAATGGAATGGAATGGAATGGAATGGAATGGAATGGAATGGAATTGAGTGCAATGCAATGCAATGGAATGCAATGGAATGGAAAGGAATGGAATGGAATGGAATGGAATCTACCCGAGTAGAACGGAATGGAATGGAATTGAATGGAATGTAACCGAGTAGAACGGAACGGAATGGAATGGAATGGAATGGAATGCAATGGAATGGAATGGAATGGAATGGAATGGAATGGAATGGAATGGACACCAGTAGAATGGAATGGAATGGAATGGAATGGAATGGAATGGAATGGAATGGAATGGAATGGAATGGAATGGAATCTACCCGAGTAGAACGGAATGGAACGGATTGGAATGGAATGGAATGGACAGGAGCAGAACGGAATGGAATGCAATGGAATGGAATGGAATGTACCCGAGCAGAACGGAATGGAATGAAATGGAAATGGAAAGGGAATGGAAATGGAACGGGAATGGAAATGGAACGGGAACGGAAATGGAACGGGAATGGAAATGGAACGGGAACGGAAACGGAACGAGAACGGAAATGGAACGGGAACGGAAACGGAACGGGAACGGAAATGGAACGGGAAGGGAAATGGAACGGGAAGGGAAATGGAACGGGAACGGAAACGGAACGAGAACGGAAATGGAACGGGAACGGAAACGGAACGGGAACGGAAATGGAACGGGAATGGTAACGGAACGGGAATGGAAATGGAACGGGAATGGAAAAGGAACGGGAATGGAAATGGATCGGGAATGGAAATGGAACGGGAATGGTAATGGAACTGGAATGGAAATGGAACGGGAATGGAAAAGAAACGGGAATGGAAATGGAACGGGAATGGAAATGGAATGGGAATGGAAATGGAATGGAATGGAATGGAATGGAATGTACCGGAGTGGAGTGGAGTGGAGTGGAGTGGAGTAGAGTGCACTGGAACGGAATGGAATGGAATGGAATGGAATGGAACGGAACGGAATGTACCCGAGAAGCACGGAATGGAATGGAATGGAATGGAATGGAATGGAATGGAATGGAATGTACCGGAGTGGAGTGGAGTGGAATGGAGTGGAGTGGAGTGGAGTGGAGTGGAATGGAATGGAATGGAATGGAATGGAATGGAATGGAATGGAATGCAATGGAATGCAATGGAATGGAAAGGAATGGAATGGAATGGAATGGAATGGAATGGAATAGAATGGAATGGAATGGACACCAGTAGAATGGAATTGAATGGAATGGAATGGAATGGAATGGAATGGAATGGAATGGAATTCAATGGAATGGAATGGAATGGAATGGAATTCAATGGAATGGAATGGAATGGAATGGAATGGAATGGAATGGAATGGAATAGAATGGAATGGAATGGACACCAGTAGAATGGAATGGAATGGAATGGAATGGAATGGAATTGAATGGAATGGAATGGAATGGAATTCAATGGAATGGAATGGAATGGAATGGAATTCAATGGAATGGAATGGAATGGAATGGAATTCAATGGAATGGAATGGAATGGAATGGAATTCAATGGAATGGAACGGAATGGATTGGAATGGAATGGAATAGAATGGAATCAACCCGAGTAGAACGGAACGGAACACAACGGAACGGAACGGAACGCAACGGAACGGAACGGAACGGAATGGAATGGAATGGAACGGAACTCAGTGGAATGGAATGGAATGGAATGGAATTCTATGGAATGGAATGGAATGGAATGGAATGGAATTCCATGGAATGGAATGGAATGGAATGGAATGGAATGGAATTCCATGGAATGGAATGGAATGGAATGGAATGGAATGGAATGGAATGGAATAGAATGGAATCAACACGAGTAGAACGGAATGGAATGGAATGGAATGGAATGGAATGGGATGGGATGGAATGGAATGGAATGGAATGGAATGGAATGGAATGGAATTCAATGGAATGGAATGGAATGGAATGGAATGGAATGGAATGGAATTCAATGGAATGGAATGGAACGGAATGGAATTCAATGGAATGGAATGGAATGGAATGGAATGGAATTCAATGGAATGGAATGGAATGGAACGGAATGGAATGGAATGGAATTCCAAGGAATGGAATGGAATGGAATGGAATTCAATGGAATGGAATGGAATGGAATCGATTGGAATGGAATGGAATGGAATGGAATGGAATGGAATGGAATAGAATGGAATCAACCCGAGTAGAACGGAATGGAATGGAATGGAATGGAATGGAATAGAATGGAATGGAATGGAATGGAATGGAATGTACCAAAGTAGAACGGAACGGAATGGAATGGAATGGAATGGAATGGAATGGAATGGAATGGAATGGAATGTACCCGAGTAGAACGGAATGGAATGGAATGGAATGGATTGGAATGGAATGGAATGGAATGGAATGGAATGTAACCGAGTAGAACGGAATGGAATGTAATTGAATGGAATGTAACCGAGTTGAACGGAACGGAATGGAATGGAATGGAATGGAATGGAATGGAATGGAATGGAATGGAATTGAGTGCAATGCAATGCAATGGAATGCAATGGAATGGAAAGGAATGGAATGGAATGGAATGGAATGGAATCTACCCGAGTAGAACGGAATGGAATGGAATTGAATGGAATGTAACCGAGTAGAACGGAACGGAATGGAATGGAATGGAATGGAATGGAATGCAATGGAATGGAATTCAATGGAATGGAATGGAATGGAATGGAATGGAATGGAATGGACACCAGTAGAATGGAATGGAATGGAATGGAATGGAATGGAATGGAATGGAATGGAATGGAATGGAATTCAATGGAATGGAATGGAATGGAATGGAATTCAATGGAATGGAATGGAATGGAATGGAATTCAATGGAATGGAATGGAATGGAATGGAATTCTATGGAATGGAATGGAGTGGAATCGAATGGAATCGAATGGAATCGAATGGAATGGAATGGAATAGAATGGAATCAACCCGAGTAGAACGGAACGGAACGCAACGGAACGGAACGGAACGGAACGGGACGGAAAGGAACGGAATGGAATGGAATGGAACGGAATTCCATGGAATGGAATGGAATGGAATGGAATGGAATGGAATGGAATGGAATGGAATTCAATGGAATGGAATGGAATGGAATGGAATGGAATGGAATGGAATGGAATGGAATGGAATTCTATGGAATGGAACGGAATGGATTGGAATGGAATGGAATAGAATGGAATCAACCCGAGTAGAACGGAACGGAACACAACGGAACGGAACGGAACGCAACGGAACGGAACGGAACGGAACGGAACGGAATGGAATGGAATGGAACGGAATTCAGTGGAATGGAATGGAATGGAATGGAATTCTATGGAATGGAATGGAATGGAATGGAATGGAATTCCATGGAATGGAATGGAATGGAATGGAATGGAATGGAATGGAATTCAATGGAATGGAATGGAGTGGAATGGAATGGAATCGAATGGAATTGAATGGAATCGAATGGAATCAAATGGGATCGAATGGAATGGAATGGAATAGAATGGAATCAACCCGAGTAGAACGGAATGGAATGGAATGGAATGGGATGGAATGGAATGGAATGGAATGGAATGGAATGGAATTCAATGGAATGGAATGGAATGGAATGGAATGGAATGGAATGGAATGGAATTCAATGGAATGGAATGGAATGGAATGGAATTCAATGGAATGGAATGGAATGGAATGGAATGGAATGGAATGGAATGGAATGGAATAGAATGGAATGGAATGGACACCAGTAGAATGGAATGGAATGGAATGGAATGGAATGGAATGGAATGGAATGGAATGGAATTCAATGGAATGGAATGGAATGGAATGGAATTCAATGGAATGGAATGGAATGGAATGGAATTCAATGGAATGGAATGGAATGGAATGGAATTCAATGGAATGGAACGGAATGGATTGGAATGGAATGGAATAGAATGGAATCAACCCGAGTAGAACGGAACGGAACACAACGGAACGGAACGGAACGCAACGGAACGGAACGGAACGGAACGGAACGGAATGGAATGGAATGGAACGGAACTCAGTGGAATGGAATGGAATGGAATGGAATTCTATGGAATGGAATGGAATGGAATGGAATGGAATTCCATGGAATGGAATGGAATTCCATGGAATGGAATGGAATGGAATGGAATGGAATGGAATGGAATGGAATGGAATGGAATAGAATGGAATCAACACGAGTAGAATGGAATGGAATGGAATGGAATGGAATGGGATGGAATGGAATGGAATGGAATGGAATGGAATGGAATGGAATTCAATGGAATGGAATGGAATGGAATGGAATGGAATGGAATGGAATTCAATGGAATGGAATGGAACGGAATGGAATGGAATGGAATGGAATGGAATGGAATGGAATTCAATGGAATGGAATGGAATGGAATGGAATGGAATGGAATTCCATGGAATGGAATGGAATGGAATGGAATTCAATTGAATGGAAAGGAATGGAATCGAATGGAATGGAATGGAATGGAATGGAATGGAATGGAATGGAATAGAATGGAATCAACCTGAGTAGAACGGAATGGAATGGAATGTAATGTAATGGAATGGAATGGAATGGAATGGAATGGAATGGAATGGAATGTACCAAAGTAGAACGGAAAGGAATGGAATGGAATGGAATGGAATGGAATGGAATGGAACGGAATGTACCAGAGTAGAACGGAATGGAATGGAATGGAATGGATTGGAATGGAATGGAATGGAATTCCATGGAATGGAATGGAATTCCATGGAATGGAATGGAATGGAATGGAATGGAATGGAATGGAATGGAATGGAATGGAATTCAATGGAATGGAATGGAGTGGAATGGAATGGAATCGAATGGAATTGAATGGAATCGAATGGAATCAAATGGGATCGAATGGAATGGAATGGAATAGAATGGAATCAACCCGAGTAGAACGGAATGGAATGGAATGGAATGGAATGGGATGGAATGGAATGGAATGGGATGGAATGGAATGGAATGGAATGGAATGGAATGGAATGGAATTCAATGGAATGGAAAGGAATGGAATGGAATGGAATGGAATGGAATTCAATGGAATGGAATGGAACGGAATGGAATGGAATGGAATGGAATGGAATGGAATGGAATGGAATTCAATGGAATGGAATGGAATGGAATGGAATGGAATGGAATGGAATGGAATGGAATTCCATGGAATGGAATGGAAAGGAATGGAATTCAATGGAATGGAATGGAATGGAATCGAATGGAATGGAATGGAATGGAATGGAATGGAATGGAATGGAATAGAATGGAATCAACCTGAGTAGAACGCAATGGAATGGAATGGAATGGAATGGAATGGAATGGAATGGAATGGAATGGAATGGAATGGAATGTACCAAAGTAGAACGGAAAGGAATGGAATGGAATGGAATGGAATGGAATGGAACGGAATGTACCCGAGTAGAACGGAATGGAATGGAATGGAATGGATTGGAATGGAATGGAATGGAATGGAATGGAATATAACCGAGTAGAACGGAATGGAATGTAATTGAATGGAATGTAACTGAGTTGAACGGAACGGAATGGAATGGAATGGAATGGAATGGAATGGAATGGAATGGAATTGAGTGCAATGCAATGCAATGGAATGCAATGGAATGGAAAGGAATGGAATGGAATGGAATGGAATCTACCCGAGTAGAACGGAATGGAATGGAATTGAATGGAATGTAACCGAGTAGAACGGAACGGAATGGAATGGAATGGAATGGAATGCAATGGAATGGAATGGAATGGAATGGAATGGAATGGAATGGAATGGACACCAGTAGAATGGAATGGAATGGAATGGAATGGAATGGAATGGAATGGAATGGAATGGAATGGAATGGAATGGAATCTACCCGAGTAGAACGGAATGGAACGGATTGGAATGGAATGGAATGGACAGGAGCAGAACGGAATGGAATGCAATGGAATGGAATGGAATGTACCCGAGCAGAACGGAATGGAATGAAATGGAAATGGAAAGGGAATGGAAATGGAACGGGAATGGAAATGGAACGGGAACGGAAATGGAACGGGAATGGAAATGGAACGGGAACGGAAACGGAACGAGAACGGAAATGGAACGGGAACGGAAACGGAACGGGAACGGAAATGGAACGGGAAGGGAAATGGAACGGGAAGGGAAATGGAACGGGAACGGAAACGGAACGAGAACGGAAATGGAACGGGAACGGAAACGGAACGGGAACGGAAATGGAACGGGAATGGTAACGGAACGGGAATGGAAATGGAACGGGAATGGAAAAGGAACGGGAATGGAAATGGATCGGGAATGGAAATGGAACGGGAATGGTAATGGAACTGGAATGGAAATGGAACGGGAATGGAAAAGAAACGGGAATGGAAATGGAACGGGAATGGAAATGGAATGGGAATGGAAATGGAATGGAATGGAATGGAATGGAATGTACCGGAGTGGAGTGGAGTGGAGTGGAGTGGAGTAGAGTGCACTGGAACGGAATGGAATGGAATGGAATGGAATGGAACGGAACGGAATGTACCCGAGAAGCACGGAATGGAATGGAATGGAATGGAATGGAATGGAATGGAATGGAATGTACCGGAGTGGAGTGGAGTGGAATGGAGTGGAGTGGAGTGGAGTGGAGTGGAATGGAATGGAATGGAATGGAATGGAATGGAATGGAATGGAATGCAATGGAATGCAATGGAATGGAAAGGAATGGAATGGAATGGAATGGAATGGAATGGAATAGAATGGAATGGAATGGACACCAGTAGAATGGAATTGAATGGAATGGAATGGAATGGAATGGAATGGAATGGAATGGAATTCAATGGAATGGAATGGAATGGAATGGAATTCAATGGAATGGAATGGAATGGAATGGAATGGAATGGAATGGAATGGAATAGAATGGAATGGAATGGACACCAGTAGAATGGAATGGAATGGAATGGAATGGAATGGAATTGAATGGAATGGAATGGAATGGAATTCAATGGAATGGAATGGAATGGAATGGAATTCAATGGAATGGAATGGAATGGAATGGAATTCAATGGAATGGAATGGAATGGAATGGAATTCAATGGAATGGAACGGAATGGATTGGAATGGAATGGAATAGAATGGAATCAACCCGAGTAGAACGGAACGGAACACAACGGAACGGAACGGAACGCAACGGAACGGAACGGAACGGAATGGAATGGAATGGAACGGAACTCAGTGGAATGGAATGGAATGGAATGGAATTCTATGGAATGGAATGGAATGGAATGGAATGGAATTCCATGGAATGGAATGGAATGGAATGGAATGGAATGGAATTCCATGGAATGGAATGGAATGGAATGGAATGGAATGGAATGGAATGGAATAGAATGGAATCAACACGAGTAGAACGGAATGGAATGGAATGGAATGGAATGGAATGGGATGGGATGGAATGGAATGGAATGGAATGGAATGGAATGGAATTCAATGGAATGGAATGGAATGGAATGGAATGGAATGGAATGGAATTCAATGGAATGGAATGGAACGGAATGGAATTCAATGGAATGGAATGGAATGGAATGGAATGGAATTCAATGGAATGGAATGGAATGGAACGGAATGGAATGGAATGGAATTCCAAGGAATGGAATGGAATGGAATGGAATTCAATGGAATGGAATGGAATGGAATCGATTGGAATGGAATGGAATGGAATGGAATGGAATGGAATGGAATAGAATGGAATCAACCCGAGTAGAACGGAATGGAATGGAATGGAATGGAATGGAATAGAATGGAATGGAATGGAATGGAATGGAATGTACCAAAGTAGAACGGAACGGAATGGAATGGAATGGAATGGAATGGAATGGAATGGAATGGAATGGAATGTACCCGAGTAGAACGGAATGGAATGGAATGGAATGGATTGGAATGGAATGGAATGGAATGGAATGGAATGTAACCGAGTAGAACGGAATGGAATGTAATTGAATGGAATGTAACCGAGTTGAACGGAACGGAATGGAATGGAATGGAATGGAATGGAATGGAATGGAATGGAATGGAATTGAGTGCAATGCAATGCAATGGAATGCAATGGAATGGAAAGGAATGGAATGGAATGGAATGGAATGGAATCTACCCGAGTAGAACGGAATGGAATGGAATTGAATGGAATGTAACCGAGTAGAACGGAACGGAATGGAATGGAATGGAATGGAATGGAATGCAATGGAATGGAATTCAATGGAATGGAATGGAATGGAATGGAATGGAATGGAATGGACACCAGTAGAATGGAATGGAATGGAATGGAATGGAATGGAATGGAATGGAATGGAATGGAATGGAATTCAATGGAATGGAATGGAATGGAATGGAATTCAATGGAATGGAATGGAATGGAATGGAATTCAATGGAATGGAATGGAATGGAATGGAATTCTATGGAATGGAATGGAGTGGAATCGAATGGAATCGAATGGAATCGAATGGAATGGAATGGAATAGAATGGAATCAACCCGAGTAGAACGGAACGGAACGCAACGGAACGGAACGGAACGGAACGGGACGGAAAGGAACGGAATGGAATGGAATGGAACGGAATTCCATGGAATGGAATGGAATGGAATGGAATGGAATGGAATGGAATGGAATGGAATTCAATGGAATGGAATGGAATGGAATGGAATGGAATGGAATGGAATGGAATGGAATGGAATTCTATGGAATGGAACGGAATGGATTGGAATGGAATGGAATAGAATGGAATCAACCCGAGTAGAACGGAACGGAACACAACGGAACGGAACGGAACGCAACGGAACGGAACGGAACGGAACGGAACGGAATGGAATGGAATGGAACGGAATTCAGTGGAATGGAATGGAATGGAATGGAATTCTATGGAATGGAATGGAATGGAATGGAATGGAATTCCATGGAATGGAATGGAATGGAATGGAATGGAATGGAATGGAATTCAATGGAATGGAATGGAGTGGAATGGAATGGAATCGAATGGAATTGAATGGAATCGAATGGAATCAAATGGGATCGAATGGAATGGAATGGAATAGAATGGAATCAACCCGAGTAGAACGGAATGGAATGGAATGGAATGGGATGGAATGGAATGGAATGGAATGGAATGGAATGGAATTCAATGGAATGGAATGGAATGGAATGGAATGGAATGGAATGGAATGGAATTCAATGGAATGGAATGGAACGGAATGGAATGGAATGGAATGGAATGGAATGGAATGGAATGGAATGGAATGGAATTCCATGGAATGGAATGGAATGGAATGGAATTCCATGGAATGGAATGGAATGGAATGGAATGGAATGGAATGGAATGGAATGGAATGGAATGGAATAGAATGGAATCAACCTGAGTAGAACGGAATGGAATGGAATGGAATGTAATGGAATGGAATGGAATGGAATGGAATGGAATGGAATGGAATGGAATGTACCAAAGTAGAACGGAAAGGAATGGAATGGAATGGAATGGAATGGAATGGAATGGAATGGAACGGAATGTACCCGAGTAGAACGGAATGGAATGGAATGGAATGGATTGGAATGGAATGGAATGGAATGGAATGGAATGTAACCGAGTAGAACGGAATGGAATGTAATTGAATGGAATGTTACTGAGTTGAACGGAACGGAATGGAATGGAATGGAATGGAATGGAATGGACTGGAATGGAATTGAGTGCAATGCAATGCAATGGAATGCAATGGAATGGAAAGGAATGGAATGGAATGGAATGGAATCTACCCGAGTAGAACGGAATGGAATGGAATTGAATGGAATGTAACCGAGTAGAACGGAACGGAATGGAATGGAATGGAATGGAATGCAATGGAATGGAATGGAATGGAATGGAATGGAATGGAATGGAATGGAATGGACACCAGTAGAATGGAATGGAATGGAATGGAATGGAATGGAATGGAACGGAATTCAGTGGAATGGAATGGAATGGAATGGAATTCTATGGAATGGAATGGAATGGAATGGAATGGAATTCCATGGAATGGAATGGAATGGAATGGAATGGAATGGAATGGAATTCAATGGAATGGAATGGAGTGGAATGGAATGGAATCGAATGGAATTGAATGGAATCGAATGGAATCAAATGGGATCGAATGGAATGGAATGGAATAGAATGGAATCAACCCGAGTAGAACGGAATGGAATGGAATGGAATGGGATGGAATGGAATGGAATGGAATGGAATGGAATGGAATTCAATGGAATGGAATGGAATGGAATGGAATGGAATGGAATGGAATGGAATTCAATGGAATGGAATGGAACGGAATGGAATGGAATGGAATGGAATGGAATGGAATGGAATGGAATGGAATGGAATTCCATGGAATGGAATGGAATGGAATGGAATTCCATGGAATGGAATGGAATGGAATGGAATGGAATGGAATGGAATGGAATGGAATGGAATGGAATAGAATGGAATCAACCTGAGTAGAACGGAATGGAATGGAATGGAATGTAATGGAATGGAATGGAATGGAATGGAATGGAATGGAATGGAATGGAATGTACCAAAGTAGAACGGAAAGGAATGGAATGGAATGGAATGGAATGGAATGGAATGGAATGGAACGGAATGTACCCGAGTAGAACGGAATGGAATGGAATGGAATGGATTGGAATGGAATGGAATGGAATGGAATGGAATGTAACCGAGTAGAACGGAATGGAATGTAATTGAATGGAATGTTACTGAGTTGAACGGAACGGAATGGAATGGAATGGAATGGAATGGAATGGACTGGAATGGAATTGAGTGCAATGCAATGCAATGGAATGCAATGGAATGGAAAGGAATGGAATGGAATGGAATGGAATCTACCCGAGTAGAACGGAATGGAATGGAATTGAATGGAATGTAACCGAGTAGAACGGAACGGAATGGAATGGAATGGAATGGAATGCAATGGAATGGAATGGAATGGAATGGAATGGAATGGAATGGAATGGAATGGACACCAGTAGAATGGAATGGAATGGAATGGAATGGAATGGAATGGAATGGAATGGAATGGAATGGAATGGAATGGAATGGAATCTACCCGAGTAGAACGGAATGGAACGGATTGGAATGGAATGGAATGGACAGGAGCAGAACGGAATGGAATGCAATGGAATGGAATGGAATGTACCCGAGCAGAACGGAATGGAATGAAATGGAAATGGAAAGGGAATGGAAATGGAACGGGTATGGAAATGGAACGGGAACGGAAATGGAACGGGAATGGAAATGGAACGGGAACGGAAACGGAACGAGAACGGAAATGGAACGGGAACGGAAACGGAACGGGAACGGAAATGAACGGGAAGGGAAATGGAACGGGAAGGGAAATGGAACGGGAACGGAAACGGAACGAGAACGGAAATGGAACGGGAACGGAAACGGAACGGGAACGGAAATGGAACGGGAATGGTAACGGAACGGGAATGGAAATGGAACGGGAATGGAAAAGGAACGGGAATGGAAATGGATCGGGAATGGAAATGGAACGGGAATGGTAATGGAACTGGAATGGAAATGGAACGGGAATGGAAAAGAAACGGGAATGGAAATGGAACGGGAATGGAAATGGAATGGGAATGGAAATGGAATGGAATGGAATGGAATGGAATGTACCGGAGTGGAGTGGAGTGGAGTGGAGTGGAGTAGAGTGCACTGGAACGGAATGGAATGGAATGGAATGGAATGGAACGGAACGGAATGTACCCGAGAAGCACGGAATGGAATGGAATGGAATGGAATGGAATGGAATGGAATGTACCGGAGTGGAGTGGAGTGGAATGGAGTGGAGTGGAGTGGAGTGGAGTGGAATGGAATGGAATGGAATGGAATGGAATGGAATGGAATGGAATGGAATGGAATGCAATGGAATGCAATGGAATGGAAAGGAATGGAATGGAATGGAATGGAATGGAATGGAATAGAATGGAATGGAATGGACACCAGTAGAATGGAATGGAATGGAATGGAATGGAATGGAATGGAATGGAATGGAATGGAATTCAATGGAATGGAATGGAATGGAATGGAATTCAATGGAATGGAATGGAATGGAATGGAATGGAATTCAATGGAATGGAATGGAATGGAATGGAATGGAATGGAATGGAATGGAATGGAATGGAATGGAATTCCATGGAATGGAATGGAATGGAATGGAATTCCATGGAATGGAATGGAATGGAATGGAATTCAATGGAATGGAATGGAATGGAATCGAATGGAATGGAATGGAATGGAATGGAATGGAATGGAATGGAATGGAATAGAATGGAATCAACCTGAGTAGAACGCAATGGAATGGAATGGAATGGAATGGAATGGAATGGAATGGAATGGAATGGAATGGAATGGAATGTACCAAAGTAGAACGGAAAGGAATGGAATGGAATGGAATGGAATGGAATGGAATGGAACGGAATGTACCCGAGTAGAACGGAATGGAATGGAATGGAATGGATTGGAATGGAATGGAATGGAATGGAATGGAATGTAACCGAGTAGAACGGAATGGAATGTAATTGAATGGAATGTAACTGAGTTGAACGGAACGGAATGGAATGGAATGGAATGGAATGGAATGGAATGGAATGGAATTGAGTGCAATGCAATGCAATGGAATGCAATGGAATGGAAAGGAATGGAATGGAATGGAATGGAATCTACCCGAGTAGAACGGAATGGAATGGAATTGAATGGAATGTAACCGAGTAGAACGGAACGGAATGGAATGGAATGGAATGGAATGCAATGGAATGGAATGGAATGGAATGGAATGGAATGGAATGGAATGGACACCAGTAGAATGGAATGGAATGGAATGGAATGGAATGGAATGGAATGGAATGGAATGGAATGGAATGGAATGGAATCTACCCGAGTAGAACGGAATGGAACGGATTGGAATGGAATGGAATGGACAGGAGCAGAACGGAATGGAATGCAAAGGAATGGAATGGAATGTACCCGAGCAGAACGGAGTGGAATGAAATGGAAATGGAAAGGGAATGGAAATGGAACGGGAATGGAAATGGAACGGGAACGGAAATGGAACGGGAATGGAAATGGAACGGGAACGGAAACGGAACGAGAACGGAAATGGAACGGGAACGGAAACGGAACGGGAACGGAAATGGAACGGGAAGGGAAATGGAACGGGAAGGGAAATGGAACGGGAACGGAAACGGAACGAGAACGGAAATGGAACGGGAACGGAAACGGAACGGGAACGGAAATGGAACGGGAATGGTAACGGAACGGGAATGGAAATGGAACGGGAATGGAAAAGGAACGGGAATGGAAATGGATCGGGAATGGAAATGGAACGGGAATGGTAATGGAACTGGAATGGAAATGGAACGGGAATGGAAAAGAAACGGGAATGGAAATGGAACGGGAATGGAAATGGAATGGGAATGGAAATGGAATGGAATGGAATGGAATGGAATGTACCGGAGTGGAGTGGAGTGGAGTGGAGTGGAGTAGAGTGCACTGGAACGGAATGGAATGGAATGGAATGGAATGGAACGGAACGGAATGTACCCGAGAAGCACGGAATGGAATGGAATGGAATGGAATGGAATGGAATGGAATGTACCGGAGTGGAGTGGAGTGAAATGGAGTGGAGTGGAGTGGAGTGGAGTGGAATGGAATGGAATGGAATGGAATGGAATGGAATGGAATGGAATGGAGTGCAATGGAATGCAATGGAATGGAAAGGAATGGAATGGAATGGAATGGAATGGAATGGAATAGAATGGAATGGAATGGACACCAGTAGAATGGAATGGAATGGAATGGAATGGAATGGAATGGAATGGAATGGAATTCAATGGAATGGAATGGAATGGAATGGAATTCAATGGAATGGAATGGAATGGAATGGAATGGAATGGAATGGAATGGAATAGAATGGAATGGAATGGACACCAGTAGAATGGAATGGAATGGAATGGAATGGAATGGAATGGAATGGAATGGAATGGAATGGAATGGAATTCAATGGAATGGAATGGAATGGAATGGAATTCAATGGAATGGAATGGAATGGAATGGAATTCAATGGAATGGAATGGAATGGAATGGAATTCAATGGAATGGAACGGAATGGATTGGAATGGAATGGAATAGAATGGAATCAACCCGAGTAGAACGGAACGGAACACAACGGAACGGAACGGAACGCAACGGAACGGAACGGAACGGAACGGAACGGAATGGAATGGAATGGAACGGAACTCAGTGGAATGGAATGGAATGGAATGGAATTCTATGGAATGGAATGGAATGGAATGGAATGGAATTCCATGGAATGGAATGGAATTCCATGGAATGGAATGGAATGGAATGGAATGGAATGGAATGGAATGGAATGGAATGGAATAGAATGGAATCAACACGAGTAGAATGGAATGGAATGGAATGGAATGGAATGGGATGGAATGGAATGGAATGGAATGGAATGGAATGGAATGGAATGGAATGGAATTCAATGGAATGGAATGGAATGGAATGGAATGGAATGGAATGGAATTCAATGGAATGGAATGGAACGGAATGGAATGGAATGGAATGGAATGGAATGGAATGGAATTCCATGGAATGGAATGGAATGGAATGGAATGGAATGGAATTCCATGGAATGGAATGGAATGGAATGGAATTCAATGGAATGGAATTCCATGGAATGGAATGGAATGGAATGGAATTCAATTGAATGGAAAGGAATGGAATCGAATGGAATGGAATGGAATGGAATGGAATGGAATGGAATGGAATAGAATGGAATCAACCTGAGTAGAACGGAATGGAATGGAATGGAATGTAATGGAATGGAATGGAATGGAATGGAATGGAATGGAATGGAATGTACCAAAGTAGAACGGAAAGGAATGGAATGGAATGGAATGGAATGGAACGGAATGTACCCGAGTAGAACGGAATGGAATGGAATGGAATGGATTGGAATGGAATGGAATGGAATTCCATGGAATGGAATGGAATGGAATGGAATGGAATGGAATGGAATGGAATGGAATGGAATTCAATGGAATGGAATGGAGTGGAATGGAATGGAATCGAATGGAATTGAATGGAATCGAATGGAATCAAATGGGATCGAATGGAATGGAATGGAATAGAATGGAATCAACCCGAGTAGAACGGAATGGAATGGAATGGAATGGAATGGGATGGGATGGAATGGAATGGAATGGGATGGAATGGAATGGAATGGAATGGAATGGAATGGAATTCAATGGAATGGAATGGAATGGAATGGAATGGAATGGAATGGAATTCAATGGAATGGAATGGAACGGAATGGAATGGAATGGAATGGAATGGAATGGAATGGAATGGAATGGAATTCAATGGAATGGAATGGAATGGAATGGAATGGAATGGAATGGAATGGAATGGAATGGAATTCCATGGAATGGAATGGAATGGAATGGAATTCAATGGAATGGAATGGAATGGAATCGAATGGAATGGAATGGAATGGAATGGAATGGAATGGAATGGAATAGAATGGAATCAACATGAGTAGAACGGAATGGAATGGAATGGAATGTAATGGAATGGAATGGAATGGAATGGAATGGAATGGAATGGAATGTACCAAAGTAGAACGGAAAGGAATGGAATGGAATGGAATGGAATGGAATGGAATGGAATGGAACGGAATGTACCCGAGTAGAACGGAATGGAATGGAATGGAATGGATTGGAATGGAATGGAATGGAATGGAATGGAATGTAACCGAGTAGAACGGAATGGAATGTAATTGAATGGAATGTAACTGAGTTGAACGGAACGGAATGGAATGGAATGGAATGGAATGGAATGGAATGGAATGGAATTGAGTGCAATGCAATGCAATGGAATGCAATGGAATGGAAAGGAATGGAATGGAATGGAATGGAATCTACCCGAGTAGAACGGAATGGAATGGAATTGAATGGAATGTAACCGAGTAGAACGGAACGGAATGGAATGGAATGGAATGGAATGCAATGGAATGGAATGGAATGGAATGGAATGGAATGGAATGGAATGGACACCAGTAGAATGGAATGGAATGGAATGGAATGGAATGGAATGGAATGGAATGGAATGGAATGGAATGGAATCTACCCGAGTAGAACGGAATGGAACGGATTGGAATGGAATGGAATGGACAGGAGCAGAACGGAATGGAATGCAATGGAATGGAATGGAATGTACCCGAGCAGAACGGAATGGAATGAAATGGAAATGGAAAGGGAATGGAAATGGAACGGGAATGGAAATGGAACGGGAACGGAAATGGAACGGGAATGGAAATGGAACGGGAACGGAAACGGAACGAGAACGGAAATGGAACGGGAACGGAAACGGAACGGGAACGGAAATGGAACGGGAAGGGAAATGGAACGGGAAGGGAAATGGAACGGGAACGGAAACGGAACGAGAACGGAAATGGAACGGGAACGGAAACGGAACGGGAACGGAAATGGAACGGGAATGGTAACGGAACGGGAATGGAAATGGAACGGGAATGGAAAAGGAACGGGAATGGAAATGGATCGGGAATGGAAATGGAACGGGAATGGTAATGGAACTGGAATGGAAATGGAACGGGAATGGAAAAGAAACGGGAATGGAAATGGAACGGGAAAGGAAATGGAATGGGAATGGAAATGGAATGGAATGGAATGGAATGGAATGTACCGGAGTGGAGTGGAGTGGAGTGGAGTGGAGTAGAGTGCACTGGAACGGAATGGAATGGAATGGAATGGAATGGAACGGAACGGAATGTACCCGAGAAGCACGGAATGGAATGGAATGGAATGGAATGGAATGGAATGTACCGGAGTGGAGTGGAGTGGAATGGAGTGGAGTGGAGTGGAGTGGAGTGGAATGGAATGGAATGGAATGGAATGGAATGGAATGGAATGGAATGCAATGGAATGCAATGGAATGGAAAGGAATGGAATGGAATGGAATGGAATGGAATGGAATGGAATAGAATGGAATGGAATGGACACCAGTAGAATGGAATGGAATGGAATGGAATGGAATGGAATGGAATGGAATGGAATGGAATGGAATTCAATGGAATGGAATGGAATGGAATGGAATTCAATGGAATGGAATGGAATGGAATGGAATGGAATGGAATGGAATGGAATGGAATGGAATAGAATGGAATGGAATGGACACCAGTAGAATGGAATGGAATGGAATGGAATGGAATGGAATGGAATGGAATGGAATGGAATGGAATTCAATGGAATGGAATGGAATGGAATGGAATTCAATGGAATGGAATGGAATGGAATGGAATTCAATGGAATGGAATGGAATGGAATGGAATTCAATGGAATGGAACGGAATGGATTGGAATGGAATGGAATAGAATGGAATCAACCCGAGTAGAACGGAACGGAACACAACGGAACGGAACGGAACGCAACGGAAAGGAACGGAACGGAACGGAACGGAATGGAATGGAATGGAACGGAACTCAGTGGAATGGAATGGAATGGAATGGAATTCTATGGAATGGAATGGAATGGAATGGAATGGAATTCCATGGAATGGAATGGAATGGAATGGAATGGAATGGAATTCCATGGAATGGAATGGAATGGAATGGAATGGAATGGAATGGAATAGAATGGAATCAACACGAGTAGAACGGAATGGAATGGAATGGAATGGAATGGAATGGGATGGGATGGAATGGAATGGAATGGAATGGAATGGAATGGAATGGAATTCAATGGAATGGAATGGAATGGAATGGAATGGAATGGAATGGAATGGAATTCAATGGAATGGAATGGAACGGAATGGAATTCAATGGAATGGAATGGAATGGAATGGAATGGAATTCAATGGAATGGAATGGAATGGAACGGAATGGAATGGAATGGAATTCCAAGGAATGGAATGGAATGGAATGGAATTCAATGGAATGGAATGGAATGGAATCGATTGGAATGGAATGGAATGGAATGGAATGGAATGGAATGGAATAGAATGGAATCAACCCGAGTAGAACGGAATGCAATGGAATGGAATGGAATGGAATAGAATGGAATGGAATGGAATGGAATGGAATGTACCAAAGTAGAACGGAACGGAATGGAATGGAATGGAATGGAATGGAATGGAATGGAATGGAATGGAATGTACCAAAGTAGAACGGAACGGAATGGAATGGAATGGAATGGAATGGAATGGAATGGAATGGAATGGAATGTACCCGAGTAGAACGGAATGGAATGGAATGGAATGGATTGGAATGGAATGGAATGGAATGGAATGGAATGTAACCGAGTAGAACGGAATGGAATGTAATTGAATGGAATGTAACCGAGTTGAACGGAACGGAATGGAATGGAATGGAATGGAATGGAATGGAATGGAATGGAATGGAATTGAGTGCAATGCAATGCAATGGAATGCAATGGAATGGAAAGGAATGGAATGGAATGGAATGGAATTGAATCTACCCGAGTAGAACGGAATGGAATGGAATTGAATGGAATGTAACCGAGTAGAACGGAACGGAATGGAATGGAATGGAATGGAATGGAATGCAATGGAATGGAATTCAATGGAATGGAATGGAATGGAATGGAATGGAATGGAATGGACACCAGTAGAATGGAATGGAATGGAGTGGAATTCTATGGAATGGAATGGAGTGGAATCGAATGGAATCGAATGGAATCGAATGGAATGGAATGGAATAGAATGGAATCAACCCGAGTAGAACGGAACGGAACGCAACGGAACGGAACGGAACGGAACGGGACGGAAAGGAACGGAATGGAATGGAATGGAACGGAATTCCATGGAATGGAATGGAATGGAATGGAACGGAATGGAATGGAATGGAATGGAATTCAATGGAATGGAATGGAATGGAATGGAATGGAATGGAATGGAATGGAATGGAATGGAATTCTATGGAATGGAACGGAATGGATTGGAATGGAATGGAATAGAATGGAATCAACCCGAGTAGAACGGAACGGAACACAACGGAACGGAACGGAACGCAACGGAACGGAACGGAACGGAACGGAACGGAATGGAATGGAATGGAACGGAATTCAGTGGAACGGAATGGAATGGAATGGAATTCTATGGAATGGAATGGAATGGAATGGAATGGAATTCCATGGAATGGAATGGAATGGAATGGAATGGAATGGAATGGAATTCAATGGAATGGAATGGAGTGGAATGGAATGGAATCGAATGGAATTGAATGGAATCGAATGGAATCAAATGGGATCGAATGGAATGGAATGGAATAGAATGGAATCAACCCGAGTAGAACGGAATGGAATGGAATGGAATGGAATGGGATGGAATGGAATGGAATGGAATGGAATGGAATGGAATTCAATGGAATGGAATGGAATGGAATGGAATGGAATGGAATGGAATTCAATGGAATGGAATGGAACGGAATGGAATGGAATGGAATGGAATGGAATGGAATGGAATGGAATGGAATGGAATGGAATTCCATGGAATGGAATGGAATGGAATGGAATTCCATGGAATGGAATGGAATGGAATCGAATGGAATGGAATGGAATGGAATGGAATGGAATGGAATGGAATGGAATAGAATGGAATCAACCTGAGTAGAACGGAATGGAATGGAATGGAATGTAATGGAATGGAATGGAATGGAATGGAATGGAATGGAATGGAATGTACCAAAGTAGAACGGAAAGGAATGGAATGGAATGGAATGGAATGGAATGGAATGGAATGGAACGGAATGTACCCGAGTAGAACGGAATGGAATGGAATGGAATGGATTGGAATGGAATGGAATGGAATGGAATGGAATGTAACCGAGTAGAACGGAATGGAATGTAATTGAATGGAATGTTACTGAGTTGAACGGAACGGAATGGAATGGAATGGAATGGAATGGAATGGACTGGAATGGAATTGAGTGCAATGCAATGCAATGGAATGCAATGGAATGGAAAGGAATGGAATGGAATGGAATGGAATCTACCCGAGTAGAACGGAATGGAATGGAATTGAATGGAATGTAACCGAGTAGAACGGAACGGAATGGAATGGAATGGAATGGAATGCAATGGAATGGAATGGAATGGAATGGAATGGAATGGAATGGAATGGAATGGACACCAGTAGAATGGAATGGAATGGAATGGAATGGAATGGAATGGAATGGAATGGAATGGAATGGAATGGAATCTACCCGAGTAGAACGGAATGGAACGGATTGGAATGGAATGGAATGGACAGGAGCAGAACGGAATGGAATGCAATGGAATGGAATGGAATGTACCCGAGCAGAACGGAATGGAATGAAATGGAAATGGAAAGGGAATGGAAATGGAACGGGAATGGAAATGGAACGGGAACGGAAATGGAACGGGAATGGAAATGGAACGGGAACGGAAACGGAACGAGAACGGAAATGGAACGGGAACGGAAACGGAACGGGAACGGAAATGGAACGGGAAGGGAAATGGAACGGGAAGGGAAATGGAACGGGAACGGAAACGGAACGAGAACGGAAATGGAACGGGAACGGAAACGGAACGGGAACGGAAATGGAACGGGAATGGTAACGGAACGGGAATGGAAATGGAACGGGAATGGAAAAGGAACGGGAATGGAAATGGATCGGGAATGGAAATGGAACGGGAATGGTAATGGAACTGGAATGGAAATGGAACGGGAATGGAAAAGAAACGGGAATGGAAATGGAACGGGAATGGAAATGGAATGGGAATGGAAATGGAATGGAATGGAATGGAATGGAATGTACCGGAGTGGAGTGGAGTGGAGTGGAGTGGAGTAGAGTGCACTGGAACGGAATGGAATGGAATGGAATGGAATGGAACGGAACGGAATGTACCCGAGAAGCACGGAATGGAATGGAATGGAATGGAATGGAATGGAATGGAATGTACCGGAGTGGAGTGGAGTGGAATGGAGTGGAGTGGAGTGGAGTGGAGTGGAATGGAATGGAATGGAATGGAATGGAATGGAATGGAATGGAATGGAATGGAATGGAAGGCAATGGAATGCAATGGAATGGAAAGGAATGGAATGGAATGGAATGGAATGGAATGGAATAGAATGGAATGGAATGGACACCAGTAGAATGGAATGGAATGGAATGGAATGGAATGGAATGGAATGGAATGGAATGGAATGGAATGGAATGGAATTCAATGGAATGGAATGGAATGGAATGGAATGGAATAGAATGGAATCAACCTGAGTAGAACGCAATGGAATGGAATGGAATGTAATGGAATGGAATGGAATGGAATGGAATGGAATGGAATGGAATGTACCAAAGTAGAACGGAAAGGAATGGAATGGAATGGAATGGAATGGAATGGAATGGAACGGAATGTACCCGAGTAGAACGGAATGGAATGGAATGGAATGGATTGGAATGGAATGGAATGGAATGGAATGGAATGGAATGTAACCGAGTAGAACGGAATGGAATGTAATTGAATGGAATGTAACTGAGTTGAACGGAACGGAATGGAATGGAATGGAATGGAATGGAATGGAATGGAATTGAGTGCAATGCAATGCAATGGAATGCAATGGAATGGAAAGGAATGGAATGGAATGGAATGGAATCTACCCGAGTAGAACGGAATGGAATGGAATTGAATGGAATGTAACCGAGTAGAACGGAACGGAATGGAATGGAATGGAATGGAATGCAATGGAATGGAATGGAATGGAATGGAATGGAATGGAATGGACACCAGTAGAATGGAATGGAATGGAATGGAATGGAATGGAATGGAATGGAATGGAATGGAATGGAATGGAATGGAATCTACCCGAGTAGAACGGAATGGAACGGATTGGAATGGAATGGAATGGACAGGAGCAGAACGGAATGGAATGCAATGGAATGGAATGGAATGTACCCGAGCAGAACGGAATGGAATGAAATGGAAATGGAAAGGGAATGGAAATGGAACGGGAATGGAAATGGAACGGGAACGGAAATGGAACGGGAATGGAAATGGAACGGGAACGGAAACGGAACGAGAACGGAAATGGAACGGGAACGGAAACGGAACGGGAACGGAAATGGAACGGGAAGGGAAATGGAACGGGAAGGGAAATGGAACGGGAACGGAAACGGAACGAGAACGGAAATGGAACGGGAACGGAAATGGAACGGGAACGGAAATGGAACGGGAATGGTAACGGAACGGGAATGGAAATGGAACGGGAATGGAAAAGGAACGGGAATGGAAATGGATCGGGAATGGAAATGGAACGGGAATGGTAATGGAACTGGAATGGAAATGGAACGGGAATGGAAAAGAAACGGGAATGGAAATGGAACGGGAATGGAAATGGAATGGGAATGGAAATGGAATGGAATGGAATGGAATGGAATGTACCGGAGTGGAGTGGAGTGGAGTGGAGTGGAGTAGAGTGCACTGGAACGGAATGGAATGGAATGGAATGGAATGGAACGGAACGGAATGTACCCGAGAAGCACGGAATGGAATGGAATGGAATGGAATGGAATGGAATGGAATGTACCGGAGTGGAGTGGAGTGCAATGGAGTGGAGTGGAGTGGAGTGGAGTGGAATGGAATGGAATGGAATGGAATGGAATGGAATGGAATGGAATGGAGTGCAATGGAATGCAATGGAATGGAAAGGAATGGAATGGAATGGAATGGAATGGAATGGAATAGAATGGAATGGAATGGACACCAGTAGAATGGAATGGAATGGAATGGAATGGAATGGAATGGAATGGAATGGAATGGAATTCAATGGAATGGAATGGAATGGAATGGAATTCAATGGAATGGAATGGAATGGAATGGAATGGAATGGAATGGAATGGAATGGAATAGAATGGAATGGAATGGACACCAGTAGAATGGAATGGAATGGAATGGAATGGAATGGAATGGAATGGAATGGAATGGAATTCAATGGAATGGAATGGAATGGAATGGAATTCAATGGAATGGAATGGAATGGAATGGAATTCAATGGAATGGAATGGAATGGAATGGAATTCAATGGAATGGAACGGAATGGATTGGAATGGAATGGAATAGAATGGAATCAACCCGAGTAGAACGGAACGGAACACAACGGAACGGAACGGAACGCAACGGAACGGAACGGAACGGAACGGAACGGAATGGAATGGAATGGAACGGAACTCAGTGGAATGGAATGGAATGGAATGGAATTCTATGGAATGGAATGGAATGGAATGGAATGGAATTCCATGGAATGGAATGGAATGGAATGGAATGGAATGGAATGGAATGGAATGGAATTCAATGGAATGGAATGGAGTGGAATGGAATGGAATCGAATGGAATTGAATGGAATCGAATGGAATCAAATGGGATCGAATGGAATGGAATGGAATAGAATGGAATCAACCCGAGTAGAACGGAATGGAATGGAATGGAATGGAATGGGATGGAATGGAATGGAATGGAATGGAATGGAATGGAATGGAATTCAATGGAATGGAATGGAATGGAATGGAATGGAATGGAATGGAATTCAATGGAATGGAATGGAACGGAATGGAATGGAATGGAATGGAATGGAATGGAATGGAATGGAATTCAATGGAATGGAATAGAATGGAATGGAATGGAATGGAATGGAATGGAATGGAATGGAATGGAATGGAATTCCATGGAATGGAATGGAATGGAATGGAATTCAATGGAATGGAATGGAATTGAATCGAATGGAATGGAATGGAATGGAATGGAATGGAATGGAATGGAATAGAATGGAATCAACCTGAGTAGAACGGAATGGAATGGAATGGAATGTAATGTAATGGAATGGAATGGAATGGAATGGAATGGAATGGAATGTACCAAAGTAGAACGGAAAGGAATGGAATGGAATGGAATGGAATGGAATGGAATGGAATGGAATGGAACGGAATGTACCCGAGTAGAACGGAATGGAATGGAATGGAATGGATTGGAATGGAATGGAATGGAATGGAATGGAATGTAACCGAGTAGAACGGAATGGAATGTAATTGAATGGAATGTAACTGAGTTGAACGGAACGGAATGGAATGGAATGGAATGGAATGGAATGGAATGGAATGGAATTGAGTGCAATGCAATGCAATGGAATGCAATGGAATGGAAAGGAATGGAATGGAATGGAATGGAATCTACCCGAGTAGAACGGAATGGAATGGAATTGAATGGAATGTAACCGAGTAGAACGGAACGGAATGGAATGGAATGGAATGGAATGCAATGGAATGGAATGGAATGGAATGGAATGGAATGGAATGGAATGGAATGGAATGGAATGGAATGGAATGGAATGGACACCAGTAGAATGGAATGGAATGGAATGGAATGGAATGGAATGGAATGGAATGGAATGGAATGGAATCTACCCGAGTAGAACGGAATGGAACGGATTGGAATGGAATGGAATGGACAGGAGCAGAACGGAATGGAATGCAATGGAATGGAATGGAATGTACCCGAGCAGAACGGAATGGAATGAAATGGAAATGGAAAGGGAATGGAAATGGAACGGGAATGGAAATGGAACGGGAACGGAAATGGAACGGGAATGGAAATGGAACGGGAACGGAAACGGAACGAGAACGGAAATGGAACGGGAACGGAAACGGAACGGGAACGGAAATGGAACGGGAAGGGAAATGGAACGGGAAGGGAAATGGAACGGGAACGGAAACGGAACGAGAACGGAAAGGGAACGGGAACGGAAACGGAACGGGAACGGAAATGGAACGGGAATGGTAACGGAACGGGAATGGAAATGGAACGGGAATGGAAAAGGAACGGGAATGGAAATGGATCGGGAATGGAAATGGAACGGGAATGGTAATGGAACTGGAATGGAAATGGAACGGGAATGGAAAAGAAACGGGAATGGAAATGGAACGGGAATGGAAATGGAATGGGAATGGAAATGGAATGGAATGGAATGGAATGGAATGTACCGGAGTGGAGTGGAGTGGAGTGGAGTGGAGTAGAGTGCACTGGAACGGAATGGAATGGAATGGAATGGAATGGAACGGAACGGAATGTACCCGAGAAGCACGGAATGGAATGGAATGGAATGGAATGGAATGGAATGGAATGTACCGGAGTGGAGTGGAGTGGAATGGAGTGGAGTGGAGTGGAGTGAAGTGGAATGGAATGGAATGGAATGGAATGGAATGGAATGGAATGGAATGCAATGGAATGCAATGGAATGGAAAGGAATGGAATGGAATGGAATGGAATGGAATGGAATAGAATGGAATGGAATGGACACCAGTAGAATGGAATGGAATGGAATGGAATGGAATGGAATGGAATGGAATGGAATGGAATGGAATGGAATTCAATGGAATGGAATGGAATGGAATGGAATTCAATGGAATGGAATGGAATGGAATGGAATGGAATGGAATGGAATGGAATGGAATAGAATGGAATGGAATGGACACCAGTAGAATGGAATGGAATGGATTGGAATGGAATGGAATGGAATGGAATGGAATGGAATGGAATGGAATAGAATGGAATGGAATGGACACCAGTAGAATGGAATGGAATGGAATGGAATGGAATGGAATGGAATGGAATGGAATGGAATGGAATGGAATTCAATGGAATGGAATGGAATGGAATGGAATGGAATGGAACGGAATGGAATAGAATGGAATCAACCTGAGTAGAACGGAATGGAATGGAATGGAATGGAATGTAATGTAATGGAATGGAATGGAATGGAATGGAATGGAATGGAATGGAATGGAATGGAATGGAATGGAATGGAATGGAATGGAATGTACCAAAGTAGAACGGAAAGGAATGGAATGGAATGGAATGGAATGGAATGGAATGGAACGGAATGTACCCGAGTAGAACGGAATGGAATGGAATGGAATGGATTGGAATGGAATGGAATGGAATTCCATGGAATGGAATGGAATGGAATGGAATGGAATGGAATGGAATGGAATTCAATGGAATGGAATTCAATGGAATGGAATGGAGTGGAATGGAATGGAATCGAATGGAATTGAATGGAATCGAATGGAATCAAATGGGATCGAATGGAATGGAATGGAATAGAATGGAATCAACCCGAGTAGAACGGAATGGAATGGAATGGAATGGAATGGGATGGAATGGAATGGAATGGAATGGAATGGAATGGAATTCAATGGAATGGAATGGAATGGAATGGAATGGAATGGAATGGAATTCAATGGAATGGAATGGAACGGAATGGAATGGAATGGAATGGAATGGAATGGAATGGAATGGAATTCAATGGAATGGAATAGAATGGAATGGAATGGAATGGAATGGAATGGAATGGAATGGAATGGAATTCCATGGAATGGAATGGAATGGAATGGAATTCAATGGAATGGAATGGAATTGAATCGAATGGAATGGAATGGAATGGAATGGAATGGAATGGAATGGAATAGAATGGAATCAACCTGAGTAGAACGGAATGGAATGGAATGGAATGTAATGTAATGGAATGGAATGGAATGGAATGGAATGGAATGGAATGTACCAAAGTAGAACGGAAAGGAATGGAATGGAATGGAATGGAATGGAATGGAATGGAATGGAATGGAACGGAATGTACCCGAGTAGAACGGAATGGAATGGAATGGAATGGATTGGAATGGAATGGAATGGAATGGAATGGAATGTAACCGAGTAGAACGGAATGGAATGTAATTGAATGGAATGTAACTGAGTTGAACGGAACGGAATGGAATGGAATGGAATGGAATGGAATGGAATGGAATGGAATTGAGTGCAATGCAATGCAATGGAATGCAATGGAATGGAAAGGAATGGAATGGAATGGAATGGAATCTACCCGAGTAGAACGGAATGGAATGGAATTGAATGGAATGTAACCGAGTAGAACGGAACGGAATGGAATGGAATGGAATGGAATGCAATGGAATGGAATGGAATGGAATGGAATGGAATGGAATGGAATGGAATGGAATGGAATGGAATGGAATGGAATGGAATTCAATGGAATGGAATGGAATGGAATGGAATTCAATGGAATGGAATGGAATGGAATGGAATGGAATGGAATGGAATGGAATGGAATAGAATGGAATGGAATGGACACCAGTAGAATGGAATGGAATGGATTGGAATGGAATGGAATGGAATGGAATGGAATGGAATGGAATGGAATGGAATAGAATGGAATGGAATGGACACCAGTAGAATGGAATGGAATGGAATGGAATGGAATGGAATGGAATGGAATGGAATGGAATGGAATGGAATTCAATGGAATGGAATGGAATGGAATGGAATGGAACGGAATGGAATAGAATGGAATCAACCTGAGTAGAACGGAATGGAATGGAATGGAATGGAATGTAATGTAATGGAATGGAATGGAATGGAATGGAATGGAATGGAATGGAATGGAATGGAATGTACCAAAGTAGAACGGAAAGGAATGGAATGGAATGGAATGGAATGGAATGGAATGGAACGGAATGTACCCGAGTAGAACGGAATGGAATGGAATGGAATGGATTGGAATGGAATGGAATGGAATTCCATGGAATGGAATGGAATGGAATGGAATGGAATGGAATGGAATGGAATGGAATTCAATGGAATGGAATTCAATGGAATGGAATGGAGTGGAATGGAATGGAATCGAATGGAATTGAATGGAATCGAATGGAATCAAATGGGATCGAATGGAATGGAATGGAATAGAATGGAATCAACCCGAGTAGAACGGAATGGAATGGAATGGAATGGAATGGGATGGAATGGAATGGAATGGAATGGAATGGAATGGAATTCAATGGAATGGAATGGAATGGAATGGAATGGAATGGAATGGAATTCAATGGAATGGAATGGAACGGAATGGAATGGAATGGAATGGAATGGAATGGAATGGAATGGAATTCAATGGAATGGAATAGAATGGAATGGAATGGAATGGAATGGAATGGAATGGAATGGAATGGAATTCCATGGAATGGAATGGAATGGAATGGAATTCAATGGAATGGAATGGAATTGAATCGAATGGAATGGAATGGAATGGAATGGAATGGAATGGAATGGAATAGAATGGAATCAACCTGAGTAGAACGGAATGGAATGGAATGGAATGTAATGTAATGGAATGGAATGGAATGGAATGGAATGGAATGGAATGTACCAAAGTAGAACGGAAAGGAATGGAATGGAATGGAATGGAATGGAATGGAATGGAATGGAACGGAATGTACCCGAGTAGAACGGAATGGAATGGAATGGAATGGATTGGAATGGAATGGAATGGAATGGAATGGAATGTAACCGAGTAGAACGGAATGGAATGTAATTGAATGGAATGTAACTGAGTTGAACGGAACGGAATGGAATGGAATGGAATGGAATGGAATGGAATGGAATGGAATTGAGTGCAATGCAATGCAATGGAATGCAATGGAATGGAAAGGAATGGAATGGAATGGAATGGAATCTACCCGAGTAGAACGGAATGGAATGGAATTGAATGGAATGTAACCGAGTAGAACGGAACGGAATGGAATGGAATGGAATGGAATGCAATGGAATGGAATGGAATGGAATGGAATGGAATGGAATGGAATGGAATGGACACCAGTAGAATGGAATGGAATGGAATGGAATGGAATGGAATGGAATGGAATGGAATGGAATCTACCCGAGTAGAACGGAATGGAACGGATTGGAATGGAATGGAATGGACAGGAGCAGAACGGAATGGAATGCAATGGAATGGAATGGAATGTACCCGAGCAGAACGGAATGGAATGAAATGGAAATGGAAAGGGAATGGAAATGGAACGGGAATGGAAATGGAACGGGAACGGAAATGGAACGGGAATGGAAATGGAACGGGAACGGAAACGGAACGAGAACGGAAATGGAACGGGAACGGAAACGGAACGGGAACGGAAATGGAACGGGAAGGGAAATGGAACGGGAAGGGAAATGGAACGGGAACGGAAACGGAACGAGAACGGAAAGGGAACGGGAACGGAAACGGAACGGGAACGGAAATGGAACGGGAATGGTAACGGAACGGGAATGGAAATGGAACGGGAATGGAAAAGGAACGGGAATGGAAATGGATCGGGAATGGAAATGGAACGGGAATGGTAATGGAACTGGAATGGAAATGGAACGGGAATGGAAAAGAAACGGGAATGGAAATGGAACGGGAATGGAAATGGAATGGGAATGGAAATGGAATGGAATGGAATGGAATGGAATGTACCGGAGTGGAGTGGAGTGGAGTGGAGTGGAGTAGAGTGCACTGGAACGGAATGGAATGGAATGGAATGGAATGGAACGGAACGGAATGTACCCGAGAAGCACGGAATGGAATGGAATGGAATGGAATGGAATGGAATGGAATGTACCGGAGTGGAGTGGAGTGGAATGGAGTGGAGTGGAGTGGAGTGAAGTGGAATGGAATGGAATGGAATGGAATGGAATGGAATGGAATGGAATGCAATGGAATGCAATGGAATGGAAAGGAATGGAATGGAATGGAATGGAATGGAATAGAATGGAATGGAATGGACACCAGTAGAATGGAATGGAATGGAATGGAATGGAATGGAATGGAATGGAATGGAATGGAATGGAATGGAATTCAATGGAATGGAATGGAATGGAATGGAATTCAATGGAATGGAATGGAATGGAATGGAATGGAATGGAATGGAATGGAATGGAATAGAATGGAATGGAATGGACACCAGTAGAATGGAATGGAATGGAATGGAATGGAATGGAATGGAATGGAATGGAATGGAATGGAATGGAATGGAATGGAATAGAATGGAATGGAATGGACACCAGTAGAATGGAATGGAATGGAATGGAATGGAATGGAATGGAATGGAATGGAATGGAATGGAATGGAATGGAATTCAATGGAATGGAATGGAATGGAATGGAATTCAATGGAATGGAATGGAATGGAATGGAATTCAATGGAATGGAATGGAATGGAATGGAATTCAATGGAATGAAACGGAATGGATTGGAATGGAATGGAATAGAATGGAATCAACCCGAGTAGAACGGAACGGAACACAACGGAACGGAACGGAACGCAACGGAACGGAACGGAACGGAACGGAACGGAATGGAATGGAATGGAACGGAACTCAGTGGAATGGAATGGAATGGAATGGAATTCTATGGAATGGAATGGAATGGAATGGAATGGAATTCCATGGAATGGAATGGAATTCCATGGAATGGAATGGAATGGAATGGAATGGAATGGAATGGAATGGAATTGAATGGAATAGAATGGAATCAACACGAGTAGAATGGAATGGAATGGAATGGAATGGAATGGGATGGAATGGAATGGAATGGAATGGAATGGAATGGAATGGAATTCAATGGAATGGAATGGAATGGAATGGAATGGAATGGAATGGAATTCAATGGAATGGAATGGAACGGAATGGAATGGAATGGAATGGAATGGAATGGAATGGAATTCAATGGAATGGAATGGAATGGAATGGAATGGAATGGAATTCCATGGAATGGAATGGATTGGAATGGAATTCAATTGAATGGAAAGGAATGGAATGGAATGGAATGGAATGGAATGGAATGGAATGGAATGGAATGGAATAGAATGGAATCAACCTGAGTAGAACGGAATGGAATGGAATGGAATGGAATGGAATGGAATGGAATGGAATGGAATGGAATGGAATGGAATGTACCAAAGTAGAACGGAAAGGAATGGAATGGAATGGAATGGAATGGAATGGAATGGAATGGAACGGAATGTACCCGAGTAGAACGGAATGGAATGGAATGGAATGGATTGGAATGGAATGGAATGGAATTCCATAGAATGGAATGGAATGGAATGGAATGGAATGGAATGGAATGGAATGGAATGGAATTCAATGGAATGGAATGGAGTGGAATGGAATGGAATCGAATGGAATTGAATGGAATCGAATGGAATCAAATGGGATCGAATGGAATGGAATGGAATAGAATGGAATCAACCCGAGTAGAACGGAATGGAATGGAATGGAATGGAATGGGATGGAATGGAATGGAATGGGATGGAATGGAATGGAATGGAATGGAATGGAATGGAATTCAATGGAATGGAATGGAATGGAATGGAATGGAATGGAATGGAATGGAATTCAATGGAATGGAATGGAACGGAATGGAATGGAATGGAATGGAATGGAATGGAATGGAATGGAATTCAATGGAATGGAATGGAATGGAATGGAATGGAATGGAATGGAATGGAATGGAATGGAATTCCATGGAATGGAATGGAATGGAATGGAATTCAATGGAATGGAATGGAATGGAATCGAATGGAATGGAATGGAATGGAATGGAATGGAATGGAATAGAATGGAATCAACCTGAGTAGAACGGAATGGAATGGAATGGAATGTAATGGAATGGAATGGAATGGAATGGAATGGAATGGAATGGAATGTACCAAAGTAGAACGGAAAGGAATGGAATGGAATGGAATGGAATGGAATGGAATGGAATTGAACGGAATGTACCCGAGTAGAACGGAATGGAATGGAATGGAATGGATTGGAATGGAATGGAATGGAATGGAATGTAACCGAGTAGAACGGAATGGAATGTAATTGAATGGAATGTAACTGAGTTGAACGGAACGGAATGGAATGGAATGGAATGGAATGGAATGGAATGGAATGGAATTGAGTGCAATGCAATGCAATGGAATGCAATGGAATGGAAAGGAATGGAATGGAATGGAATGGAATCTACCCGAGTAGAACGGAATGGAATGGAATTGAATGGAATGTAACCGAGTAGAACGGAACGGAATGGAATGGAATGGAATGGAATGCAATGGAATGGAATGGAATGGAATGGAATGGAATGGAATGGAATGGAATGGACACCAGTAGAATGGAATGGAATGGAATGGAATGGAATGGAATGGAATGGAATGGAATGGAATCTACCCGAGTAGAACGGAATGGAACGGATTGGAATGGAATGGAATGGACAGGAGCAGAACGGAATGGAATGCAATGGAATGGAATGGAATGTACCCGAGCAGAACGGAATGGAATGAAATGGAAATGGAAAGGGAATGGAAATGGAACGGGAATGGAAATGGAACGGGAACGGAAATGGAACGGGAATGGAAATGGAACGGGAACGGAAACGGAACGAGAACGGAAATGGAACGGGAACGGAAACGGAACGGGAACGGAAATGGAACGGGAAGGGAAATGGAACGGGAAGGGAAATGGAACGGGAACGGAAACGGAACGAGAACGGAAATGGAACGGGAACGGAAACGGAACGGGAACGGAAATGGAACGGGAATGGTAACGGAACGGGAATGGAAATGGAACGGGAATGGAAAAGGAACGGGAATGGAAATGGATCGGGAATGGAAATGGAACGGGAATGGTAATGGAACTGGAATGGAAATGGAACGGGAATGGAAAAGAAACGGGAATGGAAATGGAACGGGAATGGAAATGGAATGGGAATGGAAATGGAATGGAATGGAATGGAATGGAATGTACCGGAGTGGAGTGGAGTGGAGTGGAGTGGAGTAGAGTGCACTGGAACGGAATGGAATGGAATGGAATGGAATGGAACGGAACGGAATGTACCCGAGAAGCACGGAATGGAATGGAATGGAATGGAATGGAATGGAATGGAATGTACCGGAGTGGAGTGGAGTGGAATGGAGTGGAGTGGAGTGGAGTGGAGTGGAATGGAATGGAATGGAATGGAATGGAATGGAATGGAATGGAATGGAATGCAATGGAATGCAATGGAATGGAAAGGAATGGAATGGAATGGAATGGGATGGAATGGAATAGAATGGAATGGAATGGACACCAGTAGAATGGAATGGAATGGAATGGAATGGAATGGAATGGAATGGAATGGAATGGAATGGAATTCAATGGAATGGAATGGAATGGAATGGAATTCAATGGAATGGAATGGAATGGAATGGAATGGAATGGAATGGAATGGAATAGAATGGAATGGAATGGACACCAGTAGAATGGAATGGAATGGAATGGAATGGAATGGAATGGAATGGAATGGAATGGAATGGAATTCAATGGAATGGAATGGAATGGAATGGAATTCAATGGAATGGAATGGAATGGAATGGAATTCAATGGAATGGAATGGAATGGAATGGAATTCAATGGAATGGAACGGAATGGATTGGAATGGAATGGAATAGAATGGAATCAACCCGAGTAGAACGGAACGGAACACAACGGAACGGAACGGAACGCAACGGAACGGAACGGAACGGAACGGAACGGAATGGAATGGAATGGAACGGAACTCAGTGGAATGGAATGGAATGGAATGGAATTCTATGGAATGGAATGGAATGGAATGGAATGGAATTCCATGGAATGGAATGGAATGGAATGGAATGGAATGGAATGGAATGGAATGGAATGGAATGGAATGGAATGGAATGGAATGGAATAGAATGGAATCAACACGAGTAGAACGGAATGGAATGGAATGGAATGGAATGGAATGGGATGGGATGGAATGGAATGGAATGGAATGGAATGGAATGGAATGGAATTCAATGGAATGGAATGGAATGGAATGGAATGGAATGGAATGGAATGGAATTCAATGGAATGGAATGGAACGGAATGGAATTCAATGGAATGGAATGGAATGGAATGGAATGGAATTCAATGGAATGGAATGGAATGGAATGGAATGGAATGGAATTCCAAGGAATGGAATGGAATGGAATGGAATTCAATGGAATGGAATGGAATGGAATCGATTGGAATGGAATGGAATGGAATGGAATGGAATGGAATGGAATAGAATGGAATCAACCCGAGTAGAACGGAATGGAATGGAATGGAATGGAATGGAATAGAATGGAATGGAATGGAATGGAATGGAATGTACCAAAGTAGAACGGAACGGAATGGAATGGAATGGAATGGAATGGAATGGAATGGAATGGAATGGAATGTACCCGAGTAGAACGGAATGGAATGGAATGGAATGGATTGGAATGGAATGGAATGGAATGGAATGGAATGTAACCGAGTAGAACGGAATGGAATGTAATTGAATGGAATGTAACCGAGTTGAACGGAACGGAATGGAATGGAATGGAATGGAATGGAATGGAATGGAATGGAATGGAATTGAGTGCAATGCAATGCAATGGAATGCAATGGAATGGAAAGGAATGGAATGGAATGGAATGGAATGGAATCTACCCGAGTAGAACGTAATGGAATGGAATTGAATGTAATGTAACCGAGTAGAACGGAACGGAATGGAATGGAATGGAATGGAATGGAATGCAATGGAATGGAATGGAATGGAATGGAATGGAATGGAATGGAATGGAATGGAATGGAATGGACACCAGTAGAATGGAATGGAATGGAATGGAATGGAATGGAATGGAATGGAATGGAATGGAATGGAATGGAATGGAATGGAATCTACCCGAGTAGAACGGAATGGAACGGAATGGAATGGAATGGAATGGACAGGAGCAGAACGGAATGGAATGCAATGGAATGGAATGGAATGTACCCGAGCAGAACGGAATGGAATGAAATGGAAATGGAAAGGGAATGGAAATAGAACGGGAATGGAAATGGAACGGGAACGGAAATGGAACGGGAATGGAAATGGAACGGGAACGGAAACGGAACGAGAACGGAAATGGAATGGGAACGGAAACGGAACGGGAACGGAAATGGAACGGGAAGGGAAATGGAACGGGAAGGGAAATGGAACGGGAACGGAAACGGAACGAGAACGGAAAGGGAACGGGAACGGAAACGGAACGGGAACGGAAATGGAACGGGAATGGTAACGGAACGGGAATGGAAATGGAACGGGAATGGAAAAGGAACGGGAATGGAAATGGATCGGGAATGGAAATGGAACGGGAATGGTAATGGAACTGGAATGGAAATGGAACGGGAATGGAAAAGAAACGGGAATGGAAATGGAACGGGAATGGAAATGGAATGGGAATGGAAATGGAATGGAATGGAATGGAATGGAATGTACCGGAGTGGAGTGGAGTGGAGTGGAGTGGAGTAGAGTGCACTGGAACGGAATGGAATGGAATGGAATGGAATGGAACGGAACGGAATGTACCCGAGAAGCACGGAATGGAATGGAATGGAATGGAATGGAATGGAATGGAATGTACCGGAGTGGAGTGGAGTGGAATGGAGTGGAGTGGAGTGGAGTGAAGTGGAATGGAATGGAATGGAATGGAATGGAATGGAATGGAATGGAATGGAATGCAATGGAATGCAATGGAATGGAAAGGAATGGAATGGAATGGAATGGAATGGAATAGAATGGAATGGAATGGACACCAGTAGAATGGAATGGAATGGAATGGAATGGAATGGAATGGAATGGAATGGAATGGAATGGAATGGAATTCAATGGAATGGAATGGAATGGAATGGAATTCAATGGAATGGAATGGAATGGAATGGAATGGAATGGAATGGAATGGAATGGAATAGAATGGAATGGAATGGACACCAGTAGAATGGAATGGAATGGAATGGAATGGAATGGAATGGAATGGAATGGAATGGAATGGAATGGAATGGAATGGAATAGAATGGAATGGAATGGACACCAGTAGAATGGAATGGAATGGAATGGAATGGAATGGAATGGAATGGAATGGAATGGAATGGAATGGAATGGAATTCAATGGAATGGAATGGAATGGAATGGAATTCAATGGAATGGAATGGAATGGAATGGAATTCAATGGAATGGAATGGAATGGAATGGAATTCAATGGAATGAAACGGAATGGATTGGAATGGAATGGAATAGAATGGAATCAACCCGAGTAGAACGGAACGGAACACAACGGAACGGAACGGAACGCAACGGAACGGAACGGAACGGAACGGAACGGAATGGAATGGAATGGAACGGAACTCAGTGGAATGGAATGGAATGGAATGGAATTCTATGGAATGGAATGGAATGGAATGGAATGGAATTCCATGGAATGGAATGGAATTCCATGGAATGGAATGGAATGGAATGGAATGGAATGGAATGGAATTGAATGGAATAGAATGGAATCAACACGAGTAGAATGGAATGGAATGGAATGGAATGGAATGGGATGGAATGGAATGGAATGGAATGGAATGGAATGGAATGGAATTCAATGGAATGGAATGGAATGGAATGGAATGGAATGGAATGGAATGGAATTCAATGGAATGGAATGGAACGGAATGGAATGGAATGGAATGGAATGGAATGGAATGGAATTCAATGGAATGGAATGGAATGGAATGGAATGGAATGGAATTCCATGGAATGGAATGGATTGGAATGGAATTCAATTGAATGGAAAGGAATGGAATGGAATGGAATGGAATGGAATGGAATGGAATGGAATGGAATGGAATAGAATGGAATCAACCTGAGTAGAACGGAATGGAATGGAATGGAATGGAATGGAATGGAATGGAATGGAATGGAATGGAATGGAATGGAATGTACCACAGTAGAACGGAAAGGAATGGAATGGAATGGAATGGAATGGAATGGAATGGAATGGAACGGAATGTACCCGAGTAGAACGGAATGGAATGGAATGGAATGGATTGGAATGGAATGGAATGGAATTCCATAGAATGGAATGGAATGGAATGGAATGGAATGGAATGGAATGGAATGGAATTCAATGGAATGGAATGGAGTGGAATGGAATGGAATCGAATGGAATTGAATGGAATCGAATGGAATCAAATGGGATCGAATGGAATGGAATGGAATAGAATGGAATCAACCCGAGTAGAACGGAATGGAATGGAATGGAATGGAATGGGATGGAATGGAATGGAATGGGATGGAATGGAATGGAATGGAATGGAATGGAATGGAATTCAATGGAATGGAATGGAATGGAATGGAATGGAATGGAATGGAATGGAATGGAATTCAATGGAATGGAATGGAACGGAATGGAATGGAATGGAATGGAATGGAATGGAATGGAATGGAATTCAATGGAATGGAATGGAATGGAATGGAATGGAATGGAATGGAATGGAATGGAATGGAATTCCATGGAATGGAATGGAATGGAATGGAATTCAATGGAATGGAATGGAATGGAATCGAATGGAATGGAATGGAATGGAATGGAATGGAATGGAATAGAATGGAATCAACCTGAGTAGAACGGAATGGAATGGAATGGAATGTAATGGAATGGAATGGAATGGAATGGAATGGAATGGAATGGAATGTACCAAAGTAGAACGGAAAGGAATGGAATGGAATGGAATGGAATGGAATGGAATGGAATTGAACGGAATGTACCCGAGTAGAACGGAATGGAATGGAATGGAATGGATTGGAATGGAATGGAATGGAATGGAATGTAACCGAGTAGAACGGAATGGAATGTAATTGAATGGAATGTAACTGAGTTGAACGGAACGGAATGGAATGGAATGGAATGGAATGGAATGGAATGGAATGGAATTGAGTGCAATGCAATGCAATGGAATGCAATGGAATGGAAAGGAATGGAATGGAATGGAATGGAATCTACCCGAGTAGAACGGAATGGAATGGAATTGAATGGAATGTAACCGAGTAGAACGGAACGGAATGGAATGGAATGGAATGGAATGCAATGGAATGGAATGGAATGGAATGGAATGGAATGGAATGGAATGGAATGGACACCAGTAGAATGGAATGGAATGGAATGGAATGGAATGGAATGGAATGGAATGGAATGGAATCTACCCGAGTAGAACGGAATGGAACGGATTGGAATGGAATGGAATGGACAGGAGCAGAACGGAATGGAATGCAATGGAATGGAATGGAATGTACCCGAGCAGAACGGAATGGAATGAAATGGAAATGGAAAGGGAATGGAAATGGAACGGGAATGGAAATGGAACGGGAACGGAAATGGAACGGGAATGGAAATGGAACGGGAACGGAAACGGAACGAGAACGGAAATGGAACGGGAACGGAAACGGAACGGGAACGGAAATGGAACGGGAAGGGAAATGGAACGGGAAGGGAAATGGAACGGGAACGGAAACGGAACGAGAACGGAAATGGAACGGGAACGGAAACGGAACGGGAACGGAAATGGAACGGGAATGGTAACGGAACGGGAATGGAAATGGAACGGGAATGGAAAAGGAACGGGAATGGAAATGGATCGGGAATGGAAATGGAACGGGAATGGTAATGGAACTGGAATGGAAATGGAACGGGAATGGAAAAGAAACGGGAATGGAAATGGAACGGGAATGGAAATGGAATGGGAATGGAAATGGAATGGAATGGAATGGAATGGAATGTACCGGAGTGGAGTGGAGTGGAGTGGAGTGGAGTAGAGTGCACTGGAACGGAATGGAATGGAATGGAATGGAATGGAACGGAACGGAATGTACCCGAGAAGCACGGAATGGAATGGAATGGAATGGAATGGAATGGAATGGAATGTACCGGAGTGGAGTGGAGTGGAATGGAGTGGAGTGGAGTGGAGTGGAGTGGAATGGAATGGAATGGAATGGAATGGAATGGAATGGAATGGAATGGAATGCAATGGAATGCAATGGAATGGAAAGGAATGGAATGGAATGGAATGGGATGGAATGGAATAGAATGGAATGGAATGGACACCAGTAGAATGGAATGGAATGGAATGGAATGGAATGGAATGGAATGGAATGGAATGGAATGGAATTCAATGGAATGGAATGGAATGGAATGGAATTCAATGGAATGGAATGGAATGGAATGGAATGGAATGGAATGGAATGGAATAGAATGGAATGGAATGGACACCAGTAGAATGGAATGGAATGGAATGGAATGGAATGGAATGGAATGGAATGGAATGGAATGGAATTCAATGGAATGGAATGGAATGGAATGGAATTCAATGGAATGGAATGGAATGGAATGGAATTCAATGGAATGGAATGGAATGGAATGGAATTCAATGGAATGGAACGGAATGGATTGGAATGGAATGGAATAGAATGGAATCAACCCGAGTAGAACGGAACGGAACACAACGGAACGGAACGGAACGCAACGGAACGGAACGGAACGGAACGGAACGGAATGGAATGGAATGGAACGGAACTCAGTGGAATGGAATGGAATGGAATGGAATTCTATGGAATGGAATGGAATGGAATGGAATGGAATTCCATGGAATGGAATGGAATGGAATGGAATGGAATGGAATTCCATGGAATGGAATGGAATGGAATGGAATGGAATGGAATGGAATGGAATGGAATAGAATGGAATCAACACGAGTAGAACGGAATGGAATGGAATGGAATGGAATGGAATGGGATGGGATGGAATGGAATGGAATGGAATGGAATGGAATGGAATGGAATTCAATGGAATGGAATGGAATGGAATGGAATGGAATGGAATGGAATGGAATTCAATGGAATGGAATGGAACGGAATGGAATTCAATGGAATGGAATGGAATGGAATGGAATGGAATTCAATGGAATGGAATGGAATGGAATGGAATGGAATGGAATTCCAAGGAATGGAATGGAATGGAATGGAATTCAATGGAATGGAATGGAATGGAATCGATTGGAATGGAATGGAATGGAATGGAATGGAATGGAATGGAATAGAATGGAATCAACCCGAGTAGAACGGAATGGAATGGAATGGAATGGAATGGAATAGAATGGAATGGAATGGAATGGAATGGAATGTACCAAAGTAGAACGGAACGGAATGGAATGGAATGGAATGGAATGGAATGGAATGGAATGGAATGGAATGTACCCGAGTAGAACGGAATGGAATGGAATGGAATGGATTGGAATGGAATGGAATGGAATGGAATGGAATGTAACCGAGTAGAACGGAATGGAATGTAATTGAATGGAATGTAACCGAGTTGAACGGAACGGAATGGAATGGAATGGAATGGAATGGAATGGAATGGAATGGAATGGAATTGAGTGCAATGCAATGCAATGGAATGCAATGGAATGGAAAGGAATGGAATGGAATGGAATGGAATGGAATCTACCCGAGTAGAACGTAATGGAATGGAATTGAATGTAATGTAACCGAGTAGAACGGAACGGAATGGAATGGAATGGAATGGAATGGAATGCAATGGAATGGAATGGAATGGAATGGAATGGAATGGAATGGAATGGAATGGAATGGAATGGACACCAGTAGAATGGAATGGAATGGAATGGAATGGAATGGAATGGAATGGAATGGAATGGAATGGAATGGAATGGAATGGAATCTACCCGAGTAGAACGGAATGGAACGGAATGGAATGGAATGGAATGGACAGGAGCAGAACGGAATGGAATGCAATGGAATGGAATGGAATGTACCCGAGCAGAACGGAATGGAATGAAATGGAAATGGAAAGGGAATGGAAATAGAACGGGAATGGAAATGGAACGGGAACGGAAATGGAACGGGAATGGAAATGGCACGGGAACGGAAATGGAACGGGAATGGAAATGGAACGGGAACGGAAACGGAACGAGAACGGAAATGGAACGGGAACGGAAACGGAACGGGAACGGAAATGGAACGGGAATGGTAACGGAACGGGAATGGAAATGGAACGGGAATGGAAAAGGAACGGGAATGGAAATGGATCGGGAATGGAAATGGAACGGGAATGGTAATGGAACTGGAATGGAAATGGATCGGGAATGGAAAAGAAACGGGAATGGAAATGGAACGGGAATGGAAATGGAATGGGAATGGAAATGGAATGGAATGGAATGGAATGGAATGTACCGGAGTGGAGTGGAGTGGAGTGGAGTGGAGTAGAGTGCACTGGAACGGAATGGAATGGAATGGAATGGAATGGAACGGAACGGAATGTACCCGAGAAGCACGGAATGGAATGGAATGGAATGGAATGGAATGGAATGGAATGTACCGGAGTGGAGTGGAGTGCAATGGAGTGGAGTGGAGTGGAGTGGAGTGGAATGGAATGGAATGGAATGGAATGGAATGGAATGGAATGGAATGGAGTGCAATGGAATGCAATGGAATGGAAAGGAATGGAATGGAATGGAATGGAATGGAATGGAATAGAATGGAATGGAATGGACACCAGTAGAATGGAATGGAATGGAATGGAATGGAATGGAATGGAATGGAATGGAATGGAATTCAATGGAATGGAATGGAATGGAATGGAATTCAATGGAATGGAATGGAATGGAATGGAATGGAATGGAATGGAATGGAATGGAATGGAATAGAATGGAATGGAATGGACACCAGTAGAATGGAATGGAATGGAATGGAATGGAATGGAATGGAATGGAATGGAATGGAATGGAATTCAATGGAATGGAATGGAATGGAATGGAATTCTATGGAATGGAATGGAATGGAATGGAATTCAATGGAATGGAATGGAATGGAATGGAATTCAATGGAATGGAACGGAATGGATTGGAATGGAATGGAATAGAATGGAATCAACCCGAGTAGAACGGAACGGAACACAACGGAACGGAACGGAACGCAACGGAACGGAACGGAACGGAACGGAACGGAATGGAATGGAATGGAACGGAACTCAGTGGAATGGAATGGAATGGAATGGAATTCTATGGAATGGAATGGAATGGAATGGAATGGAATTCCATGGAATGGAATGGAATTCCATGGAATGGAATGGAATGGAATGGAATGGAATGGAATGGAATGGAATGGAACGGAATGGAATAGAATGGAATCAACACGAGTAGAATGGAATGGAATGGAATGGAATGGAATGGGATGGAATGGAATGGAATGGAATGGAATGGGATGGAATGGAATTCAATGGAATGGAATGGAATGGAATGGAATGGAATGGAATGGAATTCAATGGAATGGAATGGAACGGAATGGAATGGAATGGAATGGAATGGAATGGAATGGAATTCAAAGGAATGGAATGGAATGGAATTCAATGGAATGGAATTCCATGGAATGGAATGGAATGGAATGGAATTCAATTGAATGGAAAGGAATGGAATCGAATGGAATGGAATGGAATGGAATGGAATGGAATGGAATGGAATAGAATGGAATCAACCTGAGTAGAACGGAATGGAATGGAATGGAATGTAATGGAATGGAATGGAATGGAATGGAATGGAATGGAATGGAATGTACCAAAGTAGAACGGAAAGGAATGGAATGGAATGGAATGGAATGGAATGGAATGGAACGGAATGTACCCGAGTAGAACGGAATGGAATGGAATGGAATGGATTGGAATGGAATGGAATGGAATTCCATGGAATGGAATGGAATGGAATGGAATGGAATGGAATGGAATGGAATGGAATGGAATTCAATGGAATGGAATGGAGTGGAATGGAATGGAATCGAATGGAATTGAATGGAATCGAATGGAATCAAATGGGATCGAATGGAATGGAATGGAATAGAATGGAATCAACCCGAGTAGAACGGAATGGAATGGAATGGAATGGAATGGGATGGAATGGAATGGAATGGGATGGAATGGAATGGAATGGAATGGAATGGAATGGAATGGAATTCAATGGAATGGAATGGAATGGAATGGAATGGAATGGAATGGAATGGAATTCAATGGAATGGAATGGAACGGAATGGAATGGAATGGAATGGAATGGAATGGAATGGAATGGAATTCAATGGAATGGAATGGAATGGAATGGAATGGAATGGAATGGAATGGAATGGAATTCCATGGAATGGAATGGAATGGAATGGAATTCAATGGAATGGAATGGAATGGAATCGAATGGAATGGAATGGAATGGAATGGAATGGAATGGAATGGAATGGAATAGAATGGAATCAACCTGAGTAGAACGGAATGGAATGGAATGGAATGTAATGGAATGGAATGGAATGGAATGGAATGGAATGGAATGGAATGGAATGTACCAAAGTAGAACGGAAAGGAATGGAATGGAATGGAATGGAATGGAATGGAATGGAATGGAATGGAATGGAACGGAATGTACCCGAGTAGAACGGAATGGAATGGAATGGAATGGATTGGAATGGAATGGAATGGAATGGAATGGAATGGAATGTAACCGAGTAGAACGGAATGGAATGTAATTGAATGGAATGTAACTGAGTTGAACGGAACGGAATGGAATGGAATGGAATGGAATGGAATGGAATGGAATGGAATTGAGTGCAATGCAATGCAATGGAATGCAATGGAATGGAAAGGAATGGAATGGAATGGAATGGAATCTACCCGAGTAGAACGGAATGGAATGGAATTGAATGGAATGTAACCGAGTAGAACGGAACGGAATGGAATGGAATGGAATGGAATGCAATGGAATGGAATGGAATGGAATGGAATGGAATGGAATGGAATGGACACCAGTAGAATGGAATGGAATGGAATGGAATGGAATGGAATGGAATGGAATGGAATGGAATGGAATGGAATGGAATCTACCCGAGTAGAACGGAATGGAACGGATTGGAATGGAATGGAATGGACAGGAGCAGAACGGAATGGAATGCAATGGAATGGAATGGAATGTACCCGAGCAGAACGGAATGGAATGAAATGGAAATGGAAAGGGAATGGAAATGGAACGGGAATGGAAATGGAACGGGAACGGAAATGGAACGGGAATGGAAATGGAACGGGAACGGAAACGGAACGAGAACGGAAATGGAACGGGAACGGAAACGGAACGGGAACGGAAATGGAACGGGAAGGGAAATGGAACGGGAAGGGAAATGGAACGGGAACGGAAACGGAACGAGAACGGAAATGGAACGGGAACGGAAACGGAACGGGAACGGAAATGGAACGGGAATGGTAACGGAACGGGAATGGAAATGGAACGGGAATGGAAAAGGAACGGGAATGGAAATGGATCGGGAATGGAAATGGAACGGGAATGGTAATGGAACTGGAATGGAAATGGAACGGGAATGGAAAAGAAACGGGAATGGAAATGGAACGGGAATGGAAATGGAATGGGAATGGAAATGGAATGGAATGGAATGGAATGGAATGTACCGGAGTGGAGTGGAGTGGAGTGGAGTGGAGTAGAGTGAACTGGAACGGAATGGAATGGAATGGAATGGAATGGAACGGAACGGAATGTACCCGAGAAGCACGGAATGGAATGGAATGGAATGGAATGGAATGGAATGGAATGTACCGGAGTGGAGTGGAGTGGAATAGAGTGGAGTGGAGTGGAGTGGAGTGGAATGGAATGGAATGGAATGGAATGGAATGGAATGGAATGGAATGGAATGCAATGGAATGCAATGGAATGGAAAGGAATGGAATGGAATGGAATGGAATGGAATGGAATAGAATGGAATGGAATGGACACCAGTAGAATGGAATGGAATGGAATGGAATGGAATGGAATGGAATGGAATGGAATGGAATGGAATGGAATTCAATGGAATGGAATGGAATGGAATGGAATTCAATGGAATGGAATGGAATGGAATGGAATGGAATGGAATGGAATGGAATGGAATGGAATAGAATGGAATGGAATGGACACCAGTAGAATGGAATGGAATGGAATGGAATGGAATGGAATGGAATGGAATGGAATGGAATGGAATGGAATGGAATTCAATGGAATGGAATGGAATGGAATGGAATTCAATGGAATGGAATGGAATGGAATGGAATTCAATGGAATGGAATGGAATGGAATGGAATTCAATGGAATGGAACGGAATGGATTGGAATGGAATGGAATAGAATGGAATCAACCCGAGTAGAACGGAACGGAACACAACGGAACGGAACGGAACGCAACGGAACGGAACGGAACGGAACGGAACGGAATGGAATGGAATGGAACGGAACTCAGTGGAATGGAATGGAATGGAATTCTATGGAATGGAATGGAATGGAATGGAATGGAATTCCATGGAATGGAATGGAATGGAATGGAATGGAATGGAATTCCATGGAATGGAATGGAATGGAATGGAATGGAATGGAATGGAATTCCATGGAATGGAATGGAATGGAATGGAATGGAATGGAATGGAATGGAATAGAATGGAATCAACACGAGTAGAACGGAATGGAATGGAATGGAATGGAATGGAATGGGATGGGATGGAATGGAATGGAATGGAATGGAATGGAATGGAATGGAATTCAATGGAATGGAATGGAATGGAATGGAATGGAATGGAATGGAATGGAATTCAATGGAATGGAATGGAACGGAATGGAATTCAATGGAATGGAATGGAATGGAATGGAATGGAATTCAATGGAATGGAATGGAATGGAACGGAATGGAATGGAATGGAATTCCAAGGAATGGAATGGAATGGAATGGAATTCAATGGAATGGAATGGAATGGAATCGATTGGAATGGAATGGAATGGAATGGAATGGAATGGAATGGAATAGAATGGAATCAACCCGAGTAGAACGGAATGGAATGGAATGGAATGGAATGGAATAGAATGGAATGGAATGGAATGGAATGGAATGTACCAAAGTAGAACGGAACGGAATGGAATGGAATGGAATGGAATGGAATGGAATGGAATGGAATGGAATGGAATGTACCCGAGTAGAACGGAATGGAATGGAATGGAATGGATTGGAATGGAATGGAATGGAATGGAATGGAATGTAACCGAGTAGAACGGACTGGAATGTAATTGAATGGAATGTAACCGAGTTGAACGGAACGGAATGGAATGGAATGGAATGGAATGGAATGGAATGGAATGGAATGGAATTGAGTGCAATGCAATGCAATGGAATGCAATGGAATGGAAAGGAATGGAATGGAATGGAATGGAATGGAATCTACCCGAGTAGAACGGAATGGAATGGAATTGAATGGAATGTAACCGAGTAGAACGGAACGGAATGGAATGGAATGGAATGGAATGGAATGCAATGGAATGGAATTCAATGGAATGGAATGGAATGGAATGGAATGGAATGGAATGGACACCAGTAGAATGGAATGGAATGGAATGGAATGGAATGGAATGGAATGGAATGGAATGGAATGGAATTCAATGGAATGGAATGGAATGGAATGGAATTCAATGGAATGGAATGGAATGGAATGGAATTCAATGGAATGGAATGGAATGGAATGGAATTCTATGGAATGGAATGGAGTGGAATCGAATGGAATCGAATGGAATGGAATGGAATAGAATGGAATCAACCCGAGTAGAACGGAACGGAACGCAACGGAACGGAACGGATCGGAACGGGACGGAAAGGAACGGAATGGAATGGAATGGAACGGAATTCCATGGAATGGAATGGAATGGAATGGAATGGAATGGAATGGAATGGAATGGAATTCAATGGAATGGAATGGAATGGAATGGAATGGAATGGAATGGAATGGAATGGAATGGAATTCTATGGAATGGAACGGAATGGATTGGAATGGAATGGAATAGAATGGAATCAACCCGAGTAGAACGGAACGGAACACAACGGAACGGAACGGAACGCAACGGAACGGAACGGAACGGAACGGAACGGAATGGAATGGAATGGAACGGAATTCAGTGGAATGGAATGGAATGGAATGGAATTCTATGGAATGGAATGGAATGGAATGGAATGGAATTCCATGGAATGGAATGGAATGGAATGGAATGGAATTCAATGGAATTCAATGGAATGGAATTGAGTGGAATGGAATGGAATCGAATGGAATTGAATGGAATCGAATGGAATCAAATGGGATCGAATGGAATGGAATGGAATAGAATGGAATCAACCCGAGTAGAACGGAATGGAATGGAATGGAATGGAATGGGATGGAATGGAATGGAATGGAATGGAATGGAATGGAATTCAATGGAATGGAATGGAATGGAATGGAATGGAATGGAATGGAATTCAATGGAATGGAATGGAACGGAATGGAATGGAATGGAATGGAATGGAATGGAATGGAATGGAATGGAATGGAATGGAATTCCATGGAATGGAATGGAATGGAATGGAATTCCATGGAATGGAATGGAATGGAATGGAATGGAATGGAATGGAATGGAATGGAATGGAATAGAATGGAATCAACCTGAGTAGAACGGAATGGAATGGAATGGAATGTAATGGAATGGAATGGAATGGAATGGAATGGAATGGAATGGAATGGAATGTACCGGAGTGGAGTGGAGTGGAATGGAGTGGAGTGGAGTGGAGTGAAGTGGAATGGAATGGAATGGAATGGAATGGAATGGAATGGAATGGAATGCAATGGAATGCAATGGAATGGAAAGGAATGGAATGGAATGGAATGGAATGGAATGGAATAGAATGGAATGGAATGGACACCAGTAGAATGGAATGGAATGGAATGGAATGGAATGGAATGGAATGGAATGGAATGGAATGGAATTCAATGGAATGGAATGGAATGGAATGGAATTCAATGGAATGGAATGGAATGGAATGGAATGGAATGGAATGGAATGGAATGGAATAGAATGGAATGGAATGGACACCAGTAGAATGGAATGGAATGGAATGGAATGGAATGGAATGGAATGGAATGGAATGGAATGGAATGGAATGGAATTCAATGGAATGGAATGGAATGGAATGGAATTCAATGGAATGGAATGGAATGGAATGGAATTCAATGGAATGGAATGGAATGGAATGGAATTCAATGGAATGGAACGGAATGGATTGGAATGGAATGGAATAGAATGGAATCAACCCGAGTAGAACGGAACGGAACACAACGGAACGGAACGGAACGCAACGGAAAGGAACGGAACGGAACGGAACGGAATGGAATGGAATGGAACGGAACTCAGTGGAATGGAATGGAATGGAATGGAATTCTATGGAATGGAATGGAATGGAATGGAATGGAATTCCATGGAATGGAATGGAATTCCATGGAATGGAATGGAATGGAATGGAATGGAATGGAATGGAATGGAATGGAATGGAATGGAATAGAATGGAATCAACACGAGTAGAATGGAATGGAATGGAATGGAATGGAATGGGATGGAATGGAATGGAATGGAATGGAATGGAATGGAATGGAATTCAATGGAATGGAATGGAATGGAATGGAATGGAATGGAATGGAATTCAATGGAATGGAATGGAACGGAATGGAATGGAATGGAATGGAATGGAATGGAATGGAATTCAATGGAATGGAATGGAATGGAATGGAATGGAATTCCATGGAATGGAATGGAATGGAATGGAATTCAATTGAATGGAAAGGAATGGAATCGAATGGAATGGAATGGAATGGAATGGAATGGAATGGAATGGAATAGAATGGAATCAACCTGAGTAGAACGGAATGGAATGGAATGTAATGTAATGGAATGGAATGGAATGGAATGGAATGGAATGGAATGGAATGTACCAAAGTAGAACGGAAAGGAATGGAATGGAATGGAATGGAATGGAATGGAATGGAATTCCATGGAATGGAATGGAATGGAATGGAATGGAATGGAATGGAACGGAATGTACCAGAGTAGAACGGAATGGAATGGAATGGAATGGATTGGAATGGAATGGAATGGAATTCCATGGAATGGAATGGAATGGAATGGAATGGAATGGAATGGAATGGAATGGAATGGAATGGAATTCAATGGAATGGAATGGAGTGGAATGGAATGGAATCGAATGGAATTGAATGGAATCGAATGGAATCAAATGGGATCGAATGGAATGGAATGGAATAGAATGGAATCAACCCGAGTAGAACGGAATGGAATGGAATGGAATGGAATGGGATGGAATGGAATGGAATGGGATGGAATGGAATGGAATGGAATGGAATGGAATGGAATTCAATGGAATGGAAAGGAATGGAATGGAATGGAATGGAATGGAATTCAATGGAATGGAATGGAACGGAATGGAATGGAATGGAATGGAATGGAATGGAATGGAATGGAATTCAATGGAATGGAATGGAATGGAATGGAATGGAATGGAATGGAATGGAATGGAATTCCATGGAATGGAATGGAAAGGAATGGAATTCAATGGAATGGAATGGAATGGAATCGAATGGAATGGAATGGAATGGAATGGAATGGAATGGAATGGAATAGAATGGAATCAACCTGAGTAGAACGCAATGGAATGGAATGGAATGGAATGGAATGGAATGGAATGGAATGGAATGGAATGGAATGGAATGTACCAAAGTAGAACGGAAAGGAATGGAATGGAATGGAATGGAATGGAATGGAATGGAATGGAACGGAATGTACCCGAGTAGAACGGAATGGAATGGAATGGAATGGATTGGAATGGAATGGAATGGAATGGAATGGAATATAACCGAGTAGAACGGAATGGAATGTAATTGAATGGAATGTAACTGAGTTGAACGGAACGGAATGGAATGGAATGGAATGGAATGGAATGGAATGGAATGGAATGGAATTGAGTGCAATGCAATGCAATGGAATGCAATGGAATGGAAAGGAATGGAATGGAATGGAATGGAATCTACCCGAGTAGAACGGAATGGAATGGAATTGAATGGAATGTAACCGAGTAGAACGGAACGGAATGGAATGGAATGGAATGGAATGCAATGGAATGGAATGGAATGGAATGGAATGGAATGGAATGGAATGGACACCAGTAGAATGGAATGGAATGGAATGGAATGGAATGGAATGGAATGGAATGGAATGGAATGGAATGGAATCTACCCGAGTAGAACGGAATGGAACGGATTGGAATGGAATGGAATGGACAGGAGCAGAACGGAATGGAATGCAATGGAATGGAATGGAATGTACCCGAGCAGAACGGAATGGAATGAAATGGAAATGGAAAGGGAATGGAAATGGAACGGGAATGGAAATGGAACGGGAACGGAAATGGAACGGGAATGGAAATGGAACGGGAACGGAAACGGAACGAGAACGGAAATGGAACGGGAACGGAAACGGAACGGGAACGGAAATGGAACGGGAAGGGAAATGGAACGGGAAGGGAAATGGAACGGGAACGGAAACGGAACGAGAACGGAAATGGAACGGGAACGGAAACGGAACGGGAACGGAAATGGAACGGGAATGGTAACGGAACGGGAATGGAAATGGAACGGGAATGGAAAAGGAACGGGAATGGAAATGGATCGGGAATGGAAATGGAACGGGAATGGTAATGGAACTGGAATGGAAATGGAACGGGAATGGAAAAGAAACGGGAATGGAAATGGAACGGGAATGGAAATGGAATGGGAATGGAAATGGAATGGAATGGAATGGAATGGAATGTACCGGAGTGGAGTGGAGTGGAGTGGAGTGGAGTAGAGTGCACTGGAACGGAATGGAATGGAATGGAATGGAATGGAACGGAACGGAATGTACCCGAGAAGCACGGAATGGAATGGAATGGAATGGAATGGAATGGAATGGAATGGAATGTACCGGAGTGGAGTGGAGTGGAATGGAGTGGAGTGGAGTGGAGTGGAGTGGAATGGAATGTAATGGAATGGAATGGAATGGAATGGAATGGAATGCAATGGAATGCAATGGAATGGAAAGGAATGGAATGGAATGGAATGGAATGGAATAGAATGGAATGGAATGGACACCAGTAGAATGGAATTGAATGGAATGGAATGGAATGGAATGGAATGGAATGGAATGGAATGGAATGGAATTCAATGGAATGGAATGGAATGGAATGGAATTCAATGGAATGGAATGGAATGGAATGGAATGGAATGGAATGGAATGGAATGGAATAGAATGGAATGGAATGGACACCAGTAGAATGGAATGGAATGGAATGGAATGGAATGGAATTGAATGGAATGGAATGGAATGGAATTCAATGGAATGGAATGGAATGGAATGGAATTCAATGGAATGGAATGGAATGGAATGGAATTCAATGGAATGGAATGGAATGGAATGGAATTCAATGGAATGGAACGGAATGGATTGGAATGGAATGGAATAGAATGGAATCAACCCGAGTAGAACGGAACGGAACACAACGGAACGGAACGGAACGCAACGGAACGGAACGGAACGGAATGGAATGGAATGGAACGGAACTCAGTGGAATGGAATGGAATGGAATGGAATTCTATGGAATGGAATGGAATGGAATGGAATGGAATTCCATGGAATGGAATGGAATGGAATGGAATGGAATGGAATTCCATGGAATGGAATGGAATGGAATGGAATGGAATGGAATGGAATGGAATAGAATGGAATCAACACGAGTAGAACGGAATGGAATGGAATGGAATGGAATGGAATGGAATTCTATGGAATGGAACGGAATGGATTGGAATGGAATGGAATAGAATGGAATCAACCCGAGTAGAACGGAACGGAACACAACGGAACGGAACGGAACGCAACGGAACGGAACGGAACGGAACGGAACGGAATGGAATGGAATGGAACGGAATTCAGTGGAATGGAATGGAATGGAATGGAATTCTATGGAATGGAATGGAATGGAATGGAATGGAATTCCATGGAATGGAATGGAATGGAATGGAATGGAATTCAATGGAATTCAATGGAATGGAATTGAGTGGAATGGAATGGAATCGAATGGAATTGAATGGAATCGAATGGAATCAAATGGGATCGAATGGAATGGAATGGAATAGAATGGAATCAACCCGAGTAGAACGGAATGGAATGGAATGGAATGGAATGGGATGGAATGGAATGGAATGGAATGGAATGGAATGGAATTCAATGGAATGGAATGGAATGGAATGGAATGGAATGGAATGGAATTCAATGGAATGGAATGGAACGGAATGGAATGGAATGGAATGGAATGGAATGGAATGGAATGGAATGGAATGGAATGGAATTCCATGGAATGGAATGGAATGGAATGGAATTCCATGGAATGGAATGGAATGGAATGGAATGGAATGGAATGGAATGGAATGGAATGGAATAGAATGGAATCAACCTGAGTAGAACGGAATGGAATGGAATGGAATGTAATGGAATGGAATGGAATGGAATGGAATGGAATGGAATGGAATGGAATGTACCGGAGTGGAGTGGAGTGGAATGGAGTGGAGTGGAGTGGAGTGAAGTGGAATGGAATGGAATGGAATGGAATGGAATGGAATGGAATGGAATGCAATGGAATGCAATGGAATGGAAAGGAATGGAATGGAATGGAATGCAATGGAATGGAATAGAATGGAATGGAATGGACACCAGTAGAATGGAATGGAATGGAATGGAATGGAATGGAATGGAATGGAATGGAATGGAATGGAATTCAATGGAATGGAATGGAATGGAATGGAATTCAATGGAATGGAATGGAATGGAATGGAATGGAATGGAATGGAATGGAATAGAATGGAATGGAATGGACACCAGTAGAATGGAATGGAATGGAATGGAATGGAATGGAATGGAATGGAATGGAATGGAATGGAATGGAATGGAATTCTATGGAATGGAATGGAATGGAATGGAATGGAATGGAATGGAATGGAATTCAATGGAATGGAATGGAATGGAATGGAATTCCATGGAATGGAACGGAATGGATTGGAATGGAATGGAATAGAATGGAATCAACCCGAGTAGAACGGAACGGAACACAACGGAACGGAACGGAACGCAACGGAACGGAACGGAACGGAATGGAATGGAATGGAACGGAACTCAGTGGAATGGAATGGAATGGAATGGAATTCTATGGAATGGAATGGAATGGAATGGAATGGAATTCCATGGAATGGAATGGAATGGAATGGAATGGAATGGAATTCCATGGAATGGAATGGAATGGAATGGAATGGAATGGAATAGAATGGAATCAACACGAGTAGAACGGAATGGAATGGAATGGAATGGAATGGAATGGGATGGGATGGAATGGAATGGAATGGAATGCAATGGAATGGAATGGAATTCAATGGAATGGAATGGAATGGAATGGAATGGAATGGAATGGAATTCAATGGAATGGAATGGAACGGAATGGATTGGAATGGAATGGAATAGAATGGAATCAACCCGAGTAGAACGGAACGGAACACAACGGAACGGAACGGAACGCAACGGAACGGAACGGAACGGAACGGAACGGAATGGAATGGAATGGAACGGAACTCAGTGGAATGGAATGGAATGGAATGGAATTCTATGGAATGGAATGGAATGGAATGGAATGGAATTCCATGGAATGGAATGGAATGGAATGGAATGGAATGGAATTCCATGGAATGGAATGGAATGGAATGGAATGGAATGGAATGGAATGGAATAGAATGGAATCAACACGAGTAGAACGGAATGGAATGGAATGGAATGGAATGGAATGGGATGGGATGGAATGGAATGGAATGGAATGGAATGGAATGGAATGGAATTCAATGGAATGGAATGGAATGGAATGGAATGGAATGGAATGGAATGGAATTCAATGGAATGGAATGGAACGGAATGGAATTCAATGGAATGGAATGGAATGGAATGGAATGGAATTCAATGGAATGGAATGGAATGGAACGGAATGGAATGGAATGGAATTCCAAGGAATGGAATGGAATGGAATGGAATTCAATGGAATGGAATGGAATGGAATCGATTGGAATGGAATGGAATGGAATGGAATGGAATGGAATGGAATAGAATGGAATCAACCCGAGTAGAACGGAATGGAATGGAATGGAATGGAATGGAATAGAATGGAATGGAATGGAATGGAATGGAATGTACCAAAGTAGAACGGAACGGAATGGAATGGAATGGAATGGAATGGAATGGAATGGAATGGAATGGAATGTACCCGAGTAGAACGGAATGGAATGGAATGGAATGGATTGGAATGGAATGGAATGGAATGGAATGGAATGTAACCGAGTAGAACGGAATGGAATGTAATTGAATGGAATGTAACCGAGTTGAACGGAACGGAATGGAATGGAATGGAATGGAATGGAATGGAATGGAATGGAATGGAATGGAATGGAATTGAGTGCAATGCAATGCAATGGAATGCAATGGAATGGAAAGGAATGGAATGGAATGGAATGGAATGGAATCTACCCGAGTAGAACGGAATGGAATGGAATTGAATGGAATGTAACCGAGTAGAACGGAACGGAATGGAATGGAATGGAATGGAATGGAATGCAATGGAATGGAATTCAATGGAATGGAATGGAATGGAATGGAATGGAATGGACACCAGTAGAATGGAATGGAATGGAATGGAATGGAATGGAATGGAATGGAATGGAATGGAATGGAATTCAATGGAATGGAATGGAATGGAATGGAATTCAATGGAATGGAATGGAATGGAATGGAATTCAATGGAATGGAATGGAATGGAATGGAATTCTATGGAATGGAATGGAGTGGAATCGAATGGAATCGAATGGAATGGAATGGAATAGAATGGAATCAACCCGAGTAGAACGGAACGGAACGCAACGGAACGGAACGGATCGGAACGGGACGGAAAGGAACGGAATGGAATGGAATGGAACGGAATTCCATGGAATGGAATGGAATGGAATGGAATGGAATGGAATGGAATAGAATGGAATGGAATGGAATTCAATGGAATGGAATGGAATGGAATGGAATGGAATGGAATGGAATGGAATGGAATGGAATTCTATGGAATGGAACGGAATGGATTGGAATGGAATGGAATAGAATGGAATCAACCCGAGTAGAACGGAACGGAACACAACGGAACGGAACGGAACGCAACGGAACGGAACGGAACGGAACGGAACGGAATGGAATGGAATGGAACGGAATTCAGTGGAATGGAATGGAATGGAATGGAATTCTATGGAATGGAATGGAATGGAATGGAATGGAATTCCATGGAATGGAATGGAATGGAATGGAATGGAATTCAATGGAATTCAATGGAATGGAATTGAGTGGAATGGAATGGAATCGAATGGAATTGAATGGAATCGAATGGAATCAAATGGGATCGAATGGAATGGAATGGAATAGAATGGAATCAACCCGAGTAGAACGGAATGGAATGGAATGGAATGGAATGGGATGGAATGGAATGGAATGGAATGGAATGGAATGGAATTCAATGGAATGGAATGGAATGGAATGGAATGGAATGGAATGGAATTCAATGGAATGGAATGGAACGGAATGGAATGGAATGGAATGGAATGGAATGGAATGGAATGGAATGGAATGGAATGGAATTCCATGGAATGGAATGGAATGGAATGGAATGGAATGGAATGGAATGGAATGGAATGGAATAGAATGGAATCAACCTGAGTAGAACGGAATGGAATGGAATGGAATGTAATGGAATGGAATGGAATGGAATGGAATGGAATGGAATGGAATGGAATGTACCGGAGTGGAGTGGAGTGGAATGGAGTGGAGTGGAGTGGAGTGAAGTGGAATGGAATGGAATGGAATGGAATGGAATGGAATGGAATGGAATGGAATGCAATGGAATGCAATGGAATGGAAAGGAATGGAATGGAATGGAATGGAATGGAATGGAATAGAATGGAATGGAATGGACACCAGTAGAATGGAATGGAATGGAATGGAATGGAATGGAATGGAATGGAATGGAATGGAATGGAATTCAATGGAATGGAATGGAATGGAATGGAATTCAATGGAATGGAATGGAATGGAATGGAATGGAATGGAATGGAATGGAATAGAATGGAATGGAATGGACACCAGTAGAATGGAATGGAATGGAATGGAATGGAATGGAATGGAATGGAATGGAATGGAATGGAATGGAATGGAATTCTATGGAATGGAATGGAATGGAATGGAATTCAATGGAATGGAATGGAATGGAATGGAATTCAATGGAATGGAATGGAATGGAATGGAATTCAATGGAATGGAACGGAATGGATTGGAATGGAATGGAATAGAATGGAATCAACCCGAGTAGAACGGAACGGAACACAACGGAACGGAACGGAACGCAACGGAAAGGAACGGAACGGAACGGAACGGAATGGAATGGAATGGAACGGAACTCAGTGGAATGGAATGGAATGGAATGGAATTCTATGGAATGGAATGGAATGGAATGGAATGGAATTCCATGGAATGGAATGGAATTCCATGGAATGGAATGGAATTCCATGGAATGGAATGGAATGGAATGGAATGGAATGGAATGGAATGGAATGGAATGGAATGGAATAGAATGGAATCAACACGAGTAGAATGGAATGGAATGGAATGGAATGGAATGGGATGGAATGGAATGGAATGGAATGGAATGGAATGGAATGGAATTCAATGGAATGGAATGGAATGGAATGGAATGGAATGGAATGGAATTCAATGGAATGGAATGGAACGGAATGGAATGGAATGGAATGGAATGGAATGGAATGGAATTCAATGGAATGGAATGGAATGGAATGGAATGGAATTCCATGGAATGGAATGGAATGGAATGGAATTCAATTGAATGGAAAGGAATGGAATCGAATGGAATGGAATGGAATGGAATGGAATGGAATGGAATGGAATAGAATGGAATCAACCTGAGTAGAACGGAATGGAATGGAATGTAATGTAATGGAATGGAATGGAATGGAATGGAATGGAATGGAATGGAATGTACCAAAGTAGAACGGAAAGGAATGGAATGGAATGGAATGGAATGGAATGGAATGGAATTCCATGGAATGGAATGGAATGGAATGGAATGGAATGGAATGGAACGGAATGTACCAGAGTAGAACGGAATGGAATGGAATGGAATGGATTGGAATGGAATGGAATGGAATTCCATGGAATGGAATGGAATGGAATGGAATGGAATGGAATGGAATGGAATGGAATGGAATGGAATGGAATTCAATGGAATGGAATGGAGTGGAATGGAATGGAATCGAATGGAATTGAATGGAATCGAATGGAATCAAATGGGATCGAATGGAATGGAATGGAATAGAATGGAATCAACCCGAGTAGAACGGAATGGAATGGAATGGAATGGAATGGGATGGAATGGAATGGAATGGGATGGAATGGAATGGAATGGAATGGAATGGAATGGAATGGAATTCAATGGAATGGAAAGGAATGGAATGGAATGGAATGGAATGGAATTCAATGGAATGGAATGGAACGGAATGGAATGGAATGGAATGGAATGGAATGGAATGGAATGGAATTCAATGGAATGGAATGGAATGGAATGGAATGGAATGGAATGGAATGGAATGGAATGGAATTCCATGGAATGGAATGGAAAGGAATGGAATTCAATGGAATGGAATGGAATGGAATCGAATGGAATGGAATGGAATGGAATGGAATGGAATGGAATGGAATAGAATGGAATCAACCTGAGTAGAACGCAATGGAATGGAATGGAATGGAATGGAATGGAATGGAATGGAATGGAATGGAATGGAATGGAATGTACCAAAGTAGAACGGAAAGGAATGGAATGGAATGGAATGGAATGGAATGGAATGGAATGGAACGGAATGTACCCGAGTAGAACGGAATGGAATGGAATGGAATGGATTGGAATGGAATGGAATGGAATGGAATGGAATATAACCGAGTAGAACGGAATGGAATGTAATTGAATGGAATGTAACTGAGTTGAACGGAACGGAATGGAATGGAATGGAATGGAATGGAATGGAATGGAATGGAATTGAGTGCAATGCAATGCAATGGAATGCAATGGAATGGAAAGGAATGGAATGGAATGGAATGGAATCTACCCGAGTAGAACGGAATGGAATGGAATTGAATGGAATGTAACCGAGTAGAACGGAACGGAATGGAATGGAATGGAATGGAATGCAATGGAATGGAATGGAATGGAATGGAATGGAATGGAATGGAATGGACACCAGTAGAATGGAATGGAATGGAATGGAATGGAATGGAATGGAATGGAATGGAATGGAATGGAATGGAATCTACCCGAGTAGAACGGAATGGAACGGATTGGAATGGAATGGAATGGACAGGAGCAGAACGGAATGGAATGCAATGGAATGGAATGGAATGTACCCGAGCAGAACGGAATGGAATGAAATGGAAATGGAAAGGGAATGGAAATGGAACGGGAATGGAAATGGAACGGGAACGGAAATGGAACGGGAATGGAAATGGAACGGGAACGGAAACGGAACGAGAACGGAAATGGAACGGGAACGGAAACGGAACGGGAACGGAAATGGAACGGGAAGGGAAATGGAACGGGAAGGGAAATGGAACGGGAACGGAAACGGAACGAGAACGGAAATGGAACGGGAACGGAAACGGAACGGGAACGGAAATGGAACGGGAATGGTAACGGAACGGGAATGGAAATGGAACGGGAATGGAAAAGGAACGGGAATGGAAATGGATCGGGAATGGAAATGGAACGGGAATGGTAATGGAACTGGAATGGAAATGGAACGGGAATGGAAAAGAAACGGGAATGGAAATGGAACGGGAATGGAAATGGAATGGGAATGGAAATGGAATGGAATGGAATGGAATGGAATGTACCGGAGTGGAGTGGAGTGGAGTGGAGTGGAGTAGAGTGCACTGGAACGGAATGGAATGGAATGGAATGGAATGGAACGGAACGGAATGTACCCGAGAAGCACGGAATGGAATGGAATGGAATGGAATGGAATGGAATGGAATGGAATGTACCGGAGTGGAGTGGAGTGGAATGGAGTGGAGTGGAGTGGAGTGGAGTGGAATGGAATGTAATGGAATGGAATGGAATGGAATGGAATGGAATGCAATGGAATGCAATGGAATGGAAAGGAATGGAATGGAATGGAATGGAATGGAATAGAATGGAATGGAATGGACACCAGTAGAATGGAATTGAATGGAATGGAATGGAATGGAATGGAATGGAATGGAATGGAATGGAATTCAATGGAATGGAATGGAATGGAATGGAATTCAATGGAATGGAATGGAATGGAATGGAATGGAATGGAATGGAATGGAATGGAATGGAATGGAATAGAATGGAATGGAATGGACACCAGTAGAATGGAATGGAATGGAATGGAATGGAATGGAATTGAATGGAATGGAATGGAATGGAATTCAATGGAATGGAATGGAATGGAATGGAATTCAATGGAATGGAATGGAATGGAATGGAATTCAATGGAATGGAATGGAATGGAATGGAATTCAATGGAATGGAACGGAATGGATTGGAATGGAATGGAATAGAATGGAATCAACCCGAGTAGAACGGAACGGAACACAACGGAACGGAACGGAACGCAACGGAACGGAACGGAACGGAATGGAATGGAATGGAACGGAACTCAGTGGAATGGAATGGAATGGAATGGAATTCTATGGAATGGAATGGAATGGAATGGAATGGAATTCCATGGAATGGAATGGAATGGAATGGAATGGAATGGAATTCCATGGAATGGAATGGAATGGAATGGAATGGAATGGAATGGAATGGAATAGAATGGAATCAACACGAGTAGAACGGAATGGAATGGAATGGAATGGAATGGAATGGGATGGGATGGAATGGAATGGAATGGAATGGAATGGAATGGAATGGAATTCAATGGAATGGAATGGAATGGAATGGAATGGAATGGAATGGAATTCAATGGAATGGAATGGAACGGAATGGAATTCAATGGAATGGAATGGAATGGAATGGAATGGAATTCAATGGAATGGAATGGAATGGAACGGAATGGAATGGAATGGAATTCCAAGGAATGGAATGGAATGGAATGGAATTCAATGGAATGGAATGGAATGGAATCGATTGGAATGGAATGGAATGGAATGGAATGGAATGGAATGGAATAGAATGGAATCAACCCGAGTAGAACGGAATGGAATGGAATGGAATGGAATGGAATAGAATGGAATGGAATGGAATGGAATGGAATGTACCAAAGTAGAACGGAACGGAATGGAATGGAATGGAATGGAATGGAATGGAATGGAATGGAATGGAATGTACCCGAGTAGAACGGAATGGAATGGAATGGAATGGATTGGAATGGAATGGAATGGAATGGAATGGAATGTAACCGAGTAGAACGGAATGGAATGTAATTGAATGGAATGTAACCGAGTTGAACGGAACGGAATGGAATGGAATGGAATGGAATGGAATGGAATGGAATGGAATGGAATTGAGTGCAATGCAATGCAATGGAATGCAATGGAATGGAAAGGAATGGAATGGAATGGAATGGAATGGAATCTACCCGAGTAGAACGGAATGGAATGGAATTGAATGGAATGTAACCGAGTAGAACGGAACGGAATGGAATGGAATGGAATGGAATGGAATGCAATGGAATGGAATTCAATGGAATGGAATGGAATGGAATGGAATGGAATGGAATGGACACCAGTAGAATGGAATGGAATGGAATGGAATGGAATGGAATGGAATGGAATGGAATGGAATGGAATTCAATGGAATGGAATGGAATGGAATGGAATTCAATGGAATGGAATGGAATGGAATGGAATTCAATGGAATGGAATGGAATGGAATGGAATTCTATGGAATGGAATGGAGTGGAATCGAATGGAATCGAATGGAATCGAATGGAATGGAATGGAATAGAATGGAATCAACCCGAGTAGAACGGAACGGAACGCAACGGAACGGAACGGAACGGAACGGGACGGAAAGGAACGGAATGGAATGGAATGGAACGGAATTCCATGGAATGGAATGGAATGGAATGGAATGGAATGGAATGGAATGGAATGGAATGGAATTCAATGGAATGGAATGGAATGGAATTCAATGGAATGGAATGGAATGGAATGGAATGGAATGGAATGGAATGGAATGGAATTCTATGGAATGGAACGGAATGGATTGGAATGGAATGGAATAGAATGGAATCAACCCGAGTAGAACGGAACGGAACACAACGGAACGGAACGGAACGCAACGGAACGGAACGGAACGGAACGGAACGGAATGGAATGGAATGGAACGGAATTCAGTGGAATGGAATGGAATGGAATGGAATTCTATGGAATGGAATGGAATGGAATGGAATGGAATTCCATGGAATGGAATGGAATGGAATGGAATGGAATGGAATGGAATTCAATGGAATGGAATGGAGTGGAATGGAATGGAATCGAATGGAATTGAATGGAATCGAATGGAATCAAATGGGATCGAATGGAATGGAATGGAATAGAATGGAATCAACCCGAGTAGAACGGAATGGAATGGAATGGAATGGAATGGGATGGAATGGAATGGAATGGAATGGAATGGAATGGAATTCAATGGAATGGAATGGAATGGAATGGAATGGAATGGAATGGAATTCAATGGAATGGAATGGAACGGAATGGAATGGAATGGAATGGAATGGAATGGAATGGAATGGAATGGAATGGAATGGAATTCCATGGAATGGAATGGAAAGGAATGGAATTCCATGGAATGGAATGGAATGGAATGGAATGGAATGGAATGGAATGGAATGGAATGGAATGGAATAGAATGGAATCAACCTGAGTAGAACGGAATGGAATGGAATGGAATGTAATGGAATGGAATGGAATGGAATGGAATGGAATGGAATGGAATGGAATGTACCAAAGTAGAACGGAAAGGAATGGAATGGAATGGAATGGAATGGAATGGAATGGAATGGAACGGAATGTACCCGAGTAGAACGGAATGGAATGGAATGGAATGGATTGGAATGGAATGGAATGGAATGGAATGGAATGTAACCGAGTAGAACGGAATGGAATGTAATTGAATGGAATGTTACTGAGTTGAACGGAACGGAATGGAATGGAATGGAATGGAATGGAATGGACTGGAATGGAATTGAGTGCAATGCAATGCAATGGAATGCAATGGAATGGAAAGGAATGGAATGGAATGAAATGGAATCTACCCGAGTAGAACGGAATGGAATGGAATTGAATGGAATGTAACCGAGTAGAACGGAACGGAATGGAATGGAATGGAATGGAATGCAATGGAATGGAATGGAATGGAATGGAATGGAATGGAATGGAATGGAATGGACACCAGTAGAATGGAATGGAATGGAATGGAATGGAATGGAATGGAATGGAATGGAATGGAATGGAATGGAATGGAATGGAATGGAATCTACCCGAGTAGAACGGAATGGAACGGATTGGAATGGAATGGAATGGACAGGAGCAGAACGGAATGGAATGCAATGGAATGGAATGGAATGTACCCGAGCAGAACGGAATGGAATGAAATGGAAATGGAAAGGGAATGGAAATGGAACGGGAATGGAAATGGAACGGGAACGGAAATGGAACGGGAATGGAAATGGAACGGGAACGGAAACGGAACGAGAACGGAAATGGAACGGGAACGGAAACGGAACGGGAACGGAAATGGAACGGGAAGGTAAATGGAACGGGAAGGGAAATGGAACGGGAACGGAAACGGAACGAGAACGGAAATGGAACGGGAACGGAAACGGAACGGGAACGGAAATGGAACGGGAATGGTAACGGAACGGGAATGGAAATGGAACGGGAATGGAAAAGGAACGGGAATGGAAATGGATCGGGAATGGAAATGGAACGGGAATGGTAATGGAACTGGAATGGAAATGGAACGGGAATGGAAAAGAAACGGGAATGGAAATGGAACGGGAATGGAAATGGAATGGGAATGGAAATGGAATGGAATGGAATGGAATGGAATGTACCGGAGTGGAGTGGAGTGGAGTGGAGTGGAGTAGAGTGCACTGGAACGGAATGGAATGGAATGGAATGGAATGGAACGGAACGGAATGTACCCGAGAAGCACGGAATGGAATGGAATGGAATGGAATGGAATGGAATGGAATGTACCGGAGTGGAGTGGAGTGGAATGGAGTGGAGTGGAGTGGAGTGGAGTGGAATGGAATGGAATGGAATGGAATGGAATGGAATGGAATGGAATGGAATGGAATGCAATGGAATGCAATGGAATGGAAAGGAATGGAATGGAATGGAATGGAATGGAATGGAATAGAATGGAATGGAATGGACACCAGTAGAATGGAATGGAATGGAATGGAATGGAATGGAATGGAATGGAATGGAATGGAATTCAATGGAATGGAATGGAATGGAATGGAATTCAATGGAATGGAATGGAATGGAATGGAATGGAATTCAATGGAATGGAATGGAATGGAATGGAATGGAATGGAATGGAATGGAATGGAATGGAATGGAATTCCATGGAATGGAATGGAATGGAATGGAATTCCATGGAATGGAATGGAATGGAATGGAATTCAATGGAATGGAATGGAATGGAATCGAATGGAATGGAATGGAATGGAATGGAATGGAATGGAATGGAATAGAATGGAATCAACCTGAGTAGAACGCAATGGAATGGAATGGAATGGAATGGAATGGAATGGAATGGAATGGAATGGAATGGAATGTACCAAAGTAGAACGGAAAGGAATGGAATGGAATGGAATGGAATGGAATGGAATGGAACGGAATGTACCCGAGTAGAACGGAATGGAATGGAATGGAATGGATTGGAATGGAATGGAATGGAATGGAATGGAATGTAACCGAGTAGAACGGAATGGAATGTAATTGAATGGAATGTAACTGAGTTGAACGGAACGGAATGGAATGGAATGGAATGGAATGGAATGGAATGGAATGGAATGGAATTGAGTGCAATGCAATGCAATGGAATGCAATGGAATGGAAAGGAATGGAATGGAATGGAATGGAATGGAATGGAATGGAATGGAATGGAATTCCATGGAATGGAATGGAAAGGAATGGAATTCCATGGAATGGAATGGAATGGAATGGAATGGAATGGAATGGAATGGAATGGAATGGAATGGAATAGAATGGAATCAACCTGAGTAGAACGGAATGGAATGGAATGGAATGTAATGGAATGGAATGGAATGGAATGGAATGGAATGGAATGGAATGGAATGGAATGTACCAAAGTAGAACGGAAAGGAATGGAATGGAATGGAATGGAATGGAATGGAACGGAATGTACCCGAGTAGAACGGAATGGAATGGAATGGAATGGATTGGAATGGAATGGAATGGAATGGAATGGAATGTAACCGAGTAGAACGGAATGGAATGTAATTGAATGGAATGTTACTGAGTTGAACGGAACGGAATGGAATGGAATGGAATGGAATGGAATGGACTGGAATGGAATTGAGTGCAATGCAATGCAATGGAATGCAATGGAATGGAAAGGAATGGAATGGAATGGAATGGAATCTACCCGAGTAGAACGGAATGGAATGGAATTGAATGGAATGTAACCGAGTAGAACGGAACGGAATGGAATGGAATGGAATGGAATGCAATGGAATGGAATGGAATGGAATGGAATGGAATGGAATGGAATGGAATGGACACCAGTAGAATGGAATGGAATGGAATGGAATGGAATGGAATGGAATGGAATGGAATGGAATGGAATGGAATGGAATGGAATGGAATCTACCCGAGTAGAACGGAATGGAACGGATTGGAATGGAATGGAATGGACAGGAGCAGAACGGAATGGAATGCAATGGAATGGAATGGAATGTACCCGAGCAGAACGGAATGGAATGAAATGGAAATGGAAAGGGAATGGAAATGGAACGGGAATGGAAATGGAACGGGAACGGAAATGGAACGGGAATGGAAATGGAACGGGAACGGAAACGGAACGAGAACGGAAATGGAACGGGAACGGAAACGGAACGGGAACGGAAATGGAACGGGAAGGTAAATGGAACGGGAAGGGAAATGGAACGGGAACGGAAACGGAACGAGAACGGAAATGGAACGGGAACGGAAACGGAACGGGAACGGAAATGGAACGGGAATGGTAACGGAACGGGAATGGAAATGGAACGGGAATGGAAAAGGAACGGGAATGGAAATGGATCGGGAATGGAAATGGAACGGGAATGGTAATGGAACTGGAATGGAAATGGAACGGGAATGGAAAAGAAACGGGAATGGAAATGGAACGGGAATGGAAATGGAATGGGAATGGAAATGGAATGGAATGGAATGGAATGGAATGTACCGGAGTGGAGTGGAGTGGAGTGGAGTGGAGTAGAGTGCACTGGAACGGAATGGAATGGAATGGAATGGAATGGAACGGAACGGAATGTACCCGAGAAGCACGGAATGGAATGGAATGGAATGGAATGGAATGGAATGGAATGTACCGGAGTGGAGTGGAGTGGAATGGAGTGGAGTGGAGTGGAGTGGAGTGGAATGGAATGGAATGGAATGGAATGGAATGGAATGGAATGGAATGGAATGGAATGCAATGGAATGCAATGGAATGGAAAGGAATGGAATGGAATGGAATGGAATGGAATGGAATAGAATGGAATGGAATGGACACCAGTAGAATGGAATGGAATGGAATGGAATGGAATGGAATGGAATGGAATGGAATGGAATTCAATGGAATGGAATGGAATGGAATGGAATTCAATGGAATGGAATGGAATGGAATGGAATGGAATTCAATGGAATGGAATGGAATGGAATGGAATGGAATGGAATGGAATGGAATGGAATGGAATGGAATTCCATGGAATGGAATGGAATGGAATGGAATTCCATGGAATGGAATGGAATGGAATGGAATTCCATGGAATGGAATGGAATGGAATGGAATTCAATGGAATGGAATGGAATGGAATCGAATGGAATGGAATGGAATGGAATGGAATGGAATGGAATGGAATAGAATGGAATCAACCTGAGTAGAACGCAATGGAATGGAATGGAATGGAATGGAATGGAATGGAATGGAATGGAATGGAATGGAATGGAATGGAATGTACCAAAGTAGAACGGAAAGGAATGGAATGGAATGGAATGGAATGGAATGGAATGGAACGGAATGTACCCGAGTAGAACGGAATGGAATGGAATGGAATGGATTGGAATGGAATGGAATGGAATGGAATGGAATGTAACCGAGTAGAACGGAATGGAATGTAATTGAATGGAATGTAACTGAGTTGAACGGAACGGAATGGAATGGAATGGAATGGAATGGAATGGAATGGAATGGAATTGAGTGCAATGCAATGCAATGGAATGCAATGGAATGGAAAGGAATGGAATGGAATGGAATGGAATCTACCCGAGTAGAACGGAATGGAATGGAATTGAATGGAATGTAACCGAGTAGAACGGAACGGAATGGAATGGAATGGAATGGAATGCAATGGAATGGAATGGAATGGAATGGAATGGAATGGAATGGAATGGAATGGACACCAGTAGAATGGAATGGAATGGAATGGAATGGAATGGAATGGAATGGAATGGAATGGAATGGAATGGAATCTACCCGAGTAGAACGGAATGGAACGGATTGGAATGGAATGGAATGGACAGGAGCAGAACGGAATGGAATGCAATGGAATGGAATGGAATGTACCCGAGCAGAACGGAGTGGAATGAAATGGAAATGGAAAGGGAATGGAAATGGAACGGGAATGGAAATGGAACGGGAACGGAAATGGAACGGGAATGGAAATGGAACGGGAACGGAAACGGAACGAGAACGGAAATGGAACGGGAACGGAAACGGAACGGGAACGGAAATGGAACGGGAAGGGAAATGGAACGGGAAGGGAAATGGAACGGGAACGGAAACGGAACGAGAACGGAAATGGAACGGGAACGGAAACGGAACGGGAACGGAAATGGAACGGGAATGGTAACGGAACGGGAATGGAAATGGAACGGGAATGGAAAAGGAACGGGAATGGAAATGGATCGGGAATGGAAATGGAACGGGAATGGTAATGGAACTGGAATGGAAATGGAACGGGAATGGAAAAGAAACGGGAATGGAAATGGAACGGGAATGGAAATGGAATGGGAATGGAAATGGAATGGAATGGAATGGAATGGAATGTACCGGAGTGGAGTGGAGTGGAGTGGAGTGGAGTAGAGTGCACTGGAACGGAATGGAATGGAATGGAATGGAATGGAACGGAACGGAATGTACCCGAGAAGCACGGAATGGAATGGAATGGAATGGAATGGAATGGAATGGAATGTACCGGAGTGGAGTGGAGTGAAATGGAGTGGAGTGGAGTGGAGTGGAGTGGAATGGAATGGAATGGAATGGAATGGAATGGAATGGAATGGAATGGAGTGCAATGGAATGCAATGGAATGGAAAGGAATGGAATGGAATGGAATGGAATGGAATGGAATAGAATGGAATGGAATGGACACCAGTAGAATGGAATGGAATGGAATGGAATGGAATGGAATGGAATGGAATGGAATGGAATGGAATTCAATGGAATGGAATGGAATGGAATGGAATTCAATGGAATGGAATGGAATGGAATGGAATGGAATGGAATGGAATGGAATGGAATAGAATGGAATGGAATGGACACCAGTAGAATGGAATGGAATGGAATGGAATGGAATGGAATGGAATGGAATGGAATGGAATGGAATGGAATTCAATGGAATGGAATGGAATGGAATGGAATTCAATGGAATGGAATGGAATGGAATGGAATTCAATGGAATGGAATGGAATGGAATGGAATTCAATGGAATGGAACGGAATGGATTGGAATGGAATGGAATAGAATGGAATCAACCCGAGTAGAACGGAACGGAACACAACGGAACGGAACGGAACGCAACGGAACGGAACGGAACGGAACGGAACGGAATGGAATGGAATGGAACGGAACTCAGTGGAATGGAATGGAATGGAATGGAATTCTATGGAATGGAATGGAATGGAATGGAATGGAATTCCATGGAATGGAATGGAATTCCATGGAATGGAATGGAATGGAATGGAATGGAATGGAATGGAATGGAATGGAATGGAATGGAATAGAATGGAATCAACACGAGTAGAATGGAATGGAATGGAATGGAATGGAATGGGATGGAATGGAATGGAATGGAATGGAATGGAATTCAATGGAATGGAATGGAATGGAATGGAATGGAATGGAATGGAATTCAATGGAATGGAATGGAACGGAATGGAATGGAATGGAATGGAATGGAATGGAATGGAATTCCATGGAATGGAATGGAATGGAATGGAATGGAATGGAATTCCATGGAATGGAATGGAATGGAATGGAATTCAATGGAATGGAATTCCATGGAATGGAATGGAATGGAATGGAATTCAATTGAATGGAAAGGAATGGAATCGAATGGAATGGAATGGAATGGAATGGAATGGAATGGAATGGAATAGAATGGAATCAACCTGAGTAGAACGGAATGGAATGGAATGGAATGTAATGGAATGGAATGGAATGGAATGGAATGGAATGGAATGGAATGTACCAAAGTAGAACGGAAAGGAATGGAATGGAATGGAATGGAATGGAATGGAATGGAACGGAATGTACCCGAGTAGAACGGAATGGAATGGAATGGAATGGATTGGAATGGAATGGAATGGAATTCCATGGAATGGAATGGAATGGAATGGAATGGAATGGAATGGAATGGAATGGAATTCAATGGAATGGAATGGAGTGGAATGGAATGGAATCGAATGGAGTTGAATGGAATCGAATGGAATCAAATGGGATCGAATGGAATGGAATGGAATAGAATGGAATCAACCCGAGTAGAACGGAATGGAATGGAATGGAATGGAATGGGATGGAATGGAATGGAATGGGATGGAATGGAATGGAATGGAATGGAATGGAATGGAATTCAATGGAATGGAATGGAATGGAATGGAACGGAATGGAATGGAATTCAATGGAATGGAATGGAACGGAATGGAATGGAATGGAATGGAATGGAATGGAATGGAATGGAATTCAATGGAATGGAATGGAATGGAATGGAATGGAATGGAATGGAATGGAATGGAATTCCATGGAATGGAATGGAATGGAATGGAATTCAATGGAATGGAATGGAATGGAATCGAATGGAATGGAATGGAATGGAATGGAATGGAATGGAATGGAATAGAATGGAATCAACCTGAGTAGAACGGAATGGAATGGAATGGAATGTAATGGAATGGAATGGAATGGAATGGAATGGAATGGAATGGAATGGAATGTACCAAAGTAGAACGGAAAGGAATGGAATGGAATGGAATGGAATGGAATGGAATGGAATGGAACGGAATGTACCCGAGTAGAACGGAATGGAATGGAATGGAATGGATTGGAATGGAATGGAATGGAATGGAATGGAATGTAACCGAGTAGAACGGAATGGAATGTAATTGAATGGAATGTAACTGAGTTGAACGGAACGGAATGGAATGGAATGGAATGGAATGGAATGGAATGGAATGGAATTGAGTGCAATGCAATGCAATGGAATGCAATGGAATGGAAAGGAATGGAATGGAATGGAATGGAATCTACCCGAGTAGAACGGAATGGAATGGAATTGAATGGAATGTAACCGAGTAGAACGGAACGGAATGGAATGGAATGGAATGGAATGCAATGGAATGGAATGGAATGGAATGGAATGGAATGGAATGGAATGGAATGGACACCAGTAGAATGGAATGGAATGGAATGGAATGGAATGGAATGGAATGGAATGGAATGGAATGGAATGGAATCTACCCGAGTAGAACGGAATGGAACGGATTGGAATGGAATGGAATGGACAGGAGCAGAACGGAATGGAATGCAATGGAATGGAATGGAATGTACCCGAGCAGAACGGAATGGAATGAAATGGAAATGGAAAGGGAATGGAAATGGAACGGGAATGGAAATGGAACGGGAACGGAAATGGAACGGGAATGGAAATGGAACGGGAACGGAAACGGAACGAGAACGGAAATGGAACGGGAACGGAAACGGAACGGGAACGGAAATGGAACGGGAAGGGAAATGGAACGGGAAGGGAAATGGAACGGGAACGGAAACGGAACGAGAACGGAAATGGAACGGGAACGGAAACGGAACGGGAACGGAAATGGAACGGGAATGGTAACGGAACGGGAATGGAAATGGAACGGGAATGGAAAAGGAACGGGAATGGAAATGGATCGGGAATGGAAATGGAACGGGAATGGTAATGGAACTGGAATGGAAATGGAACGGGAATGGAAAAGAAACGGGAATGGAAATGGAACGGGAATGGAAATGGAATGGGAATGGAAATGGAATGGAATGGAATGGAATGGAATGTACCGGAGTGGAGTGGAGTGGAGTGGAGTGGAGTAGAGTGCACTGGAACGGAATGGAATGGAATGGAATGGAATGGAACGGAACGGAATGTACCCGAGAAGCACGGAATGGAATGGAATGGAATGGAATGGAATGGAATGGAATGTACCGGAGTGGAGTGGAGTGGAATGGAGTGGAGTGGAGTGGAGTGGAGTGGAATGGAATGGAATGGAATGGAATGGAATGGAATGGAATGGAATGGAATGCAATGGAATGCAATGGAATGGAAAGGAATGGAATGGAATGGAATGGAATGGAATGGAATAGAATGGAATGGAATGGACACCAGTAGAATGGAATGGAATGGAATGGAATGGAATGGAATGGAATGGAATGGAATGGAATGGAATTCAATGGAATGGAATGGAATGGAATGGAATTCAATGGAATGGAATGGAATGGAATGGAATGGAATGGAATGGAATAGAATGGAATGGAATGGACACCAGTAGAATGGAATGGAATGGAATGGAATGGAATGGAATGGAATGGAATGGAATGGAATGGAATTCAATGGAATGGAATGGAATGGAATGGAATTCAATGGAATGGAATGGAATGGAATGGAATTCAATGGAATGGAATGGAATGGAATGGAATTCAATGGAATGGAACGGAATGGATTGGAATGGAATGGAATAGAATGGAATCAACCCGAGTAGAACGGAACGGAACACAACGGAACGGAACGGAACGCAACGGAACGGAACGGAACGGAACGGAACGGAATGGAATGGAATGGAACGGAACTCAGTGGAATGGAATGGAATGGAATGGAATTCTATGGAATGGAATGGAATGGAATGGAATGGAATTCCATGGAATGGAATGGAATGGAATGGAATGGAATGGAATTCCATGGAATGGAATGGAATGGAATGGAATGGAATGGAATGGAATGGAATAGAATGGAATCAACACGAGTAGAACGGAATGGAATGGAATGGAATGGAATGGAATGGGATGGGATGGAATGGAATGGAATGGAATGGAATGGAATGGAATGGAATTCAATGGAATGGAATGGAATGGAATGGAATGGAATGGAATGGAATGGAATGGAATGGAATTCAATGGAATGGAATGGAATGGAATGGAATGGAATGGAATGGAATGGAATGGAATTCAATGGAATGGAATGGAACGGAATGGAATTCAATGGAATGGAATGGAATGGAATGGAATGGAATTCAATGGAATGGAATGGAATGGAATGGAATGGAATGGAATGGAATTCAATGGAATGGAATGGAATGGAATGGAATGGAATCGAATGGAATCGAATGGAATCGAATGGAATCGAATGGAATCGAATGGAATGGAATGGAATGGAATGGAATAGAATGCAATCAACCCGAGTAGAATGGAATGGAATGGAATGGAATGGGATGTAATGGAATGGAATGGAATGGAATGGAATGGAATGGAATTCAAATGGAATGGAATGGAATGGAATTCTATGGAATGGAATGGAGTGGAATCGAATGGAATCGAATGGAATCGAATGGAATCGAATGGGATCGAATGGAATGGAATGGAATAGAATGGAATCAACCCGAGTAGAACGGAGCGGAACGCAACGGAACGGAACGGAACGGAACGGAACGGAAAGGAAAGGAATGGAATGGAATGGAACGGAATTCAAAGGAATGGAATGGAACAGAATGGAATTCAATGGAAAGGAATGGAATGGAATGGAATGGAATTCAATGGAATGGAATGGAATGGAATGGAATGGAATGGAACGGAATTCAATGGAATGGAATGGAATGGAATGGAATTCAATGGAATGGAATGGAATTCAATGGAATGGAATGGAATGGAATGGAATGGAATGGAATGGAATGGAATGGAATGGAATTCAATGGAATGGAATGGAATGGAATGGAATGGAATGGAATTCAATGGAATGGAATGGAGTGGAATCGAATGGAATCGAATGGAATCGAATGAGATCGAATGGAATGGAATGGAATAGAATGGAATCAACCCGAGTAGAACGGAATGGAATGGAATGGAATGGAATGGAATGGAATGGAATGGAATGGAATTCAATGGAATGGAAAGGAATGGAATGGAATGGAATGGAATGGAATGGAATCAACCCGAGTAGAACGGAACGGCACGCAACGGAACGGAACGGAACGGAACGGGACGGAACGGAACGGAATGGAATATAATGCAACGGAATTCAATGGAATGGAATGGAATGGAATGGAATTCAATGGAATCGGATGGAATCGAATGGAATCGATTGGAATCGAATGGAATCGAATAGAATGGAATGGAATAGAATTTAATCAACCCGAGTAGAACGGAACGGAACGCAACGGAACGGAACGGAACGGGACGGAACGGAACGGAATGGAATGGAATGGAACGGAATTCAATTGAATGGAATGGAATGGAATGGAATTCAATGGAATGGAATGGAATGGAATGGAATGGAATTCAATGGAATGGAATGGAATGGAATGGAATGGAATGGAATGGAATTCAATGGAATGGAACGGAGTGGAATGGAATGGAATCGAATGGAATTGAATGGAATCGAATGGAATCAAATGGGATCGAATGGAATGGAATGGAATAGAATGGAATCAACCCGAGTAGAACGGAATGGAATGGAATGGAATGGAATGGAATGGGATGGAATGGAATGGAATGGAATGGAATTGAATGGAATTCAATGGAATGGAATGGAATGGAATGGAATGGAATGGAATGGAATGGAATGGAATGGAATGGAATGGAATTCAATGGAATGGAATGGAATGGAATGGAATTCAATGGAATGGAATGGAATGGAATGGAATTCAATGGAATGGAATGGAATGGAATGGAATTCAATGGAATGGAACGGAATGGATTGGAATGGAATGGAATAGAATGGAATCAACCCGAGTAGAACGGAACGGAACACAACGGAACGGAACGGAACGCAACGGAACGGAACGGAACGGAACGGAACGGAATGGAATGGAATGGAACGGAACTCAGTGGAATGGAATGGAATGGAATGGAATTCTATGGAATGGAATGGAATGGAATGGAATGGAATTCCATGGAATGGAATGGAATGGAATGGAATGGAATGGAATTCCATGGAATGGAATGGAATGGAATGGAATGGAATGGAATGGAATGGAATAGAATGGAATCAACACGAGTAGAACGGAATGGAATGGAATGGAATGGAATGGAATGGGATGGGATGGAATGGAATGGAATGGAATGGAATGGAATGGAATGGAATTCAATGGAATGGAATGGAATGGAATGGAATGGAATGGAATGGAATGGAATGGAATGGAATTCAATGGAATGGAATGGAATGGAATGGAATGGAATGGAATGGAATGGAACGGGAATGGAAATGGCACGGGAACGGAAATGGAACGGGAATGGAAATGGAACGGGAACGGAAACGGAACGAGAACGGAAATGGAACGGGAACGGAAACGGAACGGGAACGGAAATGGAACGGGAATGGTAACGGAACGGGAATGGAAATGGAACGGGAATGGAAAAGGAACGGGAATGGAAATGGATCGGGAATGGAAATGGAACGGGAATGGTAATGGAACTGGAATGGAAATGGATCGGGAATGGAAAAGAAACGGGAATGGAAATGGAACGGGAATGGAAATGGAATGGGAATGGAAATGGAATGGAATGGAATGGAATGGAATGGAATGGAATGGAATGGAATGTACCGGAGTGGAGTGGAGTGGAGTGGAGTGGAGTAGAGTGCACTGGAACGGAATGGAATGGAATGGAATGGAATGGAATGGAACGGAACGGAATGTACCCGAGAAGCACGGAATGGAATGGAATGGAATGGAATGGAATGGAATGGAATGTACCGGAGTGGAGTGGAGTGGAATGGAGTGGAGTGGAGTGGAGTGGAGTGGAATGGAATGGAATGGAACGGAATGGAATGGAATGGAATGCAATGGAATGCAATGGAATGGAAGGGAATGGAATGGAATGGAATGGAATGGAATGGAATGGAATGGAATGGAATGGACACCAGTAGAATGGAATAGAATGGAATGGAATGGAATGGAATGGAATGGAATGGAATGGAATGGAATTCAATGGAATGGAATGGAATGGAATGGAATTCTATGGAATGGAATGGAATGGAATGGAATTCAATGGAATGGAATGGAATGGAATGGAATTCTATGGAATGGAATGGAGTGGAATCGAATGGAATCGAATGGAATCGAATGGAATGGAATGGAATAGAATGGAATCAACCCGAGTAGAACGGAACGGAACGCAACGGAACGGAACGGAACGGAACGGGACGGAAAGGAACGGAATGGAATGGAATGGAACGGAATTCCATGGAATGGAATAGAATGGAATGGAATTCAATGGAATGGAATGGAATGGAATGGAATGGAATGCAATGGAATTCAATGGAATGGAATGGAATGGAATGGAATGGAATGGAATGGAATAGAATGGAATCAACCCGAGTAGAACGGAACGGAACACAACGGAATGGAACGGAACGCAACGGAACGGAACGGAACGGAACGGAACGGAATGGAATGGAATGGAACGGAATTCAGTGGAATGGAATGGAATGGAATGGAATTCTATGGAATGGAATGGAATGGAATGGAATGGAATGGAATTCCATGGAATGGAATGGAATGGAATGGAATGGAATGGAATGGAATGGAATTCAATGGAATGGAATGGAGTGGAATGGAATGGAATCGAATGGAATTGAATGGAATCGAATGGAATCAAATGGGATCGAATGGAATGGAATGGAACAGAATGGAATCAACCCGAGTAGAACGGAATGGAATGGAATGGAATGGAATGGGATGGAATGGAATGGAATGGAATGGAATGGAATGGAATGGAATTCAATGGAATGGAATGGAATGGAATGGAATGGAATGGAATGGAATGGAATGGAATGGAATGGAATTCAATGGAATGGAATGGAACGGAATGGAATTCAATGGAATGGAATGGAATGGAATGGAATGGAATTCAATGGAATGGAATGGAATGGAATGGAATGGAATTCCATGGAATGGAATGGAATGGAATGGAATGGAATGGAATGGAATGGAATAGAATGGAATCAACACGAGTAGAACGGAATGGAATGGAATGGAATGGAATGGAATGGAATGGGATGGAATGGAATGGAATGGAATGGAATGGAATGGAATTCAATGGAATGGAATGGAATGGAATGGAATGGAATGGAATGGAATGGAATGGAATTCAATGGAATGGAATGGAACGGAATGGAATTCAATGGAATGGAATGGAATGGAATGGAATGGAATTCAATGGAATGGAATGGAATGGAATGGAATGGAATGGAATGGAATGGAATTCCAAGGAATGGAATGGAATGGAATGGAATTCAATGGAATGGAATGGAATGGAATCGATTGGAATGGAATGGAATGGAATGGAATGGAATGGAATGGAATGGAATAGAATGGAATCAACCCGAGTAGAACGGAATGGAATGGAATGGAATGGAATGGAATAGAATGGAATGGAATGGAATGGAATGGAATGTACCAAAGTAGAACGGAATGGAATGGAATGGAATGGAATGGAATGGAATGGAATGGAATGGAATGGAATGGAATGTACCCGAGTAGAACGGAATGGAATGGAATGGAATGGATTGGAATGGAATGGAATGGAATGGAATGGAATGTAACCGAGTAGAACGGAATGGAATGTAATTGAATGGAATGTAACCGAGTTGAACGGAACGGAATGGAATGGAATGGAATGGAATGGAATGGAATGGAATGGAATGGAATGGAATGGAATTGAGTGCAATGCAATGCAATGGAATGCAATGGAATGGAAAGGAATGGAATGGAATGGAATGGAATGGAATCTACCCGAGTAGAACGGAATGGAATGGAATTGAATGGAATGTAACCGAGTAGAACGGAACGGAATGGAATGGAATGGAATGGAATGGAATGCAATGGAATGGAATGGAATGGAATGGAATGGAATGGAATGGAATGGACACCAGTAGAATGGAATGGAATGGAATGGAATGGAATGGAATGGAATGGAATGGAATGGAATGGAATGGAATGGAATGGAATCTACCCGAGTAGAACGGAATGGAACGGAATGGAATGGAATGGAATGGACAGGAGCAGAAAGGAATGGAATGCAATGGAATGGAATGGAATGTACCCGAGCAGAACGGAATGGAATGAAATGGAAATGGAAAGGGAATGGAAATGGAACGGGAATGAAAATGGAACGGGAACGGAAATGGAACGGGAATGGTAACGGAACGGGAACGGAAACGGAACGGGAACGGAAATGGAACGGGAATGGTAACGGAACGGGAATGGAAATGGAACGGGAATGGAAAAGGAACGGGAATGGAAATGGATCGGGAATGGAAATGGAACGGGAATGGTAATGGAACTGGAATGGAAATGGATCGGGAATGGAAAAGAAACGGGAATGGAAATGGAACGGGAATGGAAATGGAATGGGAATGGAAATGGAATGGAATGGAATGGAATGGAATGGAATGGAATGTACCGGAGTGGAGTGGAGTGGAGTGGAGTGGAGTAGAGTGCACTGGAACGGAATGGAATGGAATGGAATGGAATGGAACGGAACGGAATGTACCCGAGAAGCACGGAATGGAATGGAATGGAATGGAATGGAATGGAATGGAATGTACCGGAGTGGAGTGGAGTGGAATGGAGTGGAGTGGAGTGGAGTGGAGTGGAATGGAATGGAATGGAATGGAATGGAATCGAATGGAATGCAATGGAATGCAATGGAATGGAAAGGAATGGAATGGAATGGAATGGAATGGAATTCTATGGAATGGAATGGAATTCAATGGAATGGAATGGAATGGAATGGAATGGAATGGAATGGAATGGAATGGAATTCAATGGAATGGAATGGAATGGAATGGAATGGAATCGAATGGAATCGAATGGAATGGAATGGAATGGAATGGAATAGAATGGAATCAACCCGAGTAGAACGGAATGGAATGGAATGGAATGGAATGGGATGGAATGGAATGGAATGGAATGGAATGGAATGGAATTCAATGGAATGGAATGGAATGGAATGGAATGGAATGGAATGGAATTCAATGGAATGGAATGGAACGGAATGGAATGGAATGGAATGGAATGGAATGGAATGGAATGGAATGGAATGGAATGGAATTCCATGGAATGGAATGGAATGGAATGGAATTCCATGGAATGGAATGGAATGGAATGGAATGGAATGGAATGGAATGGAATGGAATGGAATAGAATGGAATCAACCTGAGTAGAACGGAATGGAATGGAATGGAATGTAATGGAATGGAATGGAATGGAATGGAATGGAATGGAATGGAATGGAATGTACCAAAGTAGAACGGAAAGGAATGGAATGGAATGGAATGGAATGGAATGGAATGGAATGGAACGGAATGTACCCGAGTAGAACGGAATGGAATGGAATGGAATGGATTGGAATGGAATGGAATGGAATGGAATGGAATGTAACCGAGTAGAACGGAATGGAATGTAATTGAATGGAATGTTACTGAGTTGAACGGAACGGAATGGAATGGAATGGAATGGAATGGAATGGACTGGAATGGAATTGAGTGCAATGCAATGCAATGGAATGCAATGGAATGGAAAGGAATGGAATGGAATGGAATGGAATCTACCCGAGTAGAACGGAATGGAATGGAATTGAATGGAATGTAACCGAGTAGAACGGAACGGAATGGAATGGAATGGAATGGAATGCAATGGAATGGAATGGAATGGAATGGAATGGAATGGAATGGAATGGAATGGACACCAGTAGAATGGAATGGAATGGAATGGAATGGAATGGAATGGAATGGAATGGAATGGAATGGAATGGAATGGAATGGAATGGAATCTACCCGAGTAGAACGGAATGGAACGGATTGGAATGGAATGGAATGGACAGGAGCAGAACGGAATGGAATGCAATGGAATGGAATGGAATGTACCCGAGCAGAACGGAATGGAATGAAATGGAAATGGAAAGGGAATGGAAATGGAACGGGAATGGAAATGGAACGGGAACGGAAATGGAACGGGAATGGAAATGGAACGGGAACGGAAACGGAACGAGAACGGAAATGGAACGGGAACGGAAACGGAACGGGAACGGAAATGGAACGGGAAGGTAAATGGAACGGGAAGGGAAATGGAACGGGAACGGAAACGGAACGAGAACGGAAATGGAACGGGAACGGAAACGGAACGGGAACGGAAATGGAACGGGAATGGTAACGGAACGGGAATGGAAATGGAACGGGAATGGAAAAGGAACGGGAATGGAAATGGATCGGGAATGGAAATGGAACGGGAATGGTAATGGAACTGGAATGGAAATGGAACGGGAATGGAAAAGAAACGGGAATGGAAATGGAACGGGAATGGAAATGGAATGGGAATGGAAATGGAATGGAATGGAATGGAATGGAATGTACCGGAGTGGAGTGGAGTGGAGTGGAGTGGAGTAGAGTGCACTGGAACGGAATGGAATGGAATGGAATGGAATGGAACGGAACGGAATGTACCCGAGAAGCACGGAATGGAATGGAATGGAATGGAATGGAATGGAATGGAATGTACCGGAGTGGAGTGGAGTGGAATGGAGTGGAGTGGAGTGGAGTGGAGTGGAATGGAATGGAATGGAATGGAATGGAATGGAATGGAATGGAATGGAATGGAATGCAATGGAATGCAATGGAATGGAAAGGAATGGAATGGAATGGAATGGAATGGAATGGAATAGAATGGAATGGAATGGACACCAGTAGAATGGAATGGAATGGAATGGAATGGAATGGAATGGAATGGAATTCAATGGAATGGAATGGAATGGAATGGAATGGAATTCAATGGAATGGAATGGAATGGAATGGAATGGAATGGAATGGAATGGAATGGAATGGAATTCCATGGAATGGAATGGAATGGAATGGAATTCCATGGAATGGAATGGAATGGAATGGAATTCAATGGAATGGAATGGAATGGAATCGAATGGAATGGAATGGAATGGAATGGAATGGAATGGAATGGAATAGAATGGAATCAACCTGAGTAGAACGCAATGGAATGGAATGGAATGGAATGGAATGGAATGGAATGGAATGGAATGGAATGGAATGTACCAAAGTAGAACGGAAAGGAATGGAATGGAATGGAATGGAATGGAATGGAATGGAACGGAATGTACCCGAGTAGAACGGAATGGAATGGAATGGAATGGATTGGAATGGAATGGAATGGAATGGAATGGAATGTAACCGAGTAGAACGGAATGGAATGTAATTGAATGGAATGTAACTGAGTTGAACGGAACGGAATGGAATGGAATGGAATGGAATGGAATGGAATGGAATGGAATTGAGTGCAATGCAATGCAATGGAATGCAATGGAATGGAAAGGAATGGAATGGAATGGAATGGAATCTACCCGAGTAGAACGGAATGGAATGGAATTGAATGGAATGTAACCGAGTAGAACGGAACGGAATGGAATGGAATGGAATGGAATGCAATGGAATGGAATGGAATGGAATGGAATGGAATGGAATGGAATGGACACCAGTAGAATGGAATGGAATGGAATGGAATGGAATGGAATGGAATGGAATGGAATGGAATGGAATGGAATCTACCCGAGTAGAACGGAATGGAACGGATTGGAATGGAATGGAATGGACAGGAGCAGAACGGAATGGAATGCAAAGGAATGGAATGGAATGTACCCGAGCAGAACGGAGTGGAATGAAATGGAAATGGAAAGGGAATGGAAATGGAACGGGAATGGAAATGGAACGGGAACGGAAATGGAACGGGAATGGAAATGGAACGGGAACGGAAACGGAACGAGAACGGAAATGGAACGGGAACGGAAACGGAACGGGAACGGAAATGGAACGGGAAGGGAAATGGAACGGGAAGGGAAATGGAACGGGAACGGAAACGGAACGAGAACGGAAATGGAACGGGAACGGAAACGGAACGGGAACGGAAATGGAACGGGAATGGTAACGGAACGGGAATGGAAATGGAACGGGAATGGAAAAGGAACGGGAATGGAAATGGATCGGGAATGGAAATGGAACGGGAATGGTAATGGAACTGGAATGGAAATGGAACGGGAATGGAAAAGAAACGGGAATGGAAATGGAACGGGAATGGAAATGGAATGGGAATGGAAATGGAATGGAATGGAATGGAATGGAATGTACCGGAGTGGAGTGGAGTGGAGTGGAGTGGAGTAGAGTGCACTGGAACGGAATGGAATGGAATGGAATGGAATGGAACGGAACGGAATGTACCCGAGAAGCACGGAATGGAATGGAATGGAATGGAATGGAATGGAATGGAATGTACCGGAGTGGAGTGGAGTGAAATGGAGTGGAGTGGAGTGGAGTGGAGTGGAATGGAATGGAATGGAATGGAATGGAATGGAATGGAATGGAATGGAGTGCAATGGAATGCAATGGAATGGAAAGGAATGGAATGGAATGGAATGGAATGGAATGGAATAGAATGGAATGGAATGGACACCAGTAGAATGGAATGGAATGGAATGGAATGGAATGGAATGGAATGGAATGGAATGGAATGGAATTCAATGGAATGGAATGGAATGGAATGGAATTCAATGGAATGGAATGGAATGGAATGGAATGGAATGGAATGGAATGGAATGGAATAGAATGGAATGGAATGGACACCAGTAGAATGGAATGGAATGGAATGGAATGGAATGGAATGGAATGGAATGGAATGGAATGGAATGGAATTCAATGGAATGGAATGGAATGGAATGGAATTCAATGGAATGGAATGGAATGGAATGGAATTCAATGGAATGGAATGGAATGGAATGGAATTCAATGGAATGGAACGGAATGGATTGGAATGGAATGGAATAGAATGGAATCAACCCGAGTAGAACGGAACGGAACACAACGGAACGGAACGGAACGCAACGGAACGGAACGGAACGGAACGGAACGGAATGGAATGGAATGGAACGGAACTCAGTGGAATGGAATGGAATGGAATGGAATTCTATGGAATGGAATGGAATGGAATGGAATGGAATTCCATGGAATGGAATGGAATTCCATGGAATGGAATGGAATGGAATGGAATGGAATGGAATGGAATGGAATGGAATGGAATGGAATAGAATGGAATCAACACGAGTAGAATGGAATGGAATGGAATGGAATGGAATGGGATGGAATGGAATGGAATGGAATGGAATGGAATGGAATGGAATTCAATGGAATGGAATGGAATGGAATGGAATGGAATGGAATGGAATTCAATGGAATGGAATGGAACGGAATGGAATGGAATGGAATGGAATGGAATGGAATGGAATTCCATGGAATGGAATGGAATGGAATGGAATGGAATGGAATTCCATGGAATGGAATGGAATGGAATGGAATTCAATGGAATGGAATTCCATGGAATGGAATGGAATGGAATGGAATTCAATTGAATGGAAAGGAATGGAATCGAATGGAATGGAATGGAATGGAATGGAATGGAATGGAATGGAATAGAATGGAATCAACCTGAGTAGAACGGAATGGAATGGAATGGAATGTAATGGAATGGAATGGAATGGAATGGAATGGAATGGAATGGAATGTACCAAAGTAGAACGGAAAGGAATGGAATGGAATGGAATGGAATGGAATGGAACGGAATGTACCCGAGTAGAACGGAATGGAATGGAATGGAATGGATTGGAATGGAATGGAATGGAATTCCATGGAATGGAATGGAATGGAATGGAATGGAATGGAATGGAATGGAATGGAATGGAATTCAATGGAATGGAATGGAGTGGAATGGAATGGAATCGAATGGAATTGAATGGAATCGAATGGAATCAAATGGGATCGAATGGAATGGAATGGAATAGAATGGAATCAACCCGAGTAGAACGGAATGGAATGGAATGGAATGGAATGGGATGGAATGGAATGGAATGGGATGGAATGGAATGGAATGGAATGGAATGGAATGGAATTCAATGGAATGGAATGGAATGGAATGGAACGGAATGGAATGGAATTCAATGGAATGGAATGGAACGGAATGGAATGGAATGGAATGGAATGGAATGGAATGGAATGGAATTCAATGGAATGGAATGGAATGGAATGGAATGGAATGGAATGGAATGGAATGGAATGGAATTCCATGGAATGGAATGGAATGGAATGGAATTCAATGGAATGGAATGGAATGGAATCGAATGGAATGGAATGGAATGGAATGGAATGGAATGGAATGGAATAGAATGGAATCAACCTGAGTAGAACGGAATGGAATGGAATGGAATGTAATGGAATGGAATGGAATGGAATGGAATGGAATGGAATGGAATGGAATGTACCAAAGTAGAACGGAAAGGAATGGAATGGAATGGAATGGAATGGAATGGAATGGAATGGAACGGAATGTACCCGAGTAGAACGGAATGGAATGGAATGGAATGGATTGGAATGGAATGGAATGGAATGGAATGGAATGTAACCGAGTAGAACGGAATGGAATGTAATTGAATGGAATGTAACTGAGTTGAACGGAACGGAATGGAATGGAATGGAATGGAATGGAATGGAATGGAATGGAATTGAGTGCAATGCAATGCAATGGAATGCAATGGAATGGAAAGGAATGGAATGGAATGGAATGGAATCTACCCGAGTAGAACGGAATGGAATGGAATTGAATGGAATGTAACCGAGTAGAACGGAACGGAATGGAATGGAATGGAATGGAATGCAATGGAATGGAATGGAATGGAATGGAATGGAATGGAATGGACACCAGTAGAATGGAATGGAATGGAATGGAATGGAATGGAATGGAATGGAATGGAATGGAATGGAATGGAATGGAATCTACCCGAGTAGAACGGAATGGAACGGATTGGAATGGAATGGAATGGACAGGAGCAGAACGGAATGGAATGCAATGGAATGGAATGGAATGTACCCGAGCAGAACGGAATGGAATGAAATGGAAATGGAAAGGGAATGGAAATGGAACGGGAATGGAAATGGAACGGGAACGGAAATGGAACGGGAATGGAAATGGAACGGGAACGGAAACGGAACGAGAACGGAAATGGAACGGGAACGGAAACGGAACGGGAACGGAAATGGAACGGGAAGGGAAATGGAACGGGAAGGGAAATGGAACGGGAACGGAAACGGAACGAGAACGGAAATGGAACGGGAACGGAAACGGAACGGGAACGGAAATGGAACGGGAATGGTAACGGAACGGGAATGGAAATGGAACGGGAATGGAAAAGGAACGGGAATGGAAATGGATCGGGAATGGAAATGGAACGGGAATGGTAATGGAACTGGAATGGAAATGGAACGGGAATGGAAAAGAAACGGGAATGGAAATGGAACGGGAATGGAAATGGAATGGGAATGGAAATGGAATGGAATGGAATGGAATGGAATGTACCGGAGTGGAGTGGAGTGGAGTGGAGTGGAGTAGAGTGCACTGGAACGGAATGGAATGGAATGGAATGGAATGGAACGGAACGGAATGTACCCGAGAAGCACGGAATGGAATGGAATGGAATGGAATGGAATGGAATGGAATGTACCGGAGTGGAGTGGAGTGGAATGGAGTGGAGTGGAGTGGAGTGGAGTGGAATGGAATGGAATGGAATGGAATGGAATGGAATGGAATGGAATGGAATGCAATGGAATGCAATGGAATGGAAAGGAATGGAATGGAATGGAATGGAATGGAATGGAATAGAATGGAATGGAATGGACACCAGTAGAATGGAATGGAATGGAATGGAATGGAATGGAATGGAATGGAATGGAATGGAATGGAATTCAATGGAATGGAATGGAATGGAATGGAATTCAATGGAATGGAATGGAATGGAATGGAATGGAATGGAATGGAATAGAATGGAATGGAATGGACACCAGTAGAATGGAATGGAATGGAATGGAATGGAATGGAATGGAATGGAATGGAATGGAATGGAATTCAATGGAATGGAATGGAATGGAATGGAATTCAATGGAATGGAATGGAATGGAATGGAATAGAATGGAATCAACCTGAGTAGAACGGAATGGAATGGAATGGAATGTAATGGAATGGAATGGAATGGAATGGAATGGAATTCAATGGAATGGAATGGAATGGAATGGAATGGAATGGAATGGAATAGAATGGAATGGAATGGACACCAGTAGAATGGAATGGAATGGAATGGAATGGAATGGAATGGAATGGAATGGAATGGAATGGAATTCAATGGAATGGAATGGAATGGAATGGAATTCAATGGAATGGAATGGAATGGAATGGAATTCAATGGAATGGAATGGAATGGAATGGAATTCAATGGAATGGAACGGAATGGATTGGAATGGAATGGAATAGAATGGAATCAACCCGAGTAGAACGGAACGGAACACAACGGAACGGAACGGAACGCAACGGAACGGAACGGAACGGAACGGAACGGAATGGAATGGAATGGAACGGAACTCAGTGGAATGGAATGGAATGGAATGGAATTCTATGGAATGGAATGGAATGGAATGGAATGGAATTCCATGGAATGGAATGGAATGGAATGGAATGGAATGGAATTCCATGGAATGGAATGGAATGGAATGGAATGGAATGGAATGGAATGGAATAGAATGGAATCAACACGAGTAGAACGGAATGGAATGGAATGGAATGGAATGGAATGGGATGGGATGGAATGGAATGGAATGGAATGGAATGGAATGGAATGGAATTCAATGGAATGGAATGGAATGGAATGGAATGGAATGGAATGGAATGGAATGGAATGGAATTCAATGGAATGGAATGGAATGGAATGGAATGGAATGGAATGGAATGGAATTCAATGGAATGGAATGGAACGGAATGGAATTCAATGGAATGGAATGGAATGGAATGGAATGGAATTCAATGGAATGGAATGGAATGGAATGGAATGGAATGGAATGGAATTCAATGGAATGGAATGGAATGGAATGGAATGGAATCGAATGGAATCGAATGGAATCGAATGGAATCGAATGGAATCGAATGGAATGGAATGGAATGGAATGGAATAGAATGCAATCAACCCGAGTAGAATGGAATGGAATGGAATGGAATGGGATGTAATGGAATGGAATGGAATGGAATGGAATGGAATGGAATTCAAATGGAATGGAATGGAATGGAATTCTATGGAATGGAATGGAGTGGAATCGAATGGAATCGAATGGAATCGAATGGAATCGAATGGGATCGAATGGAATGGAATGGAATAGAATGGAATCAACCCGAGTAGAACGGAGCGGAACGCAACGGAACGGAACGGAACGGAACGGAACGGAAAGGAAAGGAATGGAATGGAATGGAACGGAATTCAAAGGAATGGAATGGAACAGAATGGAATTCAATGGAAAGGAATGGAATGGAATGGAATGGAATTCAATGGAATGGAATGGAATGGAATGGAATGGAATGGAACGGAATTCAATGGAATGGAATGGAATGGAATGGAATTCAATGGAATGGAATGGAATTCAATGGAATGGAATGGAATGGAATGGAATGGAATGGAATGGAATGGAATGGAATGGAATTCAATGGAATGGAATGGAATGGAATGGAATGGAATGGAATTCAATGGAATGGAATGGAGTGGAATCGAATGGAATCGAATGGAATCGAATGAGATCGAATGGAATGGAATGGAATAGAATGGAATCAACCCGAGTAGAACGGAATGGAATGGAATGGAATGGAATGGAATGGAATGGAATGGAATGGAATTCAATGGAATGGAAAGGAATGGAATGGAATGGAATGGAATGGAATGGAATCAACCCGAGTAGAACGGAACGGCACGCAACGGAACGGAACGGAACGGAACGGGACGGAACGGAACGGAATGGAATATAATGCAACGGAATTCAATGGAATGGAATGGAATGGAATGGAATTCAATGGAATCGAATGGAATCGAATGGAATCGATTGGAATCGAATGGAATCGAATAGAATGGAATGGAATAGAATTTAATCAACCCGAGTAGAACGGAACGGAACGCAACGGAACGGAACGGAACGGGACGGAACGGAACGGAATGGAATGGAATGGAACGGAATTCAATTGAATGGAATGGAATGGAATGGAATTCAATGGAATGGAATGGAATGGAATGGAATGGAATTCAATGGAATGGAATGGAATGGAATGGAATGGAATGGAATGGAATTCAATGGAATGGAACGGAGTGGAATGGAATGGAATCGAATGGAATTGAATGGAATCGAATGGAATCAAATGGGATCGAATGGAATGGAATGGAATAGAATGGAATCAACCCGAGTAGAACGGAATGGAATGGAATGGAATGGAATGGAATGGGATGGAATGGAATGGAATGGAATGGAATTGAATGGAATTCAATGGAATGGAATGGAATGGAATGGAATGGAATGGAATGGAATGGAATGGAATTCAATGGAATGGAATGGAACGGAATGGAATTCAATGGAATGGAATGGAATGGAATGGAATGGAATTCAATGGAATGGAATGGAATGGAATGGAATGGAATGGAATGGAATTCCAAGGAATGGAATGGAATGGAATGGAATTCAATGGAATGGAATGGAATGGAATCGATTGGAATGGAATGGAATGGAATGGAATGGAATGGAATGGAATGGAATGGAATAGAATGGAATCAACCCGAGTAGAACGGAATGGAATGGAATGGAATGTAATGGAATAGAATGGAATGGAATGGAATGGAATGGAATGTACCAAAGTAGAACGGAATGGAATGGAATGGAATGGAATGGAATGGAATGGAATGGAATGGAATGGAATGTACCCGAGTAGAACGGATTGGAATGGAATGGAATGGATTGGAATGGAATGGAATGGAATGGAATGGAATGTAACCGAGTAGAACGGAATGGAATGTAATTGAATGGAATGTAACCGAGTTGAACGGAACGGAATGGAATGGAATGGAATGGAATGGAATGGAATGGAATTGAGTGCAATGCAATGCAATGGAATGCAATGGAATGGAAAGGAATGGAATGGAATGGAATGGAATGGAATCTACCCGAGTAGAACGGAATGGAATGGAATTGAATGGAATGTAACCGAGTAGAACGGAACGGAATGGAATGGAATGGAATGGAATGCAATGGAATGGAATGGAATGGAATGGAATGGAATGGAATGGAATGGAATGGAATGGACACCAGTAGAATGGAATGGAATGGAATGGAATGGAATGGAATGGAATGGAATGGAATGGAATGGAATGGAATCTACCCGAGTAGAACGGAATGGAACGGAATGGAATGGAATGGAATGGACAGGAGCAGAACGGAATGGAATGCAATGGAATGGAATGGAATGTACCCGAGCAGAACGGAATGGAATGAAAAGGAAATGGAAAGGGAATGGAAATAGAACGGGAATGGAAATGGAACGGGAACGGAAATGGAACGGGAATGGAAATGGAACGGGAACGGAAATGGAACGGGAATGGAAATGGAACGGGAACGGAAACGGAACGAGAACGGAAATGGAACGGGAACGGAAACGGAACGGGAACGGAAATGGAACGGGAATGGTAACGGAACGGGAATGGAAATGGAACGGGAATGGAAAAGGAACGGGAATGGAAATGGATCGGGAATGGAAATGGAACGGGAATGGTAATGGAACTGGAATGGAAATGGATCGGGAATGGAAAAGAAACGGGAATGGAAATGGAACGGGAATGGAAATGGAATGGGAATGGAAATGGAATGGAATGGAATGGAATGGAATGGAATGGAATGGAATGGAATGTACCGGAGTGGAGTGGAGTGGAGTGGAGTGGAGTAGAGTGCACTGGAACGGAATGGAATGGAATGGAATGGAATGGAATGGAACGGAACGGAATGTACCCGAGAAGCACGGAATGGAATGGAATGGAATGGAATGGAATGGAATGGAATGTACCGGAGTGGAGTGGAGTGGAATGGAGTGGAGTGGAGTGGAGTGGAGTGGAATGGAATGGAATGGAACGGAATGGAATGGAATGGAATGCAATGGAATGCAATGGAATGGAAGGGAATGGAATGGAATGGAATGGAATGGAATGGAATGGAATGGAATGGAATGGACACCAGTAGAATGGAATAGAATGGAATGGAATGGAATGGAATGGAATGGAATGGAATGGAATGGAATTCAATGGAATGGAATGGAATGGAATGGAATTCTATGGAATGGAATGGAATGGAATGGAATTCAATGGAATGGAATGGAATGGAATGGAATTCTATGGAATGGAATGGAGTGGAATCGAATGGAATCGAATGGAATCGAATGGAATGGAATGGAATAGAATGGAATCAACCCGAGTAGAACGGAACGGAACGCAACGGAACGGAACGGAACGGAACGGGACGGAAAGGAACGGAATGGAATGGAATGGAACGGAATTCCATGGAATGGAATAGAATGGAATGGAATTCAATGGAATGGAATGGAATGGAATGGAATGGAATGCAATGGAATTCAATGGAATGGAATGGAATGGAATGGAATGGAATGGAATGGAATAGAATGGAATCAACCCGAGTAGAACGGAACGGAACACAACGGAATGGAACGGAACGCAACGGAACGGAACGGAACGGAACGGAACGGAATGGAATGGAATGGAACGGAATTCAGTGGAATGGAATGGAATGGAATGGAATTCTATGGAATGGAATGGAATGGAATGGAATGGAATGGAATTCCATGGAATGGAATGGAATGGAATGGAATGGAATGGAATGGAATGGAATTCAATGGAATGGAATGGAGTGGAATGGAATGGAATCGAATGGAATTGAATGGAATCGAATGGAATCAAATGGGATCGAATGGAATGGAATGGAACAGAATGGAATCAACCCGAGTAGAACGGAATGGAATGGAATGGAATGGAATGGGATGGAATGGAATGGAATGGAATGGAATGGAATGGAATGGAATTCAATGGAATGGAATGGAATGGAATGGAATGGAATGGAATGGAATGGAATGGAATGGAATGGAATTCAATGGAATGGAATGGAACGGAATGGAATTCAATGGAATGGAATGGAATGGAATGGAATGGAATTCAATGGAATGGAATGGAATGGAATGGAATGGAATTCCATGGAATGGAATGGAATGGAATGGAATGGAATGGAATGGAATGGAATAGAATGGAATCAACACGAGTAGAACGGAATGGAATGGAATGGAATGGAATGGAATGGAATGGGATGGAATGGAATGGAATGGAATGGAATGGAATGGAATTCAATGGAATGGAATGGAATGGAATGGAATGGAATGGAATGGAATGGAATGGAATTCAATGGAATGGAATGGAACGGAATGGAATTCAATGGAATGGAATGGAATGGAATGGAATGGAATTCAATGGAATGGAATGGAATGGAATGGAATGGAATGGAATGGAATGGAATTCCAAGGAATGGAATGGAATGGAATGGAATTCAATGGAATGGAATGGAATGGAATCGATTGGAATGGAATGGAATGGAATGGAATGGAATGGAATGGAATAGAATGGAATCAACCCGAGTAGAACGGAATGGAATGGAATGGAATGGAATGGAATAGAATGGAATGGAATGGAATGGAATGGAATGTACCAAAGTAGAACGGAATGGAATGGAATGGAATGGAATGGAATGGAATGGAATGGAATGGAATGGAATGGAATGTACCCGAGTAGAACGGAATGGAATGGAATGGAATGGATTGGAATGGAATGGAATGGAATGGAATGGAATGTAACCGAGTAGAACGGAATGGAATGTAATTGAATGGAATGTAACCGAGTTGAACGGAACGGAATGGAATGGAATGGAATGGAATGGAATGGAATGGAATGGAATGGAATGGAATGGAATTGAGTGCAATGCAATGCAATGGAATGCAATGGAATGGAAAGGAATGGAATGGAATGGAATGGAATGGAATCTACCCGAGTAGAACGGAATGGAATGGAATTGAATGGAATGTAACCGAGTAGAACGGAACGGAATGGAATGGAATGGAATGGAATGGAATGCAATGGAATGGAATGGAATGGAATGGAATGGAATGGAATGGAATGGACACCAGTAGAATGGAATGGAATGGAATGGAATGGAATGGAATGGAATGGAATGGAATGGAATGGAATGGAATGGAATCTACCCGAGTAGAACGGAATGGAACGGAATGGAATGGAATGGAATGGACAGGAGCAGAAAGGAATGGAATGCAATGGAATGGAATGGAATGTACCCGAGCAGAACGGAATGGAATGAAATGGAAATGGAAAGGGAATGGAAATGGAACGGGAATGAAAATGGAACGGGAACGGAAATGGAACGGGAATGGTAACGGAACGGGAACGGAAACGGAACGGGAACGGAAATGGAACGGGAATGGTAACGGAACGGGAATGGAAATGGAACGGGAATGGAAAAGGAACGGGAATGGAAATGGATCGGGAATGGAAATGGAACGGGAATGGTAATGGAACTGGAATGGAAATGGATCGGGAATGGAAATGGAATGGAATGGAATGGAATGGAATGGAATGGAATGTACCGGAGTGGAGTGGAGTGGAGTGGAGTGGAGTAGAGTGCACTGGAACGGAATGGAATGGAATGGAATGGAATGGAACGGAACGGAATGTACCCGAGAAGCACGGAATGGAATGGAATGGAATGGAATGGAATGGAATGGAATGTACCGGAGTGGAGTGGAGTGGAATGGAGTGGAGTGGAGTGGAGTGGAGTGGAATGGAATGGAATGGAATGGAATGGAATCGAATGGAATGCAATGGAATGCAATGGAATGGAAAGGAATGGAATGGAATGGAATGGAATGGAATTCTATGGAATGGAATGGAATTCAATGGAATGGAATGGAATGGAATGGAATGGAATGGAATGGAATGGAATGGAATTCAATGGAATGGAATGGAATGGAATGGAATGGAATTCAATGGAATGGAATGGAATGGAATGGAATGGAATCGAATGGAATCGAATGGAATCGAATGGAATCGAATGGAATCGAATGGAATGGAATGGAATGGAATGGAATAGAATGCAATCAACCCGAGTAGAATGGAATGGAATGGAATGGAATGGGATGTAATGGAATGGAATGGAATGGAATGGAATGGAATGGAATTCAAATGGAATGGAATGGAATGGAATTCTATGGAATGGAATGGAGTGGAATCGAATGGAATCGAATGGAATCGAATGGAATCGAATGGGATCGAATGGAATGGAATGGAATAGAATGGAATCAACCCGAGTAGAACGGAGCGGAACGCAACGGAACGGAACGGAACGGAACGGAACGGAAAGGAAAGGAATGGAATGGAATGGAACGGAATTCAAAGGAATGGAATGGAACAGAATGGAATTCAATGGAAAGGAATGGAATGGAATGGAATGGAATTCAATGGAATGGAATGGAATGGAATGGAATGGAATGGAATGGAACGGAATTCAATGGAATGGAATGGAATGGAATGGAATTCAATGGAATGGAATGGAATTCAATGGAATGGAATGGAATGGAATGGAATGGAATGGAATGGAATGGAATGGAATGGAATGGAATGGAATGGAATGGAATTCAATGGAATGGAATGGAGTGGAATCGAATGGAATCGAATGGAATCGAATGAGATCGAATGGAATGGAATGGAATAGAATGGAATCAACCCGAGTAGAACGGAATGGAATGGAATGGAATGGAATGGAATGGAATGGAATGGAATGGAATGGAATTCAATGGAATGGAATGGAATGGAATGGAATGGAATGGAATGGAATGGAATGGAATGGAATCAACCCGAGTAGAACGGAACGGCACGCAACGGAACGGAACGGAACGGAACGGGACGGAACGGAACGGAATGGAATATAATGCAACGGAATTCAATGGAATGGAATGGAATGGAATGGAATTCAATGGAATCGAATGGAATCGAATGGAATCGATTGGAATCGAATGGAATCGAATAGAATGGAATGGAATAGAATTTAATCAACCCGAGTAGAACGGAACGGAACGCAACGGAACGGAACGGAACGGGACGGAACGGAACGGAATGGAATGGAATGGAACGGAATTCAATTGAATGGAATGGAATGGAATGGAATTCAATGGAATGGAATGGAATGGAATGGAATGGAATTCAATGGAATGGAATGGAATGGAATGGAATGGAATGGAATGGAATGGAATGGAATTCAATGGAATGGAATGGAGTGGAATGGAATGGAATCGAATGGAATTGAATGGAATCGAATGGAATCAAATGGGATCGAATGGAATGGAATGGAATAGAATGGAATCAACCCGAGTAGAACGGAATGGAATGGAATGGAATGGAATGGAATGGGATGGAATGGAATGGAATGGAATGGAATTGAATGGAATTCAATGGAATGGAATGGAATGGAATGGAATGGAATGGAATGGAATGGAATGGAATGGAATTCAATGGAATGGAATGGAACGGAATGGAATTCAATGGAATGGAATGGAATGGAATGGAATGGAATTCAATGGAATGGAATGGAATGGAATGGAATGGAATGGAATTCCAAGGAATGGAATGGAATGGAATGGAATTCAATGGAATGGAATGGAATGGAATCGATAGGAATGGAATGGAATGGAATGGAATGGAATGGAATGGAATGGAATGGAATGGAATAGAATGGAATCAACCCGAGTAGAACGGAATGGAATGGAATGGAATGTAATGGAATAGAATGGAATGGAATGGAATGGAATGGAATGGAATGTACCAAAGTAGAACGGAATGGAATGGAATGGAATGGAATGGAATGGAATGGAATGGAATGGAATGGAATGTACCCGAGTAGAACGGAATGGAATGGAATGGAATGGATTGGAATGGAATGGAATGGAATGGAATGGAATGTAACCGAGTAGAACGGAATGGAATGTAATTGAATGGAATGTAACCGAGTTGAACGGAACGGAATGGAATGGAATGGAATGGAATGGAATGGAATGGAATGGAATGGAATTGAGTGCAATGCAATGCAATGGAATGCAATGGAATGGAAAGGAATGGAATGGAATGGAATGGAATGGAATCTACCCGAGTAGAACGGAATGGAATGGAATTGAATGGAATGTAACCGAGTAGAACGGAACGGAATGGAATGGAATGGAATGGAATGGAATGCAATGGAATGGAATGGAATGGAATGGAATGGAATGGAATGGAATGGAATGGAATGGACACCAGTAGAATGGAATGGAATGGAATGGAATGGAATTCAATGGAATGGAATGGAATGGAATCTACCCGAGTAGAACGGAATGGAACGGAATGGAATGGAATGGAATGGACAGGAGCAGAACGGAATGGAATGCAATGGAATGGAATGGAATGTACCCGAGCAGAACGGAATGGAATGAAAAGGAAATGGAAAGGGAATGGAAATAGAACGGGAATGGAAATGGAACGGGAACGGAAATGGAACGGGAATGGAAATGGAACGGGAACGGAAATGGAACGGGAATGGAAACGGAACGGGAACGGAAACGGAACGAGAACGGAAATGGAACGGGAACGGAAACGGAACGGGAACGGAAATGGAACGGGAATGGTAACGGAACGGGAATGGAAATGGAACGGGAATGGAAAAGGAACGGGAATGGAAATGGATCGGGAATGGAAATGGAACGGGAATGGTAATGGAACTGGAATGGAAATGGATCGGGAATGGAAAAGAAACGGGAATGGAAATGGAACGGGAATGGAAATGGAATGGGAATGGAAATGGAATGGAATGGAATGGAATGGAATGGAATGGAATGGAATGGAATGTACCGGAGTGGAGTGGAGTGGAGTGGAGTGTAGTAGAGTGCACTGGAACGGAATGGAATGGAATGGAATGGAATGGAACGGAACGGAATGTACCCGAGAAGCACGGAATGGAATGGAATGGAATGGAATGGAATGGAATGGAATGTACCGGAGTGGAGTGGAGTGGAATGGAGTGGAGTGGAGTGGAGTGGAGTGGAATGGAATGGAATGGAACGGAATGGAATGGAATGGAATGCAATGGAATGCAATGGAATGGAAAGGAATGGAATGGAATGGAATGGAATGGAATGGAATGGAATGGAATGGAATGGAATGGAATGGAATGGAATGGAATGGAATGGAATGGAATGGACACCAGTAGAATGGAATAGAATGGAATGGAATGGAATGGAATGGAATGGAATGGAATGGAATGGAATTCAATGGAATGGAATGGAATGGAATGGAATTCTATGGAATGGAATGGAATGGAATGGAATTCAATGGAATGGAATGGAATGGAATGGAATTCTATGGAATGGAATGGAGTGGAATCGAATGGAATCGAATGGAATCGAATGGAATGGAATGGAATAGAATAGAATCAACCCGAGTAGAACGGAACGGAACGCAACGGAACGGAACGGAACGGAACGGGACGGGACGGAAAGGAACGGAATGGAATGGAATGGAACGGAATTCCATGGAATGGAATGGAATGGAATGGAATTCAATGGAATGGAATGGAATGGAATGGAATGGAATGCAATGGAATTCAATGGAATGGAATGGAATGGAATGGAATGGAATGGAATTCAATGGAATGGAACGGAATGGATTGGAATGGAATGGAATAGAATGGAATCAACCCGAGTAGAACGGAACGGAACACAACGGAATGGAACGGAACCCAACGGACCGGAACGGAACGGAACGGAACGGAATGGAATGGAATGGAACGGAATTCAGTGGAATGGAATGGAATGGAATGGAATTCTATGGAATGGAATGGAATGGAATGGAATGGAATGGAATTCCATGGAATGGAATGGAATGGAATGGAATTCAATGGAATGGAATGGAGTGGAATGGAATGGAATCGAATGGAATTGAATGGAATCGAATGGAATCAAATGGGATCGAATGGAATGGAATGGAACAGAATGGAATCAACCCGAGTAGAACGGAATGGAATGGAATGGAATGGAATGGGATGGAATGGAATGGAATGGAATGGAATGGAATGGAATGGAATTCAATGGAATGGAATGGAATGGAATGGAATGGAATGGAATGGAATGGAATGGAATGGAATGGAATGGAATTCAATGGAATGGAATGGAACGGAATGGAATTCAATGGAATGGAATGGAATGGAATGGAATGGAATTCAATGGAATGGAATGGAATGGAATGGAATGGAATTCCATGGAATGGAATGGAATGGAATGGAATGGAATGGAATGGAATGGAATGGAATGGAATGGAATAGAATGGAATCAACACGAGTAGAACGGAATGGAATGGAATGGAATGGAATGGAATGGGATGGAATGGAATGGAATGGAATGGAATGGAATGGAATTCAATGGAATGGAATGGAATGGAATGGAATGGAATGGAATGGAATGGAATGGAATTCAATGGAATGGAATGGAACGGAATGGAATTCAATGGAATGGAATGGAATGGAATGGAATGGAATTCAATGGAATGGAATGGAATGGAATGGAATGGAATGGAATGGAATGGAATTCCAAGGAATGGAATGGAATGGAATGGAATTCAATGGAATGGAATGGAATGGAATCGATTGGAATGGAATGGAATGGAATGGAATGGAATGGAATAGAATGGAATCAACCCGAGTAGAACGGAATGGAATGGAATGGAATGGAATGGAATAGAATGGAATGGAATGGAATGGAATGGAATGGAATGTACCAAAGTAGAACGGAATGGAATGGAATGGAATGGAATGGAATGGAATGGAATGGAATGGAATGGAATGTACCCGAGTAGAACGGAATGGAATGGAATGGAATGGATTGGAATGGAATGGAATGGAATGGAATGGAATGTAACCGAGTAGAACGGAATGGAATGTAATTGAATGGAATGTAACCGAGTTGAACGGAACGGAATGGAATGGAATGGAATGGAATGGAATGGAATGGAATGGAATGGAATTGAGTGCAATGCAATGCAATGGAATGCAATGGAATGGAAAGGAATGGAATGGAATGGAATGGAATGGAATCTACCCGAGTAGAACGGAATGGAATGGAATTGAATGGAATGTAACCGAGTAGAACGGAACGGAATGGAATGGAATGGAATGGAATGGAATGCAATGGAATGGAATGGAATGGAATGGAATGGAATGGAATGGAATGGAATGGAATGGACACCAGTAGAATGGAATGGAATGGAATGGAATGGAATGGAATGGAATGGAATGGAATGGAATGGAATGGAATCTACCCGAGTAGAACGGAATGGAACGGAATGGAATGGAATGGAATGGACAGGAGCAGAACGGAATGGAATGCAATGGAATGGAATGGAATGTACCCGAGCAGAACGGAATGGAATGAAATGGAAATGGAAAGGGAATGGAAATAGAACGGGAATGGAAATGGAACGGGAACGGAAATGGAACGGGAAGGGAAATGGAACGGGAACGGAAATGGAACGGGAATGGAAATGGAACGGGAACGGAAACGGAACGAGAACGGAAATGGAACGGGAACGGAAACGGAACGGGAACGGAAATGGAACAGGAATGGTAACGGAACGGGAATGGAAATGGAACGGGAATGGAAAAGGAACGGGAATGGAAATGGATCGGGAATGGAAATGGAACGGGAATGGTAATGGAACTGGAATGGAAATGGATCGGGAATGGAAAAGAAACGGGAATGGAAATGGAACGGGAATGGAAATGGAATGGGAATGGAAATGGAATGGAATGGAATGGAATGGAATGGAATGGAATGGAATGGAATGTACCGGAGTGGAGTGGAGTGGAGTGGAGTGGAGTAGAGTGCACTGGAACGGAATGGAATGGAATGGAATGGAATGGAACGGAACGGAATGTACCCGAGAAGCACGGAATGGAATGGAATGGAATGGAATGGAATGGAATGGAATGGAATGTACCGGAGTGGAGTGGAGTGGAATGGAGTGGAGTGGAGTGGAGTGGAGTGGAATGGAATGGAATGGAATGGAATGGAATGGAATCGAATGGAATGCAATGGAATGCAATGGAATGGAAAGGAATGGAATGGAATGGAATGGAATGGAATTCTATGGAATGGAATGGAATTCAATGGAATGGAATGGAATGGAATGGAATGGAATGGAATGGAATGGAATGGAATGGAATGGAATTCAATGGAATGGAATGGAATGGAATGGAATGGAATTCAATGGAATGGAATGGAATGGAATGGAATGGAATGGAATGGAATCGAATGGAATCGAATGGAATCGAATGGAATCGAATGGAATCGAATGGAATGGAATGGAATGGAATGGAATAGAATGCAATCAACCCGAGTAGAATGGAATGGAATGGAATGGAATGGGATGTAATGGAATGGAATGGAATGGAATGGAATGGAATGGAATTCAAATGGAATGGAATGGAATGGAATTCTATGGAATGGAATGGAGTGGAATCGAATGGAATCGAATGGAATCGAATGGAATCGAATGGGATCGAATGGAATGGAATGGAATAGAATGGAATCAACCCGAGTAGAACGGAGCGGAACGCAACGGAACGGAACGGAACGGAACGGAACGGAAAGGAAAGGAATGGAATGGAATGGAACGGAATTCAAAGGAATGGAATGGAACAGAATGGAATTCAATGGAAAGGAATGGAATGGAATGGAATGGAATTCCATGGAATGGAATGGAATGGAATGGAATGGAATGGAACGGAATTCAATGGAATGGAATGGAATGGAATGGAATTCAATGGAATGGAATGGAATTCAATGGAATGGAATGGAATGGAATGGAATGGAATGGAATGGAATGGAATGGAATGGAATGGAATGGAATGGAATTCAATGGAATGGAATGGATTGGAATCGAATGGAATCGAATGGAATCGAATGAGATCGAATGGAATGGAATGGAATGGAATTGAATGGAATCAACCCGAGTAGAACGGAATGGAATGGAATGGAATGGAATGGAATGGAATGGAATGGAATGGAATTCAATGGAATGGAATGGAATGGAATGGAATGGAATGGAATGGAATGGAATCAACCCGAGTAGAACGGAACGGCACGCAACGGAACGGAACGGAACGGAACGGGACGGAACGGAACGGAATGGAATATAATGCAACGGAATTCAATGGAATGGAATGGAATGGAATGGAATTCAATGGAATCGAATGGAATCGAATGGAATCGATTGGAATCGAATGGAATCGAATAGAATGGAATGGAATAGAATTTAATCAACCCGAGTAGAACGGAACGGAACGCAACGGAACGGAACGGAACGGGACGGAACGGAACGGAATGGAATGGAATGGAACGGAATTCAATTGAATGGAATGGAATGGAATGGAATTCAATGGAATGGAATGGAATGGAATGGAATGGAATTCAATGGAATGGAATGGAATGGAATGGAATGGAATGGAATGGAATGGAATGGAATGGAATTCAATGGAATGGAATGGAGTGGAATGGAATGGAATCGAATGGAATTGAATGGAATCGAATGGAATCAAATGGGATCGAATGGAATGGAATGGAATAGAATGGAATCAACCCGAGTAGAACGGAATGGAATGGAATGGAATGGAATGGAATGGGATGGAATGGAATGGAATGGAATGGAATGGAATGGAATTCAATGGAATGGAATGGAATGGAATGGAATGGAATGGAATGGAATGGAATTCAATGGAATGGAATGGAACGGAATGGAATTCAATGGAATGGAATGGAATGGAATGGAATGGAATTCAATGGAATGCAATGGAATGGAAAGGAATGGAATGGAATGGAATGGAATGGAATTCTATGGAATGGAATGGAATTCAATGGAATGGAATGGAATGGAATGGAATGGAATGGAATGGAATGGAATGGAATGGAATTCAATGGAATGGAATGGAATGGAATGGAATGGAATTCAATGGAATGGAATGGAATGGAATGGAATGGAATGGAATGGAATCGAATGGAATCGAATGGAATCGAATGGAATCGAATGGAATCGAATGGAATGGAATGGAATGGAATGGAATAGAATGCAATCAACCCGAGTAGAATGGAATGGAATGGAATGGAATGGGATGTAATGGAATGGAATGGAATGGAATGGAATGGAATGGAATTCAAATGGAATGGAATGGAATGGAATTCTATGGAATGGAATGGAGTGGAATCGAATGGAATCGAATGGAATCGAATGGAATCGAATGGGATCGAATGGAATGGAATGGAATAGAATGGAATCAACCCGAGTAGAACGGAGCGGAACGCAACGGAACGGAACGGAACGGAACGGAACGGAAAGGAAAGGAATGGAATGGAATGGAACGGAATTCAAAGGAATGGAATGGAACAGAATGGAATTCAATGGAAAGGAATGGAATGGAATGGAATGGAATTCCATGGAATGGAATGGAATGGAATGGAATGGAATGGAACGGAATTCAATGGAATGGAATGGAATGGAATGGAATTCAATGGAATGGAATGGAATTCAATGGAATGGAATGGAATGGAATGGAATGGAATGGAATGGAATGGAATGGAATGGAATGGAATGGAATTCAATGGAATGGAATGGATTGGAATCGAATGGAATCGAATGGAATCGAATGAGATCGAATGGAATGGAATGGAATGGAATTGAATGGAATCAACCCGAGTAGAACGGAATGGAATGGAATGGAATGGAATGGAATGGAATGGAATGGAATGGAATTCAATGGAATGGAATGGAATGGAATGGAATGGAATGGAATGGAATGGAATCAACCCGAGTAGAACGGAACGGCACGCAACGGAACGGAACGGAACGGAACGGGACGGAACGGAACGGAATGGAATATAATGCAACGGAATTCAATGGAATGGAATGGAATGGAATGGAATTCAATGGAATCGAATGGAATCGAATGGAATCGATTGGAATCGAATGGAATCGAATAGAATGGAATGGAATAGAATTTAATCAACCCGAGTAGAACGGAACGGAACGCAACGGAACGGAACGGAACGGGACGGAACGGAACGGAATGGAATGGAATGGAACGGAATTCAATTGAATGGAATGGAATGGAATGGAATTCAATGGAATGGAATGGAATGGAATGGAATGGAATTCAATGGAATGGAATGGAATGGAATGGAATGGAATGGAATGGAATGGAATGGAATGGAATTCAATGGAATGGAATGGAGTGGAATGGAATGGAATCGAATGGAATTGAATGGAATCGAATGGAATCAAATGGGATCGAATGGAATGGAATGGAATAGAATGGAATCAACCCGAGTAGAACGGAATGGAATGGAATGGAATGGAATGGAATGGGATGGAATGGAATGGAATGGAATGGAATGGAATGGAATTCAATGGAATGGAATGGAATGGAATGGAATGGAATGGAATGGAATGGAATTCAATGGAATGGAATGGAACGGAATGGAATTCAATGGAATGGAATGGAATGGAATGGAATGGAATTCAATGGAATGGAATGGAATGGAATGGAATGGAATGGAATGGAATTCCAAGGAATGGAATGGAATGGAATGGAATTCAATGGAATGGAATGGAATGGAATCGATTGGAATGGAATGGAATGGAATGGAATGGAATGGAATGGAATGGAATGGAATGGAATAGAATGGAATCAACCCGAGTAGAACGGAATGGAATGGAATGGAATGTAATGGAATAGAATGGAATGGAATGGAATGGAATGGAATGGAATGTACCTAAGTAGAACGGAATGGAATGGAATGGAATGGAATGGAATGGAATGGAATGGAATGGAATGGAATGGAATGTACCCGAGTAGAACGGAATGGAATGGAATGGAATGGATTGGAATGGAATGGAATGGAATGGAATGGAATGTAACCGAGTAGAACGGAATGGAATGTAATTGAATGGAATGTAACCGAGTTGAACGGAACGGAATGGAATGGAATGGAATGGAATGGAATGGAATGGAATGGAATGGAATTGAGTGCAATGCAATGCAATGGAATGCAATGGAATGGAAAGGAATGGAATGGAATGGAATGGAATGGAATCTACCCGAGTAGAACGGAATGGAATGGAATTGAATGGAATGTAACCGAGTAGAACGGAACGGAATGGAATGGAATGGAATGGAATGGAATGCAATGGAATGGAATGGAATGGAATGGAATGGAATGGAATGGACACCAGTAGAATGGAATGGAATGGAATGGAATGGAATGGAATGGAATGGAATGGAATGGAATGGAATGGAATGGAATCTACCCGAGTAGAACGGAATGGAACGGAATGGAATGGAATGGAATGGACAGGAGCAGAACGGAATGGAATGCAATGGAATGGAATGGAATGTACCCGAGCAGAACGGAATGGAATGAAAAGGAAATGGAAAGGGAATGGAAATAGAACGGGAATGGAAATGGAACGGGAACGGAAATGGAACGGGAATGGAAATGGAACGGGAACGGAAATGGAACGGGAATGGAAATGGAACGGGAACGGAAACGGAACGAGAACGGAAATGGAACGGGAACGGAAACGGAACGGGAACGGAAATGGAACGGGAATGGTAACGGAACGGGAATGGAAATGGAACGGGAATGGAAAAGGAACGGGAATGGAAATGGATCGGGAATGGAAATGGAACGGGAATGGTAATGGAACTGGAATGGAAATGGATCGGGAATGGAAAAGAAACGGGAATGGAAATGGAACGGGAATGGAAATGGAATGGGAATGGAAATGGAATGGAATGGAATGGAATGGAATGGAATGGAATGGAATGTACCGGAGTGGAGGGGAGTGGAGTGGAGTGGAGTAGAGTGCACTGGAACGGAATGGAATGGAATGGAATGGAATGGAACGGAACGGAATGTACCCGAGAAGCACGGAATGGAATGGAATGGAATGGAATGGAATGGAATGGAATGTACCGGAGTGGAGTGGAGTGGAATGGAGTGGAGTGGAGTGGAGTGGAGTGGAATGGAATGGAATGGAACGGAATGGAATGGAATGGAATGCAATGGAATGCAATGGAATGGAAAGGAATGGAATGGAATGGAATGGAATGGAATGGAATGGAATGGAATGGAATGGAATGGACACCAGTAGAATGGAATAGAATGGAATGGAATGGAATGGAATGGAATGGAATGGAATGGAATTCAATGGAATGGAATGGAATGGAATGGAATTCTATGGAATGGAATGGAATGGAATGGAATTCAATGGAATGGAATGGAATGGAATGGAATTCTATGGAATGGAATGGAGTGGAATCGAATGGAATCGAATGGAATCGAATGGAATGGAATGGAATAGAATGGAATCAACCCGAGTAGAACGGAACGGAACGCAACGTAACGGAACGGAACGGAACGGGACGGAAAGGAACGGAATGGAATGGAATGGAACGGAATTCCATGGAATGGAATGGAATGCAATGGAATTCAATGGAATGGAATGGAATGGAATGGAATGGAATGGAATGGAATTCAATGGAATGGAACGGAATGGATTGGAATGGAATGGAATAGAATGGAATCAACCCGAGTAGAACGGAACGGAACACAACGGAATGGAACGGAACGCAACGGAACGGAACGGAACGGAACGGAACGGAATGGAATGGAATGGAACGGAATTCAGTGGAATGGAATGGAATGGAATGGAATTCTATGGAATGGAATGGAATGGAATGGAATGGAATGGAATGGAATTCCATGGAATGGAATGGAATGGAATGGAATGGAATGGAATGGAATTCAATGGAATGGAATGGAGTGGAATGGAATGGAATCGAATGGAATTGAATGGAATCGAATGGAATCAAATGGGATCGAATGGAATGGAATGGAATAGAATGGAATCAACCCGAGTAGAACGGAATGGAATGGAATGGAATGGAATGGGATGGAATGGAATGGAATGGAATGGAATGGAATGGAATTCAATGGAATGGAATGGAATGGAATGGAATGGAATGGAATGGAATGGAATGGAATGGAATTCAATGGAATGGAATGGAACGGAATGGAATTCAATGGAATGGAATGGAATGGAATGGAATGGAATTCAATGGAATGGAATGGAATGGAATGGAATGGAATGGAATGGAATTCCATGGAATGGAATCGAATGGAATGGAATGGAATGGAATGGAATGGAATGGAATGGAATGGAATGGAATAGAATGGAATCAACCTGAGTAGAACGGAATGGAATGGAATGGAATGGAATGGAATGGAATGGAATGGAATCGAATGGAATGGAATGTACCAAAGTAGAACGGAATGGAATGGAATGGAATGGAATGGAATGGAATGGAATGGAATGTACCCGAGTAGAACGGAATGGAATGGAATGGAATGGATTGGAATGGAATGGAATGGAATGGAATGGAATGTAACCGAGTAGAACGGAATGGAATGTAATTGAATGGAATGTAACCGAGTTGAACGGAACGGAATGGAATGGAATGGAATGGAATGGTATGGAATGGAATGGAATGGAATTGAGTGCAATGCAATGCAATGGAATGCAATGGAATGGAAAGGAATGGAATGGAATGGAATGGAATCTACCCGAGTAGAACGGAATGGAATGGAATTGAATGGAATGTAACCGAGTAGAACGGAACGGAATGGAATGGAATGGAATGGAATGCAATGGAATGGAATGGAATGGAATGGAATGGAATGGAATGGAATGGACACCAGTAGAATGGAATGGAATGGAATGGAATGGAATGGAATGGAATGGAATGGAATGGAATGGAATGGAATGGAATCTACCCGAGTAGAACGGAATGGAACGGATTGGAATGGAATGGAATGGACAGGAGCAGAACGGAATGGAATGCAATGGAATGGAATGGAATGTACCCGAGCAGAACGGAATGGAATGAAATGGAAATGGAAAGGGAATGGAAATGGAACGGGAATGGAAATGGAACGGGAACGGAAATGGAACGGGAATGGAAATGGAACGGGAACGGAAACGGAACGAGAACGGAAATGGAACGGGAACGGAAACGGAACGGGAACGGAAATGGAACGGGAATGGTAATGGAACGGGAATGGAAATGGAACGGGAATGGAAATGGAACGGGAATGGAAATGGATCGGGAATGGAAATGGAACGGGAATGGTAATGGAACTGGAATGGAAATGGAACGGGAATGGAAATGGATCGGGAATGGAAATGGAACGGGAATGGTAATGGAACTGGAATGGAAATGGAACGGGAATGGGAAAGAAACGGGAATGGAAATGGAACGGGAATGGAAATGGAATGGGAATGGAAATGGAATGGAATGGAATGGAATGGAATGGAATGGAATGTACCGGAGTGGAGTGGAGTGGAATGGAGTGGAGTGGAGTGGAGTGGAGTGGAATGGAATGGAATGGAATGGAATGGAATGGAATGGAATGGAATGGAATGCAATGGAATGCAATGGAATGGAAAGGAATGGAATGGAAAGGAATGGAATGGAATGGAATGGAATGGAATGGAATGGAATGGAATGGAATGGACACCAGTAGAATGGAATGGAATGGAATGGAATGGAATGGAATGGAATGGAATGGAATGGAATGGAATTCAATGGAATGGAATGGAGTGGAATGGAATGGAATCGAATGGAATTGAATGGAATCGAATGGAATCAAATGGGATCGAATGGAATGGAATGGAATAGAATGGAATCAACCCGAGTAGAACGGAATGGAATGGAATGGAATGGAATGGGATGGAATGGAATGGAATGGAATGGAATGGAATGGAATGGAATTCAATGGAATGGAATGGAATGGAATGGAATGGAATGGAATGGAATGGAATGGAATTCAATGGAATGGAATGGAACGGAATGGAATTCAATGGAATGGAATGGAATGGAATGGAATGGAATGGAATGGAATGTACCCGAGTAGAACGGAATGGAATGGAATGGAATGGATTGGAATGGAATGGAATGGAATGGAATGGAATGTAACCGAGTAGAACGGAATGGAATGTAATTGAATGGAATGTAACCGAGTTGAACGGAACGGAATGGAATGGAATGGAATGGAATGGAATGGAATGGAATGGAATGGAATTGAGTGCAATGCAATGCAATGGAATGCAATGGAATGGAAAGGAATGGAATGGAATGGAATGGAATCTACCCGAGTAGAACGGAATGGAATGGAATTGAATGGAATGTAACCGAGTAGAACGGAACGGAATGGAATGGAATGGAATGGAATGGAATGCAATGGAATGGAATGGAATGGAATGGAATGGAATGGAATGGAATGTAACCGAGTAGAACGGAATGGAATGTAATTGAATGGAATGTAACCGAGTTGAACGGAACGGAATGGAATGGAATGGAATGGAATGGAATGGAATGGAATGGAATGGAATTGAGTGCAATGCAATGCAATGGAATGCAATGGAATGGAAAGGAATGGAATGGAATGGAATGGAATGGAATCTACCCGAGTAGAACGGAATGGAATGGAATTGAATGGAATGTAACCGAGTAGAACGGAACGGAATGGAATGGAATGCAATGGAATGGAATGCAATGGAATGGAATGGAATGGAATGGAATGGAATGGAATGGAATGGACACCAGTAGAATGGAATGGAATGGAATGGAATGGAATGGAATGGAATGGAATGGAATGGAATGGAATGGAATGGAATCTACCCTAGTAGAACGGAATGGAACGGAATGGAATGGAATGGAATGGACAGGAGCAGAACGGAATGGAATGCAATGGAATGGAATGGAATGTACCCGAGCAGAACGGAATGGAATGAAATGGAAATGGAAAGGGAATGGAAATAGAACGGGAATGGAAATGGAACGGGAACGGAAATGGAACGGGAATGGAAATGGAACGGGAACGGAAATGGAACGGGAAGGGAAATGGAACGGGAACGGAAACGGAACGAGAACGGAAATGGAACGGGAATGGTAACGGAACGGGAATGGAAATGGAACGGGAATGGAAAAGGAACGGGAATGGAAATGGATCGGGAATGGAAATGGAACGGGAATGGTAATGGAACTGGAATGGAAATGGAACGGGAATGGAAAAGAAACGGGAATGGAAATGGAACGGGAATGGAAATGGAATGGGAATGGAAATGGAATGGAATGGAATGGAATGGAATGGAATGGAATGTACCGGAGTGGAGTGGAGTGGAGTGGAGTGGAGTAGAGTGCACTGGAACGGAATGTAATGGAATGGAATGGAATGGAACGGAACGGAATGTACCGGAGTGGAGTGGAGTGCAATGGAGTGGAGTGGAGTGGAGTGGAGTGGAATGGAATGGAATGGAATGGAATGGAATGGAATGGAATGGAATGCAATGGAATGCAATGGAATGGAAAGGAATGGAATGGAATGGAATGGAATGGAATGGAATAGAATGGAATGGAATGGACACCAGTAGAATGGAATGGAATGGAATGGAATGGAATGGAATGGAATGGAATGGAATGGAATGGAATTCAATGGAATGGAATGGAATGGAATGGAATTCAATGGAATGGAATTCAATGGAATGGAATGGAATGGAATGGAATGGAATGGAATGGACACCAGTAGAATGGAATGGAATGGAATGGAATGGAATGGAATGGAATGGAATGGAATGTAATTCAATGGAATGGAATGGAATGGAATGGAATTCAATGGAATGGAATGGAATGGAATGGAATTCAATGGAATGGAATGGAATGGAATGGAATTCTATGGAATGGAATGGAGTGGAATCGAATGGAATCGAATGGAATCGAATGGAATGGAATGGAATAGAATGGAATCAACCCGAGTAGAACGGAACGGAACGCAACGGAACGGAACGGAACGGAACGGGACGGAAAGGAACGGAATGGAATGGAATGGAACGGAATTCCATGGAATGGAATGGAATGGAATGGAATGGAATGGAATGGAATGGAATGGAATGGAATTCAATGGAATGGAATGGAATGGAATGGAATGGAATGGAATGGAATTCAATGGAATGGAATGGAACGGAATGGAATGGAATGGAATGGAATGGAATGGAATGGAATGGAATGGAATGGAATGGAATGGAATGGAATGGAATGGAATGGAATTCCATGGAATGGAATGGAATGGAATCGAATGGAATGGAATGGAATGGAAGGGAATGGAATGGAATAGAATGGAATCAACCTGAGTAGAACGGAATGGAATGGAATGGAATGTAATGGAATGGAATGGAATGGAATGGAATGGAATGGAATGGAATGTACCAAAGTAGAACGGAAAGGAATGGAATGGAATGGAATGGAATGGAACGGAATGTACCCGAGTAGAACGGAATGGAATGGAATGGAATGGATTGGAATGGAATGGAATGGAATGGAATGGAATGTAACCGAGTAGAACGGAATGGAATGTAATTGAATGGAATGTTACTGAGTTGAACGGAACGGAATGGAATGGAATGGAATGGAATGGAATGGACTGGAATGGAATTGAGTGCAATGCAATGCAATGGAATGCAATGGAATGGAAAGGAATGGAATGGAATGGAATGGAATCTACCCGAGTAGAACGGAATGGAATGGAATTGAATGGAATGTAACCGAGTAGAACGGAACGGAATGGAATGGAATGGAATGGAATGCAATGGAATGGAATGGAATGGAATGGAATGGAATGGAATGGAATGGAATGGACACCAGTAGAATGGAATGGAATGGAATGGAATGGAATGGAATGGAATGGAATGGAATGGAATGGAATGGAATGGAATCTACCCGAGTAGAACGGAATGGAACGGATTGGAATGGAATGGAATGGACAGGAGCAGAACCGAATGGAATGCAATGGAATGGAATGGAATGTACCCGAGCAGAACGGAATGGAATGAAATGGAAATGGAAAGGGAATGGAAATGGAACGGGAATGGAAATGGAACGGGAACGGAAATGGAACGGGAATGGAAATGGAACGGGAACGGAAACGGAACGAGAACGGAAATGGAACGGGAACAGAAACGGAACGGGAACGGAAATGGAACGGGAAGGGAAATGGAATGGGAAGGGAAATGGAACGGGAACGGAAACGGAACGAGAACGGAAATGGAACGGGAACGGAAACGGAACGGGAACGGAAATGGAACGGGAATGGTAACGGAACGGGAATGGAAATGGAACGGGAATGGAAAAGGAACGGGAATGGAAATGGATCGGGAATGGAAATGGAACGGGAATGGTAATGGAACTGGAATGGAAATGGAACGGGAATGGAAAAGAAACGGGAATGGAAATGGAACGGGAATGGAAATGGAATGGGAATGGAAATGGAATGGAATGGAATGGAATGGAATGTACCGGAGTGGAGTGGAGTGGAGTGGAGTGGAGTAGAGTGCACTGGAACGGAATGGAATGGAATGGAATGGAATGGAACGGAACGGAATGTACCCGAGAAGCACGGAATGGAATGGAATGGAATGGAATGGAATGGAATGGAATGTACCGGAGTGGAGTGGAGTGGAATGGAGTGGAGTGGAGTGGAGTGGAGTGGAATGGAATGGAATATAATGGAATGGAATGGAATGGAATGGAATGGAATGGAATGGAATGCAATGGAATGCAATGGAATGGAAAGGAATGGAATGGAATGGAATGGAATGGAATGGAATAGAATGGAATGGAATGGACACCAGTAGAATGGAATGGAATGGAATGGAATGGAATGGAATGGAATGGAATGGAATGGAATGGAATTCAATGGAATGGAATGGAATGGAATGGAATTCAATGGAATGGAATGGAATGGAATGGAATGGAATTCAATGGAATGGAATGGAATTCCATGGAATGGAATGGAATGGAATGGAATGGAATTCAATGGAATGGAATGGAATGGAATGTAATTCAATGGAATGGAATGGAATGGAATGGAATGGAATGGAATGGAATGGAATGGAATTCCATGGAATGGAATGGAATGGAATGGAATTCAATGGAATGGAATGGAATGGAATCGAATGGAATGGAATGGAATGGAATGGAATGGAATGGAATAGAATGGAATCAACCTGAGTAGAACGCAATGGAATGGAATGGAATGTAATGGAATGGAATGGAATGGAATGGAATGGAATGGAATGTACCAAAGTAGAACGGAAAGGAATGGAATGGAATGGAATGGAATGGAATGGAATGGAACGGAATGTACCCGAGTAGAACGGAATGGAATGGAATGGAATGGATTGGAATGGAATGGAATGGAATGGAATGGAATGTAACCGAGTAGAACGGAATGGAATGTAATTGAATGGAATGTAACTGAGTTGAACGGAACGGAATGGAATGGAATGGAATGGAATGGAATGGAATGGAATTGAGTGCAATGCAATGCAATGGAATGCAATGGAATGGAAAGGAATGGAATGGAATGGAATGGAATCTACCCGAGTAGAACGGAATGGAATGGAATTGAATGGAATGTAACCGAGTAGAACGGAATGGAATGGAATGGAATGGAATGGAATGCAATGGAATGGAATGGAATGGAATGGAATGGAATGGAATGGACACCAGTAGAATGGAATGGAATGGAATGGAATGGAATGGAATGGAATGGAATGGAATGGAATGGAATGGAATGGAATGGAATCTACCCGAGTAGAACGGAATGGAACGGATTGGAATGGAATGGAATGGACAGGAGCAGAACGGAATGGAATGCAATGGAATGGAATGGAATGTACCCGAGCAGAACGGAATGGAATGAAATGGAAATGGAAAGGGAATGGAAATGGAACGGGAATGGAAATGGAACGGGAACGGAAACGGAACGAGAACGGAAATGGAACGGGAACGGAAACGGAACGGGAACGGAAATGGAACGGGAAGGGAAATGGAACGGGAAGGGAAATGGAACGGGAACGGAATCGGAACGAGAACGGAAATGGAACGGGAACGGAAACGGAACGGGAACGGAAATGGAACGGGAATGGTAACGGAACGGGAATGGAAATGGAACGGGAATGGAAAAGGAACGGGAATGGAAATGGATCGGGAATGGAAATGGAACGGGAATGGTAATGGAACTGGAATGGAAATGGAACGGGAATGGAAAAGAAACGGGAATGGAAATGGAACGGGAATGGAAATGGAATGGGAATGGAAATGGAATGGAATGGAATGGAATGGAATGTACCGGAGTGGAGTGGAGTGGAGTGGAGTGGAGTAGAGTGCACTGGAACGGAATGGAATGGAATGGAATGGAATGGAACGGAACGGAATGTACCCGAGAAGCACGGAATGGAATGGAATGGAATGGAATGGAATGGAATGGAATGTACCGGAGTGGAGTGGAGTGCAATGGAGTGGAGTGGAGTGGAGTGGAGTGGAATGGAATGGAATGGAATGGAATGGAATGGAATGGAATGGAATGGAATGGAATGGAGTGCAATGGAATGCAATGGAATGGAAAGGAATGGAATGGAATGGAATGGAATGGAATGGAATGGAATAGAATGGAATGGAATGGACACCAGTAGAATGGAATGGAATGGAATGGAATGGAATGGAATGGAATGGAATGGAATGGAATTCAATGGAATGGAATGGAATGGAATGGAATTCAATGGAATGGAATGGAATGGAATGGAATGGAATGGAATGGAATGGAATAGAATGGAATGGAATGGACACCAGTAGAATGGAATGGAATGGAATGGAATGGAATGGAATGGAATGGAATGGAATGGAATTCAATGGAATGGAATGGAATGGAATGGAATTCAATGGAATGGAATGGAATGGAATGGAATTCAATGGAATGGAATGGAATGGAATGGAATTCAATGGAATGGAACGGAATGGATTGGAATGGAATGGAATAGAATGGAATCAACCCGAGTAGAACGGAACGGAACACAACGGAACGGAACGGAACGCAACGGAACGGAACGGAACGGAACGGAACGGAATGGAATGGAATGGAACGGAACTCAGTGGAATGGAATGGAATGGAATGGAATTCTATGGAATGGAATGGAATGGAATGGAATGGAATTCCATGGAATGGAATGGAATGGAATGGAATGGAATGGAATGGAATGGAATTCAATGGAATGGAATGGAGTGGAATGGAATGGAATCGAATGGAATTGAATGGAATCGAATGGAATCAAATGGGATCGAATGGAATGGAATGGAATAGAATGGAATCAACCCGAGTAGAATGGAATGGAATGGAATGGAATGGAATGGGATGGAATGGAATGGAATGGAATGGAATGGAATGGAATTCAATGGAATGGAATGGAATGGAATGGAATGGAATTCAATGGAATGGAATGGAACGGAATGGAATGGAATGGAATGGAATGGAATGGAATGGAATTCAATGGAATGGAATGGAATGGAATGGAATGGAATGGAATGGAATGGAATGGAATGGAATTCCATGGAATGGAATGGAATGGAATGGAATTCAATGGAATGGAAAGGAATGGAATCGAATGGAATGGAATGGAATGGAATGGAATGGAATGGAATGGAATGGAATAGAATGGAATCAACCTGAGTAGAACGGAATGGAATGGAATGGAATGTAATGTAATGGAATGGAATGGAATGGAATGGAATGGAATGGAATGGAATGTACCAAAGTAGAACGGAAAGGAATTGAATGGAATGGAATGGAATGGAATGGAATGGAACGGAATGTACCCGAGTAGAACGGAATGGAATGGAATGGAATGGATTGGAATGGAATGGAATGGAATTCCATGGAATGGAATGGAATGGAATGGAATGGAATGGAATGGAATGGAATGGAATGGAATTCAATGGAATGGAATGGAGTGGAATGGAATGGAATCGAATGGAATTGAATGGAATCGAATGGAATCAAATGGGATCGAATGGAATGGAATGGAATAGAATGGAATCAACCCGAGTAGAACGGAATGGAATGGAATGGAATGGAATGGGATGGAATGGAATGGAATGGAATGGAATGGAATGGAATGGAATGGAATTCAATGGAATGGAATGGAATGGAATGTAATTCAATGGAATGGAATGGAATGGAATGGAATGGAATGGAATGGAATGGAATTCCATGGAATGGAATGGAATGGAATGGAATTCAATGGAATGGAATGGAATGGAATCGAATGGAATGGAATGGAATGGAATGGAATGGAATGGAATAGAATGGAATCAACCTGAGTAGAACGCAATGGAATGGAATGGAATGTAATGGAATGGAATGGAATGGAATGGAATGGAATGGAATGGAATGTACCAAAGTAGAACGGAAAGGAATGGAATGGAATGGAATGGAATGGAATGGAATGGAACGGAATGTACCCGAGTAGAACGGAATGGAATGGAATGGAATGGATTGGAATGGAATGGAATGGAATGGAATGGAATGTAACCGAGTAGAACGGAATGGAATGTAATTGAATGGAATGTAACTGAGTTGAACGGAACGGAATGGAATGGAATGGAATGGAATGGAATGGAATGGAATTGAGTGCAATGCAATGCAATGGAATGCAATGGAATGGAAAGGAATGGAATGGAATGGAATGGAATCTACCCGAGTAGAACGGAATGGAATGGAATTGAATGGAATGTAACCGAGTAGAACGGAATGGAATGGAATGGAATGGAATGGAATGCAATGGAATGGAATGGAATGGAATGGAATGGAATGGAATGGACACCAGTAGAATGGAATGGAATGGAATGGAATGGAATGGAATGGAATGGAATGGAATGGAATGGAATGGAATGGAATGGAATCTACCCGAGTAGAACGGAATGGAACGGATTGGAATGGAATGGAATGGACAGGAGCAGAACGGAATGGAATGCAATGGAATGGAATGGAATGTACCCGAGCAGAACGGAATGGAATGAAATGGAAATGGAAAGGGAATGGAAATGGAACGGGAATGGAAATGGAACGGGAACGGAAACGGAACGAGAACGGAAATGGAACGGGAACGGAAACGGAACGGGAACGGAAATGGAACGGGAAGGGAAATGGAACGGGAAGGGAAATGGAACGGGAACGGAATCGGAACGAGAACGGAAATGGAACGGGAACGGAAACGGAACGGGAACGGAAATGGAACGGGAATGGTAACGGAACGGGAATGGAAATGGAACGGGAATGGAAAAGGAACGGGAATGGAAATGGATCGGGAATGGAAATGGAACGGGAATGGTAATGGAACTGGAATGGAAATGGAACGGGAATGGAAAAGAAACGGGAATGGAAATGGAACGGGAATGGAAATGGAATGGGAATGGAAATGGAATGGAATGGAATGGAATGGAATGTACCGGAGTGGAGTGGAGTGGAGTGGAGTGGAGTAGAGTGCACTGGAACGGAATGGAATGGAATGGAATGGAATGGAACGGAACGGAATGTACCCGAGAAGCACGGAATGGAATGGAATGGAATGGAATGGAATGGAATGGAATGTACCGGAGTGGAGTGGAGTGCAATGGAGTGGAGTGGAGTGGAGTGGAGTGGAATGGAATGGAATGGAATGGAATGGAATGGAATGGAATGGAATGGAATGGAGTGCAATGGAATGCAATGGAATGGAAAGGAATGGAATGGAATGGAATGGAATGGAATGGAATAGAATGGAATGGAATGGACACCAGTAGAATGGAATGGAATGGAATGGAATGGAATGGAATGGAATGGAATGGAATGGAATTCAATGGAATGGAATGGAATGGAATGGAATTCAATGGAATGGAATGGAATGGAATGGAATGGAATGGAATGGAATGGAATAGAATGGAATGGAATGGACACCATTAGAATGGAATGGAATGGAATGGAATGGAATGGAATGGAATGGAATGGAATGGAATTCAATGGAATGGAATGGAATGGAATGGAATTCAATGGAATGGAATGGAATGGAATGGAATTCAATGGAATGGAATGGAATGGAATGGAATTCAATGGAATGGAACGGAATGGATTGGAATGGAATGGAATAGAATGGAATCAACCCGAGTAGAACGGAACGGAACACAACGGAACGGAACGGAACGCAACGGAACGGAACGGAACGGAACGGAACGGAATGGAATGGAATGGAACGGAACTCAGTGGAATGGAATGGAATGGAATGGAATTCTATGGAATGGAATGGAATGGAATGGAATGGAATTCCATGGAATGGAATGGAATGGAATGGAATGGAATGGAATGGAATGGAATTCAATGGAATGGAATGGAGTGGAATGGAATGGAATCGAATGGAATTGAATGGAATCGAATGGAATCAAATGGGATCGAATGGAATGGAATGGAATAGAATGGAATCAACCCGAGTAGAATGGAATGGAATGGAATGGAATGGAATGGGATGGAATGGAATGGAATGGAATGGAATGGAATGGAATGGAATTCAATGGAATGGAATGGAATGGAATGGAATGGAATTCAATGGAATGGAATGGAACGGAATGGAATGGAATGGAATGGAATGGAATGGAATGGAATGGAATTCAATGGAATGGAATGGAATGGAATGGAATGGAATGGAATGGAATGGAATGGAATGGAATTCCATGGAATGGAATGGAATGGAATGGAATTCTATGGAATGGAAAGGAATGGAATCGAATGGAATGGAATGGAATGGAATGGAATGGAATGGAATGGAATGGAATAGAATGGAATCAACCTGAGTAGAACGGAATGGAATGGAATGGAATGTAATGTAATGGAATGGAATGGAATGGAATGGAATGGAATGGAATGGAATGTACCAAAGTAGAACGGAAAGGAATTGAATGGAATGGAATGGAATGGAATGGAATGGAACGGAATGTACCCGAGTAGAACGGAATGGAATGGAATGGAATGGATTGGAATGGAATGGAATGGAATTCCATGGAATGGAATGGAATGGAATGGAATGGAATGGAATGGAATGGAATGGAATGGAATGGAATGGAATTCAATGGAATGGAATGGAGTGGAATGGAATGGAATCGAATGGAATTGAATGGAATCGAATGGAATCAAATGGGATCGAATGGAATGGAATGGAATAGAATGGAATCAACCCGAGTAGAACGGAATGGAATGGAATGGAATGGAATGGGATGGAATGGAATGGAATGGAATGGAATTCAATGGAATGGAATGGAATGGAATGGAATGGAATGGAATGGAATGGAATTCAATGGAATGGAATGGAACGGAATGGAATGGAATGGAATGGAATGGAATGGAATGGAATGGAATTCAATGGAATGGAATAGAATGGAATGGAATGGAATGGAATGGAATGGAATGGAATGGAATGGAATTCCATGGAATGGAATGGAATGGAATGGAATTCAATGGAATGGAATGGAAAGGAATCGAATGGAATGGAATGGAATGGAATGGAATGGAATGGAATGGAATGGAATAGAATGGAATCAACCTGAGTAGAACGGAATGGAATGGAATGGAATGTAATGGAATGGAATGGAATGGAATGGAATGGAATGGAATGGAATGTACCAAAGTAGAACGGAAAGGAATGGAATGGAATGGAATGGAATGGAATGGAATGGAACGGAATGTACCCGAGTAGAACGGAATGGAATGGAATGGAATGGATTGGAATGGAATGGAATGGAATGGAATGGAATGTAACCGAGTAGAACGGAATGGAATGTAATTGAATGGAATGTAACTGAGTTGAACGGAACGGAATGGAATGGAATGGAATGGAATGGAATGGAATTGAGTGCAATGCAATGCAATGGAATGCAATGGAATGGAAAGGAATGGAATGGAATGGAATGGAATCTACCCGAGTAGAACGGAATGGAATGGAATTGAATGGAATGTAACCGAGTAGAACGGAATGGAATGGAATGGAATGGAATGCAATGGAATGGAATGGAATGGAATGGAATGGAATGGAATGGACACCAGTAGAATGGAATGGAATGGAATGGAATGGAATGGAATGGAATGGAATGGAATGGAATCTACCCGAGTAGAACGGAATATAACGGATTGGAATGGAATGGAATGGACAGGAGCAGAACGGAATGGAATGGAATGGAATGGAATGGAATGGAATGTACCAAAGTAGAACGGAAAGGAATGGAATGGAATGGAATGGAATGGAATGGAATGGAATGGAACGGAATGTACCCGAGTAGAACGGAATGGAATGGAATGGAATGGATTGGAATGGAATGGAATGGAATGGAATGGAATGTAACCGAGTAGAACGGAATGGAATGTAATTGAATGGAATGTAACTGAGTTGAACGGAACGGAATGGAATGGAATGGAATGGAATGGAATGGAATGGAATGGAATTGAGTGCAATGCAATGCAATGGAATGCAATGGAATGGAAAGGAATGGAATGGAATGGAATGGAATCTACCCGAGTAGAACGGAATGGAATGGAATTGAATGGAATGTAACCGAGTAGAACGGAACGGAATGGAATGGAATGGAATGGAATGCAATGGAATGGAATGGAATGGAATGGAATGGAATGGAATGGAATGGAATGGACACCAGTAGAATGGAATGGAATGGAATGGAATGGAATGGAATGGAATGGAATGGAATGGAATGGAATCTACCCGAGTAGAACGGAATATAACGGATTGGAATGGAATGGAATGGACAGGAGCAGAACGGAATGGAATGCAATGGAATGGAATGGAATGTACCCGAGCAGAACGGAATGGAATGAAATGGAAATGGAAAGGGAATGGAAATGGAACGGGAATGGAAATGGAACGGGAACGGAAATGGAACGGGAATGGAAATGGAACGGGAACGGAAACGGAACGAGAACGGAAATGGAACGGGAACGGAAACGGAACGGGAACGGAAATGGAACGGGAAGGGAAATGGAACGGGAAGGGAAATGGAACGGGAACGGAAACGGAACGAGAACGGAAAGGGAAAGGGAACGGAAACGGAACGGGAACGGAAATGGAACGGGAATGGTAACGGAACGGGAATGGAAATGGAACGGGAATGGAAAAGGAACGGGAATGGAAATGGATCGGGAATGGAAATGGAACGGGAATGGTAATGGAACTGGAATGGAAATGGAACGGGAATGGAAAAGAAACGGGAATGGAAATGGAACGGGAATGGAAATGGAATGGGAATGGAAATGGAATGGAATGGAATGGAATGGAATGTACCGGAGTGGAGTGGAGTGGAGTGGAGTGGAGTAGAGTGCACTGGAACGGAATGGAATGGAATGGAATGGAATGGAACGGAACGGAATGTACCCGAGAAGCACGGAATGGAATGGAATGGAATGGAATGGAATGGAATGGAATGTACCGGAGTGGAGTGGAGTGGAATGGAGTGGAGTGGAGTGGAGTGAAGTGGAATGGAATGGAATGGAATGGAATGGAATGGAATGGAATGGAATGCAATGGAATGCAATGGAATGGAAAGGAATGGAATGGAATGGAATGGAATGGAATGGAATAGAATGGAATGGAATGGACACCAGTAGAATGGAATGGAATGGAATGGAATGGAATGGAATGGAATGGAATGGAATGGAATGGAATTCAATGGAATGGAATGGAATGGAATGGAATTCAATGGAATGGAATGGAATGGAATGGAATGGAATGGAATGGAATGGAATGGAATAGAATGGAATGGAATGGACACCAGTAGAATGGAATGGAATGGAATGGAATGGAATGGAATGGAATGGAATGGAATGGAATGGAATGGAATGGAATTCAATGGAATGGAATGGAATGGAATGGAATTCAATGGAATGGAATGGAATGGAATGGAATTCAATGGAATGGAATGGAATGGAATGGAATTCAATGGAATGGAACGGAATGGATTGGAATGGAATGGAATAGAATGGAATCAACCCGAGTAGAACGGAACGGAACACAACGGAACGGAACGGAACGCAACGGAACGGAACGGAACGGAACGGAACGGAATGGAATGGAATGGAACGGAACTCAGTGGAATGGAATGGAATGGAATGGAATTCTATGGAATGGAATGGAATGGAATGGAATGGAATTCCATGGAATGGAATGGAATTCCATGGAATGGAATGGAATGGAATGGAATGGAATGGAATGGAATGGAATGGAATAGAATGGAATCAACACGAGTAGAATGGAATGGAATGGAATGGAATGGAATGGGATGGAATGGAATGGAATGGAATGGAATGGAATGGAATGGAATTCAATGGAATGGAATGGAATGGAATGGAATGGAATGGAATGGAATTCAATGGAATGGAATGGAACGGAATGGAATGGAATGGAATGGAATGGAATGGAATGGAATTCAATGGAATGGAATGGAATGGAATGGAATGGAATGGAATTCCATGGAATGGAATGGAATGGAATGGAATTCAATTGAATGGAAAGGAATGGAATCGAATGGAATGGAATGGAATGGAATGGAATGGAATGGAATGGAATAGAATGGAATCAACCTGAGTAGAACGGAATGGAATGGAATGGAATGTAATGGAATGGAATGGAATGGAATGGAATGGAATGGAATGGAATGTACCAAAGTAGAACGGAAACGAATGGAATGGAATGGAATGGAATGGAATGGAATGGAACGGAATGTACCAGAGTAGAACGGAATGGAATGGAATGGAATGGATTGGAATGGAATGGAATGGAATTCCATGGAATGGAATGGAATTCCATGGAATGGAATGGAATGGAATGGAATGGAATGGAATGGAATGGAATGGAATGGAATGGAATTCAATGGAATGGAATGGAGTGGAATGGAATGGAATCGAATGGAATTGAATGGAATCGAATGGAATCAAATGGGATCGAATGGAATGGAATGGAATAGAATGGAATCAACCCGAGTAGAACGGAATGGAATGGAATGGAATGGAATGGGATGGAATGGAATGGAATGGGATGGAATGGAATGGAATGGAATGGAATGGAATGGAATTCAATGGAATGGAAAGGATTGGAATGGAATGGAATGGAATGGAATGGAATGTAACCGAGTAGAACGGAATGGAATGTAATTGAATGGAATGTAACTGAGTTGAACGGAACGGAATGGAATGGAATGGAATGGAATGGAATGGAATGGAATGGAATTGAGTGCAATGCAATGCAATGGAATGCAATGGAATGGAAAGGAATGGAATGGAATGGAATGGAATCTACCCGAGTAGAACGGAATGGAATGGAATTGAATGGAATGTAACCGAGTAGAACGGAATGGAATGGAATGGAATGGAATGCAATGGAATGGAATGGAATGGAATGGAATGGAATGGAATGGACACCAGTAGAATGGAATGGAATGGAATGGAATGGAATGGAATGGAATGGAATGGAATGGAATCTACCCGAGTAGAACGGAATATAACGGATTGGAATGGAATGGAATGGACAGGAGCAGAACGGAATGGAATGGAATGGAATGGAATGGAATGGAATGTACCAAAGTAGAACGGAAAGGAATGGAATGGAATGGAATGGAATGGAATGGAATGGAATGGAACGGAATGTACCCGAGTAGAACGGAATGGAATGGAATGGAATGGATTGGAATGGAATGGAATGGAATGGAATGGAATGTAACCGAGTAGAACGGAATGGAATGTAATTGAATGGAATGTAACCGAGTTGAACGGAACGGAATGGAATGGAATGGAATGGAATGGAATGGAATGGAATGGAATTGAGTGCAATGCAATGCAATGGAATGCAATGGAATGGAAAGGAATGGAATGGAATGGAATGGAATCTACCCGAGTAGAACGGAATGGAATGGAATTGAATGGAATGTAACCGAGTAGAACGGAACGGAATGGAATGGAATGCAATGGAATGGAATGGAATGGAATGGAATGGAATGGACACCAGTAGAATGGAATGGAATGGAATGGAATGGAATGGAATGGAATGGAATGGAAATGGAATGGGAATGGAATGGAATGGAATGGAATGGAATGGAATGTACCGGAGTGGAGTGGAGTGGAGTGGAGTGGAGTAGAGTGCACTGGAACGGAATGGAATGGAATGGAATGGAATGGAACGGAACGGAATGTACCCGAGAAGCACGGAATGGAATGGAATGGAATGGAATGGAATGGAATGGAATGTACCGGAGTGGAGTGGAGTGGAATGGAGTGGAGTGGAGTGGAGTGAAGTGGAATGGAATGGAATGGAATGGAATGGAATGGAATGGAATGGAATGCAATGGAATGCAATGGAATGGAAAGGAATGGAATGGAATGGAATGGAATGGAATGGAATAGAATGGAATGGAATGGACACCAGTAGAATGGAATGGAATGGAATGGAATGGAATGGAATGGAATGGAATGGAATGGAATGGAATTCAATGGAATGGAATGGAATGGAATGGAATTCAATGGAATGGAATGGAATGGAATGGAATGGAATGGAATGGAATGGAATGGAATAGAATGGAATGGAATGGACACCAGTAGAATGGAATGGAATGGAATGGAATGGAATGGAACGGAATGGAATGGAATGGAATGGAATGGAATGGAATTCAATGGAATGGAATGGAATGGAATGGAATTCAATGGAATGGAATGGAATGGAATGGAATTCAATGGAATGGAATGGAATGGAATGGAATTCAATGGAATGGAACGGAATGGATTGGAATGGAATGGAATAGAATGGAATCAACCCGAGTAGAACGGAACGGAACACAACGGAACGGAACGGAACGCAACGGAACGGAACGGAACGGAACGGAACGGAATGGAATGGAATGGAACGGAACTCAGTGGAATGGAATGGAATGGAATGGAATTCTATGGAATGGAATGGAATGGAATGGAATGGAATTCCATGGAATGGAATGGAATTCCATGGAATGGAATGGAATGGAATGGAATGGAATGGAATGGAATGGAATGGAATAGAATGGAATCAACACGAGTAGAATGGAATGGAATGGAATGGAATGGAATGGGATGGAATGGAATGGAATGGAATGGAATGGAATGGAATGGAATTCAATGGAATGGAATGGAATGGAATGGAATGGAATGGAATGGAATTCAATGGAATGGAATGGAACGGAATGGAATGGAATGGAATGGAATGGAATGGAATGGAATTCAATGGAATGGAATGGAATGGAATGGAATGGAATGGAATTCCATGGAATGGAATGGAATGGAATGGAATTCAATTGAATGGAAAGGAATGGAATCGAATGGAATGGAATGGAATGGAATGGAATGGAATGGAATGGAATAGAATGGAATCAACCTGAGTAGAACGGAATGGAATGGAATGGAATGTAATGGAATGGAATGGAATGGAATGGAATGGAATGGAATGGAATGTACCAAAGTAGAACGGAAAGGAATGGAATGGAATGGAATGGAACGGAATGTACCAGAGTAGAACGGAATGGAATGGAATGGAATGGATTGGAATGGAATGGAATGGAATTCCATGGAATGGAATGGAATTCCATGGAATGGAATGGAATGGAATGGAATGGAATGGAATGGAATGGAATGGAATGGAATGGAATGGAATTCAATGGAATGGAATGGAGTGGAATGGAATGGAATCGAATGGAATTGAATGGAATCGAATGGAATCAAATGGGATCGAATGGAATGGAATGGAATAGAATGGAATCAACCCGAGTAGAACGGAATGGAATGGAATGGAATGGAATGGGATGGAATGGAATGGAATGGGATGGAATGGAATGGAATGGAATGGAATGGAATGGAATTCAATGGAATGGAAAGGAATGGAATGGAATGGAATGGAATGGAATTCAATGGAATGGAATGGAACGGAATGGAATGGAATGGAATGGAATGGAATGGAATGGAATGGAATTCAATGGAATGGAATGGAATGGAATGGAATGGAATGGAATGGAATGGAATGGAATGGAATTCCATGGAATGGAATGGAAAGGAATGGAATTCAATGGAATGGAATGGAATGGAATCGAATGGAATGGAATGGAATGGAATGGAATGGAATGGAATGGAATAGAATGGAATCAACCTGAGTAGAACGCAATGGAATGGAATGGAATGGAATGGAATGGAATGGAATGGAATGGAATGGAATGGAATGGAATGGAATGTACCAAAGTAGAACGGAAAGGAATGGAATGGAATGGAATGGAATGGAATGGAATGGAATGGAACGGAATGTACCCGAGTAGAACGGAATGGAATGGAATGGAATGGATTGGAATGGAATGGAATGGAATGGAATGGAATATAACCGAGTAGAACGGAATGGAATGTAATTGAATGGAATGTAACTGAGTTGAACGGAACGGAATGGAATGGAATGGAATGGAATGGAATGGAATGGAATGGAATTGAGTGCAATGCAATGCAATGGAATGCAATGGAATGGAAAGGAATGGAATGGAATGGAATGGAATCTACCCGAGTAGAACGGAATGGAATGGAATTGAATGGAATGTAACCGAGTAGAACGGAACGGAATGGAATGGAATGGAATGGAATGCAATGGAATGGAATGGAATGGAATGGAATGGAATGGAATGGAATGGACACCAGTAGAATGGAATGGAATGGAATGGAATGGAATGGAATGGAATGGAATGGAATGGAATGGAATGGAATGGAATCTACCCGAGTAGAACGGAATGGAACGGATTGGAATGGAATGGAATGGACAGGAGCAGAACGGAATGGAATGCAATGGAATGGAATGGAATGTACCCGAGCAGAACGGAATGGAATGAAATGGAAATGGAAAGGGAATGGAAATGGAACGGGAATGGAAATGGAACGGGAACGGAAATGGAACGGGAATGGAAATGGAACGGGAACGGAAACGGAACGAGAACGGAAATGGAACGGGAACGGAAACGGAACGGGAACGGAAATGGAACGGGAAGGGAAATGGAACGGGAAGGGAAATGGAACGGGAACGGAAATGGAACGAGAACGGAAATGGAACGGGAACGGAAACGGAACGGGAACGGAAATGGAACGGGAATGGTAACGGAACGGGAATGGAAATGGAACGGGAATGGAAAAGGAACGGGAATGGAAATGGATCGGGAATGGAAATGGAACGGGAATGGTAATGGAACTGGAATGGAAATGGAACGGGAATGGAAAAGAAACGGGAATGGAAATGGAACGGGAATGGAAATGGAATGGGAATGGAAATGGAATGGAATGGAATGGAATGGAATGTACCGGAGTGGAGTGGAGTGGAGTGGAGTGGAGTAGAGTGCACTGGAACGGAATGGAATGGAATGGAATGGAATGGAATGGAATGGAATGGAATGGAATGTACCGGAGTGGAGTGGAGTGGAATGGAGTGGAGTGGAGTGGAGTGGAGTGGAATGGAATGGAATGGAATGGAATGGAATGGAATGGAATGGAATGGAATGCAATGGAATGCAATGGAATGGAAAGGAATGGAATGGAATGGAATGGAATGGAATGGAATAGAATGGAATGGAATGGACACCAGTAGAATGGAATTGAATGGAATGGAATGGAATGGAATGGAATGGAATGGAATGGAATGGAATTCAATGGAATGGAATGGAATGGAATGGAATTCATTGGAATGGAATGGAATGGAATGGAATGGAATGGAATGGAATGGAATGGAATAGAATGGAATGGAATGGACACCAGTAGAATGGAATGGAATGGAATGGAATGGAATGGAATTGAATGGAATGGAATGGAATGGAATTCAATGGAATGGAATGGAATGGAATGGAATTCAATGGAATGGAATGGAATGGAATGGAATTCAATGGAATGGAATGGAATGGAATGGAATTCAATGGAATGGAACGGAATGGATTGGAATGGAATGGAATAGAATGGAATCAACCCGAGTAGAACGGAACGGAACACAACGGAACGGAACGGAACGCAACGGAACGGAACGGAACGGAATGGAATGGAATGGAACGGAACTCAGTGGAATGGAATGGAATGGAATGGAATTCTATGGAATGGAATGGAATGGAATGGAATGGAATTCCATGGAATGGAATGGAATGGAATGGAATGGAATGGAATTCCATGGAATGGAATGGAATGGAATGGAATGGAATGGAATGGAATGGAATAGAATGGAATCAACACGAGTAGAACGGAATGGAATGGAATGGAATGGAATGGAATGGGATGGGATGGAATGGAATGGAATGGAATGGAATGGAATGGAATGGAATTCAATGGAATGGAATGGAATGGAATGGAATGGAATGGAATGGAATTCAATGGAATGGAATGGAACGGAATGGAATTCAATGGAATGGAATGGAATGGAATGGAATGGAATTCAATGGAATGGAATGGAATGGAACGGAATGGAATGGAATGGAATTCCAAGGAATGGAATGGAATGGAATGGAATTCAATGGAATGGAATGGAATGGAATCGATTGGAATGGAATGGAATGGAATGGAATGGAATGGAATGGAATAGAATGGAATCAACCCAAGTAGAACGGAATGGAATGGAATGGAATGGAATGGAATAGAATGGAATGGAATGGAATGGAATGGAATGTACCAAAGTAGAACGGAACGGAATGGAATGGAATGGAATGGAATGGAATGGAATGGAATGGAATGGAATGTACCCGAGTAGAACGGAATGGAATGGAATGGAATGGATTGGAATGGAATGGAATGGAATGGAATGGAATGTAACCGAGTAGAACGGAATGGAATGTAATTGAATGGAATGTAACCGAGTTGAACGGAACGGAATGGAATGGAATGGAATGGAATGGAATGGAATGGAATGGAATGGAATTGAGTGCAATGCAATGCAATGGAATGCAATGGAATGGAAAGGAATGGAATGGAATGGAATGGAATGGAATCTACCCGAGTAGAACGGAATGGAATGGAATTGAATGGAATGTAACCGAGTAGAACGGAACGGAATGGAATGGAATGGAATGGAATGGAATGCAATGGAATGGAATTCAATGGAATGGAATGGAATGGAATGGAATGGAATGGAATGGACACCAGTAGAATGGAATGGAATGGAATGGAATGGAATGGAATGGAATGGAATGGAATGGAATGGAATTCAATGGAATGGAATGGAATGGAATGGAATTCAATGGAATGGAATGGAATGGAATGGAATTCAATGGAATGGAATGGAATGGAATGGAATTCTATGGAATGGAATGGAGTGGAATCGAATGGAATCGAATGGAATCGAATGGAATGGAATGGAATAGAATGGAATCAACCCGAGTAGAACGGAACGGAACGCAACGGAACGGAACGGAACGGAACGGGACGGAAAGGAACGGAATGGAATGGAATGGAACGGAATTCCATGGAATGGAATGGAATGGAATGGAATGGAATGGAATGGAATGGAATGGAATTCAATGGAATGGAATGGAATGGAATGGAATGGAATGGAATGGAATGGAATGGAATGGAATGGAATTCTATGGAATGGAACGGAATGGATTGGAATGGAATGGAATAGAATGGAATCAACCCGAGTAGAACGGAACGGAACACAACGGAACGGAACGGAACGCAACGGAACGGAACGGAACGGAACGGAACGGAATGGAATGGAATGGAACGGAATTCAGTGGAATGGAATGGAATGGAATGGAATTCTATGGAATGGAATGGAATGGAATGGAATGGAATTCCATGGAATGGAATGGAATGGAATGGAATGGAATGGAATGGAATTCAATGGAATGGAATGGAGTGGAATGGAATGGAATCGAATGGAATTGAATGGAATCGAATGGAATCAAATGGGATCGAATGGAATGGAATGGAATAGAATGGAATCAACCCGAGTAGAACGGAATGGAATGGAATGGAATGGAATGGGATGGAATGGAATGGAATGGAATGGAATGGAATGGAATTCAATGGAATGGAATGGAATGGAATGGAATGGAATGGAATGGAATTCAATGGAATGGAATGGAACGGAATGGAATGGAATGGAATGGAATGGAATGGAATGGAATGGAATGGAATGGAATGGAATTCCATGGAATGGAATGGAATGGAATGGAATTCCATGGAATGGAATGGAATGGAATGGAATGGAATGGAATGGAATGGAATGGAATGGAATGGAATAGAATGGAATCAACCTGAGTAGAACGGAATGGAATGGAATGGAATGTAATGGAATGGAATGGAATGGAATGGAATGGAATGGAATGGAATGGAATGTACCAAAGTAGAACGGAAAGGAATGGAATGGAATGGAATGGAATGGAATGGAATGGAATGGAATGGAACGGAATGTACCCGAGTAGAACGGAATGGAATGGAATGGAATGGATTGGAATGGAATGGAATGGAATGGAATGGAATGTAACCGAGTAGAACGGAATGGAATGTAATTGAATGGAATGTTACTGAGTTGAACGGAACGGAATGGAATGGAATGGAATGGAATGGAATGGACTGGAATGGAATTGAGTGCAATGCAATGCAATGGAATGCAATGGAATGGAAAGGAATGGAATGGAATGGAATGGAATCTACCCGAGTAGAACGGAATGGAATGGAATTGAATGGAATGTAACCGAGTAGAACGGAACGGAATGGAATGGAATGGAATGGAATGCAATGGAATGGAATGGAATGGAATGGAATGGAATGGAATGGAATGGAATGGACACCAGTAGAATGGAATGGAATGGAATGGAATGGAATGGAATGGAATGGAATGGAATGGAATGGAATGGAATGGAATGGAATGGAATCTACCCGAGTAGAACGGAATGGAACGGATTGGAATGGAATGGAATGGACAGGAGCAGAACGGAATGGAATGCAATGGAATGGAATGGAATGTACCCGAGCAGAACGGAATGGAATGAAATGGAAATGGAAAGGGAATGGAAATGGAACGGGAATGGAAATGGAACGGGAACGGAAATGGAACGGGAATGGAAATGGAACGGGAACGGAAACGGAACGAGAACGGAAATGGAACGGGAACGGAAACGGAACGGGAACGGAAATGAACGGGAAGGGAAATGGAACGGGAAGGGAAATGGAACGGGAACGGAAACGGAACGAGAACGGAAATGGAACGGGAACGGAAACGGAACGGGAACGGAAATGGAACGGGAATGGTAACGGAACGGGAATGGAAATGGAACGGGAATGGAAAAGGAACGGGAATGGAAATGGATCGGGAATGGAAATGGAACGGGAATGGTAATGGAACTGGAATGGAAATGGAACGGGAATGGAAAAGAAACGGGAATGGAAATGGAACGGGAATGGAAATGGAATGGGAATGGAAATGGAATGGAATGGAATGGAATGGAATGTACCGGAGTGGAGTGGAGTGGAGTGGAGTGGAGTAGAGTGCACTGGAACGGAATGGAATGGAATGGAATGGAATGGAACGGAACGGAATGTACCCGAGAAGCACGGAATGGAATGGAATGGAATGGAATGGAATGGAATGGAATGTACCGGAGTGGAGTGGAGTGGAATGGAGTGGAGTGGAGTGGAGTGGAGTGGAATGGAATGGAATGGAATGGAATGGAATGGAATGGAATGGAATGGAATGGAATGCAATGGAATGCAATGGAATGGAAAGGAATGGAATGGAATGGAATGGAATGGAATGGAATAGAATGGAATGGAATGGACACCAGTAGAATGGAATGGAATGGAATGGAATGGAATGGAATGGAATGGAATGGAATGGAATTCAATGGAATGGAATGGAATGGAATGGAATTCAATGGAATGGAATGGAATGGAATGGAATGGAATTCAATGGAATGGAATGGAATGGAATGGAATGGAATGGAATGGAATGGAATGGAATGGAATGGAATTCCATGGAATGGAATGGAATGGAATGGAATTCCATGGAATGGAATGGAATGGAATGGAATTCAATGGAATGGAATGGAATGGAATCGAATGGAATGGAATGGAATGGAATGGAATGGAATGGAATGGAATAGAATGGAATCAACCTGAGTAGAACGCAATGGAATGGAATGGAATGGAATGGAATGGAATGGAATGGAATGGAATGGAATGGAATGGAATGTACCAAAGTAGAACGGAAAGGAATGGAATGGAATGGAATGGAATGGAATGGAATGGAACGGAATGTACCCGAGTAGAACGGAATGGAATGGAATGGAATGGATTGGAATGGAATGGAATGGAATGGAATGGAATGTAACCGAGTAGAACGGAATGGAATGTAATTGAATGGAATGTAACTGAGTTGAACGGAACGGAATGGAATGGAATGGAATGGAATGGAATGGAATGGAATGGAATTGAGTGCAATGCAATGCAATGGAATGCAATGGAATGGAAAGGAATGGAATGGAATGGAATGGAATCTACCCGAGTAGAACGGAATGGAATGGAATTGAATGGAATGTAACCGAGTAGAACGGAACGGAATGGAATGGAATGGAATGGAATGCAATGGAATGGAATGGAATGGAATGGAATGGAATGGAATGGAATGGACACCAGTAGAATGGAATGGAATGGAATGGAATGGAATGGAATGGAATGGAATGGAATGGAATGGAATGGAATGGAATCTACCCGAGTAGAACGGAATGGAACGGATTGGAATGGAATGGAATGGACAGGAGCAGAACGGAATGGAATGCAAAGGAATGGAATGGAATGTACCCGAGCAGAACGGAGTGGAATGAAATGGAAATGGAAAGGGAATGGAAATGGAACGGGAATGGAAATGGAACGGGAACGGAAATGGAACGGGAATGGAAATGGAACGGGAACGGAAACGGAACGAGAACGGAAATGGAACGGGAACGGAAACGGAACGGGAACGGAAATGGAACGGGAAGGGAAATGGAACGGGAAGGGAAATGGAACGGGAACGGAAACGGAACGAGAACGGAAATGGAACGGGAACGGAAACGGAACGGGAACGGAAATGGAACGGGAATGGTAACGGAACGGGAATGGAAATGGAACGGGAATGGAAAAGGAACGGGAATGGAAATGGATCGGGAATGGAAATGGAACGGGAATGGTAATGGAACTGGAATGGAAATGGAACGGGAATGGAAAAGAAACGGGAATGGAAATGGAACGGGAATGGAAATGGAATGGGAATGGAAATGGAATGGAATGGAATGGAATGGAATGTACCGGAGTGGAGTGGAGTGGAGTGGAGTGGAGTAGAGGGCACTGGAACGGAATGGAATGGAATGGAATGGAATGGAACGGAACGGAATGTACCCGAGAAGCACGGAATGGAATGGAATGGAATGGAATGGAATGGAATGGAATGTACCGGAGTGGAGTGGAGTGAAATGGAGTGGAGTGGAGTGGAGTGGAGTGGAATGGAATGGAATGGAATGGAATGGAATGGAATGGAATGGAGTGCAATGGAATGCAATGGAATGGAAAGGAATGGAATGGAATGGAATGGAATGGAATGGAATAGAATGGAATGGAATGGACACCAGTAGAATGGAATGGAATGGAATGGAATGGAATGGAATGGAATGGAATGGAATGGAATGGAATTCAATGGAATGGAATGGAATGGAATGGAATTCAATGGAATGGAATGGAATGGAATGGAATGGAATGGAATGGAATGGAATAGAATGGAATGGAATGGACACCAGTAGAATGGAATGGAATGGAATGGAATGGAATGGAATGGAATGGAATGGAATGGAATGGAATTCAATGGAATGGAATGGAATGGAATGGAATTCAATGGAATGGAATGGAATGGAATGGAATTCAATGGAATGGAATGGAATGGAATGGAATTCAATGGAATGGAACGGAATGGATTGGAATGGAATGGAATAGAATGGAATCAACCCGAGTAGAACGGAACGGAACACAACGGAACGGAACGGAACGCAACGGAACGGAACGGAACGGAACGGAACGGAATGGAATGGAATGGAACGGAACTCAGTGGAATGGAATGGAATGGAATGGAATTCTATGGAATGGAATGGAATGGAATGGAATGGAATTCCATGGAATGGAATGGAATTCCATGGAATGGAATGGAATGGAATGGAATGGAATGGAATGGAATGGAATGGAATGGAATAGAATGGAATCAACACGAGTAGAATGGAATGGAATGGAATGGAATGGAATGGGATGGAATGGAATGGAATGGAATGGAATGGAATGGAATGGAATTCAATGGAATGGAATGGAATGGAATGGAATGGAATGGAATGGAATTCAATGGAATGGAATGGAACGGAATGGAATGGAATGGAATGGAATGGAATGGAATGGAATTCCATGGAATGGAATGGAATGGAATGGAATGGAATGGAATTCCATGGAATGGAATGGAATGGAATGGAATTCAATGGAATGGAATTCCATGGAATGGAATGGAATGGAATGGAATTCAATTGAATGGAAAGGAATGGAATCGAATGGAATGGAATGGAATGGAATGGAATGGAATGGAATGGAATAGAATGGAATCAACCTGAGTAGAACGGAATGGAATGGAATGGAATGTAATGGAATGGAATGGAATGGAATGGAATGGAATGGAATGGAATGGAATGTACCAAAGTAGAACGGAAAGGAATGGAATGGAATGGAATGGAATGGAATGGAACGGAATGTACCCGAGTAGAACGGAATGGAATGGAATGGAATGGATTGGAATGGAATGGAATGGAATTCCATGGAATGGAATGGAATGGAATGGAATGGAATGGAATGGAATGGAATGGAATGGAATTCAATGGAATGGAATGGAGTGGAATGGAATGGAATCGAATGGAATTGAATGGAATCGAATGGAATCAAATGGGATCGAATGGAATGGAATGGAATAGAATGGAATCAACCCGAGTAGAACGGAATGGAATGGAATGGAATGGAATGGGATGGAATGGAATGGAATGGGATGGAATGGAATGGAATGGAATGGAATGGAATGGAATTCAATGGAATGGAATGGAATGGAATGGAATGGAATGGAATGGAATTCAATGGAATGGAATGGAACGGAATGGAATGGAATGGAATGGAATGGAATGGAATGGAATGGAATGGAATTCAATGGAATGGAATGGAATGGAATGGAATGGAATGGAATGGAATGGAATGGAATGGAATGGAATTCCATGGAATGGAATGGAATGGAATGGAATTCAATGGAATGGAATGGAATGGAATCGAATGGAATGGAATGGAATGGAATGGAATGGAATGGAATGGAATAGAATGGAATCAACCTGAGTAGAACGGAATGGAATGGAATGGAATGTAATGGAATGGAATGGAATGGAATGGAATGGAATGGAATGGAATGTACCAAAGTAGAACGGAAAGGAATGGAATGGAATGGAATGGAATGGAATGGAATGGAATGGAACGGAATGTACCCGAGTAGAACGGAATGGAATGGAATGGAATGGATTGGAATGGAATGGAATGGAATGGAATGGAATGTAACCGAGTAGAACGGAATGGAATGTAATTGAATGGAATGTAACTGAGTTGAACGGAACGGAATGGAATGGAATGGAATGGAATGGAATGGAATGGAATGGAATTGAGTGCAATGCAATGCAATGGAATGCAATGGAATGGAAAGGAATGGAATGGAATGGAATGGAATCTACCCGAGTAGAACGGAATGGAATGGAATTGAATGGAATGTAACCGAGTAGAACGGAACGGAATGGAATGGAATGGAATGGAATGCAATGGAATGGAATGGAATGGAATGGAATGGAATGGAATGGACACCAGTAGAATGGAATGGAATGGAATGGAATGGAATGGAATGGAATGGAATGGAATGGAATGGAATGGAATGGAATCTACCCGAGTAGAACGGAATGGAACGGATTGGAATGGAATGGAATGGACAGGAGCAGAACGGAATGGAATGCAATGGAATGGAATGGAATGTACCCGAGCAGAACGGAATGGAATGAAATGGAAATGGAAAGGGAATGGAAATGGAACGGGAATGGAAATGGAACGGGAACGGAAATGGAACGGGAATGGAAATGGAACGGGAACGGAAACGGAACGAGAACGGAAATGGAACGGGAACGGAAACGGAACGGGAACGGAAATGGAACGGGAAGGGAAATGGAACGGGAAGGGAAATGGAACGGGAACGGAAACGGAACGAGAACGGAAATGGAACGGGAACGGAAACGGAACGGGAACGGAAATGGAACGGGAATGGTAACGGAACGGGAATGGAAATGGAACGGGAATGGAAAAGGAACGGGAATGGAAATGGATCGGGAATGGAAATGGAACGGGAATGGTAATGGAACTGGAATGGAAATGGAACGGGAATGGAAAAGAAACGGGAATGGAAATGGAACGGGAATGGAAATGGAATGGGAATGGAAATGGAATGGAATGGAATGGAATGGAATGTACCGGAGTGGAGTGGAGTGGAGTGGAGTGGAGTAGAGTGCACTGGAACGGAATGGAATGGAATGGAATGGAATGGAACGGAACGGAATGTACCCGAGAAGCACGGAATGGAATGGAATGGAATGGAATGGAATGGAATGGAATGTACCGGAGTGGAGTGGAGTGGAATGGAGTGGAGTGGAGTGGAGTGGAGTGGAATGGAATGGAATGGAATGGAATGGAATGGAATGGAATGGAATGGAATGCAATGGAATGCAATGGAATGGAAAGGAATGGAATGGAATGGAATGGAATGGAATGGAATGGAATAGAATGGAATGGAATGGACACCAGTAGAATGGAATGGAATGGAATGGAATGGAATGGAATGGAATGGAATGGAATGGAATGGAATTCAATGGAATGGAATGGAATGGAATGGAATTCAATGGAATGGAATGGAATGGAATGGAATGGAATGGAATGGAATGGAATGGAATAGAATGGAATGGAATGGACACCAGTAGAATGGAATGGAATGGAATGGAATGGAATGGAATGGAATGGAATGGAATGGAATGGAATTCAATGGAATGGAATGGAATGGAATGGAATTCAATGGAATGGAATGGAATGGAATGGAATTCAATGGAATGGAATGGAATGGAATGGAATTCAATGGAATGGAACGGAATGGATTGGAATGGAATGGAATAGAATGGAATCAACCCGAGTAGAACGGAACGGAACACAACGGAACGGAACGGAACGCAACGGAAAGGAACGGAACGGAACGGAACGGAATGGAATGGAATGGAACGGAACTCAGTGGAATGGAATGGAATGGAATGGAATTCTATGGAATGGAATGGAATGGAATGGAATGGAATTCCATGGAATGGAATGGAATGGAATGGAATGGAATGGAATTCCATGGAATGGAATGGAATGGAATGGAATGGAATGGAATGGAATGGAATAGAATGGAATCAACACGAGTAGAACGGAATGGAATGGAATGGAATGGAATGGAATGGGATGGGATGGAATGGAATGGAATGGAATGGAATGGAATGGAATGGAATTCAATGGAATGGAATGGAATGGAATGGAATGGAATGGAATGGAATGGAATTCAATGGAATGGAATGGAACGGAATGGAATTCAATGGAATGGAATGGAATGGAATGGAATGGAATTCAATGGAATGGAATGGAATGGAACGGAATGGAATGGAATGGAATTCCAAGGAATGGAATGGAATGGAATGGAATTCAATGGAATGGAATGGAATGGAATCGATTGGAATGGAATGGAATGGAATGGAATGGAATGGAATGGAATAGAATGGAATCAACCCGAGTAGAACGGAATGGAATGGAATGGAATGGAATGGAATAGAATGGAATGGAATGGAATGGAATGGAATGTACCAAAGTAGAACGGAACGGAATGGAATGGAATGGAATGGAATGGAATGGAATGGAATGGAATGGAATGTACCAAAGTAGAACGGAACGGAATGGAATGGAATGGAATGGAATGGAATGGAATGGAATGGAATGGAATGTACCCGAGTAGAACGGAATGGAATGGAATGGAATGGATTGGAATGGAATGGAATGGAATGGAATGGAATGTAACCGAGTAGAACGGAATGGAATGTAATTGAATGGAATGTAACCGAGTTGAACGGAACGGAATGGAATGGAATGGAATGGAATGGAATGGAATGGAATGGAATGGAATTGAGTGCAATGCAATGCAATGGAATGCAATGGAATGGAAAGGAATGGAATGGAATGGAATGGAATTGAATCTACCCGAGTAGAACGGAATGGAATGGAATTGAATGGAATGTAACCGAGTAGAACGGAACGGAATGGAATGGAATGGAATGGAATGGAATGCAATGGAATGGAATTCAATGGAATGGAATGGAATGGAATGGAATGGAATGGAATGGACACCAGTAGAATGGAATGGAATGGAGTGGAATTCTATGGAATGGAATGGAGTGGAATCGAATGGAATCGAATGGAATCGAATGGAATGGAATGGAATAGAATGGAATCAACCCGAGTAGAACGGAACGGAACGCAACGGAACGGAACGGAACGGAACGGGACGGAAAGGAACGGAATGGAATGGAATGGAACGGAATTCCATGGAATGGAATGGAATGGAATGGAATGGAATGGAATGGAATGGAATGGAATTCAATGGAATGGAATGGAATGGAATGGAATGGAATGGAATGGAATGGAATGGAATGGAATTCTATGGAATGGAACGGAATGGATTGGAATGGAATGGAATAGAATGGAATCAACCCGAGTAGAACGGAACGGAACACAACGGAACGGAACGGAACGCAACGGAACGGAACGGAACGGAACGGAACGGAATGGAATGGAATGGAACGGAATTCAGTGGAATGGAATGGAATGGAATGGAATTCTATGGAATGGAATGGAATGGAATGGAATGGAATTCCATGGAATGGAATGGAATGGAATGGAATGGAATGGAATGGAATTCAATGGAATGGAATGGAGTGGAATGGAATGGAATCGAATGGAATTGAATGGAATCGAATGGAATCAAATGGGATCGAATGGAATGGAATGGAATAGAATGGAATCAACCCGAGTAGAACGGAATGGAATGGAATGGAATGGAATGGGATGGAATGGAATGGAATGGAATGGAATGGAATGGAATTCAATGGAATGGAATGGAATGGAATGGAATGGAATGGAATGGAATTCAATGGAATGGAATGGAACGGAATGGAATGGAATGGAATGGAATGGAATGGAATGGAATGGAATGGAATGGAATGGAATGGAATTCCATGGAATGGAATGGAATGGAATGGAATTCCATGGAATGGAATGGAATGGAATCGAATGGAATGGAATGGAATGGAATGGAATGGAATGGAATAGAATGGAATCAACCTGAGTAGAACGGAATGGAATGGAATGGAATGTAATGGAATGGAATGGAATGGAATGGAATGGAATGGAATGGAATGTACCAAAGTAGAACGGAAAGGAATGGAATGGAATGGAATGGAATGGAATGGAATGGAATGGAACGGAATGTACCCGAGTAGAACGGAATGGAATGGAATGGAATGGATTGGAATGGAATGGAATGGAATGGAATGGAATGTAACCGAGTAGAACGGAATGGAATGTAATTGAATGGAATGTTACTGAGTTGAACGGAACGGAATGGAATGGAATGGAATGGAATGGAATGGACTGGAATGGAATTGAGTGCAATGCAATGCAATGGAATGCAATGGAATGGAAAGGAATGGAATGGAATGGAATGGAATCTACCCGAGTAGAACGGAATGGAATGGAATTGAATGGAATGTAACCGAGTAGAACGGAACGGAATGGAATGGAATGGAATGGAATGCAATGGAATGGAATGGAATGGAATGGAATGGAATGGAATGGAATGGAATGGAATGGACACCAGTAGAATGGAATGGAATGGAATGGAATGGAATGGAATGGAATGGAATGGAATGGAATGGAATGGAATCTACCCGAGTAGAACGGAATGGAACGGATTGGAATGGAATGGAATGGACAGGAGCAGAACGGAATGGAATGCAATGGAATGGAATGGAATGTACCCGAGCAGAACGGAATGGAATGAAATGGAAATGGAAAGGGAATGGAAATGGAACGGGAATGGAAATGGAACGGGAACGGAAATGGAACGGGAATGGAAATGGAACGGGAACGGAAACGGAACGAGAACGGAAATGGAACGGGAACGGAAACGGAACGGGAACGGAAATGGAACGGGAAGGGAAATGGAACGGGAAGGGAAATGGAACGGGAACGGAAACGGAACGAGAACGGAAATGGAACGGGAACGGAAACGGAACGGGAACGGAAATGGAACGGGAATGGTAACGGAACGGGAATGGAAATGGAACGGGAATGGAAAAGGAACGGGAATGGAAATGGATCGGGAATGGAAATGGAACGGGAATGGTAATGGAACTGGAATGGAAATGGAACGGGAATGGAAAAGAAACGGGAATGGAAATGGAACGGGAATGGAAATGGAATGGGAATGGAAATGGAATGGAATGGAATGGAATGGAATGTACCGGAGTGGAGTGGAGTGGAGTGGAGTGGAGTAGAGTGCACTGGAACGGAATGGAATGGAATGGAATGGAATGGAACGGAACGGAATGTACCCGAGAAGCACGGAATGGAATGGAATGGAATGGAATGGAATGGAATGGAATGTACCGGAGTGGAGTGGAGTGGAATGGAGTGGAGTGGAGTGGAGTGGAGTGGAATGGAATGGAATGGAATGGAATGGAATGGAATGGAATGGAATGGAATGGAATGGAAGGCAATGGAATGCAATGGAATGGAAAGGAATGGAATGGAATGGAATGGAATGGAATGGAATAGAATGGAATGGAATGGACACCAGTAGAATGGAATGGAATGGAATGGAATGGAATGGAATGGAATGGAATGGAATGGAATGGAATGGAATTCAATGGAATGGAATGGAATGGAATGGAATGGAATAGAATGGAATCAACCTGAGTAGAACGCAATGGAATGGAATGGAATGTAATGGAATGGAATGGAATGGAATGGAATGCAATGGAATGGAATGTACCAAAGTAGAACGGAAAGGAATGGAATGGAATGGAATGGAATGGAATGGAATGGAACGGAATGTACCCGAGTAGAACGGAATGGAATGGAATGGAATGGATTGGAATGGAATGGAATGGAATGGAATGGAATGGAATGTAACCGAGTAGAACGGAATGGAATGTAATTGAATGGAATGTAACTGAGTTGAACGGAACGGAATGGAATGGAATGGAATGGAATGGAATGGAATGGAATTGAGTGCAATGCAATGCAATGGAATGCAATGGAATGGAAAGGAATGGAATGGAATGGAATGGAATCTACCCGAGTAGAACGGAATGGAATGGAATTGAATGGAATGTAACCGAGTAGAACGGAACGGAATGGAATGGAATGGAATGGAATGCAATGGAATGGAATGGAATGGAATGGAATGGAATGGAATGGACACCAGTAGAATGGAATGGAATGGAATGGAATGGAATGGAATGGAATGGAATGGAATGGAATGGAATGCAATCTACCCGAGTAGAACGGAATGGAACGGATTGGAATGGAATGGAATGGACAGGAGCAGAACGGAATGGAATGCAATGGAATGGAATGGAATGTACCCGAGCAGAACGGAATGGAATGAAATGGAAATGGAAAGGGAATGGAAATGGAACGGGAATGGAAATGGAACGGGAACGGAAATGGAACGGGAATGGAAATGGAACGGGAACGGAAACGGAACGAGAACGGAAATGGAACGGGAACGGAAACGGAACGGGAACGGAAATGGAACGGGAAGGGAAATGGAACGGGAAGGGAAATGGAACGGGAACGGAAACGGAACGAGAACGGAAATGGAACGGGAACGGAAATGGAACGGGAACGGAAATGGAACGGGAATGGTAACGGAACGGGAATGGAAATGGAACGGGAATGGAAAAGGAACGGGAATGGAAATGGATCGGGAATGGAAATGGAACGGGAATGGTAATGGAACTGGAATGGAAATGGAACGGGAATGGAAAAGAAACGGGAATGGAAATGGAACGGGAATGGAAATGGAATGGGAATGGAAATGGAATGGAATGGAATGGAATGGAATGTACCGGAGTGGAGTGGAGTGGAGTGGAGTGGAGTAGAGTGCACTGGAACGGAATGGAATGGAATGGAATGGAATGGAACGGAACGGAATGTACCCGAGAAGCACGGAATGGAATGGAATGGAATGGAATGGAATGGAATGGAATGTACCGGAGTGGAGTGGAGTGCAATGGAGTGGAGTGGAGTGGAGTGGAGTGGAATGGAATGGAATGGAATGGAATGGAATGGAATGGAATGGAATGGAGTGCAATGGAATGCAATGGAATGGAAAGGAATGGAATGGAATGGAATGGAAAAGAATGGAATAGAATGGAATGGAATGGACACCAGTAGAATGGAATGGAATGGAATGGAATGGAATGGAATGGAATGGAATGGAATGGAATTCAATGGAATGGAATGGAATGGAATGGAATTCAATGGAATGGAATGGAATGGAATGGAATGGAATGGAATGGAATGGAATGGAATAGAATGGAATGGAATGGACACCAGTAGAATGGAATGGAATGGAATGGAATGGAATGGAATGGAATGGAATGGAATGGAATGGAATTCAATGGAATGGAATGGAATGGAATGGAATTCAATGGAATGGAATGGAATGGAATGGAATTCAATGGAATGGAATGGAATGGAATGGAATTCAATGGAATGGAACGGAATGGATTGGAATGGAATGGAATAGAATGGAATCAACCCGAGTAGAACGGAACGGAACACAACGGAACGGAACGGAACGCAACGGAACGGAACGGAACGGAACGGAACGGAATGGAATGGAATGGAACGGAACTCAGTGGAATGGAATGGAATGGAATGGAATTCTATGGAATGGAATGGAATGGAATGGAATGGAATTCCATGGAATGGAATGGAATGGAATGGAATGGAATGGAATGGAATGGAATGGAATTCAATGGAATGGAATGGAGTGGAATGGAATGGAATCGAATGGAATTGAATGGAATCGAATGGAATCAAATGGGATCGAATGGAATGGAATGGAATAGAATGGAATCAACCCGAGTAGAATGGAATGGAATGGAATGGAATGGAATGGGATGGAATGGAATGGAATGGAATGGAATGGAATGGAATGGAATTCAATGGAATGGAATGGAATGGAATGGAATGGAATGGAATGGAATTCAATGGAATGGAATGGAACGGAATGGAATGGAATGGAATGGAATGGAATGGAATGGAATGGAATTCAATGGAATGGAATGGAATGGAATGGAATGGAATGGAATGGAATGGAATGGAATGGAATTCCATGGAATGGAATGGAATGGAATGGAATTCAATGGAATGGAAAGGAATGGAATCGAATGGAATGGAATGGAATGGAATGGAATGGAATGGAACGGAATGGAATAGAATGGAATCAACCTGAGTAGAACGGAATGGAATGGAATGGAATGGAATGGAATGTAATGGAATGGAATGGAATGGAATGGAATGGAATGGAATGGAATGGAATGTACCAAAGTAGAACGGAAAGGAATGGAATGGAATGGAATGGAATGGAATGGAATGGAACGGAATGTACCCGAGTAGAACGGAATGGAATGGAATGGAATGGATTGGAATGGAATGGAATGGAATTCCATGGAATGGAATGGAATGGAATGGAATGGAATGGAATGGAATGGAATGGAATGGAATGGAATTCAATGGAATGGAATGGAGTGGAATGGAATGGAATCGAATGGAATTGAATGGAATCGAATGGAATCAAATGGGATCGAATGGAATGGAATGGAATAGAATGGAATCAACCCGAGTAGAACGGAATGGAATGGAATGGAATGGAATGGGATGGAATGGAATGGAATGGAATGGAATGGAATGGAATTCAATGGAATGGAATGGAATGGAATGGAATGGAATGGAATGGAATTCAATGGAATGGAATGGAACGGAATGGAATGGAATGGAATGGAATGGAATGGAATGGAATGGAATGGAATGGAATGGAATGGAATGGAATGGAATTCAATGGAATGGAATAGAATGGAATGGAATGGAATGGAATGGAATGGAATGGAATGGAATGGAATGGAATTCCATGGAATGGAATGGAATGGAATGGAATTCAATGGAATGGAATGGAATTGAATCGAATGGAATGGAATGGAATGGAATGGAATGGAATGGAATGGAATAGAATGGAATCAACCTGAGTAGAACGGAATGGAATGGAATGGAATGTAATGTAATGGAATGGAATGGAATGGAATGGAATGGAATGGAATGTACCAAAGTAGAACGGAAAGGAATGGAATGGAATGGAATGGAATGGAATGGAATGGAATGGAACGGAATGTACCCGAGTAGAACGGAATGGAATGGAATGGAATGGATTGGAATGGAATGGAATGGAATGGAATGGAATGTAACCGAGTAGAACGGAATGGAATGTAATTGAATGGAATGTAACTGAGTTGAACGGAACGGAATGGAATGGAATGGAATGGAATGGAATGGAATGGAATGGAATTGAGTGCAATGCAATGCAATGGAATGCAATGGAATGGAAAGGAATGGAATGGAATGGAATGGAATCTACCCGAGTAGAACGGAATGGAATGGAATTGAATGGAATGTAACCGAGTAGAACGGAACGGAATGGAATGGAATGGAATGGAATGCAATGGAATGGAATGGAATGGAATGGAATGGAATGGAATGGAATGGAATGGACACCAGTAGAATGGAATGGAATGGAATGGAATGGAATGGAATGGAATGGAATGGAATGGAATCTACCCGAGTAGAACGGAATGGAACGGATTGGAATGGAATGGAATGGACAGGAGCAGAACGGAATGGAATGCAATGGAATGGAATGGAATGTACCCGAGCAGAACGGAATGGAATGAAATGGAAATGGAAAGGGAATGGAAATGGAACGGGAATGGAAATGGAACGGGAACGGAAATGGAACGGGAATGGAAATGGAACGGGAACGGAAACGGAACGAGAACGGAAATGGAACGGGAACGGAAACGGAACGGGAACGGAAATGGAACGGGAAGGGAAATGGAACGGGAAGGGAAATGGAACGGGAACGGAAACGGAACGAGAACGGAAAGGGAACGGGAACGGAAACGGAACGGGAACGGAAATGGAACGGGAATGGTAACGGAACGGGAATGGAAATGGAACGGGAATGGAAAAGGAACGGGAATGGAAATGGATCGGGAATGGAAATGGAACGGGAATGGTAATGGAACTGGAATGGAAATGGAACGGGAATGGAAAAGAAACGGGAATGGAAATGGAACGGGAATGGAAATGGAATGGGAATGGAAATGGAATGGAATGGAATGGAATGGAATGTACCGGAGTGGAGTGGAGTGGAGTGGAGTGGAGTAGAGTGCACTGGAACGGAATGGAATGGAATGGAATGGAATGGAACGGAACGGAATGTACCCGAGAAGCACGGAATGGAATGGAATGGAATGGAATGGAATGGAATGGAATGTACCGGAGTGGAGTGGAGTGGAATGGAGTGGAGTGGAGTGGAGTGAAGTGGAATGGAATGGAATGGAATGGAATGGAATGGAATGGAATGGAATGCAATGGAATGCAATGGAATGGAAAGGAATGGAATGGAATGGAATGGAATGGAATGGAATAGAATGGAATGGAATGGACACCAGTAGAATGGAATGGAATGGAATGGAATGGAATGGAATGGAATGGAATGGAATGGAATGGAATTCAATGGAATGGAATGGAATGGAATGGAATTCAATGGAATGGAATGGAATGGAATGGAATGGAATGGAATGGAATGGAATGGAATAGAATGGAATGGAATGGACACCAGTAGAATGGAATGGAATGGATTGGAATGGAATGGAATGGAATGGAATGGAATGGAATGGAATGGAATGGAATGGAATAGAATGGAATGGAATGGACACCAGTAGAATGGAATGGAATGGAATGGAATGGAATGGAATGGAATGGAATGGAATGGAATGGAATGGAATTCAATGGAATGGAATGGAATGGAATGGAATGGAACGGAATGGAATAGAATGGAATCAACCTGAGTAGAACGGAATGGAATGGAATGGAATGGAATGTAATGTAATGTAATGGAATGGAATGGAATGGAATGGAATGGAATGGAATGGAATGTACCAAAGTAGAACGGAAAGGAATGGAATGGAATGGAATGGAATGGAATGGAATGGAACGGAATGTACCCGAGTAGAACGGAATGGAATGGAATGGAATGGATTGGAATGGAATGGAATGGAATTCCATGGAATGGAATGGAATGGAATGGAATGGAATGGAATGGAATGGAATTCAATGGAATGGAATTCAATGGAATGGAATGGAGTGGAATGGAATGGAATCGAATGGAATTGAATGGAATCGAATGGAATCAAATGGGATCGAATGGAATGGAATGGAATAGAATGGAATCAACCCGAGTAGAACGGAATGGAATGGAATGGAATGGAATGGGATGGAATGGAATGGAATGGAATGGAATGGAATGGAATTCAATGGAATGGAATGGAATGGAATGGAATGGAATGGAATGGAATTCAATGGAATGGAATGGAACGGAATGGAATGGAATGGAATGGAATGGAATGGAATGGAATGGAATTCAATGGAATGGAATAGAATGGAATGGAATGGAATGGAATGGAATGGAATGGAATGGAATGGAATTCCATGGAATGGAATGGAATGGAATGGAATTCAATGGAATGGAATGGAATTGAATCGAATGGAATGGAATGGAATGGAATGGAATGGAATGGAATGGAATAGAATGGAATCAACCTGAGTAGAACGGAATGGAATGGAATGGAATGTAATGTAATGGAATGGAATGGAATGGAATGGAATGGAATGGAATGTACCAAAGTAGAACGGAAAGGAATGGAATGGAATGGAATGGAATGGAATGGAATGGAATGGAACGGAATGTACCCGAGTAGAACGGAATGGAATGGAATGGAATGGATTGGAATGGAATGGAATGGAATGGAATGGAATGTAACCGAGTAGAACGGAATGGAATGTAATTGAATGGAATGTAACTGAGTTGAACGGAACGGAATGGAATGGAATGGAATGGAATGGAATGGAATGGAATGGAATTGAGTGCAATGCAATGCAATGGAATGCAATGGAATGGAAAGGAATGGAATGGAATGGAATGGAATCTACCCGAGTAGAACGGAATGGAATGGAATTGAATGGAATGTAACCGAGTAGAACGGAACGGAATGGAATGGAATGGAATGGAATGCAATGGAATGGAATGGAATGGAATGGAATGGAATGGAATGGAATGGAATGGACACCAGTAGAATGGAATGGAATGGAATGGAATGGAATGGAATGGAATGGAATGGAATGGAATCTACCCGAGTAGAACGGAATGGAACGGATTGGAATGGAATGGAATGGACAGGAGCAGAACGGAATGGAATGCAATGGAATGGAATGGAATGTACCCGAGCAGAACGGAATGGAATGAAATGGAAATGGAAAGGGAATGGAAATGGAACGGGAATGGAAATGGAACGGGAACGGAAATGGAACGGGAATGGAAATGGAACGGGAACGGAAACGGAACGGGAACGGAAATGGAACGGGAACGGAAACGGAACGGGAACGGAAATGGAACGGGAAGGGAAATGGAACGGGAAGGGAAATGGAACGGGAACGGAAACGGAACGAGAACGGAAAGGGAACGGGAACGGAAACGGAACGGGAACGGAAATGGAACGGGAATGGTAACGGAACGGGAATGGAAATGGAACGGGAATGGAAAAGGAACGGGAATGGAAATGGATCGGGAATGGAAATGGAACGGGAATGGTAATGGAACTGGAATGGAAATGGAACGGGAATGGAAAAGAAACGGGAATGGAAATGGAACGGGAATGGAAATGGAATGGGAATGGAAATGGAATGGAATGGAATGGAATGGAATGTACCGGAGTGGAGTGGAGTGGAGTGGAGTGGAGTAGAGTGCACTGGAACGGAATGGAATGGAATGGAATGGAATGGAACGGAACGGAATGTACCCGAGAAGCACGGAATGGAATGGAATGGAATGGAATGGAATGGAATGGAATGTACCGGAGTGGAGTGGAGTGGAATGGAGTGGAGTGGAGTGGAGTGAAGTGGAATGGAATGGAATGGAATGGAATGGAATGGAATGGAATGGAATGCAATGGAATGCAATGGAATGGAAAGGAATGGAATGGAATGGAATGGAATGGAATGGAATAGAATGGAATGGAATGGACACCAGTAGAATGGAATGGAATGGAATGGAATGGAATGGAATGGAATGGAATGGAATGGAATGGAATGGAATTCAATGGAATGGAATGGAATGGAATGGAATTCAATGGAATGGAATGGAATGGAATGGAATGGAATGGAATGGAATAGAATGGAATGGAATGGACACCAGTAGAATGGAATGGAATGGAATGGAATGGAATGGAATGGAATGGAATGGAATGGAATGGAATGGAATTCAATGGAATGGAATGGAATGGAATGGAATGGAACGGAATGGAATAGAATGGAATCAACCTGAGTAGAACGGAATGGAATGGAATGGAATGGAATGTAATGTAATGGAATGGAATGGAATGGAATGGAATGGAATGGAATGGAATGGAATGTACCAAAGTAGAACGGAAAGGAATGGAATGGAATGGAATGGAATGGAATGGAATGGAACGGAATGTACCCGAGTAGAACGGAATGGAATGGAATGGAATGGATTGGAATGGAATGGAATGGAATTCCATGGAATGGAATGGAATGGAATGGAATGGAATGGAATGGAATGGAATTCAATGGAATGGAATTCAATGGAATGGAATGGAGTGGAATGGAATGGAATCGAATGGAATTGAATGGAATCGAATGGAATCAAATGGGATCGAATGGAATGGAATGGAATAGAATGGAATCAACCCGAGTAGAACGGAATGGAATGGAATGGAATGGAATGGGATGGAATGGAATGGAATGGAATGGAATGGAATGGAATTCAATGGAATGGAATGGAATGGAATGGAATGGAATGGAATGGAATTCAATGGAATGGAATGGAACGGAATGGAATGGAATGGAATGGAATGGAATGGAATGGAATGGAATTCAATGGAATGGAATAGAATGGAATGGAATGGAATGGAATGGAATGGAATGGAATGGAATGGAATTCCATGGAATGGAATGGAATGGAATGGAATTCAATGGAATGGAATGGAATTGAATCGAATGGAATGGAATGGAATGGAATGGAATGGAATGGAATGGAATAGAATGGAATCAACCTGAGTAGAACGGAATGGAATGGAATGGAATGTAATGTAATGGAATGGAATGGAATGGAATGGAATGGAATGGAATGGAATGTACCAAAGTAGAACGGAAAGGAATGGAATGGAATGGAATGGAATGGAATGGAATGGAATGGAACGGAATGTACCCGAGTAGAACGGAATGGAATGGAATGGAATGGATTGGAATGGAATGGAATGGAATGGAATGGAATGTAACCGAGTAGAACGGAATGGAATGTAATTGAATGGAATGTAACTGAGTTGAACGGAACGGAATGGAATGGAATGGAATGGAATGGAATGGAATGGAATGGAATTGAGTGCAATGCAATGCAATGGAATGCAATGGAATGGAAAGGAATGGAATGGAATGGAATGGAATCTACCCGAGTAGAACGGAATGGAATGGAATTGAATGGAATGTAACCGAGTAGAACGGAACGGAATGGAATGGAATGGAATGGAATGCAATGGAATGGAATGGAATGGAATGGAATGGAATGGAATGGAATGGAATGGACACCAGTAGAATGGAATGGAATGGAATGGAATGGAATGGAATGGAATGGAATGGAATGGAATCTACCCGAGTAGAACGGAATGGAACGGATTGGAATGGAATGGAATGGACAGGAGCAGAACGGAATGGAATGCAATGGAATGGAATGGAATGTACCCGAGCAGAACGGAATGGAATGAAATGGAAATGGAAAGGGAATGGAAATGGAACGGGAATGGAAATGGAACGGGAACGGAAATGGAACGGGAATGGAAATGGAACGGGAACGGAAACGGAACGAGAACGGAAATGGAACGGGAACGGATACGGAACGGGAACGGAAATGGAACGGGAAGGGAAATGGAACGGGAAGGGAAATGGAACGGGAACGGAAACGGAACGAGAACGGAAAGGGAACGGGAACGGAAACGGAACGGGAACGGAAATGGAACGGGAATGGTAACGGAACGGGAATGGAAATGGAACGGGAATGGAAAAGGAACGGGAATGGAAATGGATCGGGAATGGAAATGGAACGGGAATGGTAATGGAACTGGAATGGAAATGGAACGGGAATGGAAAAGAAACGGGAATGGAAATGGAACGGGAATGGAAATGGAATGGGAATGGAAATGGAATGGAATGGAATGGAATGGAATGCACCGGAGTGGAGTGGAGTGGAGTGGAGTGGAGTAGAGTGCACTGGAACGGAATGGAATGGAATGGAATGGAATGGAACGGAACGGAATGTACCCGAGAAGCACGGAATGGAATGGAATGGAATGGAATGGAATGGAATGGAATGTAATGGAATGTACCGGAGTGGAGTGGAGTGGAATGGAGTGGAGTGGAGTGGAGTGAAGTGGAATGGAATGGAATGGAATGGAATGGAATGGAATGGAATGGAATGCAATGGAATGCAATGGAATGGAAAGGAATGGAATGGAATGGAATGGAATGGAATGGAATAGAATGGAATGGAATGGACACCAGTAGAATGGAATGGAATGGAATGGAATGGAATGGAATGGAATGGAATGGAATGGAATGGAATGGAATTCAATGGAATGGAATGGAATGGAATGGAATTCAATGGAATGGAATGGAATGGAATGGAATGGAATGGAATGGAATGGAATGGAATAGAATGGAATGGAATGGACACCAGTAGAATGGAATGGAATGGAATGGAATGGAATGGAATGGAATGGAATGGAATGGAATGGAATGGAATGGAATGGAATGGAATAGAATGGAATGGAATGGACACCAGTAGAATGGAATGGAATGGAATGGAATGGAATGGAATGGAATGGAATGGAATGGAATGGAATGGAATGGAATTCAATGGAATGGAATGGAATGGAATGGAATTCAATGGAATGGAATGGAATGGAATGGAATTCAATGGAATGGAATGGAATGGAATGGAATTCAATGGAATGGAACGGAATGGATTGGAATGGAATGGAATAGAATGGAATCAACCCGAGTAGAACGGAACGGAACACAACGGAACGGAACGGAACGCAACGGAACGGAACGGAACGGAACGGAACGGAATGGAATGGAATGGAACGGAACTCAGTGGAATGGAATGGAATGGAATGGAATTCTATGGAATGGAATGGAATGGAATGGAATGGAATTCCATGGAATGGAATGGAATTCCATGGAATGGAATGGAATGGAATGGAATGGAATGGAATGGAATGGAATGGAATTGAATGGAATAGAATGGAATCAACACGAGTAGAATGGAATGGAATGGAATGGAATGGAATGGGATGGAATGGAATGGAATGGAATGGAATGGAATGGAATGGAATTCAATGGAATGGAATGGAATGGAATGGAATGGAATGGAATGGAATGGAATTCAATGGAATGGAATGGAACGGAATGGAATGGAATGGAATGGAATGGAATGGAATGGAATTCAATGGAATGGAATGGAATGGAATGGAATGGAATGGAATTCCATGGAATGGAATGGATTGGAATGGAATTCAATTGAATGGAAAGGAATGGAATCGAATGGAATGGAATGGAATGGAATGGAATGGAATGGAATGGAATAGAATGGAATCAACCTGAGTAGAACGGAATGGAATGGAATGGAATGGAATGGAATGGAATGGAATGGAATGGAATGGAATGGAATGGAATGGAATGTACCAAAGTAGAACGGAAAGGAATGGAATGGAATGGAATGGAATGGAATGGAATGGAACGGAATGTACCCGAGTAGAACGGAATGGAATGGAATGGAATGGATTGGAATGGAATGGAATGGAATTCCATAGAATGGAATGGAATGGAATGGAATGGAATGGAATGGAATGGAATGGAATGGAATTCAATGGAATGGAATGGAGTGGAATGGAATGGAATCGAATGGAATTGAATGGAATCGAATGGAATCAAATGGGATCGAATGGAATGGAATGGAATAGAATGGAATCAACCCGAGTAGAACGGAATGGAATGGAATGGAATGGAATGGGATGGAATGGAATGGAATGGGATGGAATGGAATGGAATGGAATGGAATGGAATGGAATTCAATGGAATGGAATGGAATGGAATGGAATGGAATGGAATGGAATGGAATTCAATGGAATGGAATGGAACGGAATGGAATGGAATGGAATGGAATGGAATGGAATGGAATGGAATTCAATGGAATGGAATGGAATGGAATGGAATGGAATGGAATGGAATGGAATGGAATGGAATTCCATGGAATGGAATGGAATGGAATGGAATTCAATGGAATGGAATGGAATGGAATCGAATGGAATGGAATGGAATGGAATGGAATGGAATGGAATAGAATGGAATCAACCTGAGTAGAACGGAATGGAATGGAATGGAATGTAATGGAATGGAATGGAATGGAATGGAATGGAATGGAATGGAATGTACCAAAGTAGAACGGAAAGGAATGGAATGGAATGGAATGGAATGGAATGGAATGGAATTGAACGGAATGTACCCGAGTAGAACGGAATGGAATGGAATGGAATGGATTGGAATGGAATGGAATGGAATGGAATGTAACCGAGTAGAACGGAATGGAATGTAATTGAATGGAATGTAACTGAGTTGAACGGAACGGAATGGAATGGAATGGAATGGAATGGAATGGAATGGAATGGAATTGAGTGCAATGCAATGCAATGGAATGCAATGGAATGGAAAGGAATGGAATGGAATGGAATGGAATCTACCCGAGTAGAACGGAATGGAATGGAATTGAATGGAATGTAACCGAGTAGAACGGAACGGAATGGAATGGAATGGAATGGAATGCAATGGAATGGAATGGAATGGAATGGAATGGAATGGAATGGAATGGACACCAGTAGAATGGAATGGAATGGAATGGAATGGAATGGAATGTAATGGAATGGAATGGAATCTACCCGAGTAGAACGGAATGGAACGGATTGGAATGGAATGGAATGGACAGGAGCAGAACGGAATGGAATGCAATGGAATGGAATGGAATGTACCCGAGCAGAACGGAATGGAATGAAATGGAAATGGAAAGGGAATGGAAATGGAACGGGAATGGAAATGGAACGGGAACGGAAATGGAACGGGAATGGAAATGGAACGGGAACGGAAACGGAACGAGAACGGAAATGGAACGGGAACGGAAACGGAACGGGAACGGAAATGGAACGGGAAGGGAAAGGGAACGGGAAGGGAAATGGAACGGGAACGGAAACGGAACGAGAACGGAAATGGAACGGGAACGGAAACGGAACGGGAACGGAAATGGAACGGGAATGGTAACGGAACGGGAATGGAAATGGAACGGGAATGGAAAAGGAACGGGAATGGAAATGGATCGGGAATGGAAATGGAACGGGAATGGTAATGGAACTGGAATGGAAATGGAACGGGAATGGAAAAGAAACGGGAATGGAAATGGAACGGGAATGGAAATGGAATGGGAATGGAAATGGAATGGAATGGAATGGAATGGAATGTACCGGAGTGGAGTGGAGTGGAGTGGAGTGGAGTAGAGTGCACTGGAACGGAATGGAATGGAATGGAATGGAATGGAACGGAACGGAATGTACCCGAGAAGCACGGAATGGAATGGAATGGAATGGAATGGAATGGAATGGAATGTACCGGAGTGGAGTGGAGTGGAATGGAGTGGAGTGGAGTGGAGTGGAGTGGAATGGAATGGAATGGAATGGAATGGAATGGAATGGAATGGAATGGAATGCAATGGAATGCAATGGAATGGAAAGGAATGGAATGGAATGGAATGGGATGGAATGGAATAGAATGGAATGGAATGGACACCAGTAGAATGGAATGGAATGGAATGGAATGGAATGGAATGGAATGGAATGGAATGGAATGGAATGGAATTCAATGGAATGGAATGGAATGGAATGGAATTCAATGGAATGGAATGGAATGGAATGGAATGGAATGGAATGGAATGGAATGGAATGGAATAGAATGGAATGGAATGGACACCAGTAGAATGGAATGGAATGGAATGGAATGGAATGGAATGGAATGGAATGGAATGGAATGGAATTCAATGGAATGGAATGGAATGGAATGGAATTCAATGGAATGGAATGGAATGGAATGGAATTCAATGGAATGGAATGGAATGGAATGGAATTCAATGGAATGGAACGGAATGGATTGGAATGGAATGGAATAGAATGGAATCAACCCGAGTAGAACGGAACGGAACACAACGGAACGGAACGGAACGCAACGGAATGGAACGGAACGGAACGGAACGGAATGGAATGGAATGGAACGGAACTCAGTGGAATGGAATGGAATGGAATGGAATTCTATGGAATGGAATGGAATGGAATGGAATGGAATTCCATGGAATGGAATGGAATGGAATGGAATGGAATGGAATTCCATGGAATGGAATGGAATGGAATGGAATTCCATGGAATGGAATGGAATGGAATGGAATGGAATGGAATGGAATGGAACAGAATGGCATCAACACGAGTAGAACGGAATGGAATGGAATGGAATGGAATGGAATGGGATGGGATGGAATGGAATGGAATGGAATGGAATGGAATGGAATGGAATTCAATGGAATGGAATGGAATGGAATGGAATGGAATGGAATGGAATGGAATTCAATGGAATGGAATGGAACGGAATGGAATTCAATGGAATGGAATGGAATGGAATGGAATGGAATTCAATGGAATGGAATGGAATGGAATGGAATGGAATGGAATTCCAAGGAATGGAATGGAATGGAATGGAATTCAATGGAATGGAATGGAATGGAATCGATTGGAATGGAATGGAATGGAATGGAATGGAATGGAATGGAATAGAATGGAATCAACCCGAGTAGAACGGAATGGAATGGAATGGAATGGAATGGAATAGAATGGAATGGAATGGAATGGAATGGAATGTACCAAAGTAGAACGGAACGGAATGGAATGGAATGGAATGGAATGGAATGGAATGGAATGGAATGGAATGTACCCGAGTAGAACGGAATGGAATGGAATGGAATGGATTGGAATGGAATGGAATGGAATGGAATGGAATGTAACCGAGTAGAACGGAATGGAATGTAATTGAATGGAATGTAACCGAGTTGAACGGAACGGAATGGAATGGAATGGAATGGAATGGAATGGAATGGAATGGAATGGAATTGAGTGCAATGCAATGCAATGGAATGCAATGGAATGGAAAGGAATGGAATGGAATGGAATGGAATGGAATCTACCCGAGTAGAACGGAATGGAATGGAATTGAATGTAATGTAACCGAGTAGAACGGAACGGAATGGAATGGAATGGAATGGAATGGAATGCAATGGAATGGAATGGAATGGAATGGAATGGAATGGAATGGAATGGAATGGAATGGAATGGAATGGACACCAGTAGAATGGAATGGAATGGAATGGAATGGAATGGAATGGAATGGAATGGAATGGAATGGAATGGAATGGAATCTACCCGAGTAGAACGGAATGGAACGGAATGGAATGGAATGGAATGGACAGGAGCAGAACGGAATGGAATGCAATGGAATGGAATGGAATGTACCCGAGCAGAACGGAATGGAATGAAATGGAAATGGAAAGGGAATGGAAATAGAACGGGAATGGAAATGGAACGGGAACGGAAATGGAACGGGTATGGAAATGGCACGGGAACGGAAATGGAACGGGAATGGAAATGGAACGGGAACGGAAACGGAACGAGAACGGAAATGGAACGGGAACGGAAACGGAACGGGAACGGAAATGGAACGGGAATGGTAACGGAACGGGAATGGAAATGGAACGGGAATGGAAAAGGAACGGGAATGGAAATGGATCGGGAATGGAAATGGAACGGGAATGGTAATGGAACTGGAATGGAAATGGATCGGGAATGGAAAAGAAACGGGAATGGAAATGGAACGGGAATGGAAATGGAATGGGAATGGAAATGGAATGGAATGGAATGGAATGGAATGTACCGGAGTGGAGTGGAGTGGAGTGGAGTGGAGTAGAGTGCACTGGAACGGAATGGAATGGAATGGAATGGAATGGAACGGAACGGAATGTACCCGAGAAGCACGGAATGGAATGGAATGGAATGGAATGGAATGGAATGGAATGTACCGGAGTGGAGTGGAGTGCAATGGAGTGGAGTGGAGTGGAGTGGAGTGGAATGGAATGGAATGGAATGGAATGGAATGGAATGGAGTGCAATGGAATGCAATGGAATGGAAAGGAATGGAATGGAATGGAATGGAATGGAATGGAATAGAATGGAATGGAATGGACACCAGTAGAATGGAATGGAATGGAATGGAATGGAATGGAATGGAATGGAATGGAATGGAATTCAATGGAATGGAATGGAATGGAATGGAATTCAATGGAATGGAATGGAATGGAATGGAATGGAATGGAATGGAATGGAATGGAATGGAATAGAATGGAATGGAATGGACACCAGTAGAATGGAATGGAATGGAATGGAATGGAATGGAATGGAATGGAATGGAATGGAATGGAATGGAATGGAATTCAATGGAATGGAATGGAATGGAATGGAATTCAATGGAATGGAATGGAATGGAATGGAATTCAATGGAATGGAATGGAATGGAATGGAATTCAATGGAATGGAACGGAATGGATTGGAATGGAATGGAATAGAATGGAATCAACCCGAGTAGAACGGAACGGAACACAACGGAACGGAACGGAACGCAACGGAACGGAACGGAACGGAACGGAACGGAATGGAATGGAATGGAACGGAACTCAGTGGAATGGAATGGAATGGAATGGAATTCTATGGAATGGAATGGAATGGAATGGAATGGAATTCCATGGAATGGAATGGAATTCCATGGAATGGAATGGAATGGAATGGAATGGAACGGAATGGAATAGAATGGAATCAACACGAGTAGAATGGAATGGAATGGAATGGAATGGAATGGGATGGAATGGAATGGAATGGAATGGAATGGAATGGAATGGAATTCAATGGAATGGAATGGAATGGAATGGAATGGAATGGAATGGAATTCAATGGAATGGAATGGAACGGAATGGAATGGAATGGAATGGAATGGAATGGAATTCAATGGAATGGAATGGAATGGAATGGAATGGAATGGAATTCCATGGAATGGAATGGAATGGAATGGAATTCAATTGAATGGAAAGGAATGGAATCGAATGGAATGGAATGGAATGGAATGGAATGGAATGGAATGGAATAGAATGGAATCAACCTGAGTAGAACGGAATGGAATGGAATGGAATGTAATGGAATGGAATGGAATGGAATGGAATGGAATGGAATGGAATGTACCAAAGTAGAACGGAAAGGAATGGAATGGAATGGAATGGAATGGAATGGAATGGAATGGAACGGAATGTACCCGAGTAGAACGGAATGGAATGGAATGGAATGGATTGGAATGGAATGGAATGGAATTCCATGGAATGGAATGGAATGGAATGGAATGGAATGGAATGGAATGGAATGGAATTCAATGGAATGGAATGGAGTGGAATGGAATGGAATCGAATGGAATTGAATGGAATCGAATGGAATCAAATGGGATCGAATGGAATGGAATGGAATAGAATGGAATCAACCCGAGTAGAACGGAATGGAATGGAATGGAATGGAATGGGATGGAATGGAATGGAATGGGATGGAATGGAATGGAATGGAATGGAATGGAATGGAATTCAATGGAATGGAATGGAATGGAATGGAATGGAATGGAATGGAATTCAATGGAATGGAATGGAACGGAATGGAATGGAATGGAATGGAATGGAATGGAATGGAATGGAATTCAATGGAATGGAATGGAATGGAATGGAATGGAATGGAATGGAATGGAATGGAATGGAATTCCATGGAATGGAATGGAATGGAATGGAATTCAATGTAATGGAATGGAATGGAATCGAATGGAATGGAATGGAATGGAATGGAATGGAATGGAATGGAATGGAATAGAATGGAATCAACCTGAGTAGAACGGAATGGAATGGAATGGAATGTAATGGAATGGAATGGAATGGAATGGAATGGAATGGAATGGAATGTACCAAAGTAGAACGGAAAGGAATGGAATGGAATGGAATGGAATGGAATGGAATGGAATGGAATGGAATGGAACGGAATGTACCCGAGTAGAACGGAATGGAATGGAATGGAATGGATTGGAATGGAATGGAATGGAATGGAATGGAATGGAATGTAACCGAGTAGAACGGAATGGAATGTAATTGAATGGAATGTAACTGAGTTGAACGGAACGGAATGGAATGGAATGGAATGGAATGGAATGGAATGGAATGGAATTGAGTGCAATGCAATGCAATGGAATGCAATGGAATGGAAAGGAATGGAATGGAATGGAATGGAATCTACCCGAGTAGAACGGAATGGAATGGAATTGAATGGAATGTAACCGAGTAGAACGGAACGGAATGGAATGGAATGGAATGGAATGCAATGGAATGGAATGGAATGGAATGGAATGGAATGGAATGGAATGGAATGGACACCAGTAGAATGGAATGGAATGGAATGGAATGGAATGGAATGGAATGGAATGGAATGGAATGGAATGGAATGGAATCTACCCGAGTAGAACGGAATGGAACGGATTGGAATGGAATGGAATGGACAGGAGCAGAACGGAATGGAATGCAATGGAATGGAATGGAATGTACCCGAGCAGAACGGAATGGAATGAAATGGAAATGGAAAGGGAATGGAAATGGAACGGGAATGGAAATGGAACGGGAACGGAAATGGAACGGGAATGGAAATGGAACGGGAACGGAAACGGAACGAGAACGGAAATGGAACGGGAACGGAAACGGAACGGGAACGGAAATGGAACGGGAAGGGAAATGGAACGGGAAGGGAAATGGAACGGGAACGGAAACGGAACGAGAACGGAAATGGAACGGGAACGGAAACGGAACGGGAACGGAAATGGAACGGGAATGGTAACGGAACGGGAATGGAAATGGAACGGGAATGGAAAAGGAACGGGAATGGAAATGGATCGGGAATGGAAATGGAACGGGAATGGTAATGGAACTGGAATGGAAATGGAACGGGAATGGAAAAGAAACGGGAATGGAAATGGAACGGGAATGGAAATGGAATGGGAATGGAAATGGAATGGAATGGAATGGAATGGAATGTACCGGAGTGGAGTGGAGTGGAGTGGAGTGGAGTAGAGTGAACTGGAACGGAATGGAATGGAATGGAATGGAATGGAACGGAACGGAATGTACCCGAGAAGCACGGAATGGAATGGAATGGAATGGAATGGAATGGAATGGAATGTACCGGAGTGGAGTGGAGTGGAATAGAGTGGAGTGGAGTGGAGTGGAGTGGAATGGAATGGAATGGAATGGAATGGAATGGAATGGAATGGAATGGAATGCAATGGAATGCAATGGAATGGAAAGGAATGGAATGGAATGGAATGGAATGGAATGGAATAGAATGGAATGGAATGGACACCAGTAGAATGGAATGGAATGGAATGGAATGGAATGGAATGGAATGGAATGGAATGGAATGGAATTCAATGGAATGGAATGGAATGGAATGGAATTCAATGGAATGGAATGGAATGGAATGGAATGGAATGGAATGGAATGGAATGGAATGGAATAGAATGGAATGGAATGGACACCAGTAGAATGGAATGGAATGGAATGGAATGGAATGGAATGGAATGGAATGGAATGGAATGGAATGGAATGGAATTCAATGGAATGGAATGGAATGGAATGGAATTCAATGGAATGGAATGGAATGGAATGGAATTCAATGGAATGGAATGGAATGGAATGGAATTCAATGGAATGGAACGGAATGGATTGGAATGGAATGGAATAGAATGGAATCAACCCGAGTAGAACGGAACGGAACACAACGGAACGGAACGGAACGCAACGGAACGGAACGGAACGGAACGGAACGGAATGGAATGGAATGGAACGGAACTCAGTGGAATGGAATGGAATGGAATGGAATTCTATGGAATGGAATGGAATGGAATGGAATGGAATTCCATGGAATGGAATGGAATGGAATGGAATGGAATGGAATTCCATGGAATGGAATGGAATGGAATGGAATGGAATGGAATGGAATGGAATAGAATGGAATCAACACGAGTAGAACGGAATGGAATGGAATGGAATGGAATGGAATGGGATGGGATGGAATGGAATGGAATGGAATGGAATGGAATGGAATGGAATTCAATGGAATGGAATGGAATGGAATGGAATGGAATGGAATGGAATTCAATGGAATGGAATGGAACGGAATGGAATTCAATGGAATGGAATGGAATGGAATGGAATGGAATTCAATGGAATGGAATGGAATGGAACGGAATGGAATGGAATGGAATTCCAAGGAATGGAATGGAATGGAATGGAATTCAATGGAATGGAATGGAATGGAATCGATTGGAATGGAATGGAATGGAATGGAATGGAATGGAATGGAATAGAATGGAATCAACCCGAGTAGAACGGAATGGAATGGAATGGAATGGAATGGAATAGAATGGAATGGAATGGAATGGAATGGAATGTACCAAAGTAGAACGGAACGGAATGGAATGGAATGGAATGGAATGGAATGGAATGGAATGGAATGGAATGTACCCGAGTAGAACGGAATGGAATGGAATGGAATGGATTGGAATGGAATGGAATGGAATGGAATGGAATGTAACCGAGTAGAACGGAATGGAATGTAATTGAATGGAATGTAACCGAGTTGAACGGAACGGAATGGAATGGAATGGAATGGAATGGAATGGAATGGAATGGAATGGAATTGAGTGCAATGCAATGCAATGGAATGCAATGGAATGGAAAGGAATGGAATGGAATGGAATGGAATGGAATCTACCCGAGTAGAACGGAATGGAATGGAATTGAATGGAATGTAACCGAGTAGAACGGAACGGAATGGAATGGAATGGAATGGAATGGAATGCAATGGAATGGAATTCAATGGAATGGAATGGAATGGAATGGAATGGAATGGAATGGACACCAGTAGAATGGAATGGAATGGAATGGAATGGAATGGAATGGAATGGAATGGAATGGAATGGAATTCAATGGAATGGAATGGAATGGAATGGAATTCAATGGAATGGAATGGAATGGAATGGAATTCAATGGAATGGAATGGAATGGAATGGAATTCTATGGAATGGAATGGAGTGGAATCGAATGGAATCGAATGGAATGGAATGGAATAGAATGGAATCAACCCGAGTAGAACGGAACGGAACGCAACGGAACGGAACGGATCGGAACGGGACGGAAAGGAACGGAATGGAATGGAATGGAACGGAATTCCATGGAATGGAATGGAATGGAATGGAATGGAATGGAATGGAATGGAATGGAATGGAATGGAATTCAATGGAATGGAATGGAATGGAATGGAATGGAATGGAATGGAATGGAATGGAATGGAATTCTATGGAATGGAACGGAATGGATTGGAATGGAATGGAATAGAATGGAATCAACCCGAGTAGAACGGAACGGAACACAACGGAACGGAACGGAACGCAACGGAACGGAACGGAACGGAACGGAACGGAATGGAATGGAATGGAACGGAATTCAGTGGAATGGAATGGAATGGAATGGAATTCTATGGAATGGAATGGAATGGAATGGAATGGAATTCCATGGAATGGAATGGAATGGAATGGAATGGAATTCAATGGAATTCAATGGAATGGAATTGAGTGGAATGGAATGGAATCGAATGGAATTGAATGGAATCGAATGGAATCAAATGGGATCGAATGGAATGGAATGGAATAGAATGGAATCAACCCGAGTAGAACGGAATGGAATGGAATGGAATGGAATGGGATGGAATGGAATGGAATGGAATGGAATGGAATGGAATTCAATGGAATGGAATGGAATGGAATGGAATGGAATGGAATGGAATTCAATGGAATGGAATGGAACGGAATGGAATGGAATGGAATGGAATGGAATGGAATGGAATGGAATGGAATGGAATGGAATTCCATGGAATGGAATGGAATGGAATGGAATTCCATGGAATGGAATGGAATGGAATGGAATGGAATGGAATGGAATGGAATGGAATGGAATAGAATGGAATCAACCTGAGTAGAACGGAATGGAATGGAATGGAATGTAATGGAATGGAATGGAATGGAATGGAATGGAATGGAATGGAATGGAATGTACCGGAGTGGAGTGGAGTGGAATGGAGTGGAGTGGAGTGGAGTGAAGTGGAATGGAATGGAATGGAATGGAATGGAATGGAATGGAATGGAATGCAATGGAATGCAATGGAATGGAAAGGAATGGAATGGAATGGAATGGAATGGAATGGAATAGAATGGAATGGAATGGACACCAGTAGAATGGAATGGAATGGAATGGAATGGAATGGAATGGAATGGAATGGAATGGAATGGAATTCAATGGAATGGAATGGAATTCAATGGAATGGAATGGAATGGAATGGAATTCAATGGAATGGAATGGAATGGAATGGAATGGAATGGAATGGAATGGAATGGAATAGAATGGAATGGAATGGACACCAGTAGAATGGAATGGAATGGAATGGAATGGAATGGAATGGAATGGAATGGAATGGAATGGAATGGAATGGAATTCAATGGAATGGAATGGAATGGAATGGAATTCAATGGAATGGAATGGAATGGAATGGAATTCAATGGAATGGAATGGAATGGAATGGAATTCAATGGAATGGAACGGAATGGATTGGAATGGAATGGAATAGAATGGAATCAACCCGAGTAGAACGGAACGGAACACAACGGAACGGAACGGAACGCAACGGAACGGAACGGAACGGAACGGAACGGAATGGAATGGAATGGAACGGAACTCAGTGGAATGGAATGGAATGGAATGGAATTCTATGGAATGGAATGGAATGGAATGGAATGGAATTCCATGGAATGGAATGGAATTCCATGGAATGGAATGGAATGGAATGGAATGGAATGGAATGGAATGGAATGGAATGGAATAGAATGGAATCAACACGAGTAGAATGGAATGGAATGGAATGGAATGGAATGGGATGGAATGGAATGGAATGGAATGGAATGGAATGGAATGGAATTCAATGGAATGGAATGGAATGGAATGGAATGGAATGGAATGGAATTCAATGGAATGGAATGGAACGGAATGGAATGGAATGGAATGGAATGGAATGGAATGGAATTCAATGGAATGGAATGGAATGGAATGGAATGGAATTCCATGGAATGGAATGGAATGGAATGGAATTCAATTGAATGGAAAGGAATGGAATCGAATGGAATGGAATGGAATGGAATGGAATGGAATGGAATGGAATAGAATGGAATCAACCTGAGTAGAACGGAATGGAATGGAATGTAATGTAATGGAATGGAATGGAATGGAATGGAATGGAATGGAATGGAATGTACCAAAGTAGAACGGAAAGGAATGGAATGGAATGGAATGGAATGGAATGGAATGGAACGGAATGTACCAGAGTAGAACGGAATGGAATGGAATGGAATGGATTGGAATGGAATGGAATGGAATTCCATGGAATGGAATGGAATGGAATGGAATGGAATGGAATGGAATGGAATGGAATGGAATGGAATTCAATGGAATGGAATGGAGTGGAATGGAATGGAATCGAATGGAATTGAATGGAATCGAATGGAATCAAATGGGATCGAATGGAATGGAATGGAATAGAATGGAATCAACCCGAGTAGAACGGAATGGAATGGAATGGAATGGAATGGGATGGAATGGAATGGAATGGGATGGAATGGAATGGAATGGAATGGAATGGAATGGAATTCAATGGAATGGAAAGGAATGGAATGGAATGGAATGGAATGGAATTCAATGGAATGGAATGGAACGGAATGGAATGGAATGGAATGGAATGGAATGGAATGGAATGGAATTCAATGGAATGGAATGGAATGGAATGGAATGGAATGGAATGGAATGGAATGGAATGGAATTCCATGGAATGGAATGGAAAGGAATGGAATTCAATGGAATGGAATGGAATGGAATCGAATGGAATGGAATGGAATGGAATGGAATGGAATGGAATGGAATAGAATGGAATCAACCTGAGTAGAACGCAATGGAATGGAATGGAATGGAATGGAATGGAATGGAATGGAATGGAATGGAATGGAATGGAATGGAATGTACCAAAGTAGAACGGAAAGGAATGGAATGGAATGGAATGGAATGGAATGGAATGGAATGGAACGGAATGTACCCGAGTAGAACGGAATGGAATGGAATGGAATGGATTGGAATGGAATGGAATGGAATGGAATGGAATATAACCGAGTAGAACGGAATGGAATGTAATTGAATGGAATGTAACTGAGTTGAACGGAACGGAATGGAATGGAATGGAATGGAATGGAATGGAATGGAATGGAATTGAGTGCAATGCAATGCAATGGAATGCAATGGAATGGAAAGGAATGGAATGGAATGGAATGGAATCTACCCGAGTAGAACGGAATGGAATGGAATTGAATGGAATGTAACCGAGTAGAACGGAACGGAATGGAATGGAATGGAATGGAATGCAATGGAATGGAATGGAATGGAATGGAATGGAATGGAATGGAATGGACACCAGTAGAATGGAATGGAATGGAATGGAATGGAATGGAATGGAATGGAATGGAATGGAATGGAATGGAATCTACCCGAGTAGAACGGAATGGAACGGATTGGAATGGAATGGAATGGACAGGAGCAGAACGGAATGGAATGCAATGGAATGGAATGGAATGTACCCGAGCAGAACGGAATGGAATGAAATGGAAATGGAAAGGGAATGGAAATGGAACGGGAATGGAAATGGAACGGGAACGGAAATGGAACGGGAATGGAAATGGAACGGGAACGGAAACGGAACGAGAACGGAAATGGAACGGGAACGGAAACGGAACGGGAACGGAAATGGAACGGGAAGGGAAATGGAACGGGAAGGGAAATGGAACGGGAACGGAAACGGAACGAGAACGGAAATGGAACGGGAACGGAAACGGAACGGGAACGGAAATGGAACGGGAATGGTAACGGAACGGGAATGGAAATGGAACGGGAATGGAAAAGGAACGGGAATGGAAATGGATCGGGAATGGAAATGGAACGGGAATGGTAATGGAACTGGAATGGAAATGGAACGGGAATGGAAAAGAAACGGGAATGGAAATGGAACGGGAATGGAAATGGAATGGGAATGGAAATGGAATGGAATGGAATGGAATGGAATGTACCGGAGTGGAGTGGAGTGGAGTGGAGTGGAGTAGAGTGCACTGGAACGGAATGGAATGGAATGGAATGGAATGGAACGGAACGGAATGTACCCGAGAAGCACGGAATGGAATGGAATGGAATGGAATGGAATGGAATGGAATGGAATGTACCGGAGTGGAGTGGAGTGGAATGGAGTGGAGTGGAGTGGAGTGGAGTGGAATGGAATGGAATGGAATGGAATGGAATGGAATGGAATGCAATGGAATGCAATGGAATGGAAAGGAATGGAATGGAATGGAATGGAATGGAATAGAATGGAATGGAATGGACACCAGTAGAATGGAATTGAATGGAATGGAATGGAATGGAATGGAATGGAATGGAATGGAATGGAATTCAATGGAATGGAATGGAATGGAATGGAATTCAATGGAATGGAATGGAATGGAATGGAATGGAATGGAATGGAATGGAATGGAATAGAATGGAATGGAATGGACACCAGTAGAATGGAATGGAATGGAATGGAATGGAATGGAATTGAATGGAATGGAATGGAATGGAATTCAATGGAATGGAATGGAATGGAATGGAATTCAATGGAATGGAATGGAATGGAATGGAATTCAATGGAATGGAATGGAATGGAATGGAATTCAATGGAATGGAACGGAATGGATTGGAATGGAATGGAATAGAATGGAATCAACCCGAGTAGAACGGAACGGAACACAACGGAACGGAACGGAACGCAACGGAACGGAACGGAACGGAATGGAATGGAATGGAACGGAACTCAGTGGAATGGAATGGAATGGAATGGAATTCTATGGAATGGAATGGAATGGAATGGAATGGAATTCCATGGAATGGAATGGAATGGAATGGAATGGAATGGAATTCCATGGAATGGAATGGAATGGAATGGAATGGAATGGAATGGAATAGAATGGAATCAACACGAGTAGAACGGAATGGAATGGAATGGAATGGAATGGAATGGGATGGGATGGAATGGAATGGAATGGAATGGAATGGAATGGAATGGAATTCAATGGAATGGAATGGAATGGAATGGAATGGAATGGAATGGAATTCAATGGAATGGAATGGAACGGAATGGAATTCAATGGAATGGAATGGAATGGAATGGAATGGAATTCAATGGAATGGAATGGAATGGAACGGAATGGAATGGAATGGAATTCCAAGGAATGGAATGGAATGGAATGGAATTCAATGGAATGGAATGGAATGGAATCGATTGGAATGGAATGGAATGGAATGGAATGGAATGGAATGGAATAGAATGGAATCAACCCGAGTAGAACGAAATGGAATGGAATGGAATGGAATGGAATAGAATGGAATGGAATGGAATGGAATGGAATGTACCAAAGTAGAACGGAACGGAATGGAATGGAATGGAATGGAATGGAATGGAATGGAATGGAATGGAATGTACCCGAGTAGAACGGAATGGAATGGAATGGAATGGATTGGAATGGAATGGAATGGAATGGAATGGAATGTAACCGAGTAGAACGGAATGGAATGTAATTGAATGGAATGTAACCGAGTTGAACGGAACGGAATGGAATGGAATGGAATGGAATGGAATGGAATGGAATGGAATGGAATGGAATGGAATGGAATGGAATTGAGTGCAATGCAATGCAATGGAATGCAATGGAATGGAAAGGAATGGAATGGAATGGAATGGAATGGAATCTACCCGAGTAGAACGGAATGGAATGGAATTGAATGGAATGTAACCGAGTAGAACGGAACGGAATGGAATGGAATGGAATGGAATGGAATGCAATGGAATGGAATTCAATGGAATGGAATGGAATGGAATGGAATGGAATGGAATGGACACCAGTTGAATGGAATGGAATGGAATGGAATGGAATGGAATGGAATGGAATGGAATGGAATGGAATTCAATGGAATGGAATGGAATGGAATGGAATTCAATGGAATGGAATGGAATGGAATGGAATTCAATGGAATGGAATGGAATGGAATGGAATTCTATGGAATGGAATGGAGTGGAATCGAATGGAATCGAATGGAATCGAATGGAATGGAATGGAATAGAATGGAATCAACCCGAGTAGAACGGAACGGAACGCAACGGAACGGAACGGAACGGAACGGGACGGAAAGGAACGGAATGGAATGGAATGGAACGGAATTCCATGGAATGGAATGGAATGGAATGGAATGGAATGGAATGGAATGGAATGGAATGGAATTCAATGGAATGGAATGGAATGGAATGGAATGGAATGGAATGGAATGGAATGGAATGGAATGGAATGGAATTCTATGGAATGGAACGGAATGGATTGGAATGGAATGGAATAGAATGGAATCAACCCGAGTAGAACGGAACGGAACACAACGGAACGGAACGGAACGCAACGGAACGGAACGGAACGGAACGGAACGGAACGGAATGGAATGGAATGGAACGGAATTCAGTGGAATGGAATGGAATGGAATGGAATTCTATGGAATGGAATGGAATGGAATGGAATGGAATTCCATGGAATGGAATGGAATGGAATGGAATGGAATGGAATGGAATTCAATGGAATGGAATGGAGTGGAATGGAATGGAATCGAATGGAATTGAATGGAATCGAATGGAATCAAATGGGATCGAATGGAATGGAATGGAATAGAATGGAATCAACCCGAGTAGAACGGAATGGAATGGAATGGAATGGAATGGGATGGAATGGAATGGAATGGAATGGAATGGAATGGAATTCAATGGAATGGAATGGAATGGAATGGAATGGAATGGAATGGAATTCAATGGAATGGAATGGAACGGAATGGAATGGAATGGAATGGAATGGAATGGAATGGAATGGAATGGAATGGAATTCCATGGAATGGAATGGAATGGAATGGAATTCCATGGAATGGAATGGAATGGAATGGAATGGAATGGAATGGAATGGAATGGAATAGAATGGAATCAACCTGAGTAGAACGGAATGGAATGGAATGGAATGTAATGGAATGGAATGGAATGGAATGGAATGGAATGGAATGGAATGGAATGTACCAAAGTAGAACGGAAAGGAATGGAATGGAATGGAATGGAATGGAATGGAATGGAACGGAATGTACCCGAGTAGAACGGAATGGAATGGAATGGAATGGATTGGAATGGAATGGAATGGAATGGAATGGAATGTAACCGAGTAGAACGGAATGGAATGTAATTGAATGGAATGTTACTGAGTTGAACGGAACGGAATGGAATGGAATGGAATGGAATGGAATGGACTGGAATGGAATTGAGTGCAATGCAATGCAATGGAATGCAATGGAATGGAAAGGAATGGAATGGAATGGAATGGAATCTACCCGAGTAGAACGGAATGGAATGGAATTGAATGGAATGTAACCGAGTAGAACGGAACGGAATGGAATGGAATGGAATGGAATGCAATGGAATGGAATGGAATGGAATGGAATGGAATGGAATGGAATGGAATGGACACCAGTAGAATGGAATGGAATGGAATGGAATGGAATGGAATGGAATGGAATGGAATGGAATGGAATGGAATGGAATGGAATCTACCCGAGTAGAACGGAATGGAACGGATTGGAATGGAATGGAATGGACAGGAGCAGAACGGAATGGAATGCAATGGAATGGAATGGAATGTACCCGAGCAGAACGGAATGGAATGAAATGGAAATGGAAAGGGAATGGAAATGGAACGGGAATGGAAATGGAACGGGAACGGAAATGGAACGGGAATGGAAATGGAACGGGAACGGAAACGGAACGAGAACGGAAATGGAACGGGAACGGAAACGGAACGGGAACGGAAATGGAACGGGAAGGTAAATGGAACGGGAAGGGAAATGGAACGGGAACGGAAACGGAACGAGAACGGAAATGGAACGGGAACGGAAACGGAACGGGAACGGAAATGGAACGGGAATGGTAACGGAACGGGAATGGAAATGGAACGGGAATGGAAAAGGAACGGGAATGGAAATGGATCGGGAATGGAAATGGAACGGGAATGGTAATGGAACTGGAATGGAAATGGAACGGGAATGGAAAAGAAACGGGAATGGAAATGGAACGGGAATGGAAATGGAATGGGAATGGAAATGGAATGGAATGGAATGGAATGGAATGTACCGGAGTGGAGTGGAGTGGAGTGGAGTGGAGTAGAGTGCACTGGAACGGAATGGAATGGAATGGAATGGAATGGAACGGAACGGAATGTACCCGAGAAGCACGGAATGGAATGCAATGGAATGGAATGGAATGGAATGGAATGTACCGGAGTGGAGTGGAGTGGAATGGAGTGGAGTGGAGTGGAGTGGAGTGGAATGGAATGGAATGGAATGGAATGGAATGGAATGGAATGGAATGGAATGGAATGCAATGGAATGCAATGGAATGGAAAGGAATGGAATGGAATGGAATGGAATGGAATGGAATAGAATGGAATGGAATGGACACCAGTAGAATGGAATGGAATGGAATGGAATGGAATGGAATGGAATGGAATGGAATGGAATTCAATGGAATGGAATGGAATGGAATGGAATTCAATGGAATGGAATGGAATGGAATGGAATGGAATTCAATGGAATGGAATGGAATGGAATGGAATGGAATGGAATGGAATGGAATGGAATTCAATGGAATGGAATGGAATGGAATGGAATTCCATGGAATGGAATGGAATGGAATGGAATTCAATGGAATGGAATGGAGTGGAATCGAATGGAATGGAATGGAATGGAATGGAATGGAATGGAATGGAATAGAATGGAATCAACCTGAGTAGAACGCAATGGAATGGAATGGAATGGAATGGAATGGAATGTACCAAAGTAGAACGGAAAGGAATGGAATGGAATGGAATGGAATGGAATGGAATGGAACGGAATGTACCCGAGTAGAACGGAATGGAATGGAATGGAATGGATTGGAATGGAATGGAATGGAATGGAATGGAATGTAACCGAGTAGAACGGAATGGAATGTAATTGAATGGAATGTAACTGAGTTGAACGGAACGGAATGGAATGGAATGGAATGGAATGGAATGGAATGGAATGGAATTGAGTGCAATGCAATGCAATGGAATGCAATGGAATGGAAAGGAATGGAATGGAATGGAATGGAATCTACCCGAGTAGAACGGAATGGAATGGAATTGAATGGAATGTAACCGAGTAGAACGGAACGGAATGGAATGGAATGGAATGGAATGCAATGGAATGGAATGGAATGGAATGGAATGGAATGGAATGGAATGGACACCAGTAGAATGGAATGGAATGGAATGGAATGGAATGGAATGGAATGGAATGGAATGGAATGGAATCTACCCGAGTAGAACGGAATGGAACGGATTGGAATGGAATGGAATGGACAGGAGCAGAACGGAATGGAATGCAAAGGAATGGAATGGAATGTACCCGAGCAGAACGGAGTGGAATGAAATGGAAATGGAAAGGGAATGGAAATGGAACGGGAATGGAAATGGAACGGGAACGGAAATGGAACGGGAATGGAAATGGAACGGGAACGGAAACGGAACGAGAACGGAAATGGAACGGGAACGGAAACGGAACGGGAACGGAAATGGAACGGGAAGGGAAATGGAACGGGAAGGGAAATGGAACGGGAACGGAAACGGAACGAGAACGGAAATGGAACGGGAACGGAAACGGAACGGGAACGGAAATGGAACGGGAATGGTAACGGAACGGGAATGGAAATGGAACGGGAATGGAAAAGGAACGGGAATGGAAATGGATCGGGAATGGAAATGGAACGGGAATGGTAATGGAACTGGAATGGAAATGGAACGGGAATGGAAAAGAAACGGGAATGGAAATGGAACGGGAATGGAAATGGAATGGGAATGGAAATGGAATGGAATGGAATGGAATGGAATGTACCGGAGTGGAGTGGAGTGGAGTGGAGTGGAGTAGAGTGCACTGGAACGGAATGGAATGGAATGGAATGGAATGGAACGGAACGGAATGTACCCGAGAAGCACGGAATGGAATGGAATGGAATGGAATGGAATGGAATGGAATGTACCGGAGTGGAGTGGAGTGAAATGGAGTGGAGTGGAGTGGAGTGGAGTGGAATGGAATGGAATGGAATGGAATGGAATGGAATGGAATGGAGTGCAATGGAATGCAATGGAATGGAAAGGAATGGAATGGAATGGAATGGAATGGAATGGAATAGAATGGAATGGAATGGACACCAGTAGAATGGAATGGAATGGAATGGAATGGAATGGAATGGAATGGAATGGAATGGAATTCAATGGAATGGAATGGAATGGAATGGAATTCAATGGAATGGAATGGAATGGAATGGAATGGAATGGAATGGAATGGAATAGAATGGAATGGAATGGACACCAGTAGAATGGAATGGAATGGAATGGAATGGAATGGAATGGAATGGAATGGAATGGAATGGAATGGAATGGAATTCAATGGAATGGAATGGAATGGAATGGAATTCAATGGAATGGAATGGAATGGAATGGAATTCAATGGAATGGAATGGAATGGAATGGAATTCAATGGAATGGAACGGAATGGATTGGAATGGAATGGAATAGAATGGAATCAACCCGAGTAGAACGGAACGGAACACAACGGAACGGAACGGAACGCAACGGAACGGAACGGAACGGAACGGAACGGAATGGAATGGAATGGAACGGAACTCAGTGGAATGGAATGGAATGGAATGGAATTCTATGGAATGGAATGGAATGGAATGGAATGGAATTCCATGGAATGGAATGGAATTCCATGGAATGGAATGGAATGGAATGGAATGGAATGGAATGGAATGGAATGGAATGGAATAGAATGGAATCAACACGAGTAGAATGGAATGGAATGGAATGGAATGGAATGGGATGGAATGGAATGGAATGGAATGGAATGGAATGGAATGGAATTCAATGGAATGGAATGGAATGGAATGGAATGGAATGGAATGGAATTCAATGGAATGGAATGGAACGGAATGGAATGGAATGGAATGGAATGGAATGGAATGGAATGGAATTCCATGGAATGGAATGGAATGGAATGGAATGGAATGGAATTCCATGGAATGGAATGGAATGGAATGGAATGGAATGGAATTCCATGGAATGGAATGGAATGGAATGGAATGGAATGGAATTCCATGGAATGGAATGGAATGGAATGGAATTCAATGGAATGGAATTCCATGGAATGGAATGGAATGGAATGGAATTCAATTGAATGGAAAGGAATGGAATCGAATGGAATGGAATGGAATGGAATGGAATGGAATGGAATGGAATAGAATGGAATCAACCTGAGTAGAACGGAATGGAATGGAATGGAATGTAATGGAATGGAATGGAATGGAATGGAATGGAATGGAATGGAATGTACCAAAGTAGAACGGAAAGGAATGGAATGGAATGGAATGGAATGGAATGGAATGGAATGGAATGGAATGGAATGGAATAGAATGGAATGGAATGGACACCAGTAGAATGGAATGGAATGGAATGGAATGGAATGGAATGGAATGGAATGGAATGGAATTCAATGGAATGGAATGGAATGGAATGGAATTCAATGGAATGGAATGGAATGGAATGGAATGGAATTCAATGGAATGGAATGGAATGGAATGGAATGGAATGGAATGGAATGGAATGGAATGGAATTCCATGGAATGGAATGGAATGGAATGGAATTCCATGGAATGGAATGGAATGGAATGGAATTCAATGGAATGGAATGGAATGGAATCGAATGGAATGGAATGGAATGGAATGGAATGGAATGGAATGGAATAGAATGGAATCAACCTGAGTAGAACGCAATGGAATGGAATGGAATGGAATGGAATGGAATGGAATGGAATGGAATGGAATGGAATGGAATGTACCAAAGTAGAACGGAAAGGAATGGAATGGAATGGAATGGAATGGAATGGAATGGAACGGAATGTACCCGAGTAGAACGGAATGGAATGGAATGGAATGGATTGGAATGGAATGGAATGGAATGGAATGGAATGTAACCGAGTAGAACGGAATGGAATGTAATTGAATGGAATGTAACTGAGTTGAACGGAACGGAATGGAATGGAATGGAATGGAATGGAATGGAATGGAATGGAATTGAGTGCAATGCAATGCAATGGAATGCAATGGAATGGAAAGGAATGGAATGGAATGGAATGGAATCTACCCGAGTAGAACGGAATGGAATGGAATTGAATGGAATGTAACCGAGTAGAACGGAACGGAATGGAATGGAATGGAATGGAATGCAATGGAATGGAATGGAATGGAATGGAATGGAATGGAATGGAATGGACACCAGTAGAATGGAATGGAATGGAATGGAATGGAATGGAATGGAATGGAATGGAATGGAATGGAATGGAATGGAATCTACCCGAGTAGAACGGAATGGAACGGATTGGAATGGAATGGAATGGACAGGAGCAGAACGGAATGGAATGCAAAGGAATGGAATGGAATGTACCCGAGCAGAACGGAGTGGAATGAAATGGAAATGGAAAGGGAATGGAAATGGAACGGGAATGGAAATGGAACGGGAACGGAAATGGAACGGGAATGGAAATGGAACGGGAACGGAAACGGAACGAGAACGGAAATGGAACGGGAACGGAAACGGAACGGGAACGGAAATGGAACGGGAAGGGAAATGGAACGGGAAGGGAAATGGAACGGGAACGGAAACGGAACGAGAACGGAAATGGAACGGGAACGGAAACGGAACGGGAACGGAAATGGAACGGGAATGGTAACGGAACGGGAATGGAAATGGAACGGGAATGGAAAAGGAACGGGAATGGAAATGGATCGGGAATGGAAATGGAACGGGAATGGTAATGGAACTGGAATGGAAATGGAACGGGAATGGAAAAGAAACGGGAATGGAAATGGAACGGGAATGGAAATGGAATGGGAATGGAAATGGAATGGAATGGAATGGAATGGAATGTACCGGAGTGGAGTGGAGTGGAGTGGAGTGGAGTAGAGTGCACTGGAACGGAATGGAATGGAATGGAATGGAATGGAACGGAACGGAATGTACCCGAGAAGCACGGAATGGAATGGAATGGAATGGAATGGAATGGAATGGAATGTACCGGAGTGGAGTGGAGTGAAATGGAGTGGAGTGGAGTGGAGTGGAGTGGAATGGAATGGAATGGAATGGAATGGAATGGAATGGAATGGAATGGAGTGCAATGGAATGCAATGGAATGGAAAGGAATGGAATGGAATGGAATGGAATGGAATGGAATAGAATGGAATGGAATGGACACCAGTAGAATGGAATGGAATGGAATGGAATGGAATGGAATGGAATGGAATGGAATGGAATGGAATTCAATGGAATGGAATGGAATGGAATGGAATTCAATGGAATGGAATGGAATGGAATGGAATGGAATGGAATGGAATGGAATAGAATGGAATGGAATGGACACCAGTAGAATGGAATGGAATGGAATGGAATGGAATGGAATGGAATGGAATGGAATGGAATGGAATTCAATGGAATGGAATGGAATGGAATGGAATTCAATGGAATGGAATGGAATGGAATGGAATTCAATGGAATGGAATGGAATGGAATGGAATTCAATGGAATGGAACGGAATGGATTGGAATGGAATGGAATAGAATGGAATCAACCCGAGTAGAACGGAACGGAACACAACGGAACGGAACGGAACGCAACGGAACGGAACGGAACGGAACGGAACGGAATGGAATGGAATGGAACGGAACTCAGTGGAATGGAATGGAATGGAATGGAATTCTATGGAATGGAATGGAATGGAATGGAATGGAATTCCATGGAATGGAATGGAATTCCATGGAATGGAATGGAATGGAATGGAATGGAATGGAATGGAATGGAATGGAATGGAATAGAATGGAATCAACACGAGTAGAATGGAATGGAATGGAATGGAATGGAATGGGATGGAATGGAATGGAATGGAATGGAATGGAATGGAATGGAATTCAATGGAATGGAATGGAATGGAATGGAATGGAATGGAATGGAATTCAATGGAATGGAATGGAACGGAATGGAATGGAATGGAATGGAATGGAATGGAATGGAATTCCATGGAATGGAATGGAATGGAATGGAATGGAATGGAATGGAATTCCATGGAATGGAATGGAATGGAATGGAATTCAATGGAATGGAATTCCATGGAATGGAATGGAATGGAATGGAATTCAATGGAATGGAATTCCATGGAATGGAATGGAATGGAATGGAATTCAATTGAATGGAAAGGAATGGAATCGAATGGAATGGAATGGAATGGAATGGAATGGAATGGAATGGAATAGAATGGAATCAACCTGAGTAGAACGGAATGGAATGGAATGGAATGTAATGGAATGGAATGGAATGGAATGGAATGGAATGGAATGGAATGTACCAAAGTAGAACGGAAAGGAATGGAATGGAATGGAATGGAATGGAATGGAATGGAACGGAATGTACCCGAGTAGAACGGAATGGAATGGAATGGAATGGATTGGAATGGAATGGAATGGAATTCCATGGAATGGAATGGAATGGAATGGAATGGAATGGAATGGAATGGAATGGAATTCAATGGAATGGAATGGAGTGGAATGGAATGGAATCGAATGGAATTGAATGGAATCGAGTGGAATCAAATGGGATCGAATGGAATGGAATGGAATAGAATGGAATCAACCCGAGTAGAACGGAATGGAATGGAATGGAATGGAATGGGATGGAATGGAATGGAATGGGATGGAATGGAATGGAATGGAATGGAATGGAATGGAATTCAATGGAATGGAATGGAATGGAATGGAATGGAATGGAATGGAATGGAATTCAATGGAATGGAATGGAACGGAATGGAATGGAATGGAATGGAATGGAATGGAATGGAATGGAATTCAATGGAATGGAATGGAATGGAATGGAATGGAATGGAATGGAATGGAATGGAATGGAATTCCATGGAATGGAATGGAATGGAATGGAATTCAATGGAATGGAATGGAATGGAATCGAATGGAATGGAATGGAATGGAATGGAATGGAATGGAATGGAATAGAATGGAATCAACCTGAGTAGAACGGAATGGAATGGAATGGAATGTAATGGAATGGAATGGAATGGAATGGAATGGAATGGAATGGAATGTACCAAAGTAGAACGGAAAGGAATGGAATGGAATGGAATGGAATGGAATGGAATGGAATGGAACGGAATGTACCCGAGTAGAACGGAATGGAATGGAATGGAATGGATTGGAATGGAATGGAATGGAATGGAATGGAATGTAACCGAGTAGAACGGAATGGAATGTAATTGAATGGAATGTAACTGAGTTGAACGGAACGGAATGGAATGGAATGGAATGGAATGGAATGGAATGGAATGGAATTGAGTGCAATGCAATGCAATGGAATGCAATGGAATGGAAAGGAATGGAATGGAATGGAATGGAATCTACCCGAGTAGAACGGAATGGAATGGAATTGAATGGAATGTAACCGAGTAGAACGGAACGGAATGGAATGGAATGGAATGGAATGCAATGGAATGGAATGGAATGGAATGGAATGGAATGGAATGGAATGGAATGGACACCAGTAGAATGGAATGGAATGGAATGGAATGGAATGGAATGGAATGGAATGGAATGGAATGGAATGGAATGGAATCTACCCGAGTAGAACGGAATGGAACGGATTGGAATGGAATGGAATGGACAGGAGCAGAACGGAATGGAATGCAATGGAATGGAATGGAATGTACCCGAGCAGAACGGAATGGAATGAAATGGAAATGGAAAGGGAATGGAAATGGAACGGGAATGGAAATGGAACGGGAACGGAAATGGAACGGGAATGGAAATGGAACGGGAACGGAAACGGAACGAGAACGGAAATGGAACGGGAACGGAAACGGAACGGGAACGGAAATGGAACGGGAAGGGAAATGGAACGGGAAGGGAAATGGAACGGGAACGGAAACGGAACGAGAACGGAAATGGAACGGGAACGGAAACGGAACGGGAACGGAAATGGAACGGGAATGGTAACGGAACGGGAATGGAAATGGAACGGGAATGGAAAAGGAACGGGAATGGAAATGGATCGGGAATGGAAATGGAACGGGAATGGTAATGGAACTGGAATGGAAATGGAACGGGAATGGAAAAGAAACGGGAATGGAAATGGAACGGGAATGGAAATGGAATGGGAATGGAAATGGAATGGAATGGAATGGAATGGAATGTACCGGAGTGGAGTGGAGTGGAGTGGAGTGGAGTAGAGTGCACTGGAACGGAATGGAATGGAATGGAATGGAATGGAACGGAACGGAATGTACCCGAGAAGCACGGAATGGAATGGAATGGAATGGAATGGAATGGAATGGAATGTACCGGAGTGGAGTGGAGTGGAATGGAGTGGAGTGGAGTGGAGTGGAGTGGAATGGAATGGAATGGAATGGAATGGAATGGAATGGAATGGAATGGAATGCAATGGAATGCAATGGAATGGAAAGGAATGGAATGGAATGGAATGGAATGGAATGGAATAGAATGGAATGGAATGGACACCAGTAGAATGGAATGGAATGGAATGGAATGGAATGGAATGGAATGGAATGGAATGGAATTCAATGGAATGGAATGGAATGGAATGGAATTCAATGGAATGGAATGGAATGGAATGGAATGGAATGGAATGGAATGGAATGGAATAGAATGGAATGGAATGGACACCAGTAGAATGGAATGGAATGGAATGGAATGGAATGGAATGGAATGGAATGGAATGGAATGGAATTCAATGGAATGGAATGGAATGGAATGGAATTCAATGGAATGGAATGGAATGGAATGGAATTCAATGGAATGGAATGGAATGGAATGGAATTCAATGGAATGGAACGGAATGGATTGGAATGGAATGGAATAGAATGGAATCAACCCGAGTAGAACGGAACGGAACACAACGGAACGGAACGGAACGCAACGGAACGGAACGGAACGGAACGGAACGGAATGGAATGGAATGGAACGGAACTCAGTGGAATGGAATGGAATGGAATGGAATTCTATGGAATGGAATGGAATGGAATGGAATGGAATTCCATGGAATGGAATGGAATGGAATGGAATGGAATGGAATTCCATGGAATGGAATGGAATGGAATGGAATGGAATGGAATGGAATGGAATAGAATGGAATCAACACGAGTAGAACGGAATGGAATGGAATGGAATGGAATGGAATGGGATGGGATGGAATGGAATGGAATGGAATGGAATGGAATGGAATGGAATTCAATGGAATGGAATGGAATGGAATGGAATGGAATGGAATGGAATGGAATTCAATGGAATGGAATGGAACGGAATGGAATTCAATGGAATGGAATGGAATGGAATGGAATGGAATTCAATGGAATGGAATGGAATGGAACGGAATGGAATGGAATGGAATTCCAAGGAATGGAATGGAATGGAATGGAATTCAATGGAATGGAATGGAATGGAATCGATTGGAATGGAATGGAATGGAATGGAATGGAATGGAATGGAATAGAATGGAATCAACCCGAGTAGAACGGAATGGAATGGAATGGAATGGAATGGAATAGAATGGAATGGAATGGAATGGAATGGAATGTACCAAAGTAGAACGGAACGGAATGGAATGGAATGGAATGGAATGGAATGGAATGGAATGGAATGGAATGTACCAAAGTAGAACGGAACGGAATGGAATGGAATGGAATGGAATGGAATGGAATGGAATGGAATGGAATGTACCCGAGTAGAATGGAATGGAATGGAATGGAATGGATTGGAATGGAATGGAATGGAATGGAATGGAATGTAACCGAGTAGAACGGAATGGAATGTAATTGAATGGCATGTAACCGAGTTGAACGGAACGGAATGGAATGGAATGGAATGGAATGGAATGGAATGGAATGGAATGGAATTGAGTGCAATGCAATGCAATGGAATGCAATGGAATGGAAAGGAATGGAATGGAATGGAATGGAATTGAATCTACCCGAGTAGAACGGAATGGAATGGAATTGAATGGAATGTAACCGAGTAGAACGGAACGGAATGGAATGGAATGGAATGGAATGGAATGCAATGGAATGGAATTCAATGGAATGGAATGGAATGGAATGGAATGGAATGGAATGGACACCAGTAGAATGGAATGGAATGGAGTGGAATGGAATGGAATGGAATGGAATGGAATGGAATGGAATTCAATGGAATGGAATGGAATGGAATGGAATTCAATGGAATGGAATGGAATGGAATGGAATTCAATGGAATGGAATGGAATGAAATGGAATTCTATGGAATGGAATGGAGTGGAATCGAATGGAATCGAATGGAATCGAATGGAATGGAATGGAATAGAATGGAATCAACCCGAGTAGAACGGAACGGAACGCAACGGAACGGAACGGAACGGAACGGGACGGAAAGGAACGGAATGGAATGGAATGGAACGGAATTCCATGGAATGGAATGGAATGGAATGGAATGGAATGGAATGGAATGGAATGGAATTCAATGGAATGGAATGGAATGGAATGGAATGGAATGGAATGGAATGGAATGGAATGGAATTCTATGGAATGGAACGGAATGGATTGGAATGGAATGGAATAGAATGGAATCAACCCGAGTAGAACGGAACGGAACACAACGGAACGGAACGGAACGCAACGGAACGGAACGGAACGGAACGGAACGGAATGGAATGGAATGGAACGGAATTCAGTGGAATGGAATGGAATGGAATGGAATTCTATGGAATGGAATGGAATGGAATGGAATGGAATTCCATGGAATGGAATGGAATGGAATGGAATGGAATGGAATGGAATTCAATGGAATGGAATGGAGTGGAATGGAATGGAATCGAATGGAATTGAATGGAATCGAATGGAATCAAATGGGATCGAATGGAATGGAATGGAATAGAATGGAATCAACCCGAGTAGAACGGAATGGAATGGAATGGAATGGAATGGGATGGAATGGAATGGAATGGAATGGAATGGAATGGAATTCAATGGAATGGAATGGAATGGAATGGAATGGAATGGAATGGAATTCTATGGAATGGAATGGAACGGAATGGAATGGAATGGAATGGAATGGAATGGAATGGAATGGAATGGAATGGAATGGAATGGAATGGAATTCCATGGAATGGAATGGAATGGAATGGAATTCCATGGAATGGAATGGAATGGAATCGAATGGAATGGAATGGAATGGAATGGAATGGAATGGAATAGAATGGAATCAACCTGAGTAGAACGGAATGGAATGGAATGGAATGTAATGGAATGGAATGGAATGGAATGGAATGGAATGGAATGGAATGTACCAAAGTAGAACGGAAAGGAATGGAATGGAATGGAATGGAATGGAATGGAATGGAATGGAACGGAATGTACCCGAGTAGAACGGAATGGAATGGAATGGAATGGATTGGAATGGAATGGAATGGAATGGAATGGAATGTAACCGAGTAGAACGGAATGGAATGTAATTGAATGGAATGTTACTGAGTTGAACGGAACGGAATGGAATGGAATGGAATGGAATGGAATGGACTGGAATGGAATTGAGTGCAATGCAATGCAATGGAATGCAATGGAATGGAAAGGAATGGAATGGAATGGAATGGAATCTACCCGAGTAGAACGGAATGGAATGGAATTGAATGGAATGTAACCGAGTAGAACGGAACGGAATGGAATGGAATGGAATGGAATGCAATGGAATGGAATGGAATGGAATGGAATGGAATGGAATGGAATGGAATGGACACCAGTAGAATGGAATGGAATGGAATGGAATGGAATGGAATGGAATGGAATGGAATGGAATGGAATGGAATCTACCCGAGTAGAACGGAATGGAACGGATTGGAATGGAATGGAATGGACAGGAGCAGAACGGAATGGAATGCAATGGAATGGAATGGAATGTACCCGAGCAGAACGGAATGGAATGAAATGGAAATGGAAAGGGAATGGAAATGGAACGGGAATGGAAATGGAACGGGAACGGAAATGGAACGGGAATGGAAATGGAACGGGAACGGAAACGGAACGAGAACGGAAATGGAACGGGAACGGAAACGGAACGGGAACGGAAATGGAACGGGAAGGGAAATGGAACGGGAAGGGAAATGGAACGGGAACGGAAACGGAACGAGAACGGAAATGGAACGGGAACGGAAACGGAACGGGAACGGAAATGGAACGGGAATGGTAACGGAACGGGAATGGAAATGGAACGGGAATGGAAAAGGAACGGGAATGGAAATGGATCGGGAATGGAAATGGAACGGGAATGGTAATGGAACTGGAATGGAAATGGAACGGGAATGGAAAAGAAACGGGAATGGAAATGGAACGGGAATGGAAATGGAATGGGAATGGAAATGGAATGGAATGGAATGGAATGGAATGTACCGGAGTGGAGTGGAGTGGAGTGGAGTGGAGTAGAGTGCACTGGAACGGAATGGAATGGAATGGAATGGAATGGAACGGAACGGAATGTACCCGAGAAGCACGGAATGGAATGGAATGGAATGGAATGGAATGGAATGGAATGTACCGGAGTGGAGTGGAGTGGAATGGAGTGGAGTGGAGTGGAGTGGAGTGGAATGGAATGGAATGGAATGGAATGGAATGGAATGGAATGGAATGGAATGGAAGGCAATGGAATGCAATGGAATGGAAAGGAATGGAATGGAATGGAATGGAATGGAATGGAATAGAATGGAATGGAATGGACACCAGTAGAATGGAATGGAATGGAATGGAATGGAATGGAATGGAATGGAATGGAATGGAATGGAATGGAATGGAATTCAATGGAATGGAATGGAATGGAATGGAATGGAATAGAATGGAATCAACCTGAGTAGAACGCAATGGAATGGAATGGAATGTAATGGAATGGAATGGAATGGAATGGAATGGAATGGAATGTACCAAAGTAGAACGGAAAGGAATGGAATGGAATGGAATGGAATGGAATGGAATGGAACGGAATTTACCCGAGTAGAACGGAATGGAATGGAATGGAATGGATTGGAATGGAATGGAATGGAATGGAATGGAATGTAACCGAGTAGAACGGAATGGAATGTAATTGAATGGAATGTAACTGAGTTGAACGGAACGGAATGGAATGGAATGGAATGGAATGGAATGGAATGGAATTGAGTGCAATGCAATGCAATGGAATGCAATGGAATGGAAAGGAATGGAATGGAATGGAATGGAATCTACCCGAGTAGAACGGAATGGAATGGAATTGAATGGAATGTAACCGAGTAGAACGGAACGGAATGGAATGGAATGGAATGGAATGGAATGGAATGGAATGGAATGGAATGGAATGGAATGGAATGGACACCAGTAGAATGGAATGGAATGGAATGGAATGGAATGGAATGGAATGGAATGGAATGGAATGGAATGGAATGGAATCTACCCGAGTAGAACGGAATGGAACGGATTGGAATGGAATGGAATGGACAGGAGCAGAACGGAATGGAATGCAATGGAATGGAATGGAATGTACCCGAGCAGAACGGAATGGAATGAAATGGAAATGGAAAGGGAATGGAAATGGAACGGGAATGGAAATGGAACGGGAACGGAAATGGAACGGGAATGGAAATGGAACGGGAACGGAAACGGAACGAGAACGGAAATGGAACGGGAACGGAAACGGAACGGGAACGGAAATGGAACGGGAAGGGAAATGGAACGGGAAGGGAAATGGAACGGGAACGGAAACGGAACGAGAACGGAAATGGAACGGGAACGGAAACGGAACGGGAACGGAAATGGAACGGGAATGGTAACGGAACGGGAATGGAAATGGAACGGGAATGGAAAAGGAACGGGAATGGAAATGGATCGGGAATGGAAATGGAACGGGAATGGTAATGGAACTGGAATGGAAATGGAACGGGAATGGAAAAGAAACGGGAATGGAAATGGAACGGGAATGGAAATGGAATGGGAATGGAAATGGAATGGAATGGAATGGAATGGAATGTACCGGAGTGGAGTGGAGTGGAGTGGAGTGGAGTAGAGTGCACTGGAACGGAATGGAATGGAATGGAATGGAATGGAACGGAACGGAATGTACCCGAGAAGCACGGAATGGAATGGAATGGAATGGAATGGAATGGAATGGAATGTACCGGAGTGGAGTGGAGTGCAATGGAGTGGAGTGGAGTGGAGTGGAGTGGAATGGAATGGAATGGAATGGAATGGAATGGAATGGAATGGAGTGCAATGGAATGCAATGGAATGGAAAGGAATGGAATGGAATGGAATGGAATGGAATGGAATGGAATAGAATGGAATGGAATGGACACCAGTAGAATGGAATGGAATGGAATGGAATGGAATGGAATGGAATGGAATGGAATGGAATTCAATGGAATGGAATGGAATGGAATGGAATTCAATGGAATGGAATGGAATGGAATGGAATGGAATGGAATGGAATGGAATGGAATAGAATGGAATGGAATGGACACCAGTAGAATGGAATGGAATGGAATGGAATGGAATGGAATGGAATGGAATGGAATGGAATGGAATTCAATGGAATGGAATGGAATGGAATGGAATTCAATGGAATGGAATGGAATGGAATGGAATTCAATGGAATGGAATGGAATGGAATGGAATTCAATGGAATGGAACGGAATGGATTGGAATGGAATGGAATAGAATGGAATCAACCCGAGTAGAACGGAACGGAACACAACGGAACGGAACGGAACGCAACGGAACGGAACGGAACGGAACGGAACGGAATGGAATGGAATGGAACGGAACTCAGTGGAATGGAATGGAATGGAATGGAATTCTATGGAATGGAATGGAATGGAATGGAATGGAATTCCATGGAATGGAATGGAATGGAATGGAATGGAATGGAATGGAATGGAATTCAATGGAATGGAATGGAGTGGAATGGAATGGAATCGAATGGAATTGAATGGAATCGAATGGAATCAAATGGGATCGAATGGAATGGAATGGAATAGAATGGAATCAACCCGAGTAGAATGGAATGGAATGGAATGGAATGGAATGGGATGGAATGGAATGGAATGGAATGGAATGGAATGGAATGGAATTCAATGGAATGGAATGGAATGGAATGGAATGGAATGGAATGGAATTCAATGGAATGGAATGGAACGGAATGGAATGGAATGGAATGGAATGGAATGGAATGGAATTCAATGGAATGGAATGGAATGGAATGGAATGGAATGGAATGGAATGGAATGGAATGGAATTCCATGGAATGGAATGGAATGGAATGGAATTCAATGGAATGGAAAGGAATGGAATCGAATGGAATGGAATGGAATGGAATGGAATGGAATGGAACGGAATGGAATAGAATGGAATCAACCTGAGTAGAACGGAATGGAATGGAATGGAATGGAATGTAATGTAATGGAATGGAATGGAATGGAATGGAATGGAATGGAATGGAATGGAATGGAATGTACCAAAGTAGAACGGAAAGGAATGGAATGGAATGGAATGGAATGGAATGGAATGGAACGGAATGTACCCGAGTAGAACGGAATGGAATGGAATGGAATGGATTGGAATGGAATGGAATGGAATTCCATGGAATGGAATTCCATGGAATGGAATGGAATGGAATGGAATGGAATGGAATGGAATGGAATGGAATTCAATGGAATGGAATGGAGTGGAATGGAATGGAATCGAATGGAATTGAATGGAATCGAATGGAATCAAATGGGATCGAATGGAATGGAATGGAATAGAATGGAATCAACCCGAGTAGAACGGAATGGAATGGAATGGAATGGAATGGGATGGAATGGAATGGAATGGAATGGAATGGAATGGAATTCAATGGAATGGAATGGAATGGAATGGAATGGAATGGAATGGAATTCAATGGAATGGAATGGAACGGAATGGAATGGAATGGAATGGAATGGAATGGAATGGAATGGAATTCAATGGAATGGAATAGAATGGAATGGAATGGAATGGAATGGAATGGAATGGAATGGAATGGAATTCCATGGAATGGAATGGAATGGAATGGAATTCAATGGAATGGAATGGAATTGAATCGAATGGAATGGAATGGAATGGAATGGAATGGAATGGAATGGAATAGAATGGAATCAACCTGAGTAGAACGGAATGGAATGGAATGGAATGTAATGTAATGGAATGGAATGGAATGGAATGGAATGGAATGGAATGTACCAAAGTAGAACGGAAAGGAATGGAATGGAATGGAATGGAATGGAATGGAATGGAATGGAACGGAATGTACCCGAGTAGAACGGAATGGAATGGAATGGAATGGATTGGAATGGAATGGAATGGAATGGAATGGAATGTAACCGAGTAGAACGGAATGGAATGTAATTGAATGGAATGTAACTGAGTTGAACGGAACGGAATGGAATGGAATGGAATGGAATGGAATGGAATGGAATGGAATTGAGTGCAATGCAATGCAATGGAATGCAATGGAATGGAAAGGAATGGAATGGAATGGAATGGAATCTACCCGAGTAGAACGGAATGGAATGGAATTGAATGGAATGTAACCGAGTAGAACGGAACGGAATGGAATGGAATGGAATGGAATGCAATGGAATGGAATGGAATGGAATGGAATGGAATGGAATGGAATGGAATGGACACCAGTAGAATGGAATGGAATGGAATGGAATGGAATGGAATGGAATGGAATGGAATGGAATCTACCCGAGTAGAACGGAATGGAACGGATTGGAATGGAATGGAATGGACAGGAGCAGAACGGAATGGAATGCAATGGAATGGAATGGAATGTACCCGAGCAGAACGGAATGGAATGAAATGGAAATGGAAAGGGAATGGAAATGGAACGGGAATGGAAATGGAACGGGAACGGAAATGGAACGGGAATGGAAATGGAACGGGAACGGAAACGGAACGAGAACGGAAATGGAACGGGAACGGAAACGGAACGGGAACGGAAATGGAACGGGAAGGGAAATGGAACGGGAAGGGAAATGGAACGGGAACGGAAACGGAACGAGAACGGAAAGGGAACGGGAACGGAAACGGAACGGGAACGGAAATGGAACGGGAATGGTAACGGAACGGGAATGGAAATGGAACGGGAATGGAAAAGGAACGGGAATGGAAATGGATCGGGAATGGAAATGGAACGGGAATGGTAATGGAACTGGAATGGAAATGGAACGGGAATGGAAAAGAAACGGGAATGGAAATGGAACGGGAATGGAAATGGAATGGGAATGGAAATGGAATGGAATGGAATGGAATGGAATGTACCGGAGTGGAGTGGAGTGGAGTGGAGTGGAGTAGAGTGCACTGGAACGGAATGGAATGGAATGGAATGGAATGGAACGGAACGGAATGTACCCGAGAAGCACGGAATGGAATGGAATGGAATGGAATGGAATGGAATGGAATGGAATGTACCGGAGTGGAGTGGAGTGGAATGGAGTGGAGTGGAGTGGAGTGGAGTGGAATGGAATGGAATGGAATGGAATGGAATGGAATGGAATGGAATGGAATGGAATGGAAGGCAATGGAATGCAATGGAATGGAAAGGAATGGAATGGAATGGAATGGAATGGAATGGAATAGAATGGAATGGAATGGACACCAGTAGAATGGAATGGAATGGAATGGAATGGAATGGAATGGAATGGAATGGAATGGAATGGAATGGAATGGAATTCAATGGAATGGAATGGAATGGAATGGAATGGAATAGAATGGAATCAACCTGAGTAGAACGCAATGGAATGGAATGGAATGTAATGGAATGGAATGGAATGGAATGGAATGGAATGGAATGTACCAAAGTAGAACGGAAAGGAATGGAATGGAATGGAATGGAATGGAATGGAATGGAACGGAATTTACCCGAGTAGAACGGAATGGAATGGAATGGAATGGATTGGAATGGAATGGAATGGAATGGAATGGAATGTAACCGAGTAGAACGGAATGGAATGTAATTGAATGGAATGTAACTGAGTTGAACGGAACGGAATGGAATGGAATGGAATGGAATGGAATGGAATGGAATTGAGTGCAATGCAATGCAATGGAATGCAATGGAATGGAAAGGAATGGAATGGAATGGAATGGAATCTACCCGAGTAGAACGGAATGGAATGGAATTGAATGGAATGTAACCGAGTAGAACGGAACGGAATGGAATGGAATGGAATGGAATGGAATGGAATGGAATGGAATGGAATGGAATGGAATGGACACCAGTAGAATGGAATGGAATGGAATGGAATGGAATGGAATGGAATGGAATGGAATGGAATGGAATGGAATGGAATCTACCCGAGTAGAACGGAATGGAACGGATTGGAATGGAATGGAATGGACAGGAGCAGAACGGAATGGAATGCAATGGAATGGAATGGAATGTACCCGAGCAGAACGGAATGGAATGAAATGGAAATGGAAAGGGAATGGAAATGGAACGGGAATGGAAATGGAACGGGAACGGAAATGGAACGGGAATGGAAATGGAACGGGAACGGAAACGGAACGAGAACGGAAATGGAACGGGAACGGAAACGGAACGGGAACGGAAATGGAACGGGAAGGGAAATGGAACGGGAAGGGAAATGGAACGGGAACGGAAACGGAACGAGAACGGAAATGGAACGGGAACGGAAACGGAACGGGAACGGAAATGGAACGGGAATGGTAACGGAACGGGAATGGAAATGGAACGGGAATGGAAAAGGAACGGGAATGGAAATGGATCGGGAATGGAAATGGAACGGGAATGGTAATGGAACTGGAATGGAAATGGAACGGGAATGGAAAAGAAACGGGAATGGAAATGGAACGGGAATGGAAATGGAATGGGAATGGAAATGGAATGGAATGGAATGGAATGGAATGTACCGGAGTGGAGTGGAGTGGAGTGGAGTGGAGTAGAGTGCACTGGAACGGAATGGAATGGAATGGAATGGAATGGAACGGAACGGAATGTACCCGAGAAGCACGGAATGGAATGGAATGGAATGGAATGGAATGGAATGGAATGTACCGGAGTGGAGTGGAGTGCAATGGAGTGGAGTGGAGTGGAGTGGAGTGGAATGGAATGGAATGGAATGGAATGGAATGGAATGGAATGGAGTGCAATGGAATGCAATGGAATGGAAAGGAATGGAATGGAATGGAATGGAATGGAATGGAATGGAATAGAATGGAATGGAATGGACACCAGTAGAATGGAATGGAATGGAATGGAATGGAATGGAATGGAATGGAATGGAATGGAATTCAATGGAATGGAATGGAATGGAATGGAATTCAATGGAATGGAATGGAATGGAATGGAATGGAATGGAATGGAATGGAATGGAATAGAATGGAATGGAATGGACACCAGTAGAATGGAATGGAATGGAATGGAATGGAATGGAATGGAATGGAATGGAATGGAATGGAATTCAATGGAATGGAATGGAATGGAATGGAATTCAATGGAATGGAATGGAATGGAATGGAATTCAATGGAATGGAATGGAATGGAATGGAATTCAATGGAATGGAACGGAATGGATTGGAATGGAATGGAATAGAATGGAATCAACCCGAGTAGAACGGAACGGAACACAACGGAACGGAACGGAACGCAACGGAACGGAACGGAACGGAACGGAACGGAATGGAATGGAATGGAACGGAACTCAGTGGAATGGAATGGAATGGAATGGAATTCTATGGAATGGAATGGAATGGAATGGAATGGAATTCCATGGAATGGAATGGAATGGAATGGAATGGAATGGAATGGAATGGAATTCAATGGAATGGAATGGAGTGGAATGGAATGGAATCGAATGGAATTGAATGGAATCGAATGGAATCAAATGGGATCGAATGGAATGGAATGGAATAGAATGGAATCAACCCGAGTAGAATGGAATGGAATGGAATGGAATGGAATGGGATGGAATGGAATGGAATGGAATGGAATGGAATGGAATGGAATTCAATGGAATGGAATGGAATGGAATGGAATGGAATGGAATGGAATTCAATGGAATGGAATGGAACGGAATGGAATGGAATGGAATGGAATGGAATGGAATGGAATTCAATGGAATGGAATGGAATGGAATGGAATGGAATGGAATGGAATGGAATGGAATGGAATTCCATGGAATGGAATGGAATGGAATGGAATTCAATGGAATGGAAAGGAATGGAATCGAATGGAATGGAATGGAATGGAATGGAATGGAATGGAACGGAATGGAATAGAATGGAATCAACCTGAGTAGAACGGAATGGAATGGAATGGAATGGAATGTAATGTAATGGAATGGAATGGAATGGAATGGAATGGAATGGAATGGAATGGAATGGAATGTACCAAAGTAGAACGGAAAGGAATGGAATGGAATGGAATGGAATGGAATGGAATGGAACGGAATGTACCCGAGTAGAACGGAATGGAATGGAATGGAATGGATTGGAATGGAATGGAATGGAATTCCATGGAATGGAATTCCATGGAATGGAATGGAATGGAATGGAATGGAATGGAATGGAATGGAATGGAATTCAATGGAATGGAATGGAGTGGAATGGAATGGAATCGAATGGAATTGAATGGAATCGAATGGAATCAAATGGGATCGAATGGAATGGAATGGAATAGAATGGAATCAACCCGAGTAGAACGGAATGGAATGGAATGGAATGGAATGGGATGGAATGGAATGGAATGGAATGGAATGGAATGGAATTCAATGGAATGGAATGGAATGGAATGGAATGGAATGGAATGGAATTCAATGGAATGGAATGGAACGGAATGGAATGGAATGGAATGGAATGGAATGGAATGGAATGGAATTCAATGGAATGGAATAGAATGGAATGGAATGGAATGGAATGGAATGGAATGGAATGGAATGGAATTCCATGGAATGGAATGGAATGGAATGGAATTCAATGGAATGGAATGGAATTGAATCGAATGGAATGGAATGGAATGGAATGGAATGGAATGGAATGGAATAGAATGGAATCAACCTGAGTAGAACGGAATGGAATGGAATGGAATGTAATGTAATGGAATGGAATGGAATGGAATGGAATGGAATGGAATGTACCAAAGTAGAACGGAAAGGAATGGAATGGAATGGAATGGAATGGAATGGAATGGAATGGAACGGAATGTACCCGAGTAGAACGGAATGGAATGGAATGGAATGGATTGGAATGGAATGGAATGGAATGGAATGGAATGTAACCGAGTAGAACGGAATGGAATGTAATTGAATGGAATGTAACTGAGTTGAACGGAACGGAATGGAATGGAATGGAATGGAATGGAATGGAATGGAATGGAATTGAGTGCAATGCAATGCAATGGAATGCAATGGAATGGAAAGGAATGGAATGGAATGGAATGGAATCTACCCGAGTAGAACGGAATGGAATGGAATTGAATGGAATGTAACCGAGTAGAACGGAACGGAATGGAATGGAATGGAATGGAATGCAATGGAATGGAATGGAATGGAATGGAATGGAATGGAATGGAATGGAATGGACACCAGTAGAATGGAATGGAATGGAATGGAATGGAATGGAATGGAATGGAATGGAATGGAATCTACCCGAGTAGAACGGAATGGAACGGATTGGAATGGAATGGAATGGACAGGAGCAGAACGGAATGGAATGCAATGGAATGGAATGGAATGTACCCGAGCAGAACGGAATGGAATGAAATGGAAATGGAAAGGGAATGGAAATGGAACGGGAATGGAAATGGAACGGGAACGGAAATGGAACGGGAATGGAAATGGAACGGGAACGGAAACGGAACGAGAACGGAAATGGAACGGGAACGGAAACGGAACGGGAACGGAAATGGAACGGGAAGGGAAATGGAACGGGAAGGGAAATGGAACGGGAACGGAAACGGAACGAGAACGGAAAGGGAACGGGAACGGAAACGGAACGGGAACGGAAATGGAACGGGAATGGTAACGGAACGGGAATGGAAATGGAACGGGAATGGAAAAGGAACGGGAATGGAAATGGATCGGGAATGGAAATGGAACGGGAATGGTAATGGAACTGGAATGGAAATGGAACGGGAATGGAAAAGAAACGGGAATGGAAATGGAACGGGAATGGAAATGGAATGGGAATGGAAATGGAATGGAATGGAATGGAATGGAATGTACCGGAGTGGAGTGGAGTGGAGTGGAGTGGAGTAGAGTGCACTGGAACGGAATGGAATGGAATGGAATGGAATGGAACGGAACGGAATGTACCCGAGAAGCACGGAATGGAATGGAATGGAATGGAATGGAATGGAATGGAATGTACCGGAGTGGAGTGGAGTGGAATGGAGTGGAGTGGAGTGGAGTGAAGTGGAATGGAATGGAATGGAATGGAATGGAATGGAATGGAATGGAATGCAATGGAATGCAATGGAATGGAAAGGAATGGAATGGAATGGAATGGAATGGAATGGAATAGAATGGAATGGAATGGACACCAGTAGAATGGAATGGAATGGAATGGAATGGAATGGAATGGAATGGAATGGAATGGAATGGAATGGAATGGAATGGAATTCAATGGAATGGAATGGAATGGAATGGAATTCAATGGAATGGAATGGAATGGAATGGAATGGAATGGAATGGAATGGAATAGAATGGAATGGAATGGACACCAGTAGAATGGAATGGAATGGAATGGAATGGAATGGAATGGAATGGAATGGAATGGAATGGAATGGAATGGAATAGAATGGAATGGAATGGACACCAGTAGAATGGAATGGAATGGAATGGAATGGAATGGAATGGAATGGAATGGAATGGAATGGAATTCAATGGAATGGAATGGAATGGAATGGAATGGAACGGAATGGAATAGAATGGAATCAACCTGAGTAGAACGGAATGGAATGGAATGGAATGGAATGTAATGTAATGGAATGGAATGGAATGGAATGGAATGGAATGGAATGGAATGGAATGTACCAAAGTAGAACGGAAAGGAATGGAATGGAATGGAATGGAATGGAATGGAATGGAACGGAATGTACCCGAGTAGAACGGAATGGAATGGAATGGAATGGATTGGAATGGAATGGAATGGAATTCCATGGAATGGAATGGAATGGAATGGAATGGAATGGAATGGAATGGAATGGAATGGAATTCAATGGAATGGAATGGAGTGGAATGGAATGGAATCGAATGGAATTGAATGGAATCGAATGGAATCAAATGGGATCGAATGGAATGGAATGGAATAGAATGGAATCAACCCGAGTAGAACGGAATGGAATGGAATGGAATGGAATGGGATGGAATGGAAAGGAATGGAATGGAATGGAATGGAATTCAATGGAATGGAATGGAATGGAATGGAATGGAATGGAATGGAATTCAATGGAATGGAATGGAACGGAATGGAATGGAATGGAATGGAATGGAATGGAATGGAATTCAATGGAATGGAATAGAATGGAATGGAATGGAATGGAATGGAATGGAATGGAATTCCATGGAATGGAATGGAATGGAATGGAATTCAATGGAATGGAATGGAATTGAATCGAATGGAATGGAATGGAATGGAATGGAATGGAATGGAATGGAATGGAATGGAATCAACCTGAGTAGAACGGAATGGAATGGAATGGAATGTAATGTAATGGAATGGAATGGAATGGAATGGAATGGAATGGAATGTACCAAAGTAGAACGGAAAGGAATGGAATGGAATGGAATGGAATGGAATGGAATGGAATGGAACGGAATGTACCCGAGTAGAACGGAATGGAATGGAATGGAATGGATTGGAATGGAATGGAATGGAATGGAATGGAATGTAACCGAGTAGAACGGAATGGAATGTAATTGAATGGAATGTAACTGAGTTGAACGGAACGGAATGGAATGGAATGGAATGGAATGGAATGGAATGGAATGGAATTGAGTGCAATGCAATGCAATGGAATGCAATGGAATGGAAAGGAATGGAATGGAATGGAATGGAATCTACCCGAGTAGAACGGAATGGAATGGAATTGAATGGAATGTAACCGAGTAGAACGGAACGGAATGGAATGGAATGGAATGGAATGCAATGGAATGGAATGGAATGGAATGGAATGGAATGGAATGGAATGGACACCAGTAGAATGGAATGGAATGGAATGGAATGGAATGGAATGGAATGGAATGGAATGGAATCTACCCGAGTAGAACGGAATGGAACGGATTGGAATGGAATGGAATGGACAGGAGCAGAACGGAATGGAATGCAATGGAATGGAATGGAATGTACCCGAGCAGAACGGAATGGAATGAAATGGAAATGGAAAGGGAATGGAAATGGAACGGGAATGGAAATGGAACGGGAACGGAAATGGAACGGGAACGGAAACGGAACGGGAACGGAAATGGAACGGGAAGGGAAATGGAACGGGAAGGGAAATGGAACGGGAAGGGAAATGGAACGGGAACGGAAACGGAACGAGAACGGAAAGGGAACGGGAACGGAAACGGAACGGGAACGGAAATGGAACGGGAATGGTAACGGAACGGGAATGGAAATGGAACGGGAATGGAAAAGGAACGGGAATGGAAATGGATCGGGAATGGAAATGGAACGGGAATGGTAATGGAACTGGAATGGAAATGGAACGGGAATGGAAAAGAAACGGGAATGGAAATGGAACGGGAATGGAAATGGAATGGGAATGGAAATGGAATGGAATGGAATGGAATGGAATGTACCGGAGTGGAGTGGAGTGGAGTGGAGTGGAGTAGAGTGCACTGGAACGGAATGGAATGGAATGGAATGGAATGGAACGGAACGGAATGTACCCGAGAAGCACGGAATGGAATGGAATGGAATGGAATGGAATGGAATGGAATGTACCGGAGTGGAGTGGAGTGGAATGGAGTGGAGTGGAGTGGAGTGAAGTGGAATGGAATGGAATGGAATGGAATGGAATGGAATGGAATGGAATGCAATGGAATGCAATGGAATGGAAAGGAATGGAATGGAATGGAATGGAATGGAATGGAATAGAATGGAATGGAATGGACACCAGTAGAATGGAATGGAATGGAATGGAATGGAATGGAATGGAATGGAATGGAATGGAATGGAATGGAATTCAATGGAATGGAATGGAATGGAATGGAATTCAATGGAATGGAATGGAATGGAATGGAATGGAATGGAATGGAATGGAATGGAATAGATTGGAATGGAATGGACACCAGTAGAATGGAATGGAATGGAATGGAATGGAATGGAATGGAATGGAATGGAATGGAATGGAATGGAATGGAATGGAATGGAATAGAATGGAATGGAATGGACACCAGTAGAATGGAATGGAATGGAATGGAATGGAATGGAATGGAATGGAATGGAATGGAATGGAATGGAATTCAATGGAATGGAATGGAATGGAATGGAATTCAATGGAATGGAATGGAATGGAATGGAATTCAATGGAATGGAATGGAATGGAATGGAATTCAATGGAATGGAACGGAATGGATTGGAATGGAATGGAATAGAATGGAATCAACCCGAGTAGAACGGAACGGAACACAACGGAACGGAACGGAACGCAACGGAACGGAACGGAACGGAACGGAACGGAATGGAATGGAATGGAACGGAACTCAGTGGAATGGAATGGAATGGAATGGAATTCTATGGAATGGAATGGAATGGAATGGAATGGAATTCCATGGAATGGAATGGAATTCCATGGAATGGAATGGAATGGAATGGAATGGAATGGAATGGAATGGAATGGAATTGAATGGAATAGAATGGAATCAACACGAGTAGAATGGAATGGAATGGAATGGAATGGAATGGGATGGAATGGAATGGAATGGAATGGAATGGAATGGAATGGAATTCAATGGAATGGAATGGAATGGAATGGAATGGAATGGAATGGAATGGAATTCAATGGAATGGAATGGAACGGAATGGAATGGAATGGAATGGAATGGAATGGAATGGAATTCAATGGAATGGAATGGAATGGAATGGAATGGAATGGAATTCCATGGAATGGAATGGATTGGAATGGAATTCAATTGAATGGAAAGGAATGGAATCGAATGGAATGGAATGGAATGGAATGGAATGGAATGGAATGGAATAGAATGGAATCAACCTGAGTAGAACGGAATGGAATGGAATGGAATGGAATGGAATGGAATGGAATGGAATGGAATGGAATGGAATGGAATGGAATGGAATGTACCAAAGTAGAACGGAAAGGAATGGAATGGAATGGAATGGAATGGAATGGAATGGAACGGAATGTACCCGAGTAGAACGGAATGGAATGGAATGGAATGGATTGGAATGGAATGGAATGGAATTCCATAGAATGGAATGGAATGGAATGGAATGGAATGGAATGGAATGGAATGGAATTCAATGGAATGGAATGGAGTGGAATGGAATGGAATCGAATGGAATTGAATGGAATCGAATGGAATCAAATGGGATCGAATGGAATGGAATGGAATAGAATGGAATCAACCCGAGTAGAACGGAATGGAATGGAATGGAATGGAATGGGATGGAATGGAATGGAATGGGATGGAATGGAATGGAATGGAATGGAATGGAATGGAATTCAATGGAATGGAATGGAATGGAATGGAATGGAATGGAATGGAATGGAACGGAATGGAATGGAATGGAATGGAATGGAATGGAATGGAATGGAATTCAATGGAATGGAATGGAATGGAATGGAATGGAATGGAATGGAATGGAATGGAATGGAATTCCATGGAATGGAATGGAATGGAATGGAATTCAATGGAATGGAATGGAATGGAATCGAATGGAATGGAATGGAATGGAATGGAATGGAATGGAATAGAATGGAATCAACCTGAGTAGAACGGAATGGAATGGAATGGAATGTAATGGAATGGAATGGAATGGAATGGAATGGAATGGAATGGAATGTACCAAAGTAGAACGGAAAGGAATGGAATGGAATGGAATGGAATGGAATGGAATGGAATGGAACGGAATGTACCCGAGTAGAACGGAATGGAATGGAATGGAATGGATTGGAATGGAATGGAATGGAATGGAATGTAACCGAGTAGAACGGAATGGAATGTAATTGAATGGAATGTAACTGAGTTGAACGGAACGGAATGGAATGGAATGGAATGGAATGGAATGGAATGGAATGGAATTGAGTGCAATGCAATGCAATGGAATGCAATGGAATGGAAAGGAATGGAATGGAATGGAATGGAATCTACCCGAGTAGAACGGAATGGAATGGAATTGAATGGAATGTAACCGAGTAGAACGGAACGGAATGGAATGGAATGGAATGGAATGCAATGGAATGGAATGGAATGGAATGGAATGGAATGGAATGGAATGGAATGGACACCAGTAGAATGGAATGGAATGGAATGGAATGGAATGGAATGGAATGGAATGGAATGGAATGGAATCTACCCGAGTAGAACGGAATGGAACGGATTGGAATGGAATGGAATGGACAGGAGCAGAACGGAATGGAATGCAATGGAATGGAATGGAATGTACCCGAGCAGAACGGAATGGAATGAAATGGAAATGGAAAGGGAATGGAAATGGAACGGGAATGGAAATGGAACGGGAACGGAAATGGAACGGGAATGGAAATGGAACGGGAACGGAAACGGAACGAGAACGGAAATGGAACGGGAACGGAAACGGAACGGGAACGGAAATGGAACGGGAAGGGAAATGGAACGGGAAGGGAAATGGAACGGGAACGGAAACGGAACGAGAACGGAAATGGAACGGGAACGGAAACGGAACGGGAACGGAAATGGAACGGGAATGGTAACGGAACGGGAATGGAAATGGAACGGGAATGGAAAAGGAACGGGAATGGAAATGGATCGGGAATGGAAATGGAACGGGAATGGTAATGGAACTGGAATGGAAATGGAACGGGAATGGAAAAGAAACGGGAATGGAAATGGAACGGGAATGGAAATGGAATGGGAATGGAAATGGAATGGAATGGAATGGAATGGAATGTACCGGAGTGGAGTGGAGTGGAGTGGAGTGGAGTAGAGTGCACTGGAACGGAATGGAATGGAATGGAATGGAATGGAACGGAACGGAATGTACCCGAGAAGCACGGAATGGAATGGAATGGAATGGAATGGAATGGAATGGAATGTACCGGAGTGGAGTGGAGTGGAATGGAGTGGAGTGGAGTGGAGTGGAGTGGAATGGAATGGAATGGAATGGAATGGAATGGAATGGAATGGAATGCAATGGAATGCAATGGAATGGAAAGGAATGGAATGGAATGGAATGGGATGGAATGGAATAGAATGGAATGGAATGGACACCAGTAGAATGGAATGGAATGGAATGGAATGGAATGGAATGGAATGGAATGGAATGGAATGGAATTCAATGGAATGGAATGGAATGGAATGGAATTCAATGGAATGGAATGGAATGGAATGGAATGGAATGGAATGGAATGGAATGGAATAGAATGGAATGGAATGGACACCAGTAGAATGGAATGGAATGGAATGGAATGGAATGGAATGGAATGGAATGGAATTCAATGGAATGGAATGGAATGGAATGGAATTCAATGGAATGGAATGGAATGGAATGGAATTCAATGGAATGGAATGGAATGGAATGGAATTCAATGGAATGGAACGGAATGGATTGGAATGGAATGGAATAGAATGGAATCAACCCGAGTAGAACGGAACGGAACACAACGGAACGGAACGGAACGCAACGGAACGGAACGGAACGGAACGGAACGGAATGGAATGGAATGGAACGGAACTCAGTGGAATGGAATGGAATGGAATGGAATTCTATGGAATGGAATGGAATGGAATGGAATGGAATTCCATGGAATGGAATGGAATGGAATGGAATGGAATGGAATTCCATGGAATGGAATGGAATGGAATGGAATGGAATGGAATGGAATGGAATAGAATGGAATCAACACGAGTAGAACGGAATGGAATGGAATGGAATGGAATGGAATGGGATGGGATGGAATGGAATGGAATGGAATGGAATGGAATGGAATGGAATTCAATGGAATGGAATGGAATGGAATGGAATGGAATGGAATGGAATGGAATTCAATGGAATGGAATGGAACGGAATGGAATTCAATGGAATGGAATGGAATGGAATGGAATGGAATTCAATGGAATGGAATGGAATGGAATGGAATGGAATGGAATTCCAAGGAATGGAATGGAATGGAATGGAATTCAATGGAATGGAATGGAATGGAATCGATTGGAATGGAATGGAATGGAATGGAATGGAATGGAATGGAATAGAATGGAATCAACCCGAGTAGAACGGAATGGAATGGAATGGAATGGAATGGAATAGAATGGAATGGAATGGAATGGAATGGAATGTACCAAAGTAGAACGGAACGGAATGGAATGGAATGGAATGGAATGGAATGGAATGGAATGGAATGGAATGTACCCGAGTAGAACGGAATGGAATGGAATGGAATGGATTGGAATGGAATGGAATGGAATGGAATGGAATGTAACCGAGTAGAACGGAATGGAATGTAATTGAATGGAATGTAACCGAGTTGAACGGAACGGAATGGAATGGAATGGAATGGAATGGAATGGAATGGAATGGAATGGAATTGAGTGCAATGCAATGCAATGGAATGCAATGGAATGGAAAGGAATGGAATGGAATGGAATGGAATGGAATCTACCCGAGTAGAACGGAATGGAATGGAATTGAATGTAATGTAACCGAGTAGAACGGAACGGAATGGAATGGAATGGAATGGAATGGAATGCAATGGAATGGAATGGAATGGAATGGAATGGAATGGAATGGAATGGAATGGAATGGACACCAGTAGAATGGAATGGAATGGAATGGAATGGAATGGAATGGAATGGAATGGAATGGAATGGAATGGAATGGAATGGAATCTACCCGAGTAGAACGGAATGGAACGGAATGGAATGGAATGGAATGGACAGGAGCAGAACGGAATGGAATGCAATGGAATGGAATGGAATGTACCCGAGCAGAACGGAATGGAATGAAATGGAAATGGAAAGGGAATGGAAATAGAACGGGAATGGAAATGGAACGGGAACGGAAATGGAACGGGAATGGAAATGGCACGGGAACGGAAATGGAACGGGAATGGAAATGGAACGGGAACGGAAACGGAACGAGAACGGAAATGGAACGGGAAAGGAAACGGAACGGGAACGGAAATGGAACGGGAATGGTAACGGAACGGGAATGGAAATGGAACGGGAATGGAAAAGGAACGGGAATGGAAATGGATCGGGAATGGAAATGGAACGGGAATGGTAATGGAACTGGAATGGAAATGGATCGGGAATGGAAAAGAAACGGGAATGGAAATGGAACGGGAATGGAAATGGAATGGGAATGGAAATGGAATGGAATGGAATGGAATGGAATGTACCGGAGTGGAGTGGAGTGGAGTGGAGTGGAGTAGAGTGCACTGGAACGGAATGGAATGGAATGGAATGGAATGGAACGGAACGGAATGTACCCGAGAAGCACGGAATGGAATGGAATGGAATGGAATGGAATGGAATGGAATGTACCGGAGTGGAGTGGAGTGCAATGGAGTGGAGTGGAGTGGAGTGGAGTGGAATGGAATGGAATGGAATGGAATGGAATGGAATGGAATGGAGTGCAATGGAATGCAATGGAATGGAAAGGAATGGAATGGAATGGAATGGAATGGAATGGAATAGAATGGAATGGAATGGACACCAGTAGAATGGAATGGAATGGAATGGAATGGAATGGAATGGAATGGAATGGAATGGAATTCAATGGAATGGAATGGAATGGAATGGAATTCAATGGAATGGAATGGAATGGAATGGAATGGAATGGAATGGAATGGAATGGAATGGAATAGAATGGAATGGAATGGACACCAGTAGAATGGAATGGAATGGAATGGAATGGAATGGAATGGAATGGAATGGAATGGAATGGAATGGAATGGAATTCAATGGAATGGAATGGAATGGAATGGAATTCAATGGAATGGAATGGAATGGAATGGAATTCAATGGAATGGAATGGAATGGAATGGAATTCAATGGAATGGAACGGAATGGATTGGAATGGAATGGAATAGAATGGAATCAACCCGAGTAGAACGGAACGGAACACAACGGAACGGAACGGAACGCAACGGAACGGAACGGAACGGAACGGAACGGAATGGAATGGAATGGAACGGAACTCAGTGGAATGGAATGGAATGGAATGGAATTCTATGGAATGGAATGGAATGGAATGGAATGGAATTCCATGGAATGGAATGGAATTCCATGGAATGGAATGGAATGGAATGGAATGGAATGGAATGGAATGGAATGGAACGGAATGGAATAGAATGGAATCAACACGAGTAGAATGGAATGGAATGGAATGGAATGGAATGGGATGGAATGGAATGGAATGGAATGGAATGGAATGGAATGGAATTCAATGGAATGGAATGGAATGGAATGGAATGGAATGGAATTCAATGGAATGGAATGGAACGGAATGGAATGGAATGGAATGGAATGGAATGGAATGGAATTCAATGGAATGGAATGGAATGGAATGGAATGGAATGGAATTCCATGGAATGGAATGGAATGGAATGGAATTCAATTGAATGGAAAGGAATGGAATCGAATGGAATGGAATGGAATGGAATGGAATGGAATGGAATGGAATGGAATAGAATGGAATCAACCTGAGTAGAACGGAATGGAATGGAATGGAATGGAATGGAATGGAATGGAATGGAATGGAATGGAATGGAATGGAATGTACCAAAGTAGAACGGAAAGGAATGGAATGGAATGGAATGGAATGGAATGGAATGGAACGGAATGTACCCGAGTAGAACGGAATGGAATGGAATGGAATGGATTGGAATGGAATGGAATGGAATTCCATGGAATGGAATGGAATGGAATGGAATGGAATGGAATGGAATGGAATGGAATTCAATGGAATGGAATGGAGTGGAATGGAATGGAATCGAATGGAATTGAATGGAATCGAATGGAATCAAATGGGATCGAATGGAATGGAATGGAATAGAATGGAATCAACCCGAGTAGAACGGAATGGAATGGAATGGAATGGAATGGGATGGAATGGAATGGAATGGGATGGAATGGAATGGAATGGAATGGAATGGAATGGAATTCAATGGAATGGAATGGAATGGAATGGAATGGAATGGAATGGAATTCAATGGAATGGAATGGAACGGAATGGAATGGAATGGAATGGAATGGAATGGAATGGAATGGAATTCAATGGAATGGAATGGAATGGAATGGAATGGAATGGAATGGAATGGAATGGAATGGAATTCCATGGAATGGAATGGAATGGAATGGAATTCAATGGAATGGAATGGAATGGAATCGAATGGAATGGAATGGAATGGAATGGAATGGAATGGAATGGAATAGAATGGAATCAACCTGAGTAGAACGGAATGGAATGGAATGGAATGTAATGGAATGGAATGGAATGGAATGGAATGGAATGGAATGGAATGTACCAAAGTAGAACGGAAAGGAATGGAATGGAATGGAATGGAATGGAATGGAATGGAATGGAACGGAATGTACCCGAGTAGAACGGATTGGAATGGAATGGAATGGATTGGAATGGAATGGAATGGAATGGAATGGAATGTAACCGAGTAGAACGGAATGGAATGTAATTGAATGGAATGTAACTGAGTTGAACGGAACGGAATGGAATGGAATGGAATGGAATGGAATGGAATGGAATGGAATTGAGTGCAATGCAATGCAATGGAATGCAATGGAATGGAAAGGAATGGAATGGAATGGAATGGAATCTACCCGAGTAGAACGGAATGGAATGGAATTGAATGGAATGTAACCGAGTAGAACGGAACGGAATGGAATGGAATGGAATGGAATGCAATGGAATGGAATGGAATGGAATGGAATGGAATGGAATGGACACCAGTAGAATGGAATGGAATGGAATGGAATGGAATGGAATGGAATGGAATGGAATGGAATGGAATGGAATGGAATCTACCCGAGTAGAACGGAATGGAACGGATTGGAATGGAATGGAATGGACAGGAGCAGAACGGAATGGAATGCAATGGAATGGAATGGAATGTACCCGAGCAGAACGGAATGGAATGAAATGGAAATGGAAAGGGAATGGAAATGGAACGGGAATGGAAATGGAACGGGAACGGAAATGGAACGGGAATGGAAATGGAACGGGAACGGAAACGGAACGAGAACGGAAATGGAACGGGAACGGAAACGGAACGGGAACGGAAATGGAACGGGAAGGGAAATGGAACGGGAAGGGAAATGGAACGGGAACGGAAACGGAACGAGAACGGAAATGGAACGGGAACGGAAACGGAACGGGAACGGAAATGGAACGGGAATGGTAACGGAACGGGAATGGAAATGGAACGGGAATGGAAAAGGAACGGGAATGGAAATGGATCGGGAATGGAAATGGAACGGGAATGGTAATGGAACTGGAATGGAAATGGAACGGGAATGGAAAAGAAACGGGAATGGAAATGGAACGGGAATGGAAATGGAATGGGAATGGAAATGGAATGGAATGGAATGGAATGGAATGTACCGGAGTGGAGTGGAGTGGAGTGGAGTGGAGTAGAGTGCACTGGAACGGAATGGAATGGAATGGAATGGAATGGAACGGAACGGAATGTACCCGAGAAGCACGGAATGGAATGGAATGGAATGGAATGGAATGGAATGGAATGTACCGGAGTGGAGTGGAGTGGAATGGAGTGGAGTGGAGTGGAGTGGAGTGGAATGGAATGGAATGGAATGGAATGGAATGGAATGGAATGGAATGGAATGCAATGGAATGCAATGGAATGGAAAGGAATGGAATGGAATGGAATGGAATGGAATGGAATAGAATGGAATGGAATGGACACCAGTAGAATGGAATGGAATGGAATGGAATGGAATGGAATGGAATGGAATGGAATGGAATGGAATTCAATGGAATGGAATGGAATGGAATGGAATTCAATGGAATGGAATGGAATGGAATGGAATGGAATGGAATGGAATGGAATGGAATAGAATGGAATGGAATGGACACCAGTAGAATGGAATGGAATGGAATGGAATGGAATGGAATGGAATGGAATGGAATGGAATGGAATTCAATGGAATGGAATGGAATGGAATGGAATTCAATGGAATGGAATGGAATGGAATGGAATTCAATGGAATGGAATGGAATGGAATGGAATTCAATGGAATGGAACGGAATGGATTGGAATGGAATGGAATAGAATGGAATCAACCCGAGTAGAACGGAACGGAACACAACGGAACGGAACGGAACGCAACGGAACGGAACGGAACGGAACGGAACGGAATGGAATGGAATGGAACGGAACTCAGTGGAATGGAATGGAATGGAATGGAATTCTATGGAATGGAATGGAATGGAATGGAATGGAATTCCATGGAATGGAATGGAATGGAATGGAATGGAATGGAATTCCATGGAATGGAATGGAATGGAATGGAATGGAATGGAATGGAATGGAATAGAATGGAATCAACACGAGTAGAACGGAATGGAATGGAATGGAATGGAATGGAATGGGATGGGATGGAATGGAATGGAATGGAATGGAATGGAATGGAATGGAATTCAATGGAATGGAATGGAATGGAATGGAATGGAATGGAATGGAATGGAATTCAATGGAATGGAATGGAACGGAATGGAATTCAATGGAATGGAATGGAATGGAATGGAATGGAATTCAATGGAATGGAATGGAATGGAACGGAATGGAATGGAATGGAATTCCAAGGAATGGAATGGAATGGAATGGAATTCAATGGAATGGAATGGAATGGAATCGATTGGAATGGAATGGAATGGAATGGAATGGAATGGAATGGAATAGAATGGAATCAACCCGAGTAGAACGGAATGGAATGGAATGGAATGGAATGGAATAGAATGGAATGGAATGGAATGGAATGGAATGTACCAAAGTAGAACGGAACGGAATGGAATGGAATGGAATGGAATGGAATGGAATGGAATGGAATGGAATGTACCAAAGTAGAACGGAACGGAATGGAATGGAATGGAATGGAATGGAATGGAATGGAATGGAATGGAATGTACCCGAGTAGAATGGAATGGAATGGAATGGAATGGATTGGAATGGAATGGAATGGAATGGAATGGAATGTAACCGAGTAGAACGGAATGGAATGTAATTGAATGGCATGTAACCGAGTTGAACGGAACGGAATGGAATGGAATGGAATGGAATGGAATGGAATGGAATGGAATGGAATTGAGTGCAATGCAATGCAATGGAATGCAATGGAATGGAAAGGAATGGAATGGAATGGAATGGAATTGAATCTACCCGAGTAGAACGGAATGGAATGGAATTGAATGGAATGTAACCGAGTAGAACGGAACGGAATGGAATGGAATGGAATGGAATGGAATGCAATGGAATGGAATTCAATGGAATGGAATGGAATGGAATGGAATGGAATGGAATGGACACCAGTAGAATGGAATGGAATGGAGTGGAATGGAATGGAATGGAATGGAATGGAATGGAATGGAATTCAATGGAATGGAATGGAATGGAATGGAATTCAATGGAATGGAATGGAATGGAATGGAATTCAATGGAATGGAATGGAATGAAATGGAATTCTATGGAATGGAATGGAGTGGAATCGAATGGAATCGAATGGAATCGAATGGAATGGAATGGAATAGAATGGAATCAACCCGAGTAGAACGGAACGGAACGCAACGGAACGGAACGGAACGGAACGGGACGGAAAGGAACGGAATGGAATGGAATGGAACGGAATTCCATGGAATGGAATGGAATGGAATGGAATGGAATGGAATGGAATGGAATGGAATTCAATGGAATGGAATGGAATGGAATGGAATGGAATGGAATGGAATGGAATGGAATGGAATTCTATGGAATGGAACGGAATGGATTGGAATGGAATGGAATAGAATGGAATCAACCCGAGTAGAACGGAACGGAACACAACGGAACGGAACGGAACGCAACGGAACGGAACGGAACGGAACGGAACGGAATGGAATGGAATGGAACGGAATTCAGTGGAATGGAATGGAATGGAATGGAATTCTATGGAATGGAATGGAATGGAATGGAATGGAATTCCATGGAATGGAATGGAATGGAATGGAATGGAATGGAATGGAATTCAATGGAATGGAATGGAGTGGAATGGAATGGAATCGAATGGAATTGAATGGAATCGAATGGAATCAAATGGGATCGAATGGAATGGAATGGAATAGAATGGAATCAACCCGAGTAGAACGGAATGGAATGGAATGGAATGGAATGGGATGGAATGGAATGGAATGGAATGGAATGGAATGGAATTCAATGGAATGGAATGGAATGGAATGGAATGGAATGGAATGGAATTCTATGGAATGGAATGGAACGGAATGGAATGGAATGGAATGGAATGGAATGGAATGGAATGGAATGGAATGGAATGGAATGGAATGGAATTCCATGGAATGGAATGGAATGGAATGGAATTCCATGGAATGGAATGGAATGGAATCGAATGGAATGGAATGGAATGGAATGGAATGGAATGGAATAGAATGGAATCAACCTGAGTAGAACGGAATGGAATGGAATGGAATGTAATGGAATGGAATGGAATGGAATGGAATGGAATGGAATGGAATGTACCAAAGTAGAACGGAAAGGAATGGAATGGAATGGAATGGAATGGAATGGAATGGAATGGAACGGAATGTACCCGAGTAGAACGGAATGGAATGGAATGGAATGGATTGGAATGGAATGGAATGGAATGGAATGGAATGTAACCGAGTAGAACGGAATGGAATGTAATTGAATGGAATGTTACTGAGTTGAACGGAACGGAATGGAATGGAATGGAATGGAATGGAATGGACTGGAATGGAATTGAGTGCAATGCAATGCAATGGAATGCAATGGAATGGAAAGGAATGGAATGGAATGGAATGGAATCTACCCGAGTAGAACGGAATGGAATGGAATTGAATGGAATGTAACCGAGTAGAACGGAACGGAATGGAATGGAATGGAATGGAATGCAATGGAATGGAATGGAATGGAATGGAATGGAATGGAATGGAATGGAATGGACACCAGTAGAATGGAATGGAATGGAATGGAATGGAATGGAATGGAATGGAATGGAATGGAATGGAATGGAATCTACCCGAGTAGAACGGAATGGAACGGATTGGAATGGAATGGAATGGACAGGAGCAGAACGGAATGGAATGCAATGGAATGGAATGGAATGTACCCGAGCAGAACGGAATGGAATGAAATGGAAATGGAAAGGGAATGGAAATGGAACGGGAATGGAAATGGAACGGGAACGGAAATGGAACGGGAATGGAAATGGAACGGGAACGGAAACGGAACGAGAACGGAAATGGAACGGGAACGGAAACGGAACGGGAACGGAAATGGAACGGGAAGGGAAATGGAACGGGAAGGGAAATGGAACGGGAACGGAAACGGAACGAGAACGGAAATGGAACGGGAACGGAAACGGAACGGGAACGGAAATGGAACGGGAATGGTAACGGAACGGGAATGGAAATGGAACGGGAATGGAAAAGGAACGGGAATGGAAATGGATCGGGAATGGAAATGGAACGGGAATGGTAATGGAACTGGAATGGAAATGGAACGGGAATGGAAAAGAAACGGGAATGGAAATGGAACGGGAATGGAAATGGAATGGGAATGGAAATGGAATGGAATGGAATGGAATGGAATGTACCGGAGTGGAGTGGAGTGGAGTGGAGTGGAGTAGAGTGCACTGGAACGGAATGGAATGGAATGGAATGGAATGGAACGGAACGGAATGTACCCGAGAAGCACGGAATGGAATGGAATGGAATGGAATGGAATGGAATGGAATGTACCGGAGTGGAGTGGAGTGGAATGGAGTGGAGTGGAGTGGAGTGGAGTGGAATGGAATGGAATGGAATGGAATGGAATGGAATGGAATGGAATGGAATGGAAGGCAATGGAATGCAATGGAATGGAAAGGAATGGAATGGAATGGAATGGAATGGAATGGAATAGAATGGAATGGAATGGACACCAGTAGAATGGAATGGAATGGAATGGAATGGAATGGAATGGAATGGAATGGAATGGAATGGAATGGAATGGAATTCAATGGAATGGAATGGAATGGAATGGAATGGAATAGAATGGAATCAACCTGAGTAGAACGCAATGGAATGGAATGGAATGTAATGGAATGGAATGGAATGGAATGGAATGGAATGGAATGTACCAAAGTAGAACGGAAAGGAATGGAATGGAATGGAATGGAATGGAATGGAATGGAACGGAATTTACCCGAGTAGAACGGAATGGAATGGAATGGAATGGATTGGAATGGAATGGAATGGAATGGAATGGAATGTAACCGAGTAGAACGGAATGGAATGTAATTGAATGGAATGTAACTGAGTTGAACGGAACGGAATGGAATGGAATGGAATGGAATGGAATGGAATGGAATTGAGTGCAATGCAATGCAATGGAATGCAATGGAATGGAAAGGAATGGAATGGAATGGAATGGAATCTACCCGAGTAGAACGGAATGGAATGGAATTGAATGGAATGTAACCGAGTAGAACGGAACGGAATGGAATGGAATGGAATGGAATGCAATGGAATGGAATGGAATGGAATGGAATGGAATGGAATGGACACCAGTAGAATGGAATGGAATGGAATGGAATGGAATGGAATGGAATGGAATGGAATGGAATGGAATGGAATGGAATCTACCCGAGTAGAACGGAATGGAACGGATTGGAATGGAATGGAATGGACAGGAGCAGAACGGAATGGAATGCAATGGAATGGAATGGAATGTACCCGAGCAGAACGGAATGGAATGAAATGGAAATGGAAAGGGAATGGAAATGGAACGGGAATGGAAATGGAACGGGAACGGAAATGGAACGGGAATGGAAATGGAACGGGAACGGAAACGGAACGAGAACGGAAATGGAACGGGAACGGAAACGGAACGGGAACGGAAATGGAACGGGAAGGGAAATGGAACGGGAAGGGAAATGGAACGGGAACGGAAACGGAACGAGAACGGAAATGGAACGGGAACGGAAACGGAACGGGAACGGAAATGGAACGGGAATGGTAACGGAACGGGAATGGAAATGGAACGGGAATGGAAAAGGAACGGGAATGGAAATGGATCGGGAATGGAAATGGAACGGGAATGGTAATGGAACTGGAATGGAAATGGAACGGGAATGGAAAAGAAACGGGAATGGAAATGGAACGGGAATGGAAATGGAATGGGAATGGAAATGGAATGGAATGGAATGGAATGGAATGTACCGGAGTGGAGTGGAGTGGAGTGGAGTGGAGTAGAGTGCACTGGAACGGAATGGAATGGAATGGAATGGAATGGAACGGAACGGAATGTACCCGAGAAGCACGGAATGGAATGGAATGGAATGGAATGGAATGGAATGGAATGTACCGGAGTGGAGTGGAGTGCAATGGAGTGGAGTGGAGTGGAGTGGAGTGGAATGGAATGGAATGGAATGGAATGGAATGGAATGGAATGGAATGGAGTGCAATGGAATGCAATGGAATGGAAAGGAATGGAATGGAATGGAATGGAATGGAATGGAATGGAATAGAATGGAATGGAATGGACACCAGTAGAATGGAATGGAATGGAATGGAATGGAATGGAATGGAATGGAATGGAATGGAATTCAATGGAATGGAATGGAATGGAATGGAATTCAATGGAATGGAATGGAATGGAATGGAATGGAATGGAATGGAATGGAATGGAATAGAATGGAATGGAATGGACACCAGTAGAATGGAATGGAATGGAATGGAATGGAATGGAATGGAATGGAATGGAATGGAATGGAATTCAATGGAATGGAATGGAATGGAATGGAATTCAATGGAATGGAATGGAATGGAATGGAATTCAATGGAATGGAATGGAATGGAATGGAATTCAATGGAATGGAACGGAATGGATTGGAATGGAATGGAATAGAATGGAATCAACCCGAGTAGAACGGAACGGAACACAACGGAACGGAACGGAACGCAACGGAACGGAACGGAACGGAACGGAACGGAATGGAATGGAATGGAACGGAACTCAGTGGAATGGAATGGAATGGAATGGAATTCTATGGAATGGAATGGAATGGAATGGAATGGAATTCCATGGAATGGAATGGAATGGAATGGAATGGAATGGAATTCCATGGAATGGAATGGAATGGAATGGAATGGAATGGAATGGAATGGAATAGAATGGAATCAACACGAGTAGAACGGAATGGAATGGAATGGAATGGAATGGAATGGGATGGGATGGAATGGAATGGAATGGAATGGAATGGAATGGAATGGAATTCAATGGAATGGAATGGAATGGAATGGAATGGAATGGAATGGAATGGAATTCAATGGAATGGAATGGAACGGAATGGAATTCAATGGAATGGAATGGAATGGAATGGAATGGAATTCAATGGAATGGAATGGAATGGAACGGAATGGAATGGAATGGAATTCCAAGGAATGGAATGGAATGGAATGGAATTCAATGGAATGGAATGGAATGGAATCGATTGGAATGGAATGGAATGGAATGGAATGGAATGGAATGGAATAGAATGGAATCAACCCGAGTAGAACGGAATGGAATGGAATGGAATGGAATGGAATAGAATGGAATGGAATGGAATGGAATGGAATGTACCAAAGTAGAACGGAACGGAATGGAATGGAATGGAATGGAATGGAATGGAATGGAATGGAATGGAATGTACCAAAGTAGAACGGAACGGAATGGAATGGAATGGAATGGAATGGAATGGAATGGAATGGAATGGAATGTACCCGAGTAGAATGGAATGGAATGGAATGGAATGGATTGGAATGGAATGGAATGGAATGGAATGGAATGTAACCGAGTAGAACGGAATGGAATGTAATTGAATGGCATGTAACCGAGTTGAACGGAACGGAATGGAATGGAATGGAATGGAATGGAATGGAATGGAATGGAATGGAATTGAGTGCAATGCAATGCAATGGAATGCAATGGAATGGAAAGGAATGGAATGGAATGGAATGGAATTGAATCTACCCGAGTAGAACGGAATGGAATGGAATTGAATGGAATGTAACCGAGTAGAACGGAACGGAATGGAATGGAATGGAATGGAATGGAATGCAATGGAATGGAATTCAATGGAATGGAATGGAATGGAATGGAATGGAATGGAATGGACACCAGTAGAATGGAATGGAATGGAGTGGAATGGAATGGAATGGAATGGAATGGAATGGAATGGAATTCAATGGAATGGAATGGAATGGAATGGAATTCAATGGAATGGAATGGAATGGAATGGAATTCAATGGAATGGAATGGAATGAAATGGAATTCTATGGAATGGAATGGAGTGGAATCGAATGGAATCGAATGGAATCGAATGGAATGGAATGGAATAGAATGGAATCAACCCGAGTAGAACGGAACGGAACGCAACGGAACGGAACGGAACGGAACGGGACGGAAAGGAACGGAATGGAATGGAATGGAACGGAATTCCATGGAATGGAATGGAATGGAATGGAATGGAATGGAATGGAATGGAATGGAATTCAATGGAATGGAATGGAATGGAATGGAATGGAATGGAATGGAATGGAATGGAATGGAATTCTATGGAATGGAACGGAATGGATTGGAATGGAATGGAATAGAATGGAATCAACCCGAGTAGAACGGAACGGAACACAACGGAACGGAACGGAACGCAACGGAACGGAACGGAACGGAACGGAACGGAATGGAATGGAATGGAACGGAATTCAGTGGAATGGAATGGAATGGAATGGAATTCTATGGAATGGAATGGAATGGAATGGAATGGAATTCCATGGAATGGAATGGAATGGAATGGAATGGAATGGAATGGAATTCAATGGAATGGAATGGAGTGGAATGGAATGGAATCGAATGGAATTGAATGGAATCGAATGGAATCAAATGGGATCGAATGGAATGGAATGGAATAGAATGGAATCAACCCGAGTAGAACGGAATGGAATGGAATGGAATGGAATGGGATGGAATGGAATGGAATGGAATGGAATGGAATGGAATTCAATGGAATGGAATGGAATGGAATGGAATGGAATGGAATGGAATTCTATGGAATGGAATGGAACGGAATGGAATGGAATGGAATGGAATGGAATGGAATGGAATGGAATGGAATGGAATGGAATGGAATGGAATTCCATGGAATGGAATGGAATGGAATGGAATTCCATGGAATGGAATGGAATGGAATCGAATGGAATGGAATGGAATGGAATGGAATGGAATGGAATAGAATGGAATCAACCTGAGTAGAACGGAATGGAATGGAATGGAATGTAATGGAATGGAATGGAATGGAATGGAATGGAATGGAATGGAATGTACCAAAGTAGAACGGAAAGGAATGGAATGGAATGGAATGGAATGGAATGGAATGGAATGGAACGGAATGTACCCGAGTAGAACGGAATGGAATGGAATGGAATGGATTGGAATGGAATGGAATGGAATGGAATGGAATGTAACCGAGTAGAACGGAATGGAATGTAATTGAATGGAATGTTACTGAGTTGAACGGAACGGAATGGAATGGAATGGAATGGAATGGAATGGACTGGAATGGAATTGAGTGCAATGCAATGCAATGGAATGCAATGGAATGGAAAGGAATGGAATGGAATGGAATGGAATCTACCCGAGTAGAACGGAATGGAATGGAATTGAATGGAATGTAACCGAGTAGAACGGAACGGAATGGAATGGAATGGAATGGAATGCAATGGAATGGAATGGAATGGAATGGAATGGAATGGAATGGAATGGAATGGACACCAGTAGAATGGAATGGAATGGAATGGAATGGAATGGAATGGAATGGAATGGAATGGAATGGAATGGAATCTACCCGAGTAGAACGGAATGGAACGGATTGGAATGGAATGGAATGGACAGGAGCAGAACGGAATGGAATGCAATGGAATGGAATGGAATGTACCCGAGCAGAACGGAATGGAATGAAATGGAAATGGAAAGGGAATGGAAATGGAACGGGAATGGAAATGGAACGGGAACGGAAATGGAACGGGAATGGAAATGGAACGGGAACGGAAACGGAACGAGAACGGAAATGGAACGGGAACGGAAACGGAACGGGAACGGAAATGGAACGGGAAGGGAAATGGAACGGGAAGGGAAATGGAACGGGAACGGAAACGGAACGAGAACGGAAATGGAACGGGAACGGAAACGGAACGGGAACGGAAATGGAACGGGAATGGTAACGGAACGGGAATGGAAATGGAACGGGAATGGAAAAGGAACGGGAATGGAAATGGATCGGGAATGGAAATGGAACGGGAATGGTAATGGAACTGGAATGGAAATGGAACGGGAATGGAAAAGAAACGGGAATGGAAATGGAACGGGAATGGAAATGGAATGGGAATGGAAATGGAATGGAATGGAATGGAATGGAATGTACCGGAGTGGAGTGGAGTGGAGTGGAGTGGAGTAGAGTGCACTGGAACGGAATGGAATGGAATGGAATGGAATGGAACGGAACGGAATGTACCCGAGAAGCACGGAATGGAATGGAATGGAATGGAATGGAATGGAATGGAATGTACCGGAGTGGAGTGGAGTGGAATGGAGTGGAGTGGAGTGGAGTGGAGTGGAATGGAATGGAATGGAATGGAATGGAATGGAATGGAATGGAATGGAATGGAATGGAAGGCAATGGAATGCAATGGAATGGAAAGGAATGGAATGGAATGGAATGGAATGGAATGGAATAGAATGGAATGGAATGGACACCAGTAGAATGGAATGGAATGGAATGGAATGGAATGGAATGGAATGGAATGGAATGGAATGGAATGGAATGGAATTCAATGGAATGGAATGGAATGGAATGGAATGGAATAGAATGGAATCAACCTGAGTAGAACGCAATGGAATGGAATGGAATGTAATGGAATGGAATGGAATGGAATGGAATGGAATGGAATGTACCAAAGTAGAACGGAAAGGAATGGAATGGAATGGAATGGAATGGAATGGAATGGAACGGAATTTACCCGAGTAGAACGGAATGGAATGGAATGGAATGGATTGGAATGGAATGGAATGGAATGGAATGGAATGTAACCGAGTAGAACGGAATGGAATGTAATTGAATGGAATGTAACTGAGTTGAACGGAACGGAATGGAATGGAATGGAATGGAATGCAATGGAATGGAATGGAATGGAATGGAATGGAATGGAATGGACACCAGTAGAATGGAATGGAATGGAATGGAATGGAATGGAATGGAATGGAATGGAATGGAATGGAATGGAATGGAATCTACCCGAGTAGAACGGAATGGAACGGATTGGAATGGAATGGAATGGACAGGAGCAGAACGGAATGGAATGCAATGGAATGGAATGGAATGTAATGGAATGGAATTCAATGGAATGGAATGGAGTGGAATGGAATGGAATCGAATGGAATTGAATGGAATCGAATGGAATCAAATGGGATCGAATGGAATGGAATGGAATAGAATGGAATCAACCCGAGTAGAATGGAATGGAATGGAATGGAATGGAATGGGATGGAATGGAATGGAATGGAATGGAATGGAATGGAATGGAATTCAATGGAATGGAATGGAATGGAATGGAATGGAATGGAATGGAATTCAATGGAATGGAATGGAACGGAATGGAATGGAATGGAATGGAATGGAATGGAATGGAATTCAATGGAATGGAATGGAATGGAATGGAATGGAATGGAATGGAATGGAATGGAATGGAATTCCATGGAATGGAATGGAATGGAATGGAATTCAATGGAATGGAAAGGAATGGAATCGAATGGAATGGAATGGAATGGAATGGAATGGAATGGAACGGAATGGAATAGAATGGAATCAACCTGAGTAGAACGGAATGGAATGGAATGGAATGGAATGTAATGTAATGGAATGGAATGGAATGGAATGGAATGGAATGGAATGGAATGGAATGGAATGTACCAAAGTAGAACGGAAAGGAATGGAATGGAATGGAATGGAATGGAATGGAATGGAACGGAATGTACCCGAGTAGAACGGAATGGAATGGAATGGAATGGATTGGAATGGAATGGAATGGAATTCCATGGAATGGAATTCCATGGAATGGAATGGAATGGAATGGAATGGAATGGAATGGAATGGAATGGAATTCAATGGAATGGAATGGAGTGGAATGGAATGGAATCGAATGGAATTGAATGGAATCGAATGGAATCAAATGGGATCGAATGGAATGGAATGGAATAGAATGGAATCAACCCGAGTAGAACGGAATGGAATGGAATGGAATGGAATGGGATGGAATGGAATGGAATGGAATGGAATGGAATGGAATTCAATGGAATGGAATGGAATGGAATGGAATGGAATGGAATGGAATTCAATGGAATGGAATGGAACGGAATGGAATGGAATGGAATGGAATGGAATGGAATGGAATGGAATTCAATGGAATGGAATAGAATGGAATGGAATGGAATGGAATGGAATGGAATGGAATGGAATGGAATTCCATGGAATGGAATGGAATGGAATGGAATTCAATGGAATGGAATGGAATTGAATCGAATGGAATGGAATGGAATGGAATGGAATGGAATGGAATGGAATAGAATGGAATCAACCTGAGTAGAACGGAATGGAATGGAATGGAATGTAATGTAATGGAATGGAATGGAATGGAATGGAATGGAATGGAATGTACCAAAGTAGAACGGAAAGGAATGGAATGGAATGGAATGGAATGGAATGGAATGGAATGGAACGGAATGTACCCGAGTAGAACGGAATGGAATGGAATGGAATGGATTGGAATGGAATGGAATGGAATGGAATGGAATGTAACCGAGTAGAACGGAATGGAATGTAATTGAATGGAATGTAACTGAGTTGAACGGAACGGAATGGAATGGAATGGAATGGAATGGAATGGAATGGAATGGAATTGAGTGCAATGCAATGCAATGGAATGCAATGGAATGGAAAGGAATGGAATGGAATGGAATGGAATCTACCCGAGTAGAACGGAATGGAATGGAATTGAATGGAATGTAACCGAGTAGAACGGAACGGAATGGAATGGAATGGAATGGAATGCAATGGAATGGAATGGAATGGAATGGAATGGAATGGAATGGAATGGAATGGACACCAGTAGAATGGAATGGAATGGAATGGAATGGAATGGAATGGAATGGAATGGAATGGAATCTACCCGAGTAGAACGGAATGGAACGGATTGGAATGGAATGGAATGGACAGGAGCAGAACGGAATGGAATGCAATGGAATGGAATGGAATGTACCCGAGCAGAACGGAATGGAATGAAATGGAAATGGAAAGGGAATGGAAATGGAACGGGAATGGAAATGGAACGGGAACGGAAATGGAACGGGAATGGAAATGGAACGGGAACGGAAACGGAACGAGAACGGAAATGGAACGGGAACGGAAACGGAACGGGAACGGAAATGGAACGGGAAGGGAAATGGAACGGGAAGGGAAATGGAACGGGAACGGAAACGGAACGAGAACGGAAAGGGAACGGGAACGGAAACGGAACGGGAACGGAAATGGAACGGGAATGGTAACGGAACGGGAATGGAAATGGAACGGGAATGGAAAAGGAACGGGAATGGAAATGGATCGGGAATGGAAATGGAACGGGAATGGTAATGGAACTGGAATGGAAATGGAACGGGAATGGAAAAGAAACGGGAATGGAAATGGAACGGGAATGGAAATGGAATGGGAATGGAAATGGAATGGAATGGAATGGAATGGAATGTACCGGAGTGGAGTGGAGTGGAGTGGAGTGGAGTAGAGTGCACTGGAACGGAATGGAATGGAATGGAATGGAATGGAACGGAACGGAATGTACCCGAGAAGCACGGAATGGAATGGAATGGAATGGAATGGAATGGAATGGAATGTACCGGAGTGGAGTGGAGTGGAATGGAGTGGAGTGGAGTGGAGTGAAGTGGAATGGAATGGAATGGAATGGAATGGAATGGAATGGAATGGAATGCAATGGAATGCAATGGAATGGAAAGGAATGGAATGGAATGGAATGGAATGGAATGGAATAGAATGGAATGGAATGGACACCAGTAGAATGGAATGGAATGGAATGGAATGGAATGGAATGGAATGGAATGGAATGGAATGGAATGGAATGGAATGGAATTCAATGGAATGGAATGGAATGGAATGGAATTCAATGGAATGGAATGGAATGGAATGGAATGGAATGGAATGGAATGGAATAGAATGGAATGGAATGGACACCAGTAGAATGGAATGGAATGGAATGGAATGGAATGGAATGGAATGGAATGGAATGGAATGGAATGGAATGGAATAGAATGGAATGGAATGGACACCAGTAGAATGGAATGGAATGGAATGGAATGGAATGGAATGGAATGGAATGGAATGGAATGGAATTCAATGGAATGGAATGGAATGGAATGGAATGGAACGGAATGGAATAGAATGGAATCAACCTGAGTAGAACGGAATGGAATGGAATGGAATGGAATGTAATGTAATGGAATGGAATGGAATGGAATGGAATGGAATGGAATGGAATGGAATGTACCAAAGTAGAACGGAAAGGAATGGAATGGAATGGAATGGAATGGAATGGAATGGAACGGAATGTACCCGAGTAGAACGGAATGGAATGGAATGGAATGGATTGGAATGGAATGGAATGGAATTCCATGGAATGGAATGGAATGGAATGGAATGGAATGGAATGGAATGGAATGGAATGGAATTCAATGGAATGGAATGGAGTGGAATGGAATGGAATCGAATGGAATTGAATGGAATCGAATGGAATCAAATGGGATCGAATGGAATGGAATGGAATAGAATGGAATCAACCCGAGTAGAACGGAATGGAATGGAATGGAATGGAATGGGATGGAATGGAAAGGAATGGAATGGAATGGAATGGAATTCAATGGAATGGAATGGAATGGAATGGAATGGAATGGAATGGAATTCAATGGAATGGAATGGAACGGAATGGAATGGAATGGAATGGAATGGAATGGAATGGAATGGAATTCAATGGAATGGAATAGAATGGAATGGAATGGAATGGAATGGAATGGAATGGAATTCCATGGAATGGAATGGAATGGAATGGAATTCAATGGAATGGAATGGAATTGAATCGAATGGAATGGAATGGAATGGAATGGAATGGAATGGAATGGAATGGAATGGAATGGAATCAACCTGAGTAGAACGGAATGGAATGGAATGGAATGTAATGTAATGGAATGGAATGGAATGGAATGGAATGGAATGGAATGTACCAAAGTAGAACGGAAAGGAATGGAATGGAATGGAATGGAATGGAATGGAATGGAATGGAACGGAATGTACCCGAGTAGAACGGAATGGAATGGAATGGAATGGATTGGAATGGAATGGAATGGAATGGAATGGAATGTAACCGAGTAGAACGGAATGGAATGTAATTGAATGGAATGTAACTGAGTTGAACGGAACGGAATGGAATGGAATGGAATGGAATGGAATGGAATGGAATGGAATTGAGTGCAATGCAATGCAATGGAATGCAATGGAATGGAAAGGAATGGAATGGAATGGAATGGAATCTACCCGAGTAGAACGGAATGGAATGGAATTGAATGGAATGTAACCGAGTAGAACGGAACGGAATGGAATGGAATGGAATGGAATGCAATGGAATGGAATGGAATGGAATGGAATGGAATGGAATGGAATGGACACCAGTAGAATGGAATGGAATGGAATGGAATGGAATGGAATGGAATGGAATGGAATGGAATCTACCCGAGTAGAACGGAATGGAACGGATTGGAATGGAATGGAATGGACAGGAGCAGAACGGAATGGAATGCAATGGAATGGAATGGAATGTACCCGAGCAGAACGGAATGGAATGAAATGGAAATGGAAAGGGAATGGAAATGGAACGGGAATGGAAATGGAACGGGAACGGAAATGGAACGGGAACGGAAACGGAACGGGAACGGAAATGGAACGGGAAGGGAAATGGAACGGGAAGGGAAATGGAACGGGAAGGGAAATGGAACGGGAACGGAAACGGAACGAGAACGGAAAGGGAACGGGAACGGAAACGGAACGGGAACGGAAATGGAACGGGAATGGTAACGGAACGGGAATGGAAATGGAACGGGAATGGAAAAGGAACGGGAATGGAAATGGATCGGGAATGGAAATGGAACGGGAATGGTAATGGAACTGGAATGGAAATGGAACGGGAATGGAAAAGAAACGGGAATGGAAATGGAACGGGAATGGAAATGGAATGGGAATGGAAATGGAATGGAATGGAATGGAATGGAATGTACCGGAGTGGAGTGGAGTGGAGTGGAGTGGAGTAGAGTGCACTGGAACGGAATGGAATGGAATGGAATGGAATGGAACGGAACGGAATGTACCCGAGAAGCACGGAATGGAATGGAATGGAATGGAATGGAATGGAATGGAATGTACCGGAGTGGAGTGGAGTGGAATGGAGTGGAGTGGAGTGGAGTGAAGTGGAATGGAATGGAATGGAATGGAATGGAATGGAATGGAATGGAATGCAATGGAATGCAATGGAATGGAAAGGAATGGAATGGAATGGAATGGAATGGAATGGAATAGAATGGAATGGAATGGACACCAGTAGAATGGAATGGAATGGAATGGAATGGAATGGAATGGAATGGAATGGAATGGAATGGAATGGAATGGAATTCAATGGAATGGAATGGAATGGAATGGAATTCAATGGAATGGAATGGAATGGAATGGAATGGAATGGAATGGAATGGAATGGAATAGATTGGAATGGAATGGACACCAGTAGAATGGAATGGAATGGAATGGAATGGAATGGAATGGAATGGAATGGAATGGAATGGAATGGAATGGAATGGAATGGAATAGAATGGAATGGAATGGACAGCAGTAGAATGGAATGGAATGGAATGGAATGGAATGGAATGGAATGGAATGGAATGGAATGGAATGGAATTCAATGGAATGGAATGGAATGGAATGGAATTCAATGGAATGGAATGGAATGGAATGGAATTCAATGGAATGGAATGGAATGGAATGGAATTCAATGGAATGGAACGGAATGGATTGGAATGGAATGGAATAGAATGGAATCAACCCGAGTAGAACGGAACGGAACACAACGGAACGGAACGGAACGCAACGGAACGGAACGGAACGGAACGGAACGGAATGGAATGGAATGGAACGGAACTCAGTGGAATGGAATGGAATGGAATGGAATTCTATGGAATGGAATGGAATGGAATGGAATGGAATTCCATGGAATGGAATGGAATTCCATGGAATGGAATGGAATGGAATGGAATGGAATGGAATGGAATGGAATTGAATGGAATAGAATGGAATCAACACGAGTAGAATGGAATGGAATGGAATGGAATGGAATGGGATGGAATGGAATGGAATGGAATGGAATGGAATGGAATGGAATTCAATGGAATGGAATGGAATGGAATGGAATGGAATGGAATGGAATGGAATTCAATGGAATGGAATGGAACGGAATGGAATGGAATGGAATGGAATGGAATGGAATGGAATTCAATGGAATGGAATGGAATGGAATGGAATGGAATGGAATTCCATGGAATGGAATGGATTGGAATGGAATTCAATTGAATGGAAAGGAATGGAATCGAATGGAATGGAATGGAATGGAATGGAATGGAATGGAATGGAATAGAATGGAATCAACCTGAGTAGAACGGAATGGAATGGAATGGAATGGAATGGAATGGAATGGAATGGAATGGAATGGAATGGAATGGAATGGAATGGAATGTACCAAAGTAGAACGGAAAGGAATGGAATGGAATGGAATGGAATGGAATGGAATGGAACGGAATGTACCCGAGTAGAACGGAATGGAATGGAATGGAATGGATTGGAATGGAATGGAATGGAATTCCATAGAATGGAATGGAATGGAATGGAATGGAATGGAATGGAATGGAATGGAATTCAATGGAATGGAATGGAGTGGAATGGAATGGAATCGAATGGAATTGAATGGAATCGAATGGAATCAAATGGGATCGAATGGAATGGAATGGAATAGAATGGAATCAACCCGAGTAGAACGGAATGGAATGGAATGGAATGGAATGGGATGGAATGGAATGGAATGGGATGGAATGGAATGGAATGGAATGGAATGGAATGGAATTCAATGGAATGGAATGGAATGGAATGGAATGGAATGGAATGGAATGGAACGGAATGGAATGGAATGGAATGGAATGGAATGGAATGGAATGGAATTCAATGGAATGGAATGGAATGGAATGGAATGGAATGGAATGGAATGGAATGGAATGGAATGGAATTCCATGGAATGGAATGGAATGGAATGGAATTCAATGGAATGGAATGGAATGGAATCGAATGGAATGGAATGGAATGGAATGGAATGGAATGGAATAGAATGGAATCAACCTGAGTAGAACGGAATGGAATGGAATGGAATGTAATGGAATGGAATGGAATGGAATGGAATGGAATGGAATGGAATGTACCAAAGTAGAACGGAAAGGAATGGAATGGAATGGAATGGAATGGAATGGAATGGAATGGAACGGAATGTACCCGAGTAGAACGGAATGGAATGGAATGGAATGGATTGGAATGGAATGGAATGGAATGGAATGTAACCGAGTAGAACGGAATGGAATGTAATTGAATGGAATGTAACTGAGTTGAACGGAACGGAATGGAATGGAATGGAATGGAATGGAATGGAATGGAATGGAATGGAATTGAGTGCAATGCAATGCAATGGAATGCAATGGAATGGAAAGGAATGGAATGGAATGGAATGGAATCTACCCGAGTAGAACGGAATGGAATGGAATTGAATGGAATGTAACCGAGTAGAACGGAACGGAATGGAATGGAATGGAATGGAATGCAATGGAATGGAATGGAATGGAATGGAATGGAATGGAATGGAATGGAATGGACACCAGTAGAATGGAATGGAATGGAATGGAATGGAATGGAATGGAATGGAATGGAATGGAATGGAATCTACCCGAGTAGAACGGAATGGAACGGATTGGAATGGAATGGAATGGACAGGAGCAGAACGGAATGGAATGCAATGGAATGGAATGGAATGTACCCGAGCAGAACGGAATGGAATGAAATGGAAATGGAAAGGGAATGGAAATGGAACGGGAATGGAAATGGAACGGGAACGGAAATGGAACGGGAATGGAAATGGAACGGGAACGGAAACGGAACGAGAACGGAAATGGAACGGGAACGGAAACGGAACGGGAACGGAAATGGAACGGGAAGGGAAATGGAACGGGAAGGGAAATGGAACGGGAACGGAAACGGAACGAGAACGGAAATGGAACGGGAACGGAAACGGAACGGGAACGGAAATGGAACGGGAATGGTAACGGAACGGGAATGGAAATGGAACGGGAATGGAAAAGGAACGGGAATGGAAATGGATCGGGAATGGAAATGGAACGGGAATGGTAATGGAACTGGAATGGAAATGGAACGGGAATGGAAAAGAAACGGGAATGGAAATGGAACGGGAATGGAAATGGAATGGGAATGGAAATGGAATGGAATGGAATGGAATGGAATGTACCGGAGTGGAGTGGAGTGGAGTGGAGTGGAGTAGAGTGCACTGGAACGGAATGGAATGGAATGGAATGGAATGGAACGGAACGGAATGTACCCGAGAAGCACGGAATGGAATGGAATGGAATGGAATGGAATGGAATGGAATGTACCGGAGTGGAGTGGAGTGGAATGGAGTGGAGTGGAGTGGAGTGGAGTGGAATGGAATGGAATGGAATGGAATGGAATGGAATGGAATGGAATGCAATGGAATGCAATGGAATGGAAAGGAATGGAATGGAATGGAATGGGATGGAATGGAATAGAATGGAATGGAATGGACACCAGTAGAATGGAATGGAATGGAATGGAATGGAATGGAATGGAATGGAATGGAATGGAATGGAATTCAATGGAATGGAATGGAATGGAATGGAATTCAATGGAATGGAATGGAATGGAATGGAATGGAATGGAATGGAATGGAATGGAATAGAATGGAATGGAATGGACACCAGTAGAATGGAATGGAATGGAATGGAATGGAATGGAATGGAATGGAATGGAATTCAATGGAATGGAATGGAATGGAATGGAATTCAATGGAATGGAATGGAATGGAATGGAATTCAATGGAATGGAATGGAATGGAATGGAATTCAATGGAATGGAACGGAATGGATTGGAATGGAATGGAATAGAATGGAATCAACCCGAGTAGAACGGAACGGAACACAACGGAACGGAACGGAACGCAACGGAACGGAACGGAACGGAACGGAACGGAATGGAATGGAATGGAACGGAACTCAGTGGAATGGAATGGAATGGAATGGAATTCTATGGAATGGAATGGAATGGAATGGAATGGAATTCCATGGAATGGAATGGAATGGAATGGAATGGAATGGAATTCCATGGAATGGAATGGAATGGAATGGAATGGAATGGAATGGAATAGAATGGAATCAACACGAGTAGAACGGAATGGAATGGAATGGAATGGAATGGAATGGGATGGGATGGAATGGAATGGAATGGAATGGAATGGAATGGAATGGAATTCAATGGAATGGAATGGAATGGAATGGAATGGAATGGAATGGAATGGAATTCAATGGAATGGAATGGAACGGAATGGAATTCAATGGAATGGAATGGAATGGAATGGAATGGAATTCAATGGAATGGAATGGAATGGAATGGAATGGAATGGAATTCCAAGGAATGGAATGGAATGGAATGGAATTCAATGGAATGGAATGGAATGGAATCGATTGGAATGGAATGGAATGGAATGGAATGGAATGGAATGGAATAGAATGGAATCAACCCGAGTAGAACGGAATGGAATGGAATGGAATGGAATGGAATAGAATGGAATGGAATGGAATGGAATGGAATGTACCAAAGTAGAACGGAACGGAATGGAATGGAATGGAATGGAATGGAATGGAATGGAATGGAATGGAATGTACCCGAGTAGAACGGAATGGAATGGAATGGAATGGATTGGAATGGAATGGAATGGAATGGAATGGAATGTAACCGAGTAGAACGGAATGGAATGTAATTGAATGGAATGTAACCGAGTTGAACGGAACGGAATGGAATGGAATGGAATGGAATGGAATGGAATGGAATGGAATGGAATTGAGTGCAATGCAATGCAATGGAATGCAATGGAATGGAAAGGAATGGAATGGAATGGAATGGAATGGAATCTACCCGAGTAGAACGGAATGGAATGGAATTGAATGTAATGTAACCGAGTAGAACGGAACGGAATGGAATGGAATGGAATGGAATGGAATGCAATGGAATGGAATGGAATGGAATGGAATGGAATGGAATGGAATGGAATGGAATGGACACCAGTAGAATGGAATGGAATGGAATGGAATGGAATGGAATGGAATGGAATGGAATGGAATGGAATGGAATGGAATCTACCCGAGTAGAACGGAATGGAACGGAATGGAATGGAATGGAATGGACAGGAGCAGAACGGAATGGAATGCAATGGAATGGAATGGAATGTACCCGAGCAGAACGGAATGGAATGAAATGGAAATGGAAAGGGAATGGAAATAGAACGGGAATGGAAATGGAACGGGAACGGAAATGGAACGGGAATGGAAATGGCACGGGAACGGAAATGGAACGGGAATGGAAATGGAACGGGAACGGAAACGGAACGAGAACGGAAATGGAACGGGAAAGGAAACGGAACGGGAACGGAAATGGAACGGGAATGGTAACGGAACGGGAATGGAAATGGAACGGGAATGGAAAAGGAACGGGAATGGAAATGGATCGGGAATGGAAATGGAACGGGAATGGTAATGGAACTGGAATGGAAATGGATCGGGAATGGAAAAGAAACGGGAATGGAAATGGAACGGGAATGGAAATGGAATGGGAATGGAAATGGAATGGAATGGAATGGAATGGAATGTACCGGAGTGGAGTGGAGTGGAGTGGAGTGGAGTAGAGTGCACTGGAACGGAATGGAATGGAATGGAATGGAATGGAACGGAACGGAATGTACCCGAGAAGCACGGAATGGAATGGAATGGAATGGAATGGAATGGAATGGAATGTACCGGAGTGGAGTGGAGTGCAATGGAGTGGAGTGGAGTGGAGTGGAGTGGAATGGAATGGAATGGAATGGAATGGAATGGAATGGAATGGAGTGCAATGGAATGCAATGGAATGGAAAGGAATGGAATGGAATGGAATGGAATGGAATGGAATAGAATGGAATGGAATGGACACCAGTAGAATGGAATGGAATGGAATGGAATGGAATGGAATGGAATGGAATGGAATGGAATTCAATGGAATGGAATGGAATGGAATGGAATTCAATGGAATGGAATGGAATGGAATGGAATGGAATGGAATGGAATGGAATGGAATAGAATGGAATGGAATGGACACCAGTAGAATGGAATGGAATGGAATGGAATGGAATGGAATGGAATGGAATGGAATGGAATGGAATGGAATGGAATTCAATGGAATGGAATGGAATGGAATGGAATTCAATGGAATGGAATGGAATGGAATGGAATTCAATGGAATGGAATGGAATGGAATGGAATTCAATGGAATGGAACGGAATGGATTGGAATGGAATGGAATAGAATGGAATCAACCCGAGTAGAACGGAACGGAACACAACGGAACGGAACGGAACGCAACGGAACGGAACGGAACGGAACGGAACGGAATGGAATGGAATGGAACGGAACTCAGTGGAATGGAATGGAATGGAATGGAATTCTATGGAATGGAATGGAATGGAATGGAATGGAATTCCATGGAATGGAATGGAATTCCATGGAATGGAATGGAATGGAATGGAATGGAATGGAATGGAACGGAATGGAATAGAATGGAATCAACACGAGTAGAATGGAATGGAATGGAATGGAATGGAATGGGATGGAATGGAATGGAATGGAATGGAATGGAATGGAATGGAATTCAATGGAATGGAATGGAATGGAATGGAATGGAATGGAATTCAATGGAATGGAATGGAACGGAATGGAATGGAATGGAATGGAATGGAATGGAATGGAATTCAATGGAATGGAATGGAATGGAATGGAATGGAATGGAATTCCATGGAATGGAATGGAATGGAATGGAATTCAATTGAATGGAAAGGAATGGAATCGAATGGAATGGAATGGAATGGAATGGAATGGAATGGAATGGAATAGAATAGAATGGAATCAACCTGAGTAGAACGGAATGGAATGGAATGGAATGGAATGGAATGGAATGGAATGCAATGGAATGGAATGGAATGGAATGTACCAAAGTAGAACGGAAAGGAATGGAATGGAATGGAATGGAATGGAATGGAATGGAACGGAATGTACCCGAGTAGAACGGAATGGAATGGAATGGAATGGATTGGAATGGAATGGAATGGAATTCCATGGAATGGAATGGAATGGAATGGAATGGAATGGAATGGAATGGAATGGAATTCAATGGAATGGAATGGAGTGGAATGGAATGGAATCGAATGGAATTGAATGGAATCGAATGGAATCAAATGGGATCGAATGGAATGGAATGGAATAGAATGGAATCAACCCGAGTAGAACGGAATGGAATGGAATGGAATGGAATGGGATGGAATGGAATGGAATGGGATGGAATGGAATGGAATGGAATGGAATGGAATGGAATTCAATGGAATGGAATGGAATGGAATGGAATGGAATGGAATGGAATTCAATGGAATGGAATGGAACGGAATGGAATGGAATGGAATGGAATGGAATGGAATGGAATGGAATTCAATGGAATGGAATGGAATGGAATGGAATGGAATGGAATGGAATGGAATGGAATGGAATTCCATGGAATGGAATGGAATGGAATGGAATTCAATGGAATGGAATGGAATGGAATCGAATGGAATGGAATGGAATGGAATGGAATGGAATGGAATGGAATAGAATGGAATCAACCTGAGTAGAACGGAATGGAATGGAATGGAATGTAATGGAATGGAATGGAATGGAATGGAATGGAATGGAATGGAATGTACCAAAGTAGAACGGAAAGGAATGGAATGGAATGGAATGGAATGGAATGGAATGGAATGGAATGGAACGGAATGTACCCGAGTAGAACGGAATGGAATGGAATGGAATGGATTGGAATGGAATGGAATGGAATGGAATGGAATGGAATGTAACCGAGTAGAACGGAATGGAATGTAATTGAATGGAATGTAACTGAGTTGAACGGAACGGAATGGAATGGAATGGAATGGAATGGAATGGAATGGAATGGAATTGAGTGCAATGCAATGCAATGGAATGCAATGGAATGGAAAGGAATGGAATGGAATGGAATGGAATCTACCCGAGTAGAACGGAATGGAATGGAATTGAATGGAATGTAACCGAGTAGAACGGAACGGAATGGAATGGAATGGAATGGAATGCAATGGAATGGAATGGAATGGAATGGAATGGAATGGAATGGAATGGACACCAGTAGAATGGAATGGAATGGAATGGAATGGAATGGAATGGAATGGAATGGAATGGAATGGAATGGAATCTACCCGAGTAGAACGGAATGGAACGGATTGGAATGGAATGGAATGGACAGGAGCAGAACGGAATGGAATGCAATGGAATGGAATGGAATGTACCCGAGCAGAACGGAATGGAATGAAATGGAAATGGAAAGGGAATGGAAATGGAACGGGAATGGAAATGGAACGGGAACGGAAATGGAACGGGAATGGAAATGGAACGGGAACGGAAACGGAACGAGAACGGAAATGGAACGGGAACGGAAACGGAACGGGAACGGAAATGGAACGGGAAGGGAAATGGAACGGGAAGGGAAATGGAACGGGAACGGAAACGGAACGAGAACGGAAATGGAACGGGAACGGAAACGGAACGGGAACGGAAATGGAACGGGAATGGTAACGGAACGGGAATGGAAATGGAACGGGAATGGAAATGGAACGGGAATGGAAATGGATCGGGAATGGAAATGGAACGGGAATGGTAATGGAACTGGAATGGAAATGGAACGGGAATGGAAAAGAAACGGGAATGGAAATGGAACGGGAATGGAAATGGAATGGGAATGGAAATGGAATGGAATGGAATGGAATGGAATGTACCGGAGTGGAGTGGAGTGGAGTGGAGTGGAGTAGAGTGAACTGGAACGGAATGGAATGGAATGGAATGGAATGGAACGGAACGGAATGTACCCGAGAAGCACGGAATGGAATGGAATGGAATGGAATGGAATGGAATGGAATGTACCGGAGTGGAGTGGAGTGGAATAGAGTGGAGTGGAGTGGAGTGGAGTGGAATGGAATGGAATGGAATGGAATGGAATGGAATGGAATGGAATGGAATGCAATGGAATGCAATGGAATGGAAAGGAATGGAATGGAATGGAATGGAATGGAATGGAATAGAATGGAATGGAATGGACACCAGTAGAATGGAATGGAATGGAATGGAATGGAATGGAATGGAATGGAATGGAATGGAATTCAATGGAATGGAATGGAATGGAATGGAATTCAATGGAATGGAATGGAATGGAATGGAATGGAATGGAATGGAATGGAATGGAATGGAATAGAATGGAATGGAATGGACACCAGTAGAATGGAATGGAATGGAATGGAATGGAATGGAATGGAATGGAATGGAATGGAATGGAATGGAATTCAATGGAATGGAATGGAATGGAATGGAATTCAATGGAATGGAATGGAATGGAATGGAATTCAATGGAATGGAATGGAATGGAATGGAATCCAATGGAATGGAACGGAATGGATTGGAATGGAATGGAATAGAATGGAATCAACCCGAGTAGAACGGAACGGAACACAACGGAACGGAACGGAACGCAACGGAACGGAACGGAACGGAACGGAACGGAATGGAATGGAATGGAACGGAACTCAGTGGAATGGAATGGAATGGAATGGAATTCTATGGAATGGAATGGAATGGAATGGAATGGAATTCCATGGAATGGAATGGAATGGAATGGAATGGAATGGAATTCCATGGAATGGAATGGAATGGAATGGAATGGAATGGAATGGAATGGAATAGAATGGAATCAACACGAGTAGAACGGAATGGAATGGAATGGAATGGAATGGAATGGGATGGGATGGAATGGAATGGAATGGAATGGAATGGAATGGAATGGAATTCAATGGAATGGAATGGAATGGAATGGAATGGAATGGAATGGAATGGAATTCCATGGAATGGAATGGAACGGAATGGAATTCAATGGAATGGAATGGAATGGAATGGAATGGAATTCAATGGAATGGAATGGAATGGAACGGAATGGAATGGAATGGAATTCCAAGGAATGGAATGGAATGGAATGGAATTCAATGGAATGGAATGGAATGGAATCGATTGGAATGGAATGGAATGGAATGGAATGGAATGGAATGGAATAGAATGGAATCAACCCGAGTAGAACGGAATGGAATGGAATGGAATGGAATGGAATAGAATGGAATGGAATGGAATGGAATGGAATGTACCAAAGTAGAACGGAACGGAATGGAATGGAATGGAATGGAATGGAATGGAATGGAATGGAATGGAATGTACCCGAGTAGAACGGAATGGAATGGAATGGAATGGATTGGAATGGAATGGAATGGAATGGAATGGAATGTAACCGAGTAGAACGGAATGGAATGTAATTGAATGGAATGTAACCGAGTTGAACGGAACGGAATGGAATGGAATGGAATGGAATGGAATGGAATGGAATGGAATGGAATTGAGTGCAATGCAATGCAATGGAATGCAATGGAATGGAAAGGAATGGAATTGAATGGAATGGAATGGAATCTACCCGAGTAGAACGGAATGGAATGGAATTGAATGGAATGTAACCGAGTAGAACGGAACGGAATGGAATGGAATGGAATGGAATGGAATGCAATGGAATGGAATTCAATGGAATGGAATGGAATGGAATGGAATGGAATGGAATGGACACCAGTAGAATGGAATGGAATGGAATGGAATGGAATGGAATGGAATGGAATGGAATGGAATGGAATGGAATTCAATGGAATGGAATGGAATGGAATGGAATTCAATGGAATGGAATGGAATGGAATGGAATTCAATGGAATGGAATGGAATGGAATGGAATTCTATGGAATGGAATGGAGTGGAATCGAATGGAATCGAATGGAATCGAATGGAATGGAATGGAATAGAATGGAATCAACCCGAGTAGAACGGAACGGAACGCAACGGAACGGAACGGAACGGAACGGGACGGAAAGGAACGGAATGGAATGGAATGGAACGGAATTCCATGGAATGGAATGGAATGGAATGGAATGGAATGGAATGGAATGGAATGGAATGGAATTCAATGGAATGGAATGGAATGGAATGGAATGGAATGGAATGGAATGGAATGGAATGGAATGGAATTCTATGGAATGGAACGGAATGGATTGGAATGGAATGGAATAGAATGGAATCAACCCGAGTAGAACGGAACGGAACACAACGGAACGGAACGGAACGCAACGGAACGGAACGGAACGGAACGGAACGGAATGGAATGGAATGGAACGGAATTCAGTGGAATGGAATGGAATGGAATGGAATTCTATGGAATGGAATGGAATGGAATGGAATGGAATTCCATGGAATGGAATGGAATGGAATGGAATGGAATTCAATGGAATTCAATGGAATGGAATGGAGTGGAATGGAATGGAATCGAATGGAATTGAATGGAATCGAATGGAATCAAATGGGATCGAATGGAATGGAATGGAATAGAATGGAATCAACCCGAGTAGAACGGAATGGAATGGAATGGAATGGAATGGGATGGAATGGAATGGAATGGAATGGAATGGAATGGAATTCAATGGAATGGAATGGAATGGAATGGAATGGAATGGAATGGAATTCAATGGAATGGAACGGAACGGAATGGAATGGAATGGAATGGAATGGAATGGAATGGAATGGAATGGAATGGAATGGAATTCCATGGAATGGAATGGAATGGAATGGAATTCCATGGAATGGAATGGAATGGAATGGAATGGAATGGAATGGAATGGAATGGAATGGAATGGAATTCCATGGAATGGAATGGAATGGAATCGAATGGAATGGAATGGAATGGAATGGAATGGAATGGAATAGAATGGAATCAACCTGAGTAGAACGGAATGGAATGGAATGGAATGTAATGGAATGGAATGGAATGGAATGGAATGGAATGGAATGGAATGTACCAAAGTAGAACGGAAAGGAATGGAATGGAATGGAATGGAATGGAATGGAATGGAATGGAACGGAATGTACCCGAGTAGAACGGAATGGAATGGAATGGAATGGATTGGAATGGAATGGAATGGAATGGAATGGAATGTAACCGAGTAGAACGGAATGGAATGTAATTGAATGGAATGTTACTGAGTTGAACGGAACGGAATGGAATGGAATGGAATGGAATGGAATGGACTGGAATGGAATTGAGTGCAATGCAATGCAATGGAATGCAATGGAATGGAAAGGAATGGAATGGAATGGAATGGAATCTACCCGAGTAGAACGGAATGGAATGGAATTGAATGGAATGTAACCGAGTAGAACGGAACGGAATGGAATGGAATGGAATGGAATGCAATGGAATGGAATGGAATGGAATGGAATGGAATGGAATGGAATGGAATGGACACCAGTAGAATGGAATGGAATGGAATGGAATGGAATGGAATGGAATGGAATGGAATGGAATCTACCCGAGTAGAACGGAATGGAACGGATTGGAATGGAATGGAATGGACAGGAGCAGAACGGAATGGAATGCAATGGAATGGAATGGAATGTACCCGAGCAGAACGGAATGGAATGAAATGGAAATGGAAAGGGAATGGAAATGGAACGGGAATGGAAATGGAACGGGAACGGAAATGGAACGGGAATGGAAATGGAACGGGAACGGAAACGGAACGAGAACGGAAATGGAACGGGAACGGAAACGGAACGGGAACGGAAATGGAACGGGAAGGGAAATGGAACGGGAAGGGAAATGGAACGGGAACGGAAACGGAACGAGAACGGAAATGGAACGGGAACGGAAACGGAACGGGAACGGAAATGGAACGGGAATGGTAACGGAACGGGAATGGAAATGGAACGGGAATGGAAAAGGAACGGGAATGGAAATGGATCGGGAATGGAAATGGAATGGGAATGGAAATGGAATGGAATGGAATGGAATGGAATGTACCGGAGTGGAGTGGAGTGGAGTGGAGTAGAGTGCACTGGAACGGAATGGAATGGAATGGAATGGAATGGAACGGAACGGAATGTACCCGAGAAGCACGGAATGGAATGGAATGGAATGGAATGGAATGGAATGGAATGTACCGGAGTGGAGTGGAGTGGAATGGAGTGGAGTGGAGTGGAGTGGAGTGGAATGGAATGGAATGGAATGGAATGGAATGGAATGGAATGGAATGGAATGGAATGCAATGGAATGCAATGGAATGGAAAGGAATGGAATGGAATGGAATGGAATGGAATGGAATAGAATGGAATGGAATGGACACCAGTAGAATGGAATGGAATGGAATGGAATGGAATGGAATGGAATGGAATGGAATGGAATGGAATTCAATGGAATGGAATGGAATGGAATGGAATTCAATGGAATGGAATGGAATGGAATGGAATGGAATTCAATGGAATGGAATGGAATGGAATGGAATGGAATGGAATGGAATGGAATGGAATTCCATGGAATGGAATGGAATGGAATGGAATTCAATGGAATGGAATGGAATGGAATCGAATGGAATGGAATTCCATGGAATGGAATGGAATGGAATAGAATGGAATCAACCTGAGTAGAACGCAATGGAATGGAATGGAATGTAATGGAATGGAATGGAATGGAATGGAATGGAATGGAATGGAATGTACCAAAGTAGAACGGAAAGGAATGGAATGGAATGGAATGGAATGGAATGGAATGGAACGGAATGTACCCGAGTAGAACGGAATGGAATGGAATGGAATGGATTGGAATGGAATGGAATGGAATGGAATGGAATGGAATGTAACCGAGTAGAACGGAATGGAATGTAATTGAATGGAATGTAACTGAGTTGAACGGAACGGAATGGAATGGAATGGAATGGAATGGAATGGAATGGAATTGAGTGCAATGCAATGCAATGGAATGCAATGGAATGGAAAGGAATGGAATGGAATGGAATGGAATCTACCCGAGTAGAACGGAATGGAATGGAATTGAATGGAATGTAACCGAGTAGAACGGAACGGAATGGAATGGAATGGAATGGAATGCAATGGAATGGAATGGAATGGAATGGAATGGAATGGAATGGACACCAGTAGAATGGAATGGAATGGAATGGAATGGAATGGAATGGAATGGAATGGAATGGAATGGAATGGAATGGAATGGAATCTACCCGAGTAGAACGGAATGGAACGGATTGGAATGGAATGGAATGGACAGGAGCAGAACGGAATGGAATGCAATGGAATGGAATGGAATGTACCCGAGCAGAACGGAATGGAATGAAATGGAAATGGAAAGGGAATGGAAATGGAACGGGAATGGAAATGGAACGGGAACGGAAATGGAACGGGAATGGAAATGGAACGGGAACGGAAACGGAACGAGAACGGAAATGGAACGGGAACGGAAACGGAACGGGAACGGAAATGGAACGGGAAGGGAAATGGAACGGGAAGGGAAATGGAACGGGAACGGAAACGGAACGAGAACGGAAATGGAACGGGAACGGAAACGGAACGGGAACGGAAATGGAACGGGAATGGTAACGGAACGGGAATGGAAATGGAACGGGAATGGAAAAGGAACGGGAATGGAAATGGATCGGGAATGGAAATGGAACGGGAATGGTAATGGAACTGGAATGGAAATGGAACGGGAATGGAAAAGAAACGGGAATGGAAATGGAACGGGAATGGAAATGGAATGGGAATGGAAATGGAATGGAATGGAATGGAATGGAATGTACCGGAGTGGAGTGGAGTGGAGTGGAGTGGAGTAGAGTGCACTGGAACGGAATGGAATGGAATGGAATGGAATGGAACGGAACGGAATGTACCCGAGAAGCACGGAATGGAATGGAATGGAATGGAATGGAATGGAATGGAATGTACCGGAGTGGAGTGGAGTGCAATGGAGTGGAGTGGAGTGGAGTGGAGTGGAATGGAATGGAATGGAATGGAATGGAATGGAATGGAATGGAATGGAGTGCAATGGAATGCAATGGAATGGAAAGGAATGGAATGGAATGGAATGGAATGGAATGGAATAGAATGGAATGGAATGGACACCAGTAGAATGGAATGGAATGGAATGGAATGGAATGGAATGGAATGGAATGGAATTCAATGGAATGGAATGGAATGGAATGGAATTCAATGGAATGGAATGGAATGGAATGGAATGGAATGGAATGGAATGGAATAGAATGGAATGGAATGGACACCAGTAGAATGGAATGGAATGGAATGGAATGGAATGGAATGGAATGGAATGGAATGGAATGGAATGGAATGGAATTCAATGGAATGGAATGGAATGGAATGGAATTCAATGGAATGGAATGGAATGGAATGGAATTCAATGGAATGGAATGGAATGGAATGGAATTCAATGGAATGGAACGGAATGGATTGGAATGGAATGGAATAGAAAGGAATCAACCCGAGTAGAACGGAACGGAACACAACGGAACGGAACGGAACGCAACGGAACGGAACGGAACGGAACGGAACGGAATGGAATGGAATGGAACGGAACTCAGTGGAATGGAATGGAATGGAATGGAATTCTATGGAATGGAATGGAATGGAATGGAATGGAATTCCATGGAATGGAATGGAATGGAATGGAATGGAATGGAATGGAATGGAATGGAATGGAATGGAATGGAATTCAATGGAATGGAATGGAGTGGAATGGAATGGAATCGAATGGAATTGAATGGAATCGAATGGAATCAAATGGGATCGAATGGAATGGAATGGAATAGAATGGAATCAACCCGAGTAGAATGGAATGGAATGGAATGGAATGGAATGGGATGGAATGGAATGGAATGGAATGGAATGGAATGGAATGGAATGGAATTCAATGGAATGGAATGGAATGGAATGGAATGGAATGGAATGGAATTCAATGGAATGGAATGGAACGGAATGGAATGGAATGGAATGGAATGGAATGGAATGGAATTCAATGGAATGGAATGGAATGGAATGGAATGGAATGGAACGGAATGGAATGGAATGGAATGGAATGGAATGGGATGGGATGGAATGGAATGGAATGGAATGGAATGGAATGGAATGGAATTCAATGGAATGGAATGGAATGGAATGGAATGGAATGGAATGGAATGGAATTCAATGGAATGGAATGGAACGGAATGGAATTCAATGGAATGGAATGGAATGGAATGGAATGGAATTCAATGGAATGGAATGGAATGGAATGGAATGGAATGGAATTCCAAGGAATGGAATGGAATGGAATGGAATTCAATGGAATGGAATGGAATGGAATCGATTGGAATGGAATGGAATGGAATGGAATGGAATGGAATGGAATAGAATGGAATCAACCCGAGTAGAACGGAATGGAATGGAATGGAATGGAATGGAATAGAATGGAATGGAATGGAATGGAATGGAATGTACCAAAGTAGAACGGAACGGAATGGAATGGAATGGAATGGAATGGAATGGAATGGAATGGAATGGAATGTACCCGAGTAGAACGGAATGGAATGGAATGGAATGGATTGGAATGGAATGGAATGGAATGGAATGGAATGTAACCGAGTAGAACGGAATGGAATGTAATTGAATGGAATGTAACCGAGTTGAACGGAACGGAATGGAATGGAATGGAATGGAATGGAATGGAATGGAATGGAATGGAATTGAGTGCAATGCAATGCAATGGAATGCAATGGAATGGAAAGGAATGGAATGGAATGGAATGGAATGGAATCTACCCGAGTAGAACGGAATGGAATGGAATTGAATGTAATGTAACCGAGTAGAACGGAACGGAATGGAATGGAATGGAATGGAATGGAATGCAATGGAATGGAATGGAATGGAATGGAATGGAATGGAATGGAATGGAATGGAATGGACACCAGTAGAATGGAATGGAATGGAATGGAATGGAATGGAATGGAATGGAATGGAATGGAATGGAATGGAATGGAATGGAATCTACCCGAGTAGAACGGAATGGAACGGAATGGAATGGAATGGAATGGACAGGAGCAGAACGGAATGGAATGCAATGGAATGGAATGGAATGTACCCGAGCAGAACGGAATGGAATGAAATGGAAATGGAAAGGGAATGGAAATAGAACGGGAATGGAAATGGAACGGGAACGGAAATGGAACGGGAATGGAAATGGCACGGGAACGGAAATGGAACGGGAATGGAAATGGAACGGGAACGGAAACGGAACGAGAACGGAAATGGAACGGGAAAGGAAACGGAACGGGAACGGAAATGGAACGGGAATGGTAACGGAACGGGAATGGAAATGGAACGGGAATGGAAAAGGAACGGGAATGGAAATGGATCGGGAATGGAAATGGAACGGGAATGGTAATGGAACTGGAATGGAAATGGATCGGGAATGGAAAAGAAACGGGAATGGAAATGGAACGGGAATGGAAATGGAATGGGAATGGAAATGGAATGGAATGGAATGGAATGGAATGTACCGGAGTGGAGTGGAGTGGAGTGGAGTGGAGTAGAGTGCACTGGAACGGAATGGAATGGAATGGAATGGAATGGAACGGAACGGAATGTACCCGAGAAGCACGGAATGGAATGGAATGGAATGGAATGGAATGGAATGGAATGTACCGGAGTGGAGTGGAGTGCAATGGAGTGGAGTGGAGTGGAGTGGAGTGGAATGGAATGGAATGGAATGGAATGGAATGGAATGGAATGGAGTGCAATGGAATGCAATGGAATGGAAAGGAATGGAATGGAATGGAATGGAATGGAATGGAATAGAATGGAATGGAATGGACACCAGTAGAATGGAATGGAATGGAATGGAATGGAATGGAATGGAATGGAATGGAATGGAATTCAATGGAATGGAATGGAATGGAATGGAATTCAATGGAATGGAATGGAATGGAATGGAATGGAATGGAATGGAATGGAATGGAATGGAATGGAATGGACACCAGTAGAATGGAATGGAATGGAATGGAATGGAATGGAATGGAATGGAATGGAATGGAATGGAATGGAATTCAATGGAATGGAATGGAATGGAATGGAATTCAATGGAATGGAATGGAATGGAATGGAATTCAATGGAATGGAATGGAATGGAATGGAATTCAATGGAATGGAACGGAATGGATTGGAATGGAATGGAATAGAATGGAATCAACCCGAGTAGAACGGAACGGAACACAACGGAACGGAACGGAACGCAACGGAACGGAACGGAACGGAACGGAACGGAATGGAATGGAATGGAACGGAACTCAGTGGAATGGAATGGAATGGAATGGAATTCTATGGAATGGAATGGAATGGAATGGAATGGAATTCCATGGAATGGAATGGAATTCCATGGAATGGAATGGAATGGAATGGAATGGAATGGAATGGAATGGAATGGAACGGAATGGAATAGAATGGAATCAACACGAGTAGAATGGAATGGAATGGAATGGAATGGAATGGGATGGAATGGAATGGAATGGAATGGAATGGAATGGAATGGAATTCAATGGAATGGAATGGAATGGAATGGAATGGAATGGAATTCAATGGAATGGAATGGAACGGAATGGAATGGAATGGAATGGAATGGAATGGAATGGAATTCAATGGAATGGAATGGAATGGAATGGAATGGAATGGAATTCCATGGAATGGAATGGAATGGAATGGAATTCAATTGAATGGAAAGGAATGGAATCGAATGGAATGGAATGGAATGGAATGGAATGGAATGGAATGGAATAGAATAGAATGGAATCAACCTGAGTAGAACGGAATGGAATGGAATGGAATGGAATGGAATGGAATGGAATGGAATGGAATGGAATGGAATGGAATGTACCAAAGTAGAACGGAAAGGAATGGAATGGAATGGAATGGAATGGAATGGAATGGAACGGAATGTACCCGAGTAGAACGGAATGGAATGGAATGGAATGGATTGGAATGGAATGGAATGGAATTCCATGGAATGGAATGGAATGGAATGGAATGGAATGGAATGGAATGGAATGGAATTCAATGGAATGGAATGGAGTGGAATGGAATGGAATCGAATGGAATTGAATGGAATCGAATGGAATCAAATGGGATCGAATGGAATGGAATGGAATAGAATGGAATCAACCCGAGTAGAACGGAATGGAATGGAATGGAATGGAATGGGATGGAATGGAATGGAATGGGATGGAATGGAATGGAATGGAATGGAATGGAATGGAATTCAATGGAATGGAATGGAATGGAATGGAATGGAATGGAATGGAATTCAATGGAATGGAATGGAACGGAATGGAATGGAATGGAATGGAATGGAATGGAATGGAATGGAATTCAATGGAATGGAATGGAATGGAATGGAATGGAATGGAATGGAATGGAATGGAATGGAATTCCATGGAATGGAATGGAATGGAATGGAATTCAATGGAATGGAATGGAATGGAATCGAATGGAATGGAATGGAATGGAATGGAATGGAATGGAATGGAATAGAATGGAATCAACCTGAGTAGAACGGAATGGAATGGAATGGAATGTAATGGAATGGAATGGAATGGAATGGAATGGAATGGAATGGAATGTACCAAAGTAGAACGGAAAGGAATGGAATGGAATGGAATGGAATGGAATGGAATGGAATGGAATGGAATGGAATGGAATGGAATGGAACGGAATGTACCCGAGTAGAACGGAATGGAATGGAATGGAATGGATTGGAATGGAATGGAATGGAATGGAATGGAATGGAATGTAACCGAGTAGAACGGAATGGAATGTAATTGAATGGAATGTAACTGAGTTGAACGGAACGGAATGGAATGGAATGGAATGGAATGGAATGGAATGGAATGGAATTGAGTGCAATGCAATGCAATGGAATGCAATGGAATGGAAAGGAATGGAATGGAATGGAATGGAATCTACCCGAGTAGAACGGAATGGAATGGAATTGAATGGAATGTAACCGAGTAGAACGGAACGGAATGGAATGGAATGGAATGGAATGCAATGGAATGGAATGGAATGGAATGGAATGGAATGGAATGGAATGGACACCAGTAGAATGGAATGGAATGGAATGGAATGGAATGGAATGGAATGGAATGGAATGGAATGGAATGGAATCTACCCGAGTAGAACGGAATGGAACGGATTGGAATGGAATGGAATGGACAGGAGCAGAACGGAATGGAATGCAATGGAATGGAATGGAATGTACCCGAGCAGAACGGAATGGAATGAAATGGAAATGGAAAGGGAATGGAAATGGAACGGGAATGGAAATGGAACGGGAACGGAAATGGAACGGGAATGGAAATGGAACGGGAACGGAAACGGAACGAGAACGGAAATGGAACGGGAACGGAAACGGAACGGGAACGGAAATGGAACGGGAAGGGAAATGGAACGGGAAGGGAAATGGAACGGGAACGGAAACGGAACGAGAACGGAAATGGAACGGGAACGGAAACGGAACGGGAACGGAAATGGAACGGGAATGGTAACGGAACGGGAATGGAAATGGAACGGGAATGGAAATGGAACGGGAATGGAAATGGATCGGGAATGGAAATGGAACGGGAATGGTAATGGAACTGGAATGGAAATGGAACGGGAATGGAAAAGAAACGGGAATGGAAATGGAACGGGAATGGAAATGGAATGGGAATGGAAATGGAATGGAATGGAATGGAATGGAATGTACCGGAGTGGAGTGGAGTGGAGTGGAGTGGAGTAGAGTGAACTGGAACGGAATGGAATGGAATGGAATGGAATGGAACGGAACGGAATGTACCCGAGAAGCACGGAATGGAATGGAATGGAATGGAATGGAATGGAATGGAATGTACCGGAGTGGAGTGGAGTGGAATAGAGTGGAGTGGAGTGGAGTGGAGTGGAATGGAATGGAATGGAATGGAATGGAATGGAATGGAATGGAATGGAATGCAATGGAATGCAATGGAATGGAAAGGAATGGAATGGAATGGAATGGAATGGAATGGAATAGAATGGAATGGAATGGACACCAGTAGAATGGAATGGAATGGAATGGAATGGAATGGAATGGAATGGAATGGAATGGAATTCAATGGAATGGAATGGAATGGAATGGAATTCAATGGAATGGAATGGAATGGAATGGAATGGAATGGAATGGAATGGAATGGAATGGAATAGAATGGAATGGAATGGACACCAGTAGAATGGAATGGAATGGAATGGAATGGAATGGAATGGAATGGAATGGAATGGAATGGAATGGAATTCAATGGAATGGAATGGAATGGAATGGAATTCAATGGAATGGAATGGAATGGAATGGAATTCAATGGAATGGAATGGAATGGAATGGAATCCAATGGAATGGAACGGAATGGATTGGAATGGAATGGAATAGAATGGAATCAACCCGAGTAGAACGGAACGGAACACAACGGAACGGAACGGAACGCAACGGAACGGAACGGAACGGAACGGAACGGAATGGAATGGAATGGAACGGAACTCAGTGGAATGGAATGGAATGGAATGGAATTCTATGGAATGGAATGGAATGGAATGGAATGGAATTCCATGGAATGGAATGGAATGGAATGGAATGGAATGGAATTCCATGGAATGGAATGGAATGGAATGGAATGGAATGGAATGGAATGGAATAGAATGGAATCAACACGAGTAGAACGGAATGGAATGGAATGGAATGGAATGGAATGGGATGGGATGGAATGGAATGGAATGGAATGGAATGGAATGGAATGGAATTCAATGGAATGGAATGGAATGGAATGGAATGGAATGGAATGGAATGGAATTCCATGGAATGGAATGGAACGGAATGGAATTCAATGGAATGGAATGGAATGGAATGGAATGGAATTCAATGGAATGGAATGGAATGGAACGGAATGGAATGGAATGGAATTCCAAGGAATGGAATGGAATGGAATGGAATTCAATGGAATGGAATGGAATGGAATCGATTGGAATGGAATGGAATGGAATGGAATGGAATGGAATGGAATAGAATGGAATCAACCCGAGTAGAACGGAATGGAATGGAATGGAATGGAATGGAATAGAATGGAATGGAATGGAATGGAATGGAATGTACCAAAGTAGAACGGAACGGAATGGAATGGAATGGAATGGAATGGAATGGAATGGAATGGAATGGAATGTACCCGAGTAGAACGGAATGGAATGGAATGGAATGGATTGGAATGGAATGGAATGGAATGGAATGGAATGTAACCGAGTAGAACGGAATGGAATGTAATTGAATGGAATGTAACCGAGTTGAACGGAACGGAATGGAATGGAATGGAATGGAATGGAATGGAATGGAATGGAATGGAATTGAGTGCAATGCAATGCAATGGAATGCAATGGAATGGAAAGGAATGGAATTGAATGGAATGGAATGGAATCTACCCGAGTAGAACGGAATGGAATGGAATTGAATGGAATGTAACCGAGTAGAACGGAACGGAATGGAATGGAATGGAATGGAATGGAATGCAATGGAATGGAATTCAATGGAATGGAATGGAATGGAATGGAATGGAATGGAATGGACACCAGTAGAATGGAATGGAATGGAATGGAATGGAATGGAATGGAATGGAATGGAATGGAATGGAATGGAATTCAATGGAATGGAATGGAATGGAATGGAATTCAATGGAATGGAATGGAATGGAATGGAATTCAATGGAATGGAATGGAATGGAATGGAATTCTATGGAATGGAATGGAGTGGAATCGAATGGAATCGAATGGAATCGAATGGAATGGAATGGAATAGAATGGAATCAACCCGAGTAGAACGGAACGGAACGCAACGGAACGGAACGGAACGGAACGGGACGGAAAGGAACGGAATGGAATGGAATGGAACGGAATTCCATGGAATGGAATGGAATGGAATGGAATGGAATGGAATGGAATGGAATGGAATGGAATTCAATGGAATGGAATGGAATGGAATGGAATGGAATGGAATGGAATGGAATGGAATGGAATTCTATGGAATGGAACGGAATGGATTGGAATGGAATGGAATAGAATGGAATCAACCCGAGTAGAACGGAACGGAACACAACGGAACGGAACGGAACGCAACGGAACGGAACGGAACGGAACGGAACGGAATGGAATGGAATGGAACGGAATTCAGTGGAATGGAATGGAATGGAATGGAATTCTATGGAATGGAATGGAATGGAATGGAATGGAATTCCATGGAATGGAATGGAATGGAATGGAATGGAATTCAATGGAATTCAATGGAATGGAATGGAGTGGAATGGAATGGAATCGAATGGAATTGAATGGAATCGAATGGAATCAAATGGGATCGAATGGAATGGAATGGAATAGAATGGAATCAACCCGAGTAGAACGGAATGGAATGGAATGGAATGGAATGGGATGGAATGGAATGGAATGGAATGGAATGGAATGGAATTCAATGGAATGGAATGGAATGGAATGGAATGGAATGGAATGGAATTCAATGGAATGGAATGGAACGGAATGGAATGGAATGGAATGGAATGGAATGGAATGGAATGGAATGGAATGGAATGGAATGGAATTCCATGGAATGGAATGGAATGGAATGGAATTCCATGGAATGGAATGGAATGGAATGGAATTCCATGGAATGGAATGGAATGGAATCGAATGGAATGGAATGGAATGGAATGGAATGGAATGGAATAGAATGGAATCAACCTGAGTAGAACGGAATGGAATGGAATGGAATGTAATGGAATGGAATGGAATGGAATGGAATGGAATGGAATGGAATGTACCAAAGTAGAACGGAAAGGAATGGAATGGAATGGAATGGAATGGAATGGAATGGAATGGAACGGAATGTACCCGAGTAGAACGGAATGGAATGGAATGGAATGGATTGGAATGGAATGGAATGGAATGGAATGGAATGTAACCGAGTAGAACGGAATGGAATGTAATTGAATGGAATGTTACTGAGTTGAACGGAACGGAATGGAATGGAATGGAATGGAATGGAATGGACTGGAATGGAATTGAGTGCAATGCAATGCAATGGAATGCAATGGAATGGAAAGGAATGGAATGGAATGGAATGGAATCTACCCGAGTAGAACGGAATGGAATGGAATTGAATGGAATGTAACCGAGTAGAACGGAACGGAATGGAATGGAATGGAATGGAATGCAATGGAATGGAATGGAATGGAATGGAATGGAATGGAATGGAATGGAATGGACACCAGTAGAATGGAATGGAATGGAATGGAATGGAATGGAATGGAATGGAATGGAATGGAATCTACCCGAGTAGAACGGAATGGAACGGATTGGAATGGAATGGAATGGACAGGAGCAGAACGGAATGGAATGCAATGGAATGGAATGGAATGTACCCGAGCAGAACGGAATGGAATGAAATGGAAATGGAAAGGGAATGGAAATGGAACGGGAATGGAAATGGAACGGGAACGGAAATGGAACGGGAATGGAAATGGAACGGGAACGGAAACGGAACGAGAACGGAAATGGAACGGGAACGGAAACGGAACGGGAACGGAAATGGAACGGGAAGGGAAATGGAACGGGAAGGGAAATGGAACGGGAACGGAAACGGAACGAGAACGGAAATGGAACGGGAACGGAAACGGAACGGGAACGGAAATGGAACGGGAATGGTAACGGAACGGGAATGGAAATGGAACGGGAATGGAAAAGGAACGGGAATGGAAATGGATCGGGAATGGAAATGGAATGGGAATGGAAATGGAATGGAATGGAATGGAATGGAATGTACCGGAGTGGAGTGGAGTGGAGTGGAGTAGAGTGCACTGGAACGGAATGGAATGGAATGGAATGGAATGGAACGGAACGGAATGTACCCGAGAAGCACGGAATGGAATGGAATGGAATGGAATGGAATGGAATGGAATGTACCGGAGTGGAGTGGAGTGGAATGGAGTGGAGTGGAGTGGAGTGGAGTGGAATGGAATGGAATGGAATGGAATGGAATGGAATGGAATGGAATGGAATGGAATGCAATGGAATGCAATGGAATGGAAAGGAATGGAATGGAATGGAATGGAATGGAATGGAATAGAATGGAATGGAATGGACACCAGTAGAATGGAATGGAATGGAATGGAATGGAATGGAATGGAATGGAATGGAATGGAATGGAATTCAATGGAATGGAATGGAATGGAATGGAATTCAATGGAATGGAATGGAATGGAATGGAATGGAATTCAATGGAATGGAATGGAATGGAATGGAATGGAATGGAATGGAATGGAATGGAATTCCATGGAATGGAATGGAATGGAATGGAATTCAATGGAATGGAATGGAATGGAATCGAATGGAATGGAATTCCATGGAATGGAATGGAATGGAATAGAATGGAATCAACCTGAGTAGAACGCAATGGAATGGAATGGAATGTAATGGAATGGAATGGAATGGAATGGAATGGAATGGAATGGAATGTACCAAAGTAGAACGGAAAGGAATGGAATGGAATGGAATGGAATGGAATGGAATGGAACGGAATGTACCCGAGTAGAACGGAATGGAATGGAATGGAATGGATTGGAATGGAATGGAATGGAATGGAATGGAATGGAATGTAACCGAGTAGAACGGAATGGAATGTAATTGAATGGAATGTAACTGAGTTGAACGGAACGGAATGGAATGGAATGGAATGGAATGGAATGGAATGGAATTGAGTGCAATGCAATGCAATGGAATGCAATGGAATGGAAAGGAATGGAATGGAATGGAATGGAATCTACCCGAGTAGAACGGAATGGAATGGAATTGAATGGAATGTAACCGAGTAGAACGGAACGGAATGGAATGGAATGGAATGGAATGCAATGGAATGGAATGGAATGGAATGGAATGGAATGGAATGGACACCAGTAGAATGGAATGGAATGGAATGGAATGGAATGGAATGGAATGGAATGGAATGGAATGGAATGGAATGGAATGGAATCTACCCGAGTAGAACGGAATGGAACGGATTGGAATGGAATGGAATGGACAGGAGCAGAACGGAATGGAATGCAATGGAATGGAATGGAATGTACCCGAGCAGAACGGAATGGAATGAAATGGAAATGGAAAGGGAATGGAAATGGAACGGGAATGGAAATGGAACGGGAACGGAAATGGAACGGGAATGGAAATGGAACGGGAACGGAAACGGAACGAGAACGGAAATGGAACGGGAACGGAAACGGAACGGGAACGGAAATGGAACGGGAAGGGAAATGGAACGGGAAGGGAAATGGAACGGGAACGGAAACGGAACGAGAACGGAAATGGAACGGGAACGGAAACGGAACGGGAACGGAAATGGAACGGGAATGGTAACGGAACGGGAATGGAAATGGAACGGGAATGGAAAAGGAACGGGAATGGAAATGGATCGGGAATGGAAATGGAACGGGAATGGTAATGGAACTGGAATGGAAATGGAACGGGAATGGAAAAGAAACGGGAATGGAAATGGAACGGGAATGGAAATGGAATGGGAATGGAAATGGAATGGAATGGAATGGAATGGAATGTACCGGAGTGGAGTGGAGTGGAGTGGAGTGGAGTAGAGTGCACTGGAACGGAATGGAATGGAATGGAATGGAATGGAACGGAACGGAATGTACCCGAGAAGCACGGAATGGAATGGAATGGAATGGAATGGAATGGAATGGAATGTACCGGAGTGGAGTGGAGTGCAATGGAGTGGAGTGGAGTGGAGTGGAGTGGAATGGAATGGAATGGAATGGAATGGAATGGAATGGAATGGAATGGAGTGCAATGGAATGCAATGGAATGGAAAGGAATGGAATGGAATGGAATGGAATGGAATGGAATAGAATGGAATGGAATGGACACCAGTAGAATGGAATGGAATGGAATGGAATGGAATGGAATGGAATGGAATGGAATTCAATGGAATGGAATGGAATGGAATGGAATTCAATGGAATGGAATGGAATGGAATGGAATGGAATGGAATGGAATGGAATAGAATGGAATGGAATGGACACCAGTAGAATGGAATGGAATGGAATGGAATGGAATGGAATGGAATGGAATGGAATGGAATGGAATGGAATGGAATTCAATGGAATGGAATGGAATGGAATGGAATTCAATGGAATGGAATGGAATGGAATGGAATTCAATGGAATGGAATGGAATGGAATGGAATTCAATGGAATGGAACGGAATGGATTGGAATGGAATGGAATAGAAAGGAATCAACCCGAGTAGAACGGAACGGAACACAACGGAACGGAACGGAACGCAACGGAACGGAACGGAACGGAACGGAACGGAATGGAATGGAATGGAACGGAACTCAGTGGAATGGAATGGAATGGAATGGAATTCTATGGAATGGAATGGAATGGAATGGAATGGAATTCCATGGAATGGAATGGAATGGAATGGAATGGAATGGAATGGAATGGAATGGAATGGAATGGAATGGAATTCAATGGAATGGAATGGAGTGGAATGGAATGGAATCGAATGGAATTGAATGGAATCGAATGGAATCAAATGGGATCGAATGGAATGGAATGGAATAGAATGGAATCAACCCGAGTAGAATGGAATGGAATGGAATGGAATGGAATGGGATGGAATGGAATGGAATGGAATGGAATGGAATGGAATGGAATGGAATTCAATGGAATGGAATGGAATGGAATGGAATGGAATGGAATGGAATTCAATGGAATGGAATGGAACGGAATGGAATGGAATGGAATGGAATGGAATGGAATGGAATTCAATGGAATGGAATGGAATGGAATGGAATGGAATGGAATGGAATGGAATGGAATGGAATGGAATTCCATGGAATGGAATGGAATGGAATGGAATTCAATGGAATGGAAAGGAATGGAATGGAATGGAATGGAATGGAATGGAATGGAATGGAATGGAACGGAATGGAATAGAATGGAATCAACCTGAGTAGAACGGAATGGAATGGAATGGAATGGAATGTAATGTAATGGAATGGAATGGAATGGAATGGAATGGAATGGAATGTACCAAAGTAGAACGGAAAGGAATGGAATGGAATGGAATGGAATGGAATGGAATGGAACGGAATGTACCCGAGTAGAACGGAATGGAATGGAATGGAATGGATTGGAATGGAATGGAATGGAATTCCATGGAATGGAATGGAATGGAATGGAATGGAATGGAATGGAATGGAATGGAATGGAATGGAATTCAATGGAATGGAATGGAGTGGAATGGAATGGAATCGAATGGAATTGAATGGAATCGAATGGAATCAAATGGGATCGAATGGAATGGAATGGAATAGAATGGAATCAACCCGAGTAGAACGGAATGGAATGGAATGGAATGGAATGGGATGGAATGGAATGGAATGGAATGGAATGGAATGGAATTCAATGGAATGGAATGGAATGGAATGGAATGGAATGGAATGGAATTCAATGGAATGGAATGGAACGGAATGGAATGGAATGGAATGGAATGGAATGGAATGGAATGGAATTCAATGGAATGGAATAGAATGGAATGGAATGGAATGGAATGGAATGGAATGGAATGGAATGGAATTCCATGGAATGGAATGGAATGGAATGGAATGGAATGGAATTCCATGGAATGGAATGGAATGGAATGGAATTCAATGGAATGGAATGGAATGGAATCGAATGGAATGGAATGGAATGGAATGGAATGGAATGGAATGGAATGGAATAGAATGGAATCAACCTAAGTAGAACGGAATGGAATGGAATGGAATGTAATGGAATGGAATGGAATGGAATGGAATGGAATGGAATGGAATGTACCAAAGTAGAACGGAAAGGAATGGAATGGAATTTAATGAAATGGAATGGAATGGAATGGAACGGAATGTACCCGAGTAGAACGGAATGGAATGGAATGGAATGGATTGGAATGGAATGGAATGGAATGGAATGGAATGGAATGTAACCGAGTAGAACGGAATGGAATGTAATTGAATGGAATGTAACTGAGTTGAACGGAACGGAATGGAATGGAATGGAATGGAATGGAATGGAATGGAATGGAATTGAGTGCAATGCAATGCAATGGAATGCAATGGAATGGAAAGGAATGGAATGGAATGGAATGGAATCTACCCGAGTAGAACGGAATGGAATGGAATTGAATGGAATGTAACCGAGTAGAACGGAACGGAATGGAATGGAATGGAATGGAATGCAATGGAATGGAATGGAATGGAATGGAATGGAATGGAATGGAATGGAATGGACACCAGTAGAATGGAATGGAATGGAATGGAATGGAATGGAATGGAATGGAATGGAATGGAATCTACCCGAGTAGAACGGAATGGAACGGATTGGAATGGAATGGAATGGACAGGAGCAGAACGGAATGGAATGCAATGGAATGGAATGGAATGTACCCGAGCAGAACGGAATGGAATGAAATGGAAATGGAAAGGGAATGGAAATGGAACGGGAATGGAAATGGAACGGGAACGGAAATGGAACGGGAATGGAAATGGAACGGGAACGGAAACGGAACGAGAACGGAAATGGAACGGGAACGGAAACGGAACGGGAACGGAAATGGAACGGGAAGGGAAATGGAACGGGAAGGGAAATGGAACGGGAACGGAAACGGAACGAGAACGGAAAGGGAACGGGAACGGAAACGGAACGGGAACGGAAATGGAACGGGAATGGTAACGGAACGGGAATGGAAATGGAACGGGAATGGAAAAGGAACGGGAATGGAAATGGATCGGGAATGGAAATGGAACGGGAATGGTAATGGAACTGGAATGGAAATGGAACGGGAATGGAAAAGAAACGGGAATGGAAATGGAACGGGAATGGAAATGGAATGGGAATGGAAATGGAATGGAATGGAATGGAATGGAATGTACCGGAGTGGAGTGGAGTGGAGTGGAGTGGAGTAGAGTGCACTGGAACGGAATGGAATGGAATGGAATGGAATGGAACGGAACGGAATGTACCCGAGAAGCACGGAATGGAATGGAATGGAATGGAATGGAATGGAATGGAATGTACCGGAGTGGAGTGGAGTGGAATGGAGTGGAGTGGAGTGGAGTGAAGTGGAATGGAATGGAATGGAATGGAATGGAATGGAATGGAATGGAATGCAATGGAATGCAATGGAATGGAAAGGAATGGAATGGAATGGAATGGAATGGAATGGAATGGAATAGAATGGAATGGAATGGACACCAGTAGAATGGAATGGAATGGAATGGAATGGAATGGAATGGAATGGAATGGAATGGAATGGAATTCAATGGAATGGAATGGAATGGAATGGAATTCAATGGAATGGAATGGAATGGAATGGAATGGAATGGAATGGAATGGAATGGAATAGAATGGAATGGAATGGACACCAGTAGAATGGAATGGAATGGAATGGAATGGAATGGAATGGAATGGAATGGAATGGAATGGAATTCAATGGAATGGAATGGAATGGAATGGAATTCAATGGAATGGAATGGAATGGAATGGAATTCAATGGAATGGAACGGAATGGATTGGAATGGAATGGAATAGAATGGAATCAACCCGAGTAGAACGGAACGGAACACAACGGAACGGAACGGAACGCAACGGAACGGAACGGAACGGAACGGAACGGAATGGAATGGAATGGAACGGAACTCAGTGGAATGGAATGGAATGGAATGGAATTCTATGGAATGGAATGGAATGGAATGGAATGGAATTCCATGGAATGGAATGGAATTCCATGGAATGGAATGGAATGGAATGGAATGGAATGGAATGGAATGGAATGGAATGGAATGGAATAGAATGGAATCAACACGAGTAGAATGGAATGGAATGGAATGGAATGGAATGGGATGGAATGGAATGGAATGGAATGGAATGGAATGGAATGGAATTCAATGGAATGGAATGGAATGGAATGGAATGGAATGGAATGGAATGGAATTCAATGGAATGGAATGGAACGGAATGGAATGGAATGGAATGGAATTGAATGGAATGGAATTCAATGGAATGGAATGGAATGGAATGGAATGGAATGGAATGGAATTCCATGGAATGGAATGGATTGGAATGGAATTCAATTGAATGGAAAGGAATGGAATCGAATGGAATGGAATGGAATGGAATGGAATGGAATGGAATGGAATAGAATGGAATCAACCTGAGTAGAACGGAATGGAATGGAATGGAATGTAATGGAATGGAATGGAATGGAATGGAATGGAAAGGAATGGAATGTACCAAAGTAGAACGGAAAGGAATGGAATGGAATGGAATGGAATGGAATGGAATGGAACGGAATGTACCCGAGTAGAACGGAATGGAATGGAATGGAATGGATTGGAATGGAATGGAATGGAATTCCATGGAATGGAATGGAATGGAATGGAATGGAATGGAATGGAATGGAATTCAATGGAATGGAATGGAGTGGAATGGAATGGAATCGAATGGAATTGAATGGAATCGAATGGAATCAAATGGGATCGAATGGAATGGAATGCAATAGAATGGAATCAACCCGAGTAGAACGGAATGGAATGGAATGGAATGGAATGGGATGGAATGGAATGGAATGGGATGGAATGGAATGGAATGGAATGGAATGGAATGGAATTCAATGGAATGGAATGGAATGGAATGGAATGGAATGGAATGGAATTCAATGGAATGGAATGGAACGGAATGGAATGGAATGGAATGGAATGGAATGGAATGGAATGGAATGGAATTCAATGGAATGGAATGGAATGGAATGGAATGGAATGGAATGGAATGGAATGGAATGGAATTCCATGGAATGGAATGGAATGGAATGGAATTCAATGGAATGGAATGGAATGGAATCGAATGGAATGGAATGGAATGGAATGGAATGGAATGGAATGGAATAGAATGGAATCAACCTGAGTAGAACGGAATGGAATGGAATGGAATGTAATGGAATGGAATGGAATGGAATGGAATGGAATGGAATGGAATGTACCAAAGTAGAACGGAAAGGAATGGAATGGAATGGAATGGAATGGAATGGAATGGAATGGAACGGAATGTACCCGAGTAGAACGGAATGGAATGGAATGGAATGGATTGGAATGGAATGGAATGGAATGGAATGGAATGTAACCGAGTAGAACGGAATGGAATGTAATTGAATGGAATGTAACTGAGTTGAACGGAACGGAATGGAATGGAATGGAATGGAATGGAATGGAATGGAATGGAATTGAGTGCAATGCAATGCAATGGAATGCAATGGAATGGAAAGGAATGGAATGGAATGGAATGGAATCTACCCGAGTAGAACGGAATGGAATGGAATTGAATGGAATGTAACCGAGTAGAACGGAACGGAATGGAATGGAATGGAATGGAATGCAATGGAATGGAATGGAATGGAATGGAATGGAATGGAATGGAATGGAATGGACACCAGTAGAATGGAATGGAATGGAATGGAATGGAATGGAATGGAATGGAATGGAATGGAATGGAATGGAATCTACCCGAGTAGAACGGAATGGAACGGATTGGAATGGAATGGAATGGACAGGAGCAGAACGGAATGGAATGCAATGGAATGGAATGGAATGTACCCGAGCAGAACGGAATGGAATGAAATGGAAATGGAAAGGGAATGGAAATGGAACGGGAATGGAAATGGAACGGGAACGGAAATGGAACGGGAATGGAAATGGAACGGGAACGGAAACGGAACGAGAACGGAAATGGAACGGGAACGGAAACGGAACGGGAACGGAAATGGAACGGGAAGGGAAATGGAACGGGAAGGGAAATGGAACGGGAACGGAAACGGAACGAGAACGGAAATGGAACGGGAACGGAAACGGAACGGGAACGGAAATGGAACGGGAATGGTAACGGAACGGGAATGGAAATGGAACGGGAATGGAAAAGGAACGGGAATGGAAATGGATCGGGAATGGAAATGGAACGGGAATGGTAATGGAACTGGAATGGAAATGGAACGGGAATGGAAAAGAAACGGGAATGGAAATGGAACGGGAATGGAAATGGAATGGGAATGGAAATGGAATGGAATGGAATGGAATGGAATGTACCGGAGTGGAGTGGAGTGGAGTGGAGTGGAGTAGAGTGCACTGGAACGGAATGGAATGGAATGGAATGGAATGGAACGGAACAGAATGTACCCGAGAAGCACGGAATGGAATGGAATGGAATGGAATGGAATGGAATGGAATGTACCGGAGTGGAGTGGAGTGGAATGGAGTGGAGTGGAGTGGAGTGGAGTGGAATGGAATGGAATGGAATGGAATGGAATGGAATGGAATTCAATGGAATGGAATGGAATGGAATGGAATTCAATGGAATGGAATGGAATGGAATCGAATGGAATGGAATGGAATGGAATGGAATGGAATGGAATAGAATGGAATCAACCTGAGTAGAACGCAATGGAATGGAATGGAATGTAATGGAATGGAATGGAATGGAATGGAATGGAATGGAATGGAATGGAATGTACCAAAGTAGAACGGAAAGGAATGGAATGGAATGGAATGGAATGGAATGGAATGGAACGGAATGTACCCGAGTAGAACGGAATGGAATGGAATGGAATGGATTGGAATGGAATGGAATGGAATGGAATGGAATGGAATGTAACCGAGTAGAACGGAATGGAATGTAATTGAGTGGAATGTAACTGAGTTGAACGGAACGGAATGGAATGGAATGGAATGGAATGGAATGGAATGGAATTGAGTGCAATGCAATGCAATGGAATGCAATGGAATGGAAAGGAATGGAATGGAATGGAATGGAATCTACCCGAGTAGAACGGAATGGAATGGAATTGAATGGAATGTAACCGAGTAGAACGGAACGGAATGGAATGGAATGGAATGGAATGCAATGGAATGGAATGGAATGGAATGGAATGGAATGGAATGGACACCAGTAGAATGGAATGGAATGGAATGGAATGGAATGGAATGGAATGGAATGGAATGGAATGGAATGGAATGGAATGGAATCTACCCGAGTAGAACGGAATGGAACGGATTGGAATGGAATGGAATGGACAGGAGCAGAACGGAATGGAATGCAATGGAATGGAATGGAATGTACCCGAGCAGAACGGAATGGAATGAAATGGAAATGGAAAGGGAATGGAAATGGAACGGGAATGGAAATGGAACGGGAACGGAAATGGAACGGGAATGGAAATGGAACGGGAACGGAAACGGAACGAGAACGGAAATGGAACGGGAACGGAAACGGAACGGGAACGGAAATGGAACGGGAAGGGAAATGGAACGGGAAGGGAAATGGAACGGGAACGGAAACGGAACGAGAACGGAAATGGAACGGGAACGGAAACGGAACGGGAACGGAAATGGAACGGGAATGGTAACGGAACGGGAATGGAAATGGAACGGGAATGGAAAAGGAACGGGAATGGAAATGGATCGGGAATGGAAATGGAACGGGAATGGTAATGGAACTGGAATGGAAATGGAACGGGAATGGAAAAGAAACGGGAATGGAAATGGAACGGGAATGGAAATGGAATGGGAATGGAAATGGAATGGAATGGAATGGAATGGAATGTACCGGAGTGGAGTGGAGTGGAGTGGAGTGGAGTAGAGTGCACTGGAACGGAATGGAATGGAATGGAATGGAATGGAACGGAACGGAATGTACCCGAGAAGCACGGAATGGAATGGAATGGAATGGAATGGAATGGAATGGAATGTACCGGAGTGGAGTGGAGTGGAATGGAGTGGAGTGGAGTGGAGTGAAGTGGAATGGAATGGAATGGAATGGAATGGAATGGAATGGAATGGAATGCAATGGAATGCAATGGAATGGAAAGGAATGGAATGGAATGGAATGGAATGGAATGGAATAGAATGGAATGGAATGGACACCAGTAGAATGGAATGGAATGGAATGGAATGGAATGGAATGGAATGGAATGGAATGGAATGGAATTCAATGGAATGGAATGGAATGGAATGGAATTCAATGGAATGGAATGGAATGGAATGGAATGGAATGGAATGGAATGGAATGGAATAGAATGGAATGGAATGGACACCAGTAGAATGGAATGGAATGGAATGGAATGGAATGGAATGGAATGGAATGGAATGGAATGGAATTCAATGGAATGGAATGGAATGGAATGGAATTCAATGGAATGGAATGGAATGGAATGGAATTCAATGGAATGGAACGGAATGGATTGGAATGGAATGGAATAGAATGGAATCAACCCGAGTAGAACGGAACGGAACACAACGGAACGGAACGGAACGCAACGGAACGGAACGGAACGGAACGGAACGGAATGGAATGGAATGGAACGGAACTCAGTGGAATGGAATGGAATGGAATGGAATTCTATGGAATGGAATGGAATGGAATGGAATGGAATTCCATGGAATGGAATGGAATTCCATGGAATGGAATGGAATGGAATGGAATGGAATGGAATGGAATGGAATGGAATGGAATGGAATAGAATGGAATCAACACGAGTAGAATGGAATGGAATGGAATGGAATGGAATGGGATGGAATGGAATGGAATGGAATGGAATGGAATGGAATGGAATTCAATGGAATGGAATGGAATGGAATGGAATGGAATGGAATGGAATGGAATTCAATGGAATGGAATGGAACGGAATGGAATGGAATGGAATGGAATTGAATGGAATGGAATTCAATGGAATGGAATGGAATGGAATGGAATGGAATGGAATTCCATGGAATGGAATGGATTGGAATGGAATTCAATTGAATGGAAAGGAATGGAATCGAATGGAATGGAATGGAATGGAATGGAATGGAATGGAATGGAATAGAATGGAATCAACCTGAGTAGAACGGAATGGAATGGAATGGAATGTAATGGAATGGAATGGAATGGAATGGAATGGAAAGGAATGGAATGTACCAAAGTAGAACGGAAAGGAATGGAATGGAATGGAATGGAATGGAATGGAATGGAACGGAATGTACCCGAGTAGAACGGAATGGAATGGAATGGAATGGATTGGAATGGAATGGAATGGAATTCCATGGAATGGAATGGAATGGAATGGAATGGAATGGAATGGAATGGAATGGAATTCAATGGAATGGAATGGAGTGGAATGGAATGGAATCGAATGGAATTGAATGGAATCGAATGGAATCAAATGGGATCGAATGGAATGGAATGGAATAGAATGGAATCAACCCGAGTAGAACGGAATGGAATGGAATGGAATGGAATGGGATGGAATGGAATGGAATGGGATGGAATGGAATGGAATGGAATGGAATGGAATGGAATTCAATGGAATGGAATGGAATGGAATGGAATGGAATGGAATGGAATTCAATGGAATGGAATGGAACGGAATGGAATGGAATGGAATGGAATGGAATGGAATGGAATGGAATGGAATTCAATGGAATGGAATGGAATGGAATGGAATGGAATGGAATGGAATGGAATGGAATGGAATTCCATGGAATGGAATGGAATGGAATGGAATGGAATTCAATGGAATGGAATGGAATGGAATCGAATGGAATGGAATGGAATGGAATGGAATGGAATGGAATGGAATAGAATGGAATCAACCTGAGTAGAACGGAATGGAATGGAATGGAATGGAATGGAATGGAATGGAATGGAATGGAATGGAATGGAATGGAATGTACCAAAGTAGAACGGAAAGGAATGGAAAGGAATGGAATGGAATGGAATGGAATGGAATGGAATGGAACGGAATGTACCCGAGTAGAACGGAATGGAATGGAATGGAATGGATTGGAATGGAATGGAATGGAATGGAATGGAATGTAACCGAGTAGAACGGAATGGAATGTAATTGAATGGAATGTAACTGAGTTGAACGGAACGGAATGGAATGGAATGGAATGGAATGGAATGGAATGGAATGGAATTGAGTGCAATGCAATGCAATGGAATGCAATGGAATGGAAAGGAATGGAATGGAATGGAATGGAATCTACCCGAGTAGAACGGAATGGAATGGAATTGAATGGAATGTAACCGAGTAGAACGGAACGGAATGGAATGGAATGGAATGGAATGCAATGGAATGGAATGGAATGGAATGGAATGGAATGGAATGGAATGGACACCAGTAGAATGGAATGGAATGGAATGGAATGGAATGGAATGGAATGGAATGGAATGGAATGGAATCTACCCGAGTAGAACGGAATGGAACGGATTGGAATGGAATGGAATGGACAGGAGCAGAACGGAATGGAATGCAATGGAATGGAATGGAATGTACCCGAGCAGAACGGAATGGAATGAAATGGAAATGGAAAGGGAATGGAAATGGAACGGGAATGGAAATGGAACGGGAACGGAAATGGAACGGGAATGGAAATGGAACGGGAACGGAAACGGAACGAGAACGGAAATGGAACGGGAACGGAAACGGAACGGGAACGGAAATGGAACGGGAAGGGAAATGGAACGGGAAGGGAAATGGAACGGGAACGGAAACGGAACGAGAACGGAAATGGAACGGGAACGGAAACGGAACGGGAACGGAAATGGAACGGGAATGGTAACGGAACGGGAATGGAAATGGAACGGGAATGGAAAAGGAACGGGAATGGAAATGGATCGGGAATGGAAATGGAACGGGAATGGTAATGGAACTGGAATGGAAATGGAACGGGAATGGAAAAGAAACGGGAATGGAAATGGAACGGGAATGGAAATGGAATGGGAATGGAAATGGAATGGAATGGAATGGAATGGAATGTACCGGAGTGGAGTGGAGTGGAGTGGAGTGGAGTAGAGTGCACTGGAACGGAATGGAATGGAATGGAATGGAATGGAACGGAACGGAATGTACCCGAGAAGCACGGAATGGAATGGAATGGAATGGAATGGAATGGAATGGAATGTACCGGAGTGGAGTGGAGTGGAATGGAGTGGAGTGGAGTGGAGTGGAGTGGAATGGAATGGAATGGAATGGAATGGAATGGAATGGAATGGAATGGAATGGAATGCAATGGAATGCAATGGAATGGAAAGGAATGGAATGGAATGGAATGGAATGGAATGGAATAGAATGGAATGGAATGGACACCAGTAGAACGGAATGGAATGGAATGGAATGGAATGGAATGGAATGGAATGGAATGGAATGGAATGGAATTCAATGGAATGGAATGGAATGGAATGGAATTCAATGGAATGGAATGGAATGGAATGGAATGGAATGGAATGGAATAGAATGGAATGGAATGGACACCAGTAGAATGGAATGGAATGGAATGGAATGGAATGGAATGGAATGGAATGGAATGGAATGGAATTCAATGGAATGGAATGGAATGGAATGGAATTCAATGGAATGGAATGGAATGGAATGGAATTCAATGGAATGGAATGGAATGGAATGGAATTCAATGGAATGGAACGGAATGGATTGGAATGGAATGGAATAGAATGGAATCAACCCGAGTAGAACGGAACGGAACACAACGGAACGGAACGGAACGGAACGGAACGGAATGGAATGGAATGGAACGGAACTCAGTGGAATGGAATGGAATGGAATGGAATTCTATGGAATGGAATGGAATGGAATGGAATGGAATTCCATGGAATGGAATGGAATGGAATGGAATGGAATGGAATTCCATGGAATGGAATGGAATGGAATGGAATGGAATGGAATGGAATGGAATAGAATGGAATCAACACGAGTAGAACGGAATGGAATGGAATGGAATGGAATGGAATGGGATGGGATGGAATGGAATGGAATGGAATGGAATGGAATGGAATGGAATTCAATGGAATGGAATGGAATGGAATGGAATGGAATGGAATGGAATGGAATGGAATTCAATGGAATGGAATGGAACGGAATGGAATTCAATGGAATGGAATGGAATGGAATGGAATGGAATTCAATGGAATGGAATGGAATGGAATGGAATGGAATGGAATTCCAAGGAATGGAATGGAATGGAATGGAATTCAATGGAATGGAATGGAATGGAATCGATTGGAATGGAATGGAATGGAATGGAATGGAATGGAATGGAATGGAATGGAATAGAATGGAATCAACCCGAGTAGAACGGAATGGAATGGAATGGAATGGAATGGAATAGAATGGAATGGAATGGAATGGAATGGAATGTACCAAAGTAGAACGGAACGGAATGGAATGGAATGGAATGGAATGGAATGGAATGGAATGGAATGGAATGTACCCGAGTAGAACGGAATGGAATGGAATGGAATGGATTGGAATGGAATGGAATGGAATGGAATGGAATGTAACCGAGTAGAACGGAATGGAATGTAATTGAATGGAATGTAACCGAGTTGAACGGAACGGAATGGAATGGAATGGAATGGAATGGAATGGAATGGAATGGAATTGAGTGCAATGCAATGCAATGGAATGCAATGGAATGGAAAGGAATGGAATGGAATGGAATGGAATGGAATCTACCCGAGTAGAATGGAATGGAATGGAATTGAATGTAATGTAACCGAGTAGAACGGAACGGAATGGAATGGAATGGAATGGAATGGAATGCAATGGAATGGAATGGAATGGAATGGAATGGAATGGAATGGAATGGAATGGAATGGAATGGAATGGACACCAGTAGAATGGAATGGAATGGAATGGAATGGAATGGAATGGAATGGAATGGAATGGAATGGAATGGAATGGAATCTACCCGAGTAGAACGGAATGGAACGGAATGGAATGGAATGGAATGGACAGGAGCAGAACGGAATGGAATGCAATGGAATGGAATGGAATGTACCCGAGCAGAACGGAATGGAATGAAATGGAAAAGGAAAGGGAATGGAAATAGAACGGGAATGGAAATGGAACGGGAACGGAAATGGAACGGGAATGGAAATGGCACGGGAACGGAAATGGAACGGGAATGGAAATGGAACGGGAACGGAAACGGAACGAGAACGGAAATGGAACGGGAACGGAAACGGAACGGGAACGGAAATGGAACGGGAATGGTAACGGAACGGGAATGGAAATGGAACGGGAATGGAAAAGGAACGGGAATGGAAATGGATCGGGAATGGAAATGGAACGGGAATGGTAATGGAACTGGAATGGAAATGGATCGGGAATGGAAAAGAAACGGGAATGGAAATGGAACGGGAATGGAAATGGAATGGGAATGGAAATGGAATGGAATGGAATGGAATGGAATGGAATGGAATGTACCGGAGTGGAGTGGAGTGGAGTGGAGTGGAGTAGAGTGCACTGGAACGGAATGGAATGGAATGGAACGGAACGGAATGTACCCGAGAAGCACGGAATGGAATGGAATGGAATGGAATGGAATGGAATGGAATGGAATGGAATGGAATGGAATGTACCGGAGTGGAGTGGAGTGGAATGGAGTGGAGTGGAGTGGAGTGGAGTGGAATGGAATGGAATGGAATGGAATGGAATGGAATGGAATGCAATGGAATGCAATGGAATGGAAAGGAATGGAATGGAATGGAATGGAATGGAATTCTATGGAATGGAATGGAATTCAATGGAATGGAATGGAATGGAATGGAATGGAATGGAATGGAATTCAATGGAATGGAATGGAATGGAATGGAATGGAATTCAATGGAATGGAATGGAATGGAATGGAATGGAATCGAATGGAATCGAATGGAATCGAATGGAATCGAATGGAATCGAATGGAATGGAATGGAATGGAATGGAATAGAATGCAATCAACCCGAGTAGAATGGAATGGAATGGAATGGAATGGGATGTAATGGAATAGAATGGAATGGAATGGAATGGAATGGAATTCAAATGGAATGGAATGGAATGGAATTCTATGGAATGGAATGGAGTGGAATCGAATGGAATCGAATGGAATCGAATGGAATCGAATGGGATCGAATGGAATGGAATGGAATAGAATGGAATCAACCCGAGTAGAACGGAGCGGAACGCAACGGAACGGAACGGAACGGAACGGAACGGAAAGGAAAGGAATGGAATGGAATGGAACGGAATTCAAAGGAATGGAATGGAACAGAATGGAATTCAATGGAAAGGAATGGAATGGAATGGAATGGAATTCAATGGAATGGAATGGAATGGAATGGAATGGAATGGAACGGAATTCAATGGAATGGAATGGAATGGAATGGAATTCAATGGAATGGAATGGAATTCAATGGAATGGAATGGAATGGAATGGAATGGAATGGAATGGAATGGAATTCAATGGAATGGAATGGAATGGAATGGAATGGAATGGAATTCAATGGAATGGAATGGAGTGGAATCGAATGGAATCGAATGGAATCGAATGAGATCGAATGGAATGGAATGGAATAGAATGGAATCAACCCGAGTAGAACGAAATGGAATGGAATGGAATGGAATGGAATGGAATGGAATGGAATGGAATGGAATGGAATGGAATGGAATTCAATGGAATGGAATGGAATGGAATGGAATGGAATGGAATGGAATGGAATCAACCCGAGTAGAACGGAACGGCACGCAACGGAACGGAACGGAACGGAACGGGACGGAACGGAACGGAATGGAATATAATGCAACGGAATTCAATGGAATGGAATGGAATGGAATGGAATTCAATGGAATCGAATGGAATCGAATGGAATCGATTGGAATCGAATGGAATCGAATAGAATGGAATGGAATAGAATTTAATCAACCCGAGTAGAACGGAACGGAACGCAACGGAACGGAACGGAACGGGACGGAACGGAACGGAATGGAATGGAATGGAACGGAATTCAATTGAATGGAATGGAATGGAATGGAATTCAATGGAATGGAATGGAATGGAATGGAATGGAATGGAATGGAATGGAATGGAATGGAATGGAATTCAATGGAATGGAATGGAGTGGAATGGAATGGAATCGAATGGAATTGAATGGAATCGAATGGAATCAAATGGGATCGAATGGAATGGAATGGAATAGAATGGAATGGAATGGAATGGAATGGAATGGAATTCAATGGAATGGAATGGAATGGAATGGAATGGAATGGAATGGAATGGAATGGAATTCAATGGAATGGAATGGAGTGGAATGGAATGGAATCGAATGGAATTGAATGGAATCGAATGGAATCAAATGGGATCGAATGGAATGGAATGGAATAGAATGGAATCAACCCGAGTAGAACGGAATGGAATGGAATGGAATGGAATGGAATGGGATGGAACGGAATGGAATGGAATGGAATGGAATGGAATTCAATGGAATGGAATGGAATGGAATGGAATGGAATGGAATTCAATGGAATGGAATGGAACGGAATGGAATTCAATGGAATGGAATGGAATGGAATGGAATGGAATTCAATGGAATGGAATGGAATGGAATGGAATGGAATGGAATGGAATGGAATGGAATTCAATGGAATGGAATGGAACGGAATGGAATTCAATGGAATGGAATGGAATGGAATGGAATGGAATTCAATGGAATGGAATGGAATGGAATGGAATGGAATGGAATTCCAAGGAATGGAATGGAATGGAATGGAATTCAATGGAATGGAATGGAATGGAATCGATTGGAATGGAATGGAATGGAATGGAATGGAATGGAATGGAATGGAATAGAATGGAATCAACCCGAGTAGAACGGAATGGAATGGAATGGAATGGAATGGAATAGAATGGAATGGAATGGAATGGAATGGAATGTACCAAAGTAGAACGGAACGGAATGGAATGGAATGGAATGGAATGGAATGGAATGGAATGGAATGGAATGTACCCGAGTAGAACGGAATGGAATGGAATGGAATGGATTGGAATGGAATGGAATGGAATGGAATGGAATGTAACCGAGTAGAACGGAATGGAATGTAATTGAATGGAATGTAACCGAGTTGAACGGAAAGGAATGGAATGGAATGGAATGGAATGGAATGGAATGGAATGGAATGGAATGGAATTGAGTGCAATGCAATGCAATGGAATGCAATGGAATGGAAAGGAATGGAATGGAATGGAATGGAATGGAATCTACCCGAGTAGAATGGAATGGAATGGAATTGAATGTAATGTAACCGAGTAGAACGGAACGGAATGGAATGGAATGGAATGGAATGGAATGCAATGGAATGGAATGGAATGGAATGGAATGGAATGGAATGGAATGGAATGGAATGGACACCAGTAGAATGGAATGGAATGGAATGGAATGGAATGGAATGGAATGGAATGGAATGGAATGGAATGGAATGGAATGGAATGGAATGGAATCTACCCGAGTAGAACGGAATGGAACGGAATGGAATGGAATGGAATGGACAGGAGCAGAACGGAATGGAATGCAATGGAATGGAATGGAATGTACCCGAGCAGAACGGAATGGAATGAAATGGAAATGGAAAGGGAATGGAAATAGAACGGGAATGGAAATGGAACGGGAACGGAAATGGAACGGGAATGGAAATGGCACGGGAACGGAAATGGAACGGGAATGGAAATGGAACGGGAACGGAAACGGAACGAGAACGGAAATGGAACGGGAACGGAAACGGAACGGGAACGGAAATGGAACGGGAATGGTAACGGAACGGGAATGGAAATGGAACGGGAATGGAAAAGGAACGGGAATGGAAATGGATCGGGAATGGAAATGGAACGGGAATGGTAATGGAACTGGAATGGAAATGGATCGGGAATGGAAAAGAAACGGGAATGGAAATGGAACGGGAATGGAAATGGAATGGGAATGGAAATGGAATGGAATGGAATGGAATGGAATGGAATGGAATGGAATGTACCGGAGTGGAGTGGAGTGGAGTGGAGTGGAGTAGAGTTCACTGGAACGGAATGGAATGGAATGGAACGGAACGGAATGTACCCGAGAAGCACGGAATGGAATGGAATGGAATGGAATGGAATGGAATGGAATGGAATGTACCGGAGTGGAGTGGAGTGGAATGGAGTGGAGTGGAGTGGAGTGGAGTGGAATGGAATGGAATGGAATGGAATGGAATGGAATGGAATGCAATGGAATGCAATGGAATGGAAAGGAATGGAATGGAATGGAATGGAATGGAATTCTATGGAATGGAATGGAATTCAATGGAATGGAATGGAATGGAATGGAATGGAATGGAATGGAATGGAATTCAATGGAATGGAATGGAATGGAATGGAATGGAATTCAATGGAATGGAATGGAATGGAATGGAATGGAATCGAATGGAATCGAATGGAATCGAATGGAATCGAATGGAATCGAATGGAATGGAATGGAATGGAATGGAATAGAATGCAATCAACCCGAGTAGAATGGAATGGAATGGAATGGAATGGGATGTAATGGAATAGAATGGAATGGAATGGAATGGAATGGAATTCAAATGGAATGGAATGGAATGGAATTCTATGGAATGGAATGGAGTGGAATCGAATGGAATCGAATGGAATCGAATGGAATCGAATGGGATCGAATGGAATGGAATGGAATAGAATGGAATCAACCCGAGTAGAACGGAGCGGAACGCAACGGAACGGAACGGAACGGAACGGAACGGAAAGGAAAGGAATGGAATGGAATGGAACGGAATTCAAAGGAATGGAATGGAACAGAATGGAATTCAATGGAAAGGAATGGAATGGAATGGAATGGAATTCAATGGAATGGAATGGAATGGAATGGAATGGAATGGAACGGAATTCAATGGAATGGAATGGAATGGAATGGAATTCAATGGAATGGAATGGAATTCAATGGAATGGAATGGAATGGAATGGAATGGAATGGAATGGAATGGAATGGAATTCAATGGAATGGAATGGAATGGAATGGAATGGAATGGAATTCAATGGAATGGAATGGAGTGGAATCGAATGGAATCGAATGGAATCGAATGAGATCGAATGGAATGGAATGGAATAGAATGGAATCAACCCGAGTAGAACGGAATGGAATGGAATGGAATGGAATGGAATGGAATGGAATGGAATGGAATGGAATGGAATGGAATGGAATGGAATTCAATGGAATGGAATGGAATGGAATGGAATGGAATGGAATGGAATGGAATCAACCCGAGTAGAACGGAACGGCACGCAACGGAACGGAACGGAACGGAACGGGACGGAACGGAACGGAATGGAATATAATGCAACGGAATTCAATGGAATGGAATGGAATGGAATGGAATTCAATGGAATCGAATGGAATCGAATGGAATCGATTGGAATCGAATGGAATCGAATAGAATGGAATGGAATAGAATTTAATCAACCCGAGTAGAACGGAACGGAACGCAACGGAACGGAACGGAACGGGACGGAACGGAACGGAATGGAATGGAATGGAACGGAATTCAATTGAATGGAATGGAATGGAATGGAATTCAATGGAATGGAATGGAATGGAATGGAATGGAATGGAATGGAATGGAATGGAATGGAATGGAATGGAATGGAATGGAATGGAATTCAATGGAATGGAATGGAGTGGAATGGAATGGAATCGAATGGAATTGAATGGAATCGAATGGAATCAAATGGGATCGAATGGAATGGAATGGAATAGAATGGAATGGAATGGAATGGAATGGAATGGAATTCAATGGAATGGAATGGAATGGAATGGAATGGAATGGAATGGAATGGAATGGAATGGAATTCAATGGAATGGAATGGAGTGGAATGGAATGGAATCGAATGGAATTGAATGGAATCGAATGGAATCAAATGGGATCGAATGGAATGGAATGGAATAGAATGGAATCAACCCGAGTAGAACGGAATGGAATGGAATGGAATGGAATGGAATGGGATGGAATGGAATGGAATGGAATGGAATGGAATGGAATTCAATGGAATGGAATGGAATGGAATGGAATGGAATGGAATGGAATGGAATGGAATGGAATTCAATGGAATGGAATGGAACGGAATGGAATTCAATGGAATGGAATGGAATGGAATGGAATGGAATTCAATGGAATGGAATGGAATGGAATGGAATGGAATGGAATGGAATGGAATTCCAAGGAATGGAATGGAATGGAATGGAATTCAATGGAATGGAATGGAATGGAATCGATTGGAATGGAATGGAATGGAATGGAATGGAATGGAATGGAATGGAATGGAATAGAATGGAATCAACCCGAGTAGAACGGAATGGAATGGAATGGAATGTAATGGAATGGAATGGAATGTACCCGAGTAGAACGGAATGGAATGGAATGGAATGGATTGGAATGGAATGGAATGGAATGGAATGGAATGTACCCGAGTAGAACGGAATGGAATGGAATGGAATGGATTGGAATGGAATGGAATGGAATGGAATGGAATGTACCCGAGTAGAACGGAATGGAATGGAATGGAATGGATTGGAATGGAATGGAATGGAATGGAATGGAATGTAACCGAGTAGAACGGAATGGAATGTAATTGAATGGAATGTAACCGAGTTGAACGGAACGGAATGGAATGGAATGGAATGGAATGGAATGGAATGGAATTGAGTGCAATGCAATGCAATGGAATGCAATGGAATGGAAAGGAATGGAATGGAATGGAATGGAATGGAATCTACCCGAGTAGAACGGAATGGAATGGAATTGAATGGAATGTAACCGAGTAGAACGGAACGGAATGGAATGGAATGGAATGGAATGGAATGCAATGGAATGGAATGGAATGGAATGGAATGGAATGGAATGGAATGGAATGGAATGGAATGGAATGGAATGGAATGTAACCGAGTAGAACGGAATGGAATGTAATTGAATGGAATGTAACCGAGTTGAACGGAACGGAATGGAATGGAATGGAATGGAATGGAATGGAATGGAATGGAATGGAATGGAATGGAATTGAGTGCAATGCAATGCAATGGAATGCAATGGAATGGAAAGGAATGGAATGGAATGGAATGGAATGGAATCTACCCGAGTAGAACGGAATGGAATGGAATTGAATGGAATGTAACCGAGTAGAACGGAACGGAATGGAATGGAATGCAATGGAATGGAATGCAATGGAATGGAATGGAATGGAATGGAATGGAATGGAATGGAATGGACACCAGTAGAATGGAATGGAATGGAATGGAATGGAATGGAATGGAATGGAATGGAATGGAATGGAATGGAATGGAATCTACCCTAGTAGAACGGAATGGAACGGAATGGAATGGAATGGAATGGACAGGAGCAGAACGGAATGGAATGCAATGGAAAGGAATGGAATGTACCCGAGCAGAACGGAATGGAATGAAATGGAAATGGAAAGGGAATGGAAATAGAACGGGAATGGAAATGGAACGGGAACGGAAATGGAACGGGAATGGAAATGGAACGGGAACGGAAATGGAACGGGAAGGGAAATGGAACGGGAACGGAAACGGAACGAGAACGGAAATGGAACGGGAATGGTAACGGAACGGGAATGGAAATGGAACGGGAATGGAAAAGGAACGGGAATGGAAATGGATCGGGAATGGAAATGGAACGGGAATGGTAATGGAACTGGAATGGAAATGGAACGGGAATGGAAAAGAAACGGGAATGGAAATGGAACGGGAATGGAAATGGAATGGGAATGGAAATGGAATGGAATGGAATGGAATGGAATGGAATGGAATGTACCGGAGTGGAGTGGAGTGGAGTGGAGTGGAGTAGAGTGCACAGAAACGGAATGGAATGGAATGGAATGGAATGGAACGGAACGGAATGTACCGGAGTGGAGTGGAGTGCAATGGAGTGGAGTGGAGTGGAGTGGAGTGGAATGGAATGGAATGGAATGGAATGGAATGGAATGGAATGCAATGGAATGCAATGGAATGGAAAGGAATGGAATGGAATGGAATGGAATGGAATGGAATAGAATGGAATGGAATGGACACCAGTAGAATGGAATGGAATGGAATGGAATGTAATGGAATGGAATGGAATGGAATGGAATGGAATGGAATTCAATGGAATGGAATGGAATGGAATGGAATTCAATGGAATGGAATTCAATGGAATGGAATGGAATGGAATGGAATGGAATGGAATGGAATGGAATGGACACCAGTAGAATGGAATGGAATGGAATGGAATGGAATGGAATGGAATGGAATGGAATGGAATTCAATGGAATGGAATGGAATGGAATGGAATTCAATGGAATGGAATGGAATGGAATGGAATTCAATGGAATGGAATGGAATGGAATGGAATTCTATGGAATGGAATGGAGTGGAATCGAATGGAATCGAATGGAATCGAATGGAATGGAATGGAATAGAATGGAATCAACCCGAGTAGAACGGAACGGAACGCAACGGAACGGAACGGAACGGAACGGGACGGAAAGGAACGGAATGGAATGGAATGGAACGGAATTCCATGGAATGGAATGGAATGGAATGGAATGGAATGGAATGGAATGGAATGGAATGGAATTCAATGGAATGGAATGGAATGGAATGGAATGGAATGGAATGGAATGGAATGGAATGGAATTCTATGGAATGGAACGGAATGGATTGGAATGGAATGGAATAGAATGGAATCAACCCGAGTAGAACGGAACGGAACACAACGGAACGGAACGGAACGCAACGGAACGGAACGGAACGGAACGGAACGGAATGGAATGGAATGGAACGGAATTCAGTGGAATGGAATGGAATGGAATAGAATGGAATTCCATGGAATGGAATGGAATGGAATGGAATGGAATGGAATGGAATTCAATGGAATGGAATGGAGTGGAATGGAATGGAATCGAATGGAATTGAATGGAATCGAATGGAATCAAATGGGATCGAATGAAATGGAATGGAATAGAATGGAATCAACCCGAGTAGAACGGAATGGAATGGAATGGAATGGGATGGAATGGAATGGAATGGAATGGAATGGAATGGAATTCAATGGAATGGAATGGAATGGAATGGAATGGAATGGAATTCAATGGAATGGAATGGAACGGAATGGAATGGAATGGAATGGAATGGAATGGAATGGAATGGAATGGAATTCCATGGAATGGAATGGAATGGAATGGAATTCCATGGAATGGAATGGAATGGAATGGAATTCCATGGAATGGAATGGAATGGAATCGAATGGAATGGAATGGAATGGAATGGAATGGAATAGAATGGAATCAACCTGAGTAGAACGGAATGGAATGGAATGGAATGTAATGGAATGGAATGGAATGGAATGGAATGGAATGGAATGGAATGGAATGTACCAAAGTAGAACGGAAAGGAATGGAATGGAATGGAATGGAATGGAATGGAATGGAACGGAATGTACCCGAGTAGAACGGAATGGAATGGAATGGAATGGATTGGAATGGAATGGAATGGAATGGAATGGAATGTAACCGAGTAGAACGGAATGGAATGTAATTGAATGGAATGTTACTGAGTTGAACGGAACGGAATGGAATGGAATGGAATGGAATGGAATGGACTGGAATGGAATTGAGTGCAATGCAATGCAATGGAATGCAATGGAATGGAAAGGAATGGAATGGAATGGAATGGAATCTACCCGAGTAGAACGGAATGGAATGGAATTGAATGGAATGTAACCGAGTAGAACGGAACGGAATGGAATGGAATGGAATGGAATGCAATGGAATGGAATGGAATGGAATGGAATGGAATGGAATGGAATGGAATGGAATGGACACCAGTAGAATGGAATGGAATGGAATGGAATGGAATGGAATGGAATGGAATGGAATGGAATGGAATGGAATCTACCCGAGTAGAACGGAATGGAACGGATTGGAATGGAATGGAATGGACAGGAGCAGAACGGAATGGAATGCAATGGAATGGAATGGAATGTACCCGAGCAGAACGGAATGGAATGAAATGGAAATGGAAAGGGAATGGAAATGGAACGGGAATGGAAATGGAACGGGAACGGAAATGGAACGGGAATGGAAATGGAACGGGAACGGAAACGGAACGAGAACGGAAATGGAACGGGAACGGAAACGGAACGGGAACGGAAATGGAACGGGAAGGGAAATGGAACGGGAAGGGAAATGGAACGGGAACGGAAACGGAACGAGAACGGAAATGGAACGGGAACGGAAACGGAACGGGAACGGAAATGGAACGGGAATGGTAACGGAACGGGAATGGAAATGGAACGCGAATGGAAAAGGAACGGGAATGGAAATGGATCGGGAATGGAAATGGAACGGGAATGGTAATGGAACTGGAATGAAAATGGAACGGGAATGGAAAAGAAACGGGAATGGAAATGGAACGGGAATGGAAATGGAATGGGAATGGAAATGGAATGGAATGGAATGGAATGGAATGTACCGGAGTGGAGTGGAGTGGAGTGGAGTGGAGTAGAGTGCACTGGAACGGAATGGAATGGAATGGAATGGAATGGAATGGAACGGAACGGAATGTACCCGAGAAGCACGGAATGGAATGGAATGGAATGGAATGGAATGGAATGGAATGTACCGGAGTGGAGTGGAGTGGAATGGAGTGGAGTGGAGTGGAGTGGAGTGGAATGGAATGGAATGGAATGGAATGGAATGGAATGGAATGGAATGGAATGGAATGCAATGGAATGCAATGGAATGGAAAGGAATGGAATGGAATGGAATGGAATGGAATGGAATAGAATGGAATGGAATGGACACCAGTAGAATGGAATGGAATGGAATGGAATGGAATGGAATGGAATGGAATGGAATGGAATGGAATGGAATTCAATGGAATGGAATGGAATGGAATGGAATGGAATGGAATGGAATGGAATTCCATGGAATGGAATGGAATGGAATCGAATGGAATGGAATGGAATGGAATGGAATGGAATGGAATAGAATGGAATCAACCTGAGTAGAACGGAATGGAATGGAATGGAATGGAATGGAATGGAATGGAATGGAATGGAATGGAATGGAATGGAATGGAATGTACCAAAGTAGAACGGAAAGGAATGGAATGGAATGGAATGGAATGGAATGGAATGGAACGGAATGTACCCGAGTAGAACGGAATGGAATGGAATGGAACGGATTGGAATGGAATGGAATGGAATGGAATGGAATGTAACCGAGTAGAACGGAATGGAATGTAATTGAATGGAATGTTACTGAGTTGAACGGAACGGAATGGAATGGAATGGAATGGAATGGAATGGACTGGAATGGAATTGAGTGCAATGCAATGCAATGGAATGCAATGGAATGGAAAGGAATGGAATGGAATGGAATGGAATCTACCCGAGTAGAACGGAATGGAATGGAATTGAATGGAATGTAACCGAGTAGAACGGAACGGAATGGAATGGAATGGAATGGAATGCAATGGAATGGAATGGAATGGAATGGAATGGAATGGAATGGAATGGAATGGAATCTACCCGAGTAGAACGGAATGGAACGGATTGGAATGGAATGGAATGGACAGGAGCAGAACGGAATGGAATGCAATGGAATGGAATGGAATGTACCCGAGCAGAACGGAATGGAATGAAATGGAAATGGAAAGGGAATGGAAATGGAACGGGAATGGAAATGGAACGGGAACGGAAATGGAACGGGAATGGAAATGGAACGGGAACGGAAACGGAACGAGAACAGAAATGGAACGGGAACGGAAACGGAACGGGAACGGAAATGGAACGGGAAGGGAAATGGAACGGGAAGGGAAATGGAACGGGAACGGAAACGGAACGAGAACGGAAATGGAACGGGAACGGAAACGGAACGGGAACGGAAATGGAACGGGAATGGTAACGGAACGGGAATGGAAATGGAACGGGAATGGAAAAGGAACGGGAATGGAAATGGATCGGGAATGGAAATGGAACGGGAATGGTAATGGAACTGGAATGGAAATGGAACGGGAATGGAAAAGAAACGGGAATGGAAATGGAACGGGAATGGAAATGGAATGGGAATGGAAATGGAATGGAATGGAATGGAATGGAATGTACCGGAGTGGAGTGGAGTGGAGTGGAGTGGAGTAGAGTGCACTGGAACGGAATGGAATGGAATGGAATGGAATGGAACGGAACGGAATGTACCCGAGAAGCACGGAATGGAATGGAATGGAATGGAATGGAATGGAATGGAATGGAATGTACCGGAGTGGAGTGGAGTGGAATGGAGTGGAGTGGAGTGGAGTGGAGTGGAATGGAATGGAATGGAATGGAATGGAATGGAATGGAAAGGAATGGAATGGAATGGAATGCAATGGAATGCAATGGAATGGAAAGGAATGGAATGGAATGGAATGGAATGGAATGGAATAGAATGGAATGGAATGGACACCAGTAGAATGGAATGGAATGGAATGGAATGGAATGGAATGGAATGGAATGGAATGGAATGGAATTCAATGGAATGGAATGGAATGGAATGGAATTCAATGGAATGGAATGGAATGGAATGGAATGGAATTCAATGGAATGGAATGGAATGGAATGGAATGGAATGGAATGGAATGGAATGGAATGGAATTCCATGGAATGGAATGGAATGGAATGGAATTCAATGGAATGGAATGGAATGGAATCGAATGGAATGGAATGGAATGGAATGGAATGGAATGGAATAGAATGGAATCAACCTGAGTAGAACGGAATGGAATGGAATGGAATGTAATGGAATGGAATGGAATGGAATGGAATGGAATGGAATGGAATGGAATGTACCAAAGTAGAACGGAAAGGAATGGAATGGAATGGAATGGAATGGAATGGAATGGAACGGAATGTACCCGAGTAGAACGCAATGGAATGGAATGGAATGGATTGGAATGGAATGGAATGGAATGGAATGGAATGTAACCGAGTAGAACGGAATGGAATGTAATTGAATGGAATGTAACTGAGTTGAACGGAACGGAATGGAATGGAATGGAATGGAATGGAATGGAATGGAATGGAATGGAATGGAATTGAGTGCAATGCAATGCAATGGAATGCAATGGAATGGAAAGGAATGGAATGGAATGGAATGGAATCTACCCGAGTAGAACGGAATGGAATGGAATTGAATGGAATGTAACCGAGTAGAACGGAACGGAATGGAATGGAATGGAATGGAATGCAATGGAATGGAATAAAATGGAATGGAATGGAATGGAATGGAATGGAATGGAATGGACACCAGTAGAATGGAATGGAATGGAATGGAATGGAATGGAATGGAATGGAATGGAATCTACCCGAGTAGAACGGAATGGAACGGATTGGAATGGAATGGAATGGACAGGAGCAGAACGGAATGGAATGCAATGGAATGGAATGGAATGTACCCGAGCAGAACGGAATGGAATGAAATGGAAATGGAAAGGGAATGGAAATGGAACGGGAATGGAAATGGAACGGGAACGGAAATGGAACGGGAATGGAAATGGAACGGGAACGGAAACGGAACGAGAACGGAAATGGAACGGGAACGGAAACGGAACGGGAACGGAAATGGAACGGGAAGGGAAATGGAACGGGAAGGGAAATGGAACGGGAACGGAAACGGAACGAGAACGGAAATGGAACGGGAACGGAAACGGAACGGGAACGGAAATGGAACGGGAATGGTAACGGAACGGGAATGGAAATGGAACGGGAATGGAAAAGGAACGGGAATGGAAATGGATCGGGAATGGAAATGGAACGGGAATGGTAATGGAACTGGAATGGAAATGGAACGGGAATGGAAAAGAAACGGGAATGGAAATGGAACGGGAATGGAAATGGAATGGGAATGGAAATGGAATGGAATGGAATGGAATGGAATGTACCGGAGTGGAGTGGAGTGGAGTGGAGTGGAGTAGAGTGCACTGGAACGGAATGGAATGGAATGGAATGGAATGGAACGGAACGGAATGTACCCGAGAAGCACGGAATGGAATGGAATGGAATGGAATGGAATGGAATGGAATGTACCGGAGTGGAGTGGAGTGCAATGGAGTGGAGTGGAGTGGAGTGGAGTGGAATGGAATGGAATGGAATGGAATGGAATGGAATGGAATGGAATGGAATGGAATGCAATGGAATGCAATGGAATGCAATGGAATGGAAAGGAATGGAATGGAATGGAATGGAATGGAATGGAATAGAATGGAATGGAATGGACACCAGTAGAATGGAATGGAATGGAATGGAATGGAATGGAATGGAATGGAATGGAATGGAATTCAATGGAATGGAATGGAATGGAATGGAATTCTATGGAATGGAATGGAATAGAATGGAATGGAATGGAATGGAATAGAATGGAATGGAATGGACACCAGTAGAATGGAATGGAATGGAATGGAATGGAATGGAATGGAATGGAATGGAATGGAATGGAATGGAATGGAATGGAATGGAATTCAATGGAATGGAATGGAATGGAATGGAATTCAATGGAATGGAACGGAATGGATTGGAATGGAATGGAATAGAATGGAATCAACCCGAGTAGAACGGAACGGAACACAACGGAACGGAACGGAACGCAACGGAACGGAACGGAACGGAACGGAACGGAATGGAATGGAATGGAACGGAACTCAGTGGAATGGAATGGAATGGAATGGAATTCTATGGAATGGAATGGAATGGAATGGAATGGAATTCCATGGAATGGAATGGAATGGAATGGAATGGAATGGAATGGAATGGAATTAAATGGAATGGAATGGAGTGGAATGGAATGGAATCGAATGGAATTGAATGGAATCGAATGGAATCAAATGGGATCGAATGGAATGGAATGGAATAGAATGGAATCAACCCGAGTAGAATGGAATGGAATGGAATGGAATGGAATGGGATGGAATGGAATGGAATGGAATGGAATGGAATGGAATGGAATTCAATGGAATGGAATGGAATGGAATGGAATGGAATTTAATGGAATTCAATGGAATGGAATGGAACGGAATGGAATGGAATGGAATGGAATGGAATGGAATGGAATTCAATGGAATGGAATGGAATGGAATGGAATGGAATGGAATGGAATGGAATGGAATTCCATGGAATGGAATGGAATGGAATGGAATTCAATGGAATGGAAAGGAATGGAATCGAATGGAATGGAATGGAATGGAATGGAATGGAATGGAATGGAATGGAATAGAATGGAATCAACCTGAGTAGAACGGAATGGAATGGAATGGAATGTAATGGAATGGAATGGAATGGAATGGAATGGAATGGAATGGAATGGAATGTACCAAAGTAGAACGGAAAGGAATGGAATGGAATGGAATGGAATGGAATGGAATGGAATGGAACGGAATGTACCCGAGTAGAACGGAATGGAATGGAATGGAATGGATTGGAATGGAATGGAATGGAATTCCATGGAATGGAATGGAATGGAATGGAATGGAATGGAATGGAATGGAATGGAATTCAATGGAATGGAATGGAGTGGAATGGAATGGAATCGAATGGAATTGAATGGAATCGAATGGAATCAAATGGGATCGAATGGAATGGAATGGAATAGAATGGAATCAACCCGAGTAGAACGGAATGGAATGGAATGGAATGGAATGGGATGGAATGGAATGGAATGGAATGGAATGGAATGGAATTCAATGGAATGGAATGGAATGGAATGGAATGGAATGGAATGGAATTCAATGGAATGGAATGGAACGGAATGGAATGGAATGGAATGGAATGGAATGGAATGGAATGGAATGGAATGGAATTCAATGGAATGGAATGGAATGGAATGGAATGGAATGGAATGGAATGGAATGGAATTCCATGGAATGGAATGGAATGGAATCGAATGGAATGGAATGGAATGGAATGGAATCGAATGGAATGGAATGGAATGGAATGGAATGGAATGGAATGGAATAGAATGGAATCAACCTGAGTAGAACGGAATGGAATGGAATGGAATGTAATGGAATGGAATGGAATGGAATGGAATGGAATGGAATGGAATGTACCAAAGTAGAACGGAAAGGAATGGAATGGAATGGAATGGAATGGACCGGAATGTATCCGAGTAGAACGGAATGGAATGGAATGGAATGGATTGGAATGGAATGGAATGGAATGGAATGGAATGTAACCGAGTAGAACGGAATGGAATGTAATTGAATGGAATGTAACTGAGTTGAACGGAACGGAATGGAATGGAATGGAATGGAATGGAATGGAATGGAATGGAATTGAGTGCAATGCAATGCAATGGAATGCAATGGAATGGAAAGGAATGGAATGGAATGGAATGGAATCTACCCGAGTAGAACGGAATGGAATGGAATTGAATGGAATGTAACCGAGTAGAACGGAACGGAATGGAATGGAATGGAATGGAATGCAATGGAATGGAATGGAATGGAATGGAATGGAATGGAATGGAATGGAATGGAATGGACACCAGTAGAATGGAATGGAATGGAATGGAATGGAATGGAATGGAATGGAATGGAATGGAATGGAATGGAATCTACCCGAGTAGAACGGAATGGAACGGATTGGAATGGAATGGAATGGACAGGAGCAGAACGGAATGGAATGCAATGGAATGGAATGGAATGTACCCGAGCAGAACGGAATGGAATGAAATGGAAATGGAAAGGGAATGGAAATGGAACGGGAATGAAAATGGAACGGGAACGGAAATGGAACGGGAATGGAAATGGAACGGGAACGGAAACGGAACGAGAACGGAAATGGAACGGGAACGGAAACGGAACGGGAACGGAAATGGAACGGGAAGGGAAATGGAACGGGAAGGGAAATGGAACGGAAACGGAAATGGAACGGGAATGGTAACGGAACGGGAATGGAAATGGAACGGGAATGGAAAAGGAACGGGAATGGAAATGGATCGGGAATGGAAATGGAACGGGAATGGTAATGGAACTGGAATGGAAATGGAACGGGAATGGAAAAGAAACGGGAATGGAAATGGAACGGGAATGGAAATGGAATGGGAATGGAAATGGAATGGAATGGAATGGAATGGAATGTACCGGAGTGGAGTGGAGTGGAGTGGAGTGGAGTAGAGTGCACTGGAACGGAATGGAATGGAATGGAATGGAATGGAACGGAACGGAATGTACCCGAGAAGCACGGAATGGAATGGAATGGAATGGAATGGAATGGAATGGAATGTACCGGAGTGGAGTGGAGTGGAATGGAGTGGAGTGGAGTGGAGTGGAGTGGAATGGAATGGAATGGAATGGAATGGAATGGAATGGAATGGAATGGAATGGAATGCAATGGAATGCAATGGAATGGAAAGGAATGGAATGGAATGGAATGGAATGGAATGGAATAGAATGGAATGGAATGGACACCAGTAGAATGGAATGGAATGGAATGGAATGGAATGGAATGGAATGGAATGGAATGGAATTCAATGGAATGGAATGGAATGGAATGGAATTCAATGGAATGGAATGGAATGGAATGGAATGGAATGGAATGGAATGGAATGGAATAGAATGGAATGGAATGGACACCAGTAGAATGGAATGGAATGGAATGGAATGGAATGGAATGGAATGGAATTCAATGGAATGGAATGGAATGGAATGGAATTCAATGGAATGGAATGGAATGGAATGGAATTCAATGGAATGGAATGGAATGGAATGGAATTCAATGGAATGGAACGGAATGGATTGGAATGGAATGGAATAGAATGGAATCAACCCGAGTAGAACGGAACGGAACACAACGGAACGGAACGGAACGCAACGGAACGGAACGGAACGGAACGGAACGGAATGGAATGGAATGGAACGGAACTCAGTGGAATGGAATGGAATGGAATGGAATTCTATGGAATGGAATGGAATGGAATGGAATGGAATTCCATGGAATGGAATGGAATGGAATGGAATGGAATGGAATGGAATGGAATAGAAGGGAATCAACACGAGTAGAACGGAATGGAATGGAATGGAATGGAATGGAATGGGATGGAATGGAATGGAATGGAATGGAATGGAATGGAATTTAATGGAATGGAATGGAATGGAATGGAATGGAATGGAATGGAATGGAATGGAATGGAATTCAATGGAATGGAATGGAACGGAATGGAATTCAATGGAATGGAATGGAATGGAATGGAATGGAATTCAATGGAATGGAATGGAATGGAATGGAATGGAATGGAATGGAATTCCAAGGAATGGAATGGAATGGAATGGAATTCAATGGAATGGAATGGAATGGAATCGATTGGAATGGAATGGAATGGAATGGAATGGAATGGAATGGAATAGAATGGAATCAACCCGAGTAGAACGGAATGGAATGGAATGGAATGGAATGGAATAGAATGGAATGGAATGGAATGGAATGGAATGTACCAAAGTAGAACGGAATGGAATGGAATGGAATGGAATGGAATGGAATGGAATGGAATGGAATGGAATGGAATGGAATGGAATGTACCCGAGTAGAACGGAATGGAATGGAATGGAATGGATTGGAATTGAATGGAATGGAATGGAATGGAATGTAACCGAGTAGAACGGAATGGAATGTAATTGAATGGAATGTAACCGAGTTGAACGGAACGGAATGGAATGGAATGGAATGGAATGGAATGGAATGGAATGGAATGGAATTGAGTGCAATGCAATGCAATGGAATGCAATGGAATGGAAAGGAATGGAATGGAATGGAATGGAATGGAATCTACCCGAGTAGAACGGAATGGAATGGAATTGAATGGAATGTAACCGAGTAGAACGGAACGGAATGGAATGGAATGGAATGGAATGGAATGCAATGGAATGGAATGGAATGGAATGGAATGGAATGGAATGGAATGGAATGGACACCAGTAGAATGGAATGGAATGGAATGGAATGGAATGGAATGGAATGGAATGGAATGGAATGGAATGGAATCTACCCGAGTAGAACGGAATGGAACGGAATGGAATGGAATGGAATGGACAGGAGCAGAACGGAATGGAATGCAATGGAATGGAATGGAATGTACCCGAGCAGAACGGAATGGAATGAAATGGAAATGGAAAGGGAATGGAAATAGAACGGGAATGGAAATGGAACGGGAACGGAAATGGAACGGGAATGGAAATGGAACGGGAACGGAAATGGAACGGGAATGGAAATGGAACGGGAACGGAAACGGAACAAGAACGGAAATGGAACGGGAATGGTAACGGAACGGGAATGGAAATGGAACGGGAATGGAAAAGGAACGGGAATGGAAATGGATCGGGAATGGAAATGGAACGGGAATGGTAATGGAACTGGAATGGAAATGGATCGGGAATGGAAAAGAAACGGGAATGGAAATGGAACGGGAATGGAAATGGAATGGGAATGGAAATGGAATGGAATGGAATGGAATGGAATGGAATGGAATGGAATGTACCGGAGTGGAGTGGAGTGGAGTGGAGTGGAGTAGAGTGCACTGGAACGGAATGGAATGGAATGGAATGGAATGGAACGGAACGGAATGTACCCGAGAAGCACGGAATGGAATGGAATGGAATGGAATGGAATGGAATGGAATGTACCGGAGTGGAGTGGAGTGGAATGGAGTGGAGTGGAGTGGAGTGGAATGGAATGGAATGGAATGGAATGGAATGGAATGGAATGCAATGGAATGCAATGGAATGGAAAGGAATGGAATGGAATGGAATGGAATGGAATTCTATGGAATGGAATGGAATTCAATGGAATGGAATGGAGTGGAATGGAATGGAATGGAATGGAATGGAATGGAATTCAATGGAATGGAATGGAATGGAATGGAATGGAATTCAATGGAATGGAATGGAATGGAATGGAATGGAATCGAATGGAATCGAATGGAATCGAATGGAATCGAATGGAATCGAATGGAATGGAATGGAATGGAATGGAATAGAATGCAATCAACCCGAGTAGAATGGAATGGAATGGAATGGAATGGGATGTAATGGAATAGAATGGAATGGAATGGAATGGAATGGAATTCAAATGGAATGGAATGGAATGGAATTCTATGGAATGGAATGGAGTGGAATCGAATGGAATCGAATGGAATCGAATGGAATCGAATGGGATCGAATGGAATGGAATGGAATAGAATGGAATCAACCCGAGTAGAACGGAGCGGAACGCAACGGAACGGAACGGAACGGAACGGAACGGAAAGGAAAGGAATGGAATGGAATGGAACGGAATTCAAAGGAATGGAATGGAACAGAATGGAATTCAATGGAAAGGAATGGAATGGAATGGAATGGAATTCAATGGAATGGAATGGAATGGAATGGAATGGAATGCAACGGAATTCAATGGAATGGAATGGATTGGAATGGAATTCAATGGAATGGAATGGAATTCAATGGAATGGAATGGAATGGAATGGAATGGAATGGAATGGAATGGAATGGAATGGAATGGAATTCAATGGAATGGAATGGAATGGAATGGAATGGAATGGAATTCAATGGAATGGAATGGAGTGGAATCGAATGGAATCGAATGGAATCGAATGAGATCGAATGGAATGGAATGGAATAGAATGGAATCAACCCGAGTAGAACGGAATGGAATGGAATGGAATGGAATGGAATGGAATGGAATGGAATGGAATTCAATGGAATGGAATGGAATGGAATGGAATGGAATGGAATGGAATGGAATCAACCCGAGTAGAACGGAACGGCACGCAACGGAACGGAACGGAACGGAACGGGACGGAACGGAACGGAATGGAATATAATGCAACGGAATTCAATGGAATGGAATGGAATGGAATGGAATTCAATGGAATCGAATGGAATCGAATGGAATCGATTGGAATCGAATGGAATCGAATAGAATGGAATGGAATAGAATTTAATCAACCCGAGTAGAACGGAACGGAACGCAACGGAACGGAACGGAACGGGACGGAACGGAACGGAATGGAATGGAATGGAACGGAATTCAATTGAATGGAATGGAATGGAATGGAATTCAATGGAATGGAATGGAATGGAATGGAATGGAATTCAATGGAATGGAATGGAATGGAATGGAATGGAATGGAATGGAATGGAATGGAATTCAATGGAATGGAATGGAGTGGAATGGAATGGAATCGAATGGAATTGAATGGAATCGAATGGAATCAAATGGGATCGAATGGAATGGAATGGAATAGAATGGAATCAACCCGAGTAGAACGGAATGGAATGGAATGGAATGGAATGGAATGGAATGGGATGGAATGGAATGGAATGGAATGGAATGGAATGGAATTCAATGGAATGGAATGGAATGGAATGGAATGGAATGGAATGGAATGGAATGGAATGGAATTCAATGGAATGGAATGGAACGGAATGGAATTCAATGGAATGGAATGGAATGGAATGGAATGGAATTCAATGGAATGGAATGGAATGGAATGGAATGGAATGGAATGGAATTCCAAGGAATGGAATGGAATGGAATGGAATTCAATGGAATGGAATGGAATGGAATCGATTGGAATGGAATGGAATGGAATGGAATGGAATGGAATGGAATGGAATGGAATGGAATAGAATGGAATCAACCCGAGTAGAACGGAATGGAATGGAATGGAATGTAATGGAATAGAATGGAATGGAATGGAATGGAATGGAATGTACCAAAGTAGAACGGAATGGAATGGAATGGAATGGAATGGAATGGAATGGAATGGAATGGAATGTACCCGAGTAGAACGGAATGGAATGGAATGGAATGGATTGGAATGGAATGGAATGGAATGGAATGGAATGTAACCGAGTAGAACGGAATGGAATGTAATTGAATGGAATGTAACCGAGTTGAACGGAACGGAATGGAATGGAATGGAATGGAATGGAATGGAATGGAATGGAATGGAATGGAATTGAGTGCAATGCAATGCAATGGAATGCAATGGAATGGAAAGGAATGGAATGGAATGGAATGGAATGGAATCTACCCGAGTAGAACGGAATGGAATGGAATTGAATGGAATGTAACCGAGTAGAACGGAACGGAATGGAATGGAATGGAATGGAATGGAATGCAATGGAATGGAATGGAATGGAATGGAATGGAATGGAATGCAATGGAATGGAATGGAATGGAATGGACACCAGTAGAATGGAATGGAATGGAATGGAATGGAATGGAATGGAATGGAATGGAATGGAATGGAATGGAATGGAATGGAATCTACCCGAGTAGAACGGAATGGAACGGAATGGAATGGAATGGAATGGACAGGAGCAGAACGGAATGGAATGCAATGGAATGGAATGGAATGTACCCGAGCAGAACGGAATGGAATGAAAAGGAAATGGAAAGGGAATGGAAATAGAACGGGAATGGAAATGGAACGGGAACGGAAATGGAACGGGAATGGAAATGGAACGGGAACGGAAATGGAACGGGAATGGAAATGGAACGGGAACGGAAACGGAACGAGAACGGAAATGGAACGGGAACGGAAACGGAACGGGAACGGAAATGGAACGGGAATGGTAACGGAACGGGAATGGAAATGGAACGGGAATGGAAAAGGAACGGGAATGGAAATGGATCGGGAATGGAAAAGAAACGGGAATGGAAATGGAACGGGAATGGAAATGGAATGGGAATGGAAATGGAATGGAATGGAATGGAATGGAATGGAATGGAATGGAATGGAATGGAATGTACCGGAGTGGAGTGGAGTGGAGTGGAGTGGAGTAGAGTGCACTGGAACGGAATGGAATGGAATGGAATGGAATGGAACGGAACGGAATGTACCCGAGAAGCACGGAATGGAATGGAATGGAATGGAATGGAATGGAATGGAATGGAATGTACCGGAGTGGAGTGGAGTGGAATGGAGTGGAGTGGAGTGGAGTGGAGTGGAATGGAATGGAATGGAATGGAATGGAATGGAATGGAATGCAATGGAATGCAATGGAATGGAAAGGAATGGAATGGAATGGAATGGAATGGAATGGAATGGAATGGAATGGAATGGACACCAGTAGAATGGAATAGAATGGAATGGAATGGAATGGAATGGAATGGAATGGAATGGAATGGAATTCAATGGAATGGAATGGAATGGAATGGAATTCTATGGAATGGAATGGAATGGAATGGAATTCAATGGAATGGAATGGAATGGAATGGAATTCTATGGAATGGAATGGAGTGGAATCGAATGGAATCGAATGGAATCGAATGGAATGGAATGGAATAGAATGGAATCAACCCGAGTAGAACGGAACGGAACGCAACGGAATGGAACGGAACGGAACGGGACGGAAAGGAACGGAATGGAATGGAATGGAACGGAATTCCATGGAATGGAATGGAATGGAATGGAATGGAATTCAATGGAATGGAATGGAATGGAATGGAATGGAATGCAATGGAATTCAATGGAATGGAATGGAATGGAATGGAATGGAATGGAATTCAATGGAATGGAACGGAATGGATTGGAATGGAATGGAATAGAATGGAATCAACCCGAGTAGAACGGAACGGAACACAACGGAATGGAACGGAACGCAACGGAACGGAACGGAACGGAACGGAACGGAATGGAATGGAATGGAACGGAATTCAGTGGAATGGAATGGAATGGGATGGAATTCTATGGAATGGAATGGAATGGAATGGAATGGAATTCCATGGAATGGAATGGAATGGAATGGAATGGAATGGAATGGAATGGAATTCAATGGAATGGAATGGAGTGGAATGGAATGGAATCGAATGGAATTGAATGGGATCGAATGGAATCAAATGGGATCGAATGGAATGGAATGGAATAGAATGGAATCAACCCGAGTAGAACGGAATGGAATGGAATGGAATGGAATGGGATGGAATGGAATGGAATGGAATGGAATGGAATGGAATTCAATGGAATGGAATGGAATGGAATGGAATGGAATGGAATGGAATGGAATAGAATGGAATCAACCCGAGTAGAACGGAATGGAATGGAATGGAATGGAATGGAATGGAATGGAATGGAATGGAATGGAATGTACCAAAGTAGAACGGAATGGAATGGAATGGAATGGAATGGAATGGAATGGAATGGAATGGAATGTACCCGGGTAGAACGGAATGGAATGGAATGGAATGGATTGGAATGGAATGGAATGGAATGGAATGGAATGTAACCGAGTAGAACGGAATGGAATGTAATTGAATGGAATGTAACCGAGTTGAACGGAACGGAATGGAATGGAATGGAATGGAATGGAATGGAATGGAATGGAATGGAATTGAGTGCAATGCAATGCAATGGAATGCAATGGAATGGAAAGGAATGGAATGGAATGGAATGGAATCTACCCGAGTAGAACGGAATGGAATGGAATTGAATGGAATGTAACCGAGTAGAACGGAACGGAATGGAATGGAATGGAATGGAATGGAATGCAATGGAATGGAATGGAATGGAATGGAATGGAATGGAATGGAATGGAATGTAACCGAGTAGAACGGAATGGAATGTAATTGAATGGAATGTAACCGAGTTGAACGGAACGGAATGGAATGGAATGGAATGGAATGGAATGGAATGGAATGGAATGGAATTGAGTGCAATGCAATGCAATGGAATGCAATGGAATGGAAAGGAATGGAATGGAATGGAATGGAATGGAATCTACCCGAGTAGAACGGAATGGAATGGAATTGAATGGAATGTAACCGAGTAGAACGGAACGGAATGGAATGGAATGCAATGGAATGGAATGCAATGGAATGGAATGGAATGGAATGGAATGGAATGGAATGGAATGGAATGTACCGGAGTGGAGTGGAGTGGAGTGGAGTGGAGTAGAGTGCACTGGAACGGAATGGAATGGAATGGAATGGAATGGAACGGAACGGAATGTACCGGAGTGGAGTGGAGTGCAATGGAGTGGAGTGGAGTGGAGTGGAGTGGAATGGAATGGAATGGAATGGAATGGAATGGAATGGAATGGAATGGAATGGAATGCAATTTAATGCAATGGAATGGAAAGGAATGGAATGGAATGGAATGGAATGGAATGGAATAGAATGGAATGGAATGGACACCAGTAGAATGGAATGGAATGGAATGGAATGGAATGGAATTCAATGGAATGGAATGGAATGGAATGGAATTCAATGGAATGGAATTCAATGGAATGGAATGGAATGGAATGGAATGGAATGGAATGGAATGGAATGGACACCAGTAGAATGGAATGGAATGGAATGGAATGGAATGGAATGGAATGGAATGGAATGGAATTCAATGGAATGGAATGGAATGGAATGGAATTCAATGGAATGGAATGGAATGGAATGGAATTCATTGGAATGGAATGGAATGGAATGGAATTCAATGGAATGGAACGGAATGGAATGGAATGGAATGGAATGGAATTCTATGGAATGGAACGGAATGGATTGGAATGGAATGGAATAGAATGGAATCAACCCGAGTAGAACGGAACGGAACACAACGGAACGGAACGGAACGCAACGGAACGGAACGGAACGGAACGGAACGGAATGGAATGGAATGGAATGGAATGGAACGGAATTCCATGGAATGGAATGGAATGGAATGGAATGGAATGGAATGGAATGGAATGGAATGGAATGGAATTCAATGGAATGGAATTCAATGGAATGGAATGGAATGGAATGGAATGGAATGGAATGGAATGGAATGGAATGGAATCAACCCGAGTAGAACGGAACGGAACGCAACGGAACGGAACGGAACGGAACGGGACGGAAAGGAACGGAATGGAATGGAATGGAACGGAATTCCATGGAATGGAATGGAATGGAATGGAATGGAATGGAATGGAATGGAATGGAATGGAATGGAATTCAATGGAATGGAATGGAATGGAATGGAATGGAATGGAATGGAATGGAATGGAATGGAATGGAATGGAATGGAATGGAATGGAATTCTATGGAATGGAACGGAATGGATTGGAATGGAATGGAATAGAATGGAATCAACCCGAGTAGAACGGAACGGAACACAACGGAACGGAACGGAACGCAACGGAACGGAACGGAACGGAACGGAACGGAATGGAATGGAATGGAACGGAATTCAGTGGAATGGAATGGAATGGAATGGAATTCTATGGAATGGAATGGAATGGAATGGAATGGAATTCCATGGAATGGAATGGAATGGAATGGAATGGAATTCCATGGAATGGAATGGAATGGAATGGAATGGAATGGAATGGAATTCAATGGAATGGAATGGAGTGGAATGGAATGGAATCGAATGGAATTGAATGGAATCGAATGGAATCAAATGGGATCGAATGGAATGGAATGGAATAGAATGGAATCAACCCGAGTAGAACGGAATGGAATGGAATGGAATGGAATGGGATGGAATGGAATGGAATGGAATGGAATGGAATGGAATTCAATGGAATGGAATGGAATGGAATGGAATGGAATGGAATGGAATTCAATGGAATGGAATGGAACGGAATGGAATGGAATGGAATGGAATGGAATGGAATGGAATGGAATGGAATGGAATGGAATGGAATTCCATGGAATGGAATGGAATGGAATGGAATTCCATGGAATGGAATGGAATGGAATCGAATGGAATGGAATGGAATGGAATGGAATGGAATGGAATAGAATGGAATCAACCTGAGTAGAACGGAATGGAATGGAATGGAATGTAATGGAATGGAATGGAATGGAATGGAATGGAATGGAATGGAATGTACCAAAGTAGAACGGAAAGGAATGGAATGGAATGGAATGGAATGGAATGGAATGGAACGGAATGTACCCGAGTAGAACGGAATGGAATGGAATGGAATGGATTGGAATGGAATGGAATGGAATGGAATGGAATGTAACCGAGTAGAACGGAATGGAATGTAATTGAATGGAATGTTACTGAGTTGAACGGAACGGAATGGAATGGAATGGAATGGAATGGAATGGACTGGAATGGAATTGAGTGCAATGCAATGCAATGGAATGCAATGGAATGGAAAGGAATGGAATGGAATGGAATGGAATCTACCCGAGTAGAACGGAATGGAATGGAATTGAATGGAATGTAACCGAGTAGAACGGAACGGAATGGAATGGAATGGAATGGAATGCAATGGAATGGAATGGAATGGAATGGAATGGAATGGAATGGAATGGAATGGAATGGACACCAGTAGAATGGAATGGAATGGAATGGAATGGAATGGAATGGAATGGAATGGAATGGAATGGAATGGAATCTACCCGAGTAGAACGGAATGGAACGGATTGGAATGGAATGGAATGGACAGGAGCAGAACGGAATGGAATGCAATGGAATGGAATGGAATGTACCCGAGCAGAACGGAATGGAATGAAATGGAAATGGAAAGGGAATGGAAATGGAACGGGAATGGAAATGGAACGGGAACGGAAATGGAACGGGAATGGAAATGGAACGGGAACGGAAACGGAACGAGAACGGAAATGGAACGGGAACGGAAACGGAACGGGAACGGAAATGGAACGGGAAGGGAAATGGAACGGGAAGGGAAATGGAACGGGAACGGAAACGGAACGAGAACGGAAATGGAACGGGAACGGAAACGGAACGGGAACGGAAATGGAACGGGAATGGTAACGGAACGGGAATGGAAATGGAACGGGAATGGAAAAGGAACGGGAATGGAAATGGATCGGGAATGGAAATGGAACGGGAATGGTAATGGAACTGGAATGGAAATGGAACGGGAATGGAAAAGAAACGGGAATGGAAATGGAACGGGAATGGAAATGGAATGGGAATGGAAATGGAATGGAATGGAATGGAATGGAATGTACCGGAGTGGAGTGGAGTGGAGTGGAGTGGAGTAGAGTGCACTGGAACGGAATGGAATGGAATGGAATGGAATGGAACGGAACGGAATGTACCCGAGAAGCACGGAATGGAATGGAATGGAATGGAATGGAATGGAATGGAATGTACCGGAGTGGAGTGGAGTGGAATGGAGTGGAGTGGAGTGGAGTGGAGTGGAATGGAATGGAATGGAATGGAATGGAATGGAATGGAATGGAATGGAATGGAATGCAATGGAATGCAATGGAATGGAAAGGAATGGAATGGAATGGAATGGAATGGAATGGAATGGAATAGAATGGAATGGAATGGACACCAGTAGAATGGAATGGAATGGAATGGAATGGAATGGAATGGAATGGAATGGAATGGAATGGAATGGAATTCAATGGAATGGAATGGAATGGAATGGAATTCAATGGAATGGAATGGAATGGAATGGAATGGAATTCAATGGAATGGAATGGAATGGAATGGAATGGAATGGAATGGAATGGAATGGAATGGAATGGAATTCCATGGAATGGAATGGAATGGAATGGAATTCAATGGAATGGAATGGAATGGAATCGAATGGAATGGAATGGAATGGAATGGAATGGAATGGAATAGAATGGAATCAACCTGAGTATAACGGAATGGAATGGAATGGAATGTAATGTAATGGAATGGAATGGAATGGAATGGAATGGAATGGAATGTACCAAAGTAGAACGGAAAGGAATGGAATGGAATGGAATGGAATGGAATGGAATGGAACGGAATGTACCCGAGTAGAACGGAATGGAATGGAATGGAATGGATTGGAATGGAATGGAATGGAATGGAATGGAATGTAACCGAGTAGAACGGAATGGAATGTAATTGAATGGAATGTAACTGAGTTGAACGGAACGGAATGGAATGGAATGGAATGGAATGGAATGGAATGGAATGGAATGGAATTGAGTGCAATGCAATGCAATGGAATGCAATGGAATGGAAAGGAATGGAATGGAATGGAATGGAATCTACCCGAGTAGAACGGAATGGAATGGAATTGAATGGAATGTAACCGAGTAGAACGGAACGGAATGGAATGGAATGGAATGGAATGGAATGGAATGGAATGGAATGGAATTGAGTGCAATGCAATGCAATGGAATGCAATGGAATGGAAAGGAATGGAATGGAATGGAATGGAATCTACCCGAGTAGAACGGAATGGAATGGAATTGAATGGAATGTAACCGAGTAGAAAGGAACGGAATGGAATGGAATGGAATGGAATGCAATGGAATGGAATGGAATGGAATGGAATGGAATGGAATGGAATGGAATGGACACCAGTAGAATGGAATGGAATGGAATGGAATGGAATGGAATGGAATGGAATGGAATGGAATGGAATGGAATGGAATGGAATGGAATGGAATGGAATCTACCCGAGTAGAACGGAATGGAACGGATTGGAATGGAATGGAATGGACAGGAGCAGAACGGAATGGAATGCAATGGAATGGAATGGAATGTACCCGAGCAGAACGGAATGGAATGAAATGGAAATGGAAAGGGAATGGAAATGGAACGGGAATGGAAATGGAACGGGAACGGAAATGGAACGGGAATGGAAATGGAACGGGAACGGAAACGGAACGAGAACGGAAATGGAACGGGAACGGAAACGGAACGGGAACGGAAATGGAACGGGAAGGGAAATGGAACGGGAATGGAAATGGAACGGGAACGGAAACGGAACGTGAACGGAAACGGAACGGGAACGGAAACGGAACGGGAACGGAAATGGAACGGGAATGGTAACGGAACGGGAATGGAAATGGAACGGGAATGGAAAAGGAACGGGAATGGAAATGGATCGGGAATGGAAATGGAACGGGAATGGTAATGGAACTGGAATGGAAATGGAACGGGAATGGAAAAGAAACGGGAATGGAAATGGAACGGGAATGGAAATGGAATGGGAATGGAAATGGAATGGAATGGAATGGAATGGAATGTACCGGAGTGGAGTGGAGTGGAGTGGAGTGGAGTAGAGTGCACTGGAACGGAATGGAATGGAATGGAATGGAATGGAACGGAACGGAATGTACCCGAGAAGCACGGAATGGAATGGAATGGAATGGAATGGAATGGAATGGAATGTACCGGAGTGGAGTGGAGTGGAATGGAGTGGAGTGGAGTGGAGTGGAGTGGAATGGAATGGAATGGAATGGAATGGAATGGAATGGAATGGAATGGAATGCAATGGAATGCAATGGAATGGAAAGGAATGGAATGGAATGGAATGGAATGGAATGGAATAGAATGGAATGGAATGGACACCAGTAGAATGGAATGGAATGGAATGGAATGGAATGGAATGGAATGGAATGGAATGGAATTCAATGGAATGGAATGGAATGGAATGGAATTCAATGGAATGGAATGGAATGGAATGGAATGGAATGGAATGGAATGGAATAGAATGGAATGGAATGGACACCAGTAGAATGGAATGGAATGGAATGGAATGGAATGGAATGGAATGGAATGGAATGGAATGGAATTCAATGGAATGGAATGGAATGGAATGGAATTCAATGGAATGGAATGGAATGGAATGGAATTCAATGGAATGGAATGGAATGGAATGGAATTCAATGGAATGGAACGGAATGGATTGGAATGGAATGGAATAGAATGGAATCAACCCGAGTAGAGCGGAACGGAACACAACGGAACGGAACGGAACGCAACGGAACGGAACGGAACGGAACGGAACGGAATGGAATGGAATGGAACGGAACTCAGTGGAATGGAATGGAATGGAATGGAATTCTATGGAATGGAATGGAATGGAATGGAATGGAATTCCATGGAATAGAATGGAATGGAATGGAATGGAATGGAATGGAATGGAATGGAATGGAATGGAATGGAGTGGAATGGAATGGAATCGAATGGAATTGAATGGAATCGAATGGAATCAAATGGGATCGAATGGAATGGAATGGAATAGAATGGAATCAACCCGAGTAGAATGGAATGGAATGGAATGGAATGGAATGGGATGGAATGGAATGGAATGGAATGGAATGGAATGGAATGGAATGGAATTCAATGGAATGGAATGGAATGGAATGGAATGGAATGGAATGGAATGGAATTCAATGGAATGGAATGGAACGGAATGGAATGGAATGGAATGGAATGGAATGGAATGGAATTCAATGGAATGGAATGGAATGGAATGGAATGGAATGGAATGGAATGGAATGGAATGGAATTCCATGGAATGGAATGGAATGGAATGGAATTCAATGGAATGGAAAGGAATGGAATCGAATGGAATGGAATGGAATGGAATGGAATGGAATGGAATGGAATAGAATGGAATCAACCTGAGTAGAACGGAATGGAATGGAATGGAATGTAATGGAATGGAATGGAATGGAATGGAATGGAATGGAATGGAATGTACCAAAGTAGAACGGAAAGGAATGGAATGGAATGGAATGAAATGGAATGGAATGGAACGGAATGTACCCGAGTAGAACGGAATGGAATGGAATGGAATGGATTGGAATGGAATGGAATGGAATTCCATGGAATGGAATGGAATGGAATGGAATGGAATGGAATGGAATGGAATGGAATGGAACGGAATTCAATGGAATGGAATGGAGTGGAATGGAATGGAATCGAATGGAATTGAATGGAATCGAATGGAATCAAATGGGATCGAATGGAATGGAATGGAATAGAATGGAATCAACCCGAGTAGAACGGAATGGAATGGACTGGAATGGAATGGGATGGAATGGAATGGAATGGAATGGAATGGAATGGAATTCAATGGAATGGAATGGAATGGAATGGAATGGAATGGAATGGAATTCAATGGAATGGAATGGAACGGAATGGAATGGAATGGAATGGAATGGAATTCAATGGAATGGAATGGAATGGAATGGAATGGAATGGAATGGAATGGAATGGAATGGAATGGAATTCCATGGAATGGAATGGAATGGAATGGAATGGAATGGAATGGAATGGAATGGAATGGAATCGAATGGAATGGAATGGAATGGAATGGAATGGAATGGAATGGAATAGAATGGAATCAACCTGAGTAGAACGGAATGGAATGGAATGGAATGTAATGGAATGGAATGGAATGGAATGGAATGGAATGGAATGGAATGTACCAAAGTAGAACGGAAAGGAATGGAATGGAATGGAATGGAATGGAATGGAATGGAACGGAATGTACCCGAGTAGAACGGAATGGAATGGAATGAAATGGATTGGAATGGAATGGAATGGAATTCCATGGAATGGAATGGAATGGAATGGAATGGAATGGAATGGAATGGAATGGAACGGAATTCAATGGAATGGAATGGAGTGGAATGGAATGGAATCGAATGGAATTGAATGGAATCGAATGGAATCAAATGGGATCGAATGGAATGGAATGGAATAGAATGGAATCAACCCGAGTAGAACGGAATGGAATGGACTGGAATGGAATGGGATGGAATGGAATGGAATGGAATGGAATGGAATGGAATTCAATGGAATGGAATGGAATGGAATGGAATGGAATGGAATGGAATTCAATGGAATGGAATGGAACGGAATGGAATGGAATGGAATGGAATGGAATTCAATGGAATGGAATGGAATGGAATGGAATGGAATGGAATGGAATGGAATGGAATGGAATTCCATGGAATGGAATGGAATGGAATGGAATGGAATGGAATGGAATGGAATGGAATGGAATCGAATGGAATGGAATGGAATGGAATGGAATGGAATGGAATGGAATAGAATGGAATCAACCTGAGTAGAACGGAATGGAATGGAATGGAATGGAATGGAATGGAATGGAATGGAATGGAATGGAATGGAATGGAATGTACCAAAGTAGAACGGAAAGGAATGGAATGGAATGGAATGGAATGGAATGGAATGGAACGGAATGTACCCGAGTAGAACGGAATGGAATGGAATGGAATGGATTGGAATGGAATGGAATGGAATGGAATGGAATGGAATGTAACCGAGTAGAACGGAATGGAATCTAATTGAATGGAATGTAACTGAGTTGAACGGAACGGAATGGAACGGAATGGAATGGAATGGAATGGAATGGAATGGAATGGAATTGAGTGCAATGCAATGCAATGGAATGCAATGGAATGGAAAGGAATGGAATGGAATGGAATGGAATCTACCCGAGTAGAACGGAATGGAATGGAATTGAATGGAATGTAACCAAGTAGAACGGAACGGAATGGAATGGAATGGAATGGAGTGCAATGGAATGGAATGGAATGGAATGGAATGGAATGGAATGGAATGGAATGGACACCAGTAGAATGGAATGGAATGGAATGGAATGGAATGGAATGGAATGGAATGGAATGGAATGGAATGGAATCTACCCGAGTAGAACGGAATGGAACGGATTGGAATGGAATGGAATGGACAGGAGCAGAACGGAATGGAATGCAATGGAATGGAATGGAATGTACCCGAGCAGAACGGAATGGAATGAAATGGAAATGGAAAGGGAATGGAAATGGAACGGGAAGGGAAATGGAACGGGAACGGAAATGGAACGGGAATGGAAATGGAACGGGAACGGAAACGGAACGAGAACGGAAATGGAACGGGAACGGAAACGGAACGGGAACGGAAATGGAACGGGAAGGGAAATGGAACGGGAAGGGAAATGGAACGGGAACGGAAACGGAACGAGAACGGAAATGGAACGGGAACGGAAACGGAACGGGAACGGAAATGGAACGGGAATGGTAACGGAACGGGAATGGAAATGGAACGGGAATGGAAAAGGAACGGGAATGGAAATGGATCGGGAATGGAAATGGAACGGGAATGGTAATGGAACTGGAATGGAAATGGAACGGGAATGGAAAAGAAACGGGAATGGAAATGGAACGGGAATGGAAATGGAATGGGAATGGAAATGGAATGGAATGGAATGGAATGGAATGTACCGGAGTGGAGTGGAGTGGAGTGGAGTGGAGTAGAGTGCACTGGAACGGAATGGAATGGAATGGAATGGAATGGAACGGAACGGAATGTACCCGAGAAGCACGGAATGGAATGGAATGGAATGGAATGGAATGGAATGGAATGTACCGGAGTGGAGTGGAGTGGAATGGAGTGGAGTGGAGTGCAGTGGAGTGGAATGGAATGGAATGGAATGGAATGGAATGGAATGGAATGGAATGGAATGGAATGCAATGGAATGAAATGGAATGGAAAGGAATGGAATGGAATGGAATGGAATGGAATGGAATAGAATGGAATGGAATGGACACCAGTAGAATGGAATGGAATGGAATGGAATGGAATGGAATGGAATGGAATGGAATGGAATGGAATGGAATGGAATGGAATTCAATGGAATGGAATGGAATGGAATGGAATGGAATGGAATGGAATGGAATGGAATGGAATGGAATAGAATGGAATGGAATGGAATGGAATGGAATGGAATGGAATGGAATGGAATGGAATGGAATTCAATGGAATGGAATGGAATGGAATGGAATTCAATGGAATGGAATGGAATGGAATGGAATTCAATGGAATGGAATGGAATGGAATGGAATTCAATGGAATGGAACGGAATGGATTGGAATGGAATGGAATAGAATGGAATCAACCCGAGTAGAACGGAACGGAACACAACGGAACGGAACGGAACGCAACGGAACGGAACGGAACGGAACGGAACGGAACGGAATGGAATGGAATGGAACGGAACTCAGTGGAATGGAATGGAATGGAATGGAATTCTATGGAATGGAATGGAATGGAATGGAATGGAATTCCATGGAATGGAATGGAATGGAATGGAATGGAATGGAATGGAATTCAATGGAATGGAATGGAGTGGAATGGAATGGAATCGAATGGAATTGAATGGAATCGAATGGAATCAAATGGGATCGAATGGAATGGAATGGAATAGAATGGAATCAACCCGAGTAGAATGGAATGGAATGGAATGGAATGGAATGGGATGGAATGGAATGGAATGGAATGGTATGGAATGGAATGGAATTCAATGGAATGGAATGGAATGGAATGGAATGGAATGGAATGGAATTCAATGGAATGGAATGGAACGGAATGGAATGGAATGGAATGGAATGGAATGGAATGGAATGGAATTCAATGGAATGGAATGGAATGGAATGGAATGGAATGGAATGGAATGGAATGGAATGGAATTCCATGGAATGGAATGGAATGGAATGGAATTCAATGGAATGGAAAGGAATGGAATCGAATGGAATGGAATGGAATGGAATGGAATGGAATGGAATAGAATGGAATCAACCTGAGTAGAACGGAATGGAATGGAATGGAATGTAATGTAATGGAATGGAATGGAATGGAATGGAATGGAATGGAATGTACCAAAGTAGAACGGAAAGGAATGGAATGGAATGGAATGGAATGGAATGGAATGGAATGGAATGGAACGGAATGTACCCGAGTAGAACGGAATGGAATGGAATGGAATGGATTGGAATGGAATGGAATGGAATTCCATGGAATGGAATGGAATGGAATGGAATGGAATGGAATGGAATGGAATGGAATGGAATTCAATGGAATGGAATGGAGTGGAATGGAATGGAATCGAATGGAATTGAATGGAATCGAATGGAATCAAATGGGATCGAATGGAATGGAATGGAATAGAATGGAATCAACCCGAGTAGAACGGAATGGAATGGAATGGAATGGAATGGGATGGAATGGAATGGAATGGAATGGAATGGAATGGAATGTACCAAAGTAGAACGGAAAGGAATGGAATGGAATGGAATGGAATGGAATGGAATGGAACGGAATGTACCCGAGTAGAACGGAATGGAATGGAATGGAATGGATTGGAATGGAATGGAATGGAATGGAATGGAATGTAACCGAGTAGAACGGAATGGAATGTAATTGAATGGAATGTAACTGAGTTGAACGGAACGGAATGGAATGGAATGGAATGGAATGGAATGGAATGGAATGGAATTGAGTGCAATGCAATGCAATGGAATGCAATGGAATGGAAAGGAATGGAATGGAATGGAATGGAATCTACCCGAGTAGAACGGAATGGGATGGAATTGAATGGAATGTAACCGAGTAGAACGGAACGGAATGGAATGGAATGGAATGGAATGCAATGGAATGGAATGGAATGGAATGGAATGGAATGGAATGGAATGGAATGGAATGGAATGGACACCAGTAGAATGGAATGGAATGGAATGGAATGGAATGGAATGGAATGGAATGGAATGGAATGGAGTGGAATGGAATCTACCCGAGTAGAACGGAATGGAACGGATTGGAATGGAATGGAGTGGACAGGAGCAGAACGGAATGGAATGCAATGGAATGGAATGGAATGGAATGGAATGGACACCAGTAGAATGGAATGGAATGGAATTCAATGGAATGGAATGGAGTGGAATGGAATGGAATCGAATGGAATTGAATGGAATCGAATGGAATCAAATGGGATCGAATGGAATGGAATGGAATAGAATGGAATCAACCCGATTACAATGGAATGGAATGGAATGGAATGGAATGGGATGGAATGGAATGGAATGGAATGGAATGGAATGGAATTCAATGGAATGGAATGGAATGGAATGGAATGGAATGGAATGGAATTCAATGGAATGGAATGGAACGGAATGGAATGGAATGGAATGGAATGGAATGGAATGGAATTCAATGGAATGGAATGGAATGGAATGGAATGGAATGGAATGGAATGGAATGGAATGGAATTCCATGGAATGGAATGGAATGGAATGGAATTCAATGGAATGGAAAGGAATGGAATCGAATGGAATGGAATGGAATGGAATGGAATGGAATGGAATGGAATAGAATGGAATCAACCTGAGTAGAACGGAATGGAATGGAATGGAATGGAATGGAATGGAATGGAATGGAATGGAATGGAATGGAATGGAATGGAATGGAATGGAATGGAATGTACCAAAGTAGAACGGAAAGGAATGGAATGGAATGGAATGGAATGGAATGGAATGGAACGGAATGTACCCGAGTAGAACGGAATGGAATGGAATGGAATGGATTGGAATGGAATGGAATGGAATGGAATGGAATGTAACCGAGTAGAACGGAATGGAATGTAATTGAATGGAATGTAACTGAGTTGAACGGAACGGAATGGAATGGAATGGAATGGAATGGAATGGAATGGAATGGAATTGAGTGCAATGCAATGCAATGGAATGCAATGGAATGGAAAGGAATGGAATGGAATGGAATGGAATCTACCCGAGTAGAACGGAATGGAATGGAATTGAATGGAATGTAACCGAGTAGAACGGAACGGAATGGAATGGAATGGAATGGAATGCAATGGAATGGAATGGAATGGAATGGAATGGAATGGAATGGAATGGAATGGAATGGAATGGACACCAGTAGAATGGAATGGAATGGAATGGAATGGAATGGAATGGAATGGAATGGAATGGAATCTACCCGAGTAGAACGGAATGGAACGGATTGGAATGGAATGGAATGGACAGGAGCAGAACGGAATGGAATGCAATGGAATGGAATGGAATGTACCCGAGCAGAACGGAATGGAATGAAATGGAAATGGAAAGGGAATGGAAATGGAACGGGAATGGAAATGGAACGGGAACGGAAATGGAACGGGAACGGAAATGGAACGGGAACGGAAACGGAACGGGAATGGTAATGGAACGGGAATGGAAATGGAACGGGAATGGAAATGGAACGGGAATGGAAATGGATCGGGAAAGGAAATGGAACGGGAATGGTAATGGAACTGGAATGGAAATGGAACGGGAATGCAAAAGAAACGGGAATGGAAATGGAACGGGAATGGAAATGGAATCGGAATGGAAATGGAATGGAATGGAATGGAATGGAATGGAATGGAATGGAATGTACCGGAGTGGAGTGGAGTGGAGTGGAGTGGAGTAGAGTGCACTGGAACGGAATGGAATGGAATGGAATGGAATGGAACGGAACGGAATGTACCCGAGAAGCACGGAATGGAATGGAATGGAATGGAATGGAATGGAATGGAATGGAATGGAATGGAATGTACCGGAGTGGAGTGGAGTGGAATGGAGTGGAGTGGAGTGGAGTGGAGTGGAATGGAATGGAATGGAATGGAATGGAATGGAATGGAATGGAATGGAATGCAATGGAATGCAATGGAATGGAAAGGAATGGAATGGAATGGAATGGAATGGAATGGAATGGACACCAGTAGAATGGAATGGAATGGAATGGAATGGAATGGAATGGAATGGAATGGAATGGAATTCAATGGAATGGAATGGATTGGAATGGAATGGAATGGAATGGAATGGAATGTAACCGAGTAGAACGGAATGGAATGTAATTGAATGGAATGTAACCGAGTTGAACGGAACGGAATGGAATGGAATGGAATGGAATGGAATGGAATGGAATGGAATGGAATTGAGTGCAATGCAATGCAATGGAATGCAATGGAATGGAAAGGAATGGAATGGAATGGAATGAAATATACCCGAGTAGAACGGAATGGAATGGAATTGAATGGAATGTAACCGAGTAGAACGGAACGGAATGGAATGGAATGGAATGGAATGCAATGGAATGGAATGGAATGGAATGGAATGGAATGGAATGGAATGGAATGGAATGGACACCAGTAGAATGGAATGGAATGGAATGGAATGGAATGGAATGGAATGGAATGGAATAGAATCTACCCGAGTAGAACGGAATGGAACGGATTGGAATGGAATGGAATGGACAGGAGCAGAACGCAATGGAATGCAATGGAATGGAAAGGAATGTACCCGAGCAGAACGGAATGGAATGAAATGGAAATGGAAAGGGAATGGAAATGGAACGGGAATGGAAATGGAACGGGAACGGAAATGGAACGGGAATGGAAATGGAACGGGAACGGAAACGGAACGAGAACGGAAATGGAACGGGAACGGAAACGGAACGGGAATGGAAATGGATCGGGAATGGAAATGGAACGGGAATGGTAATGGAACTGGAATGGAAATGGAACGGGAATGGAAATGGATCGGGAATGGAAATGGAACGGGAATGGTAATGAAACTGGAATGGAAATGGAACGGGAATGGAAAAGAAACGGGAATGGAAATGGAACGGGAATGGAAATGGAATGGGAATGGAAATGGAATGGAATGGAATGGAATGGAATGGAATGGAATGGAATGGAATGTACCGGAGTGGAGTGGAGTGGAATGGAGTGGAGTGGAGTGGAGTGGAGTGGAATGGAATGGAATGGAATGGAATGGAATGGAATGGAATGCAATGGAATGCAATGGAATGGAAAGGAATGGAATGGAATGGAATGGAATGGAATGGAATGGAATGGAATGGAATGGAATGGAATTCCATGGAATGGAATGGAATGGAATGGAATTCCATGGAATGGAATGGAATGGAATGGAATTCAATGGAATGGAATGGAATGGAATCGAATGGAATGGAATGGAATGGAATGGAATGGAATGGAATGGAATGGAATGGAATAGAATGGAATCAACCCGAGTAGAACGGAATGGAATGGAATGGAATGGAATGGAATGGAATGGAATGGAATGGATTGGAATGGAATGTACCAAAGTAGAACGGAATGGAATGGAATGGAATGGAATGGAATGGAATGGAATGGAATGGAATGGAATGGAATGGAATGGAATGTACCCGAGTAGAACGGAATGGAATGGAATGGAATGGATTGGAATGGAATGGAATGGAATGGAATGGAATGTAACCGAGTAGAACGGAATGGAATGTAATTGAATGGAATGTAACCGAGTTGAACGGAACGGAATGGAATGGAATGGAATGGAATGGAATGGAATGGAATGGAATGGAATGGAGTGCAATGCAATGCAATGGAATGCAATGGAATGGAAAGGAATGGAATGGAATGGAATGGAATGGAATCTACCCGAGTAGAACGGAATGGAATGGAATTGAATGGAATGTAACCGAGTAGAACGGAACGGAATGGAATGGAATGGAATGGAATGGAATGCAATGGAATGGAATGGAATGGAATGGAATGGAATGGAATGGAATGGATTGGAATGGAATGGAATGGAATGGAATGGAATGTAACCGAGTAGAACGGAATGGAATGTAATTGAATGGAATGAAACTGAGTTGAACGGAACGGAATGGAATGGAATGGAATGGAATGGAATGGAATGGAATGGAATTGAGTGCAATGCAATGCAATGGAATGCAATGGAATGGAAAGGAATGGAATGGAATGGAATGGAATCTACCCGAGTAGAACGGAATGGAATGGAATTGAATGGAATGTAACCGAGTAGAACGGAACGGAATGGAATGGAATGGAATGGAATGCAATGGAATGGAATGGAATGGAATGGAATGGAATGGAATGGAATGGAATGGAATGGACACCAGTAGAATGGAATGGAATGGAATGGAATGGAATGGAATGGAATGGAATGGAATGGAATGGAATGGAATCTACCCGAGTAGAACGGAATGGAACGGATTGGAATGGAATGGAATGGACAGGAGCAGAACGGAATGGAATGCAATGGAATGGAATGGAATGTACCCGAGCAGAACGGAATGGAATGAAATGGAAATGGAAAGGGAATGGAAATGGAACGGGAATGGAAATGGAACGGGAACGGAAATGGAACGGTAACGGAAATGGAACGGGAACGGAAACGGAACGGGAATGGTAATGGAACGGGAATGGAAATGGAACGGGAATGGAAATGGAACGGGAATGGAAATGGATCGGGAAAGGAAATGGAACGGGAATGGTAATGGAACTGGAATGGAAATGGAACGGGAATGCAAAAGAAACGGGAATGGAAATGGAACGGGAATGGAAATGGAATGGGAATGGAAATGGAATGGAATGGAATGGAATGGAATGGAATGGAATGGAATGTACCGGAGTGGAGTGGAGTGGAGTGGAGTGGAGTAGAGTGCACTGGAACGGAATGGAATGGAATGGAATGGAATGGAACGGAACGGAATGTACCCGAGAAGCACGGAATGGAATGGAATGGAATGGAATGGAATGGAATGGAATGGAATGGAATGGAATGTACCGGAGTGGAGTGGAGTGGAATGGAGTGGAGTGGAGTGGAGTGGAGTGGAATGGAATGGAATGGAATGGAATGGAATGGAATGGAATGGAATGGAATGCAATGGAATGCAATGGAATGGAAAGGAATGGAATGGAATGGAATGGAATGGAATGGAATGGACACCAGTAGAATGGAATGGAATGGAATGGAATGGAATGGAATGGAATGGAATGGAATGGAATGGAATTCAATGGAATGGAATGGATTGGAATGGAATGGAATGGAATGGAATGGAATGTAACCGAGTAGAACGGAATGGAATGTAATTGAATGGAATGTAACCGAGTTGAACGGAACGGAATGGAATGGAATGGAATGGAATGGAATGGAATGGAATGGAATGGAATTGAGTGCAATGCAATGCAATGGAATGCAATGGAATGGAAAGGAATGGAATGGAATGGAATGAAATCTACCCGAGTAGAACGGAATGGAATGGAATTGAATGGAATGTAACCGAGTAGAACGGAACGGAATGGAATGGAATGGAATGGAATGCAATGGAATGGAATGGAATGGAATGGAATGGAATGGAATGGAATGGAATGGAATGGAATGGACACCAGTAGAATGGAATGGAATGGAATGGAATGGAATGGAATGGAATGGAATGGAATGGAATCTACCCGAGTAGAACGGAATGGAACGGATTGGAATGGAATGGAATGGACAGGAGCAGAACGCAATGGAATGCAATGGAATGGAAAGGAATGTACCCGAGCAGAACGGAATGGAATGAAATGGAAATGGAAAGGGAATGGAAATGGAACGGGAATGGAAATGGAACGGGAACGGAAATGGAACGGGAATGGAAATGGAACGGGAACGGAAACGGAACGAGAACGGAAATGGAACGGGAACGGAAACGGAACGGGAATGGAAATGGATCGGGAATGGAAATGGAACGGGAATGGTAATGGAACTGGAATGGAAATGGAACGGGAATGGAAATGGATCGGGAATGGAAATGGAACGGGAATGGTAATGGAACTGGAATGGAAATGGAACGGGAATGGAAAAGAAACGGGAATGGAAATGGAACGGGAATGGAAATGGAATGGGAATGGAAATGGAATGGAATGGAATGGAATGGAATGGAATGGAATGGAATGGAATGTACCGGAGTGGAGTGGAGTGGAATGGAGTGGAGTGGAGTGGAGTGGAGTGGAATGGAATGGAATGGAATGGAATGGAATGGAATGGAATGCAATGGAATGCAATGGAATGGAAAGGAATGGAATGGAATGGAATGGAATGGAATGGAATGGAATGGAATTCCATGGAATGGAATGGAATGGAATGGAATTCCATGGAATGGAATGGAATGGAATGGAATTCAATGGAATGGAATGGAATGGAATCGAATGGAATGGAATGGAATGGAATGGAATGGAATGGAATGGAATGGAATGGAATAGAATGGAATCAACCCGAGTAGAACGGAATGGAATGGAATGGAATGGAATGGAATGGAATGGAATGGAATGGATTGGAATGGAATGTACCAAAGTAGAACGGAATGGAATGGAATGGAATGGAATGGAATGGAATGGAATGGAATGGAATGGAATGGAATGTACCCGAGTAGAACGGAATGGAATGGAATGGAATGGATTGGAATGGAATGGAATGGAATGGAATGGAATGCAACCGAGTAGAACGGAATGGAATGTAATTGAATGGAATGTAACCGAGTTGAACGGAACGGAATGGAATGGAATGGAATGGAATGGAATGGAATGGAATGGAATGGAATGGAGTGCAATGCAATGCAATGGAATGCAATGGAATGGAAAGGAATGGAATGGAATGGAATGGAATGGAATCTACCCGAGTAGAACGGAATGGAATGGAATTGAATGGAATGTAACCGAGTAGAACGGAACGGAATGGAATGGAATGGAATGGAATGGAATGCAATGGAATGGAATGGAATGGAATGGAATGGAATGGAATGGAATGGAATGGAATGGAATGGACACCAGTAGAATGGAATGGAATGGAATGGAATGGAATGGAATGGAATGGAATGGAATGGAATGGAATGGAATGGAATGGAATCTACCCGAGTAGAACGGAATGGAACGGAATGGAATGGAATGGAATGGACAGGAGCAGAACGGAATGGAATGCAATGGAATGGAATGGAATGTACCCGAGCAGAACGGAATGGAATGAAAAGGAAATGGAAAGGGAATGGAAATAGAACGGGAATGGAAATGGAACGGGAACGGAAATGGAACGGGAATGGAAATGGAACGGGAACGGAAATGGAACGGGAATGGAAATGGAACGGGAACGGAAACGGAACGAGAACGGAAATGGAACGGGAACGGAAACGGAACGGGAACGGAAATGGAACGGGAATGGTAACGGAACGGGAATGGAAATGGAACGGGAATGGAAAAGGAACGGGAATGGAGATGGATCGGGAATGGAAATGGAACGGGAATGGTAATGGAACTGGAATGGAAATGGATCGGGAATGGAAAAGAAACGGGAATGGAAATGGAACGGGAATGGAAATGGAATGGGAATGGAAATGGAATGGAATGGAATGGAATGGAATGGAATGGAATGGAATGTACCGGAGTGGAGTGGAGTGGAGTGGAGTGGAGTAGAGTGCACTGGAACGGAATGGAATGGAATGGAATGGAATGGAATGGAATGGAACGGAACGGAATGTACCCGAGAAGACGGAATGGAATGGAATGGAATGGAATGGAATGGAATGGAATGTACCGGAGTGGAGTGGAGTGGAATGGAGTGGAGTGGAGTGGAGTGGAGTGGAATGGAATGGAATGGAATGGAATGGAATGGAATGGAATGCAATGGAATGCAATGGAATGGAAAGGAATGGAATGGAATGGAATGGAATGGAATGGAATGGAATGGAATGGACACCAGTAGAATGGAATAGAATGGAATGGAATGGAATGGAATGGAATGGAATGGAATGGAATGGAATGGAATTCAATGGAATGGAGTGGAATGGAATGGAATTCTATGGAATGGAATGGAATGGAATGGAATTCAATGGAATGGAATGGAATGGAATGGAATTCTATGGAATGGAATGGAGTGGAATCGAATGGAATCGAATGGAATCGAATGGAATGGAATGGAATAGAATGGAATCAACCCGAGTAGAACGGAACGGAACGCAACGGAACGGAACGGAACGGAACGGGACGGAAAGGAACGGAATGGAATGGAATGGAACGGAATTCCATGGAATGGAATGGAATGGAATGGAATTCAATGGAATGGAATGGAATGGAATGGAATGGAATGCAATGGAATTCAATGGAATGGAATGGAATGGAATGGAATGGAATGGAATTCAATGGAATGGAACGGAATGGATTGGAATGGAATGGAATAGAATGGAATCAACCCGAGTAGAACGGAACGGAACACAACGGAATGGAACGGAACGCAACGGAACGGAACGGAACGGAACGGAACGGAATGGAATGGAATGGAACGGAATTCAGTGGAATGGAATGGAATGGAATGGAATTCTATGGAATGGAATGGAATGGAATGGAATGGAATTCCATGGAATGGAATGGAATGGAATGGAATGGAATGGAATTCAATGGAATGGAATGGAGTGGAATGGAATGGAATCGAATGGAATTGAATGGAATCGAATGGAATCAAATGGGATCGAATGGAATGGAATGGAATAGAATGGAATCAACCCGAGTAGAACGGAATGGAATGGAATGGAATGGAATGGGATGGAATGGAATGGAATGGAATGGAATGGAATGGAATGGAATTCATTGGAATGGAATGGAATGGAATGGAATGGAATGGAATGGAATGGAATTCAATGGAATGGAATGGAACGGAATGGAATTCAATGGAATGGAATGGAATGGAATGGAATGGAATTCAATGGAATGGAATGGAATGGAATGGAATGGAATGGAATGGAATGGAATTCCATGGAATGGAATCGAATGGAATGGAATGGAATGGAATGGAATGGAATGGAAAGGAATAGAATGGAATCAACCTGAGTAGAACGGAATGGAATGGAATGGAATGGAATGGAATGGAATGGAATGGAATGGAATGGAATGGAATCGAATGGAATGGAATGTACCAAAGTAGAACGGAATGGAATGGAATGGAATGGAATGGAATGGAATGGAATGGAATGTACCCGAGTAGAACGGAATGGAATGGAATGGAATGGATTGGAATGGAATGGAATGGAATGGAATGGAATGTAACCGAGTAGAACGGAATGGAATGTAATTGAATGGAATGTAACCGAGTTGAACGGAACGGAATGGAATGGAATGGAATGGAATGGAATGGAATGGAATGGAATGGAATTGAGTGCAATGCAATGCAATGGAATGCAATGGAATGGAAAGGAATGGAATGGAATGGAATGGAATCTACCCGAGTAGAACGGAATGGAATGGAATTGAATGGAATGTAACCGAGTAGAACGGAACGGAATGGAATGGAATGGAATGGAATGCAATGGAATGGAATGGAATGGAATGGAATGGAATGGAATGGAATGGAATGGAATGGAATGGACACCAGTAGAATGGAATGGAATGGAATGGAATGGAATGGAATGGAATGGAATGGAATGGAATGGAATGGAATGGAATCTACCCGAGTAGAACGGAATGGAACGGATTGGAATGGAATGGAATGGACAGGAGCAGAACGGAATGGAATGCAATGGAATGGAATGGAATGTACCCGAGCAGAACGGAATGGAATGAAATGGAAATGGAAAGGGAATGGAAATGGAACGGGAATGGAAATGGAACGGGAACGGAAATGGAACGGGAATGGAAATGGAACGGGAACGGAAACTGAACGAGAACGGAAATGGAACGGGAATGGTAATGGAACGGGAATGGAAATGGAACGGGAATGGAAATGGAACGGGAATGGAAATGGATCGGGAATGGAAATGGAACAGGAATGGTAATGGAACTGGAATGGAAATGGAACGGGAATGGAAATGGATCGGGAATGGAAATGGAACGGGAATGGTAATGGAACTGGAATGGAAATGGAACGGGAATGGAAAAGAAACGGGAATGGAAATGGAACGGGAATGGAAATGGAATGGGAATGGAAATGGAATGGAATGGAATGGAATGGAATAGAATGGAATGTACCGGAGTGGAGTGGAGTGGAATGGCGTGGAGTGGAGTGGAGTGGAGTGGAATGGAATGGAATGGAATGGAATGGAATGGAATGGAATGCAATGGAATGCAATGGAATGGAAAGGAATGGAATGGAATGGAATGGAATGGAATGGAATGGAATGGAATGGACACCAGTAGAATGGAATGGAATGGAATGGAATGGAATGGAATGGAATGGAATGGAATGGAATGGAATGGAATGGAATGGAATGGAATGGAATGGAATGGAATGGAATGGAATGGAATTCAATGGAATGGAATGGAATGGAATGGAATGGAATGGAATGGAATGGAATGGAATGGAATGGAATGGAATTCAATGGAATGGAATGGAGTGGAATGGAATGTACCCGAGTAGAACGGAATGGAATGGAATGGAATGGATTGGAATGGAATGGAATGGAATGGAATGGAATGTAACCGAGTAGAACGGAATGGAATGGAATTGAATGGAATGTAACCGAGTAGAACGGAACGGAATGGAATGGAATGGAATGGAATGCAATGGAATGGAATGGAATGGAATGGAATGGAATGGAATGGAATGGACACCAGTAGAATGGAATGGAATGGAATGGAATGGAATGGAATGGAATGGAATGGAATGGAATGGAATGGAATGGAATGGAATGGAATCTACCCGAGTAGTACGGAATGGAACGGATTGGAATGGAATGGAATGGACAGGAGCAGAACGGAATGGAATGCAATGGAATGGAATGGAATGTACCCGAGCAGAACGGAATGGAATGAAATGGAAATGGAAAGGGAATGGAAATGGAACGGGAATGGAAATGGAACGGGAACGGAAATGGAACGGGAATGGAAATGGAACGGGAACGGAAACGGAACGAGAACGGAAATGGAACGGGAACGGAAACGGAACGGGAACGGAAATGGAACGGGAATGGTAATGGAACGGGAATGGAAATGGAACGGGAATGGAAATGGAACGGGAATGGAAATGGATCGGGAATGGAAATGGAACAGGAATGGTAATGGAACTGGAATGGAAATGGAACGGGAATGGAAATGGATCGGGAATGGAAATGGAACGGGAATGGTAATGGAACTGGAATGGAAATGGAACGGGAATGGAAAAGAAACGGGAATGGAAATGGAACGGGAATGGAAATGGAATGGGAATGGAAATGGAATGGAATGGAATGGAATGGAATGGAATGGAATGTACCGGAGTGGAGTGGAGTGGAATGGAGTGGAGTGGAGTGGAGTGGAGTGGAATGGAATGGAATGGAATGGAATGGAATGGAATGGAATGCAATGGAATGCAATGGAATGGAAAGGAATGGAATGGAATGGAATGGAATGGAATGGAATGGAATGGAATGGACACCAGTAGAATGGAATGGAATGGAATGGAATGGAATGGAATGGAATGGAATGGAATGGAATGGAATTCAATGGAATGGAATGGAATGGAATGGAATTCAATGGAATGGAATGGAATGGAATGAAATGGAATTCAATGGAATGGAATGGAGTGGAATGGAATGGAATCGAATGGAATTGAATGGAATCGAATGGAATCAAATAGGATCGAATGGAATGGAATGGAATAGAATGGAATCAACCCGAGTAGAACGGAATGGAATGGAATGGAATGGAATGGGATGGAATGGAATGGAATGGAATGGAATGGAATGGAATGGAATTCAATGGAATGGAATGGAATGGAATGGAATGGAATGGAATGGAATGGAATTCAATGGAATGGAATGGAATGGAATGGAATGGAATGGAATGGAATGGAATGGAATTCCATGGAATGGAATGGAATGGAATCGAATGGAATGGAATGGAATGGAATGGAATCGAATGGAATGGAATGGAATGGAATGGAATGGAATGGAATGGAATAGAATGGAATCAACCTGAGTAGAACGGAATGGAATGGAATGGAATGTAATGGAATGGAATGGAATGGAATGGAATGGAATGGAATGGAATGTACCAAAGTAGAACGGAAAGGAATGGAATGGAATGGAATGGAATGGACCGGAATGTATCCGAGTAGAACGGAATGGAATGGAATGGAATGGATTGGAATGGAATGGAATGGAATGGAATGGAATGTAACCGAGTAGAACGGAATGGAATGTAATTGAATGGAATGTAACTGAGTTGAACGGAACGGAATGGAATGGAATGGAATGGAATGGAATGGAATGGAATGGAATTGAGTGCAATGCAATGCAATGGAATGCAATGGAATGGAAAGGAATGGAATGGAATGGAATGGAATCTACCCGAGTAGAACGGAATGGAATGGAATTGAATGGAATGTAACCGAGTAGAACGGAACGGAATGGAATGGAATGGAATGGAATGCAATGGAATGGAATGGAATGGAATGGAATGGAATGGAATGGAATGGAATGGAATGGACACCAGTAGAATGGAATGGAATGGAATGGAATGGAATGGAATGGAATGGAATGGAATGGAATGGAATGGAATCTACCCGAGTAGAACGGAATGGAACGGATTGGAATGGAATGGAATGGACAGGAGCAGAACGGAATGGAATGCAATGGAATGGAATGGAATGTACCCGAGCAGAACGGAATGGAATGAAATGGAAATGGAAAGGGAATGGAAATGGAACGGGAATGAAAATGGAATGGGAACGGAAATGGAACGGGAATGGAAATGGAACGGGAACGGAAACGGAACGAGAACGGAAATGGAACGGGAACGGAAACGGAACGGGAACGGAAATGGAACGGGAAGGGAAATGGAACGGGAAGGGAAATGGAACGGGAACGGAAATGGAACGGGAATGGTAACGGAACGGGAATGGAAATGGAACGGGAATGGAAAAGGAACGGGAATGGAAATGGATCGGGAATGGAAATGGAACGGGAATGGTAATGGAACTGGAATGGAAATGGAACGGGAATGGAAAAGAAACGGGAATGGAAATGGAACGGGAATGGAAATGGAATGGGAATGGAAATGGAATGGAATGGAATGGAATGGAATGTACCGGAGTGGAGTGGAGTGGAGTGGAGTGGAGTAGAGTGCACTGGAACGGAATGGAATGGAATGGAATGGAATGGAACGGAACGGAATGTACCCGAGAAGCACGGAATGGAATGGAATGGAATGGAATGGAATGGAATGGAATGTACCGGAGTGGAGTGGAGTGGAATGGAGTGGAGTGGAGTGGAGTGGAGTGGAGTGGAATGGAATGGAATGGAATGGAATGGAATGGAATGGAATGGAATGGAATGGAATGCAATGGAATGCAATGGAATGGAAAGGAATGGAATGGAATGGAATGGAATGGAATGGAATAGAATGGAATGGAATGGACACCAGTAGAATGGAATGGAATGGAATGGAATGGAATGGAATGGAATGGAATGGAATGGAATTCAATGGAATGGAATGGAATGGAATGGAATTCAATGGAATGGAATGGAATGGAATGGAATGGAATGGAATGGAATGGAATGGAATAGAATGGAATGGAATGGACACCAGTAGAATGGAATGGAATGGAATGGAATGGAATGGAATGGAATGGAATGGAATGGAATGGAATTCAATGGAATGGAATGGAATGGAATGGAATTCAATGGAATGGAATGGAATGGAATGGAATTCAATGGAATGGAATGGAATGGAATGGAATTCAATGGAATGGAACGGAATGGATTGGAATGGAATGGAATAGAATGGAATCAACCCGAGTAGAACGGAACGGAACACAACGGAACGGAACGGAACGCAACGGAACGGAACGGAACGGAACGGAACGGAATGGAATGGAATGGAACGGAACTCAGTGGAATGGAATGGAATGGAATGGAATTCTATGGAATGGAATGGAATGGAATGGAATGGAATTCCATGGAATGGAATGGAATGGAATGGAATGGAATGGAATGGAATGGAATAGAAGGGAATCAACACGAGTAGAACGGAATGGAATGGAATGGAATGGAATGGAATGGGATGGAATGGAATGGAATGGAATGGAATGGAATGGAATTCAATGGAATGGAATGGAATGGAATGGAATGGAATGGAATGGAATGGAATGGAATGGAATTCAATGGAATGGAATGGAACGGAATGGAATTCAATGGAATGGAATGGAATGGAATGGAATGGAATTCAATGGAATGGAATGGAATGGAATGGAATGGAATGGAATGGAATTCCAAGGAATGGAATGGAATGGAATGGAATTCAATGGAATGGAATGGAATGGAATCGATTGGAATGGAATGGAATGGAATGGAATGGAATGGAATGGAATAGAATGGAATCAACCCGAGTAGAACGGAATGGAATGGAATGGAATGGAATGGAATAGAATGGAATGGAATGGAATGGAATGGAATGTACCAAAGTAGAACGGAATGGAATGGAATGGAATGGAATGGAATGGAATGGAATGGAATGGAATGGAATGGAATGGAATGTACCCGAGTAGAACGGAATGGAATGGAATGGAATGGATTGGAATTGAATGGAATGGAATGGAATGGAATGTAACCGAGTAGAACGGAATGGAATGTAATTGAATGGAATGTAACCGAGTTGAACGGAACGGAATGGAATGGAATGGAATGGAATGGAATGGAATGGAATGGAATGGAATTGAGTGCAATGCAATGCAATGGAATGCAATGGAATGGAAAGGAATGGAATGGAATGGAATGGAATGGAATCTACCCGAGTAGAACGGAATGGAATGGAATTGAATGGAATGTAACCGAGTAGAACGGAACGGAATGGAATGGAATGGAATGGAATGGAATGCAATGGAATGGAATGGAATGGAATGGAATGGAATGGAATGGAATGGAATGGACACCAGTAGAATGGAATGGAATGGAATGGAATGGAATGGAATGGAATGGAATGGAATGGAATGGAATGGAATCTACCCGAGTAGAACGGAATGGAACGGAATGGAATGGAATGGAATGGACAGGAGCAGAACGGAATGGAATGCAATGGAATGGAATGGAATGTACCCGAGCAGAACGGAATGGAATGAAATGGAAATGGAAAGGGAATGGAAATAGAACGGGAATGGAAATGGAACGGGAACGGAAATGGAACGGGAATGGAAATGGAACGGGAACGGAAATGGAACGGGAATGGAAATGGAACGGGAACGGAAACGGAACAAGAACGGAAATGGAACGGGAATGGTAACGGAACGGGAATGGAAATGGAACGGGAATGGAAAAGGAACGGGAATGGAAATGGATCGGGAATGGAAATGGAACGGGAATGGTAATGGAACTGGAATGGAAATGGATCGGGAATGGAAAAGAAACGGGAATGGAAATGGAACGGGAATGGAAATGGAATGGGAATGGAAATGGAATGGAATGGAATGGAATGGAATGGAATGGAATGGAATGTACCGGAGTGGAGTGGAGTGGAGTGGAGTGGAGTAGAGTGCACTGGAACGGAATGGAATGGAATGGAATGGAATGGAACGGAACGGAATGTACCCGAGAAGCACGGAATGGAATGGAATGGAATGGAATGGAATGGAATGGAATGTACCGGAGTGGAGTGGAGTGGAATGGAGTGGAGTGGAGTGGAGTGGAATGGAATGGAATGGAATGGAATGGAATGGAATGGAATGCAATGGAATGCAATGGAATGGAAAGGAATGGAATGGAATGGAATGGAATGGAATTCTATGGAATGGAATGGAATTCAATGGAATGGAATGGAATGGAATGGAATGGAATGGAATGGAATGGAATGGAATTCAATGGAATGGAATGGAATGGAATGGAATGGAATTCAATGGAATGGAATGGAATGGAATGGAATGGAATCGAATGGAATCGAATGGAATCGAATGGAATCGAATGGAATCGAATGGAATGGAATGGAATGGAATGGAATAGAATGCAATCAACCCGAGTAGAATGGAATGGAATGGAATGGAATGGGATGTAATGGAATAGAATGGAATGGAATGGAATGGAATGGAATTCAAATGGAATGGAATGGAATGGAATTCTATGGAATGGAATGGAGTGGAATCGAATGGAATCGAATGGAATCGAATGGAATCGAATGGGATCGAATGGAATGGAATGGAATAGAATGGAATCAACCCGAGTAGAACGGAGCGGAACGCAACGGAACGGAACGGAACGGAACGGAACGGAAAGGAAAGGAATGGAATGGAATGGAACGGAATTCAAAGGAATGGAATGGAACAGAATGGAATTCAATGGAAAGGAATGGAATGGAATGGAATGGAATTCAATGGAATGGAATGGAATGGAATGGAATGGAATGCAACGGAATTCAATGGAATGGAATGGATTGGAATGGAATTCAATGGAATGGAATGGAATTCAATGGAATGGAATGGAATGGAATGGAATGGAATGGAATGGAATGGAATGGAATGGAATGGAATTCCATGGAATGGAATGGAATGGAATGGAATGGAATGGAATTCAATGGAATGGAATGGAGTGGAATCGAATGGAATCGAATGGAATCGAATGAGATCGAATGGAATGGAATGGAATAGAATGGAATCAACCCGAGTAGAACGGAATGGAATGGAATGGAATGGAATGGAATGGAATGGAATGGAATGGAATTCAATGGAATGGAATGGAATGGAATGGAATGGAATGGAATGGAATGGAATTAACCCGAGTAGAACGGAACGGCACGCAACGGAACGGAACGGAACGGAACGGGACGGAACGGAACGGAATGGAATATAATGCAACGGAATTCAATGGAATGGAATGGAATGGAATGGAATTCAATGGAATCGAATGGAATCGAATGGAATCGATTGGAATCGAATGGAATCGAATAGAATGGAATGGAATAGAATTTAATCAACCCGAGTAGAACGGAACGGAACGCAACGGAACGGAACGGAACGGGACGGAACGGAACGGAATGGAATGGAATGGAACGGAATTCAATTGAATGGAATGGAATGGAATGGAATTCAATGGAATGGAATGGAATGGAATGGAATGGAATTCAATGGAATGGAATGGAATGGAATGGAATGGAATGGAATGGAATGGCATGGAATTCAATGGAATGGAATGGAGTGGAATGGAATGGAATCGAATGGAATTGAATGGAATCGAATGGAATCAAATGGGATCGAATGGAATGGAATGGAATAGAATGGAATCAACCCGAGTAGAACGGAATGGAATGGAATGGAATGGAATGGAATGGAATGGGATGGAATGGAATGGAATGGAATGGAATGGAATGGAATTCAATGGAATGGAATGGAATGGAATGGAATGGAATGGAATGGAATGGAATGGAATGGAATGGAATGTAACCGAGTAGAACGGAATGGAATGTAATTGAATGGAATGTAACTGAGTTGAACGGAACGGAATGGAATGGAATGGAATGGAATGGAATGGAATGGAATGGAATTGAGTGCAATGCAATGCAATGGAATGCAATGGAATGGAAAGGAATGGAATGGAATGGAATGGAATCTACCCGAGTAGAACGGAATGGAATGGAATTGAATGGAATGTAACCGAGTAGAACGGAACGGAATGGAATGGAATGGAATGGAATGCAATGGAATGGAATGGAATGGAATGGAATGGAATGGAATGGAATGGAATGGAATGGACACCAGTAGAATGGAATGGAATGGAATGGAATGGAATGGAATGGAATGGAATGGAATGGAATGGAATGGAATCTACCCGAGTAGAACGGAATGGAACGGATTGGAATGGAATGGAATGGACAGGAGCAGAACGGAATGGAATGCAATGGAATGGAATGGAATGTACCCGAGCAGAACGGAATGGAATGAAATGGAAATGGAAAGGGAATGGAAATGGAACGGGAATGAAAATGGAACGGGAACGGAAATGGAACGGGAATGGAAATGGAACGGGAACGGAAACGGAACGAGAACGGAAATGGAACGGGAACGGAAACGGAACGGGAACGGAAATGGAACGGGAAGGGAAATGGAACGGGAAGGGAAATGGAACGGGAACGGAAATGGAACGGGAATGGTAACGGAACGGGAATGGAAATGGAACGGGAATGGAAAAGGAACGGGAATGGAAATGGATCGGGAATGGAAATGGAACGGGAATGGTAATGGAACTGGAATGGAAATGGAACGGGAATGGAAAAGAAACGGGAATGGAAATGGAACGGGAATGGAAATGGAATGGGAATGGAAATGGAATGGAATGGAATGGAATGGAATGTACCGGAGTGGAGTGGAGTGGAGTGGAGTGGAGTAGAGTGCACTGGAACGGAATGGAATGGAATGGAATGGAATGGAACGGAACGGAATGTACCCGAGAAGCACGGAATGGAATGGAATGGAATGGAATGGAATGGAATGGAATGTACCGGAGTGGAGTGGAGTGGAATGGAGTGGAGTGGAGTGGAGTGGAGTGGAGTGGAATGGAATGGAATGGAATGGAATGGAATGGAATGGAATGGAATGGAATGGAATGGAATGCAATGGAATGCAATGGAATGGAAAGGAATGGAATGGAATGGAATGGAATGGAATGGAATAGAATGGAATGGAATGGACACCAGTAGAATGGAATGGAATGGAATGGAATGGAATGGAATGGAATGGAATGGAATGGAATTCAATGGAATGGAATGGAATGGAATGGAATTCAATGGAATGGAATGGAATGGAATGGAATGGAATGGAATGGAATGGAATGGAATAGAATGGAATGGAATGGACACCAGTAGAATGGAATGGAATGGAATGGAATGGAATGGAATGGAATGGAATGGAATGGAATGGAATTCAATGGAATGGAATGGAATGGAATGGAATTCAATGGAATGGAATGGAATGGAATGGAATTCAATGGAATGGAATGGAATGGAATGGAATTCAATGGAATGGAACGGAATGGATTGGAATGGAATGGAATAGAATGGAATCAACCCGAGTAGAACGGAACGGAACACAACGGAACGGAACGGAACGCAACGGAACGGAACGGAACGGAACGGAACGGAATGGAATGGAATGGAACGGAACTCAGTGGAATGGAATGGAATGGAATGGAATTCTATGGAATGGAATGGAATGGAATGGAATGGAATTCCATGGAATGGAATGGAATGGAATGGAATGGAATGGAATGGAATGGAATAGAAGGGAATCAACACGAGTAGAACGGAATGGAATGGAATGGAATGGAATGGAATGGGATGGAATGGAATGGAATGGAATGGAATGGAATGGAATTCAATGGAATGGAATGGAATGGAATGGAATGGAATGGAATGGAATGGAATGGAATGGAATTCAATGGAATGGAATGGAACGGAATGGAATTCAATGGAATGGAATGGAATGGAATGGAATGGAATTCAATGGAATGGAATGGAATGGAATGGAATGGAATGGAATGGAATTCCAAGGAATGGAATGGAATGGAATGGAATTCAATGGAATGGAATGGAATGGAATCGATTGGAATGGAATGGAATGGAATGGAATGGAATGGAATGGAATAGAATGGAATCAACCCGAGTAGAACGGAATGGAATGGAATGGAATAGAATGGAATGGAATGGAATGGAATGGAATGTACCAAAGTAGAACGGAATGGAATGGAATGGAATGGAATGGAATGGAATGGAATGGAATGGAATGGAATGGAATGGAATGTACCCGAGTAGAACGGAATGGAATGGAATGGAATGGATTGGAATTGAATGGAATGGAATGGAATGGAATGTAACCGAGTAGAACGGAATGGAATGTAATTGAATGGAATGTAACCGAGTTGAACGGAACGGAATGGAATGGAATGGAATGGAATGGAATGGAATGGAATGGAATGGAATTGAGTGCAATGCAATGCAATGGAATGCAATGGAATGGAAAGGAATGGAATGGAATGGAATGGAATGGAATCTACCCGAGTAGAACGGAATGGAATGGAATTGAATGGAATGTAACCGAGTAGAACGGAACGGAATGGAATGGAATGGAATGGAATGGAATGCAATGGAATGGAATGGAATGGAATGGAATGGAATGGAATGGAATGGAATGGACACCAGTAGAATGGAATGGAATGGAATGGAATGGAATGGAATGGAATGGAATGGAATGGAATGGAATGGAATCTACCCGAGTAGAACGGAATGGAACGGAATGGAATGGAATGGAATGGACAGGAGCAGAACGGAATGGAATGCAATGGAATGGAATGGAATGTACCCGAGCAGAACGGAATGGAATGAAATGGAAATGGAAAGGGAATGGAAATAGAACGGGAATGGAAATGGAACGGGAACGGAAATGGAACGGGAATGGAAATGGAACGGGAACGGAAATGGAACGGGAATGGAAATGGAACGGGAACGGAAACGGAACAAGAACGGAAATGGAACGGGAATGGTAACGGAACGGGAATGGAAATGGAACGGGAATGGAAAAGGAACGGGAATGGAAATGGATCGGGAATGGAAATGGAACGGGAATGGTAATGGAACTGGAATGGAAATGGATCGGGAATGGAAAAGAAACGGGAATGGAAATGGAACGGGAATGGAAATGGAATGGGAATGGAAATGGAATGGAATGGAATGGAATGGAATGGAATGGAATGGAATGTACCGGAGTGGAGTGGAGTGGAGTGGAGTGGAGTAGAGTGCACTGGAACGGAATGGAATGGAATGGAATGGAATGGAACGGAACGGAATGTACCCGAGAAGCACGGAATGGAATGGAATGGAATGGAATGGAATGGAATGGAATGTACCGGAGTGGAGTGGAGTGGAATGGAGTGGAGTGGAGTGGAGTGGAATGGAATGGAATGGAATGGAATGGAATGGAATGGAATGCAATGGAATGCAATGGAATGGAAAGGAATGGAATGGAATGGAATGGAATGGAATTCTATGGAATGGAATGGAATTCAATGGAATGGAATGGAATGGAATGGAATGGAATGGAATGGAATGGAATGGAATTCAATGGAATGGAATGGAATGGAATGGAATGGAATTCAATGGAATGGAATGGAATGGAATGGAATGGAATCGAATGGAATCGAATGGAATCGAATGGAATCGAATGGAATCGAATGGAATGGAATGGAATGGAATGGAATAGAATGCAATCAACCCGAGTAGAATGGAATGGAATGGAATGGAATGGGATGTAATGGAATAGAATGGAATGGAATGGAATGGAATGGAATTCAAATGGAATGGAATGGAATGGAATTCTATGGAATGGAATGGAGTGGAATCGAATGGAATCGAATGGAATCGAATGGAATCGAATGGGATCGAATGGAATGGAATGGAATAGAATGGAATCAACCCGAGTAGAACGGAGCGGAACGCAACGGAACGGAACGGAACGGAACGGAACGGAAAGGAAAGGAATGGAATGGAATGGAACGGAATTCAAAGGAATGGAATGGAACAGAATGGAATTCAATGGAAAGGAATGGAATGGAATGGAATGGAATTCAATGGAATGGAATGGAATGGAATGGAATGGAATGCAACGGAATTCAATGGAATGGAATGGATTGGAATGGAATTCAATGGAATGGAATGGAATTCAATGGAATGGAATGGAATGGAATGGAATGGAATGGAATGGAATGGAATGGAATGGAATGGAATTCCATGGAATGGAATGGAATGGAATGGAATGGAATGGAATTCAATGGAATGGAATGGAGTGGAATCGAATGGAATCGAATGGAATCGAATGAGATCGAATGGAATGGAATGGAATAGAATGGAATCAACCCGAGTAGAACGGAATGGAATGGAATGGAATGGAATGGAATGGAATGGAATGGAATGGAATTCAATGGAATGGAATGGAATGGAATGGAATGGAATGGAATGGAATGGAATCAACCCGAGTAGAACGGAACGGCACGCAACGGAACGGAACGGAACGGAACGGGACGGAACGGAACGGAATGGAATATAATGCAACGGAATTCAATGGAATGGAATGGAATGGAATGGAATTCAATGGAATCGAATGGAATCGAATGGAATCGATTGGAATCGAATGGAATCGAATAGAATGGAATGGAATAGAATTTAATCAACCCGAGTAGAACGGAACGGAACGCAACGGAACGGAACGGAACGGGACGGAACGGAACGGAATGGAATGGAATGGAACGGAATTCAATTGAATGGAATGGAATGGAATGGAATTCAATGGAATGGAATGGAATGGAATGGAATGGAATTCAATGGAATGGAATGGAATGGAATGGAATGGAATGGAATGGAATGGAATGGAATTCAATGGAATGGAATGGAGTGGAATGGAATGGAATCGAATGGAATTGAATGGAATCGAATGGAATCAAATGGGATCGAATGGAATGGAATGGAATAGAATGGAATCAACCCGAGTAGAACGGAATGGAATGGAATGGAATGGAATGGAATGGAATGGGATGGAATGGAATGGAATGGAATGGAATGGAATGGAATTCAATGGAATGGAATGGAATGGAATGGAATGGAATGGAATGGAATGGAATGGAATGGAATTCAATGGAATGGAATGGAACGGAATGGAATTCAATGGAATGGAATGGAATGGAATGGAATGGAATTCAATGGAATGGAATGGAATGGAATGGAATGGAATGGAATGGAATTCCAAGGAATGGAATGGAATGGAATGGAATTCAATGGAATGGAATGGAATGGAATCGATCGGAATGGAATGGAATGGAATGGAATGGAATGGAATGGAATGGAATGGAATGGAATAGAATGGAATCAACCCGAGTAGAACGGAATGGAATGGAATGGAATGTAATGGAATAGAATGGAATGGAATGGAATGGAATGGAATGTACCAAAGTAGAACGGAATGGAATGGAATGGAATGGAATGGAATGGAATGGAATGGAATGGAATGTACCCGAGTAGAACGGAATGGAATGGAATGGAATGGATTGGAATGGAATGGAATGGAATGGAATGGAATGTAACCGAGTAGAACGGAATGGAATGTAATTGAATGGAATGTAACCGAGTTGAACGGAACGGAATGGAATGGAATGGAATGGAATGGAATGGAATGGAATGGAATGGAATTGAGTGCAATGCAATGCAATGGAATGCAATGGAATGGAAAGGAATGGAATGGAATGGAATGGAATGGAATCTACCCGAGTAGAACGGAATGGAATGGAATTGAATGGAATGTAACCGAGTAGAACGGAACGGAATGGAATGGAATGGAATGGAATGGAATGCAATGGAATGGAATGGAATGGAATGGAATGGAATGGAATGCAATGGAATGGAATGGAATGGAATGGACACCAGTAGAATGGAATGGAATGGAATGGAATGGAATGGAATGGAATGGAATGGAATGGAATGGAATGGAATGGAATGGAATCTACCCGAGTAGAACGGAATGGAACGGAATGGAATGGAATGGAATGGACAGGAGCAGAACGGAATGGAATGCAATGGAATGGAATGGAATGTACCCGAGCAGAACGGAATGGAATGAAAAGGAAATGGAAAGGGAATGGAAATAGAACGGGAATGGAAATGGAACGGGAACGGAAATGGAACGGGAATGGAAATGGAACGGGAACGGAAATGGAACGGGAATGGAAATGGAACGGGAACGGAAACGGAACGAGAACGGAAATGGAACGGGAACGGAAACGGAACGGGAACGGAAATGGAACGGGAATGGTAACGGAACGGGAATGGAAATGGAACGGGAATGGAAAAGGAACGGGAATGGAAATGGATCGGGAATGGAAAAGAAACGGGAATGGAAATGGAACGGGAATGGAAATGGAATGGGAATGGAAATGGAATGGAATGGAATGGAATGGAATGGAATGGAATGGAATGGAATGGAATGTACCGGAGTGGAGTGGAGTGGAGTGGAGTGGAGTAGAGTGCACTGGAACGGAATGGAATGGAATGGAATGGAATGGAACGGAACGGAATGTACCCGAGAAGCACGGAATGGAATGGAATGGAATGGAATGGAATGGAATGGAATGGAATGTACCGGAGTGGAGTGGAGTGGAATGGAGTGGAGTGGAGTGGAGTGGAGTGGAATGGAATGGAATGGAATGGAATGGAATGGAATGGAATGCAATGGAATGCAATGGAATGGAAAGGAATGGAATGGAATGGAATGGAATGGAATGGAATGGAATGGAATGGAATGGACACCAGTAGAATGGAATAGAATGGAATGGAATGGAATGGAATGGAATGGAATGGAATGGAATGGAATTCAATGGAATGGAATGGAATGGAATGGAATTCTATGGAATGGAATGGAATGGAATGGAATTCAATGGAATGGAATGGAATGGAATGGAATTCTATGGAATGGAATGGAGTGGAATCGAATGGAATCGAATGGAATCGAATGGAATGGAATGGAATAGAATGGAATCAACCCGAGTAGAACGGAACGGAACGCAACGGAATGGAACGGAACGGAACGGGACGGAAAGGAACGGAATGGAATGGAATGGAACGGAATTCCATGGAATGGAATGGAATGGAATGGAATGGAATTCAATGGAATGGAATGGAATGGAATGGAATGGAATGCAATGGAATTCAATGGAATGGAATGGAATGGAATGGAATGGAATGGAATTCAATGGAATGGAACGGAATGGATTGGAATGGAATGGAATAGAATGGAATCAACCCGAGTAGAACGGAACGGAACACAACGGAATGGAACGGAACGCAACGGAACGGAACGGAACGGAACGGAACGGAATGGAATGGAATGGAACGGAATTCAGTGGAATGGAATGGAATGGGATGGAATTCTATGGAATGGAATGGAATGGAATGGAATGGAATTCCATGGAATGGAATGGAATGGAATGGAATGGAATGGAATGGAATGGAATTCAATGGAATGGAATGGAGTGGAATGGAATGGAATCGAATGGAATTGAATGGGATCGAATGGAATCAAATGGGATCGAATGGAATGGAATGGAATAGAATGGAATCAACCCGAGTAGAACGGAATGGAATGGAATGGAATGGAATGGGATGGAATGGAATGGAATGGAATGGAATGGAATGGAATGGAATTCAATGGAATGGAATGGAATGGAATGGAATGGAATGGAATGGAATGGAATAGAATGGAATCAACCCGAGTAGAACGGAATGGAATGGAATGGAATGGAATGGAATGGAATGGAATGGAATGGAATGGAATGTACCAAAGTAGAACGGAATGGAATGGAATGGAATGGAATGGAATGGAATGGAATGGAATGGAATGGAATGTACCCGGGTAGAACGGAATGGAATGGAATGGAATGGATTGGAATGGAATGGAATGGAATGGAATGGAATGTAACCGAGTAGAACGGAATGGAATGTAATTGAATGGAATGTAACCGAGTTGAACGGAACGGAATGGAATGGAATGGAATGGAATGGAATGGAATGGAATGGAATGGAATTGAGTGCAATGCAATGCAATGGAATGCAATGGAATGGAAAGGAATGGAATGGAATGGAATGGAATCTACCCGAGTAGAACGGAATGGAATGGAATTGAATGGAATGTAACCGAGTAGAACGGAACGGAATGGAATGGAATGGAATGGAATGGAATGCAATGGAATGGAATGGAATGGAATGGAATGGAATGGAATGGAATGGAATGTAACCGAGTAGAACGGAATGGAATGTAATTGAATGGAATGTAACCGAGTTGAACGGAACGGAATGGAATGGAATGGAATGGAATGGAATGGAATGGAATGGAATGGAATTGAGTGCAATGCAATGCAATGGAATGCAATGGAATGGAAAGGAATGGAATGGAATGGAATGGAATGGAATCTACCCGAGTAGAACGGAATGGAATGGAATTGAATGGAATGTAACCGAGTAGAACGGAACGGAATGGAATGGAATGCAATGGAATGGAATGCAATGGAATGGAATGGAATGGAATGGAATGGAATGGAATGGAATGGAATGTACCGGAGTGGAGTGGAGTGGAGTGGAGTGGAGTAGAGTGCACTGGAACGGAATGGAATGGAATGGAATGGAATGGAACGGAACGGAATGTACCGGAGTGGAGTGGAGTGCAATGGAGTGGAGTGGAGTGGAGTGGAGTGGAATGGAATGGAATGGAATGGAATGGAATGGAATGGAATGGAATGGAATGCAATTTAATGCAATGGAATGGAAAGGAATGGAATGGAATGGAATGGAATGGAATGGAATAGAATGGAATGGAATGGACACCAGTAGAATGGAATGGAATGGAATGGAATGGAATGGAATTCAATGGAATGGAATGGAATGGAATGGAATTCAATGGAATGGAATTCAATGGAATGGAATGGAATGGAATGGAATGGAATGGAATGGAATGGAATGGACACCAGTAGAATGGAATGGAATGGAATGGAATGGAATGGAATGGAATGGAATGGAATGGAATTCAATGGAATGGAATGGAATGGAATGGAATTCAATGGAATGGAATGGAATGGAATGGAATTCAATGGAATGGAATGGAATGGAATGGAATTCAATGGAATGGAACGGAATGGAATGGAATGGAATGGAATGGAATTCTATGGAATGGAACGGAATGGATTGGAATGGAATGGAATAGAATGGAATCAACCCGAGTAGAACGGAACGGAACACAACGGAACGGAACGGAACGCAACGGAACGGAACGGAACGGAACGGAACGGAATGGAATGGAATGGAATGGAATGGAACGGAATTCCATGGAATGGAATGGAATGGAATGGAATGGAATGGAATGGAATTCAATGGAATGGAATGGAATGGAATGGAATGGAATGGAATGGAATGGAATGGAATGGAATGGAATGGAATCAACCCGAGTAGAACGGAACGGAACGCAACGGAACGGAACGGAACGGAACGGGACGGAAAGGAACGGAATGGAATGGAATGGAACGGAATTCCATGGAATGGAATGGAATGGAATGGAATGGAATGGAATGGAATGGAATGGAATGGAATGGAATGGAATTCAATGGAATGGAATGGAATGGAATGGAATGGAATGGAATGGAATGGAATGGAATGGAATGGAATGGAATGGAATGGAATGGAATGGAATGGAATGGAATGGAATGGAATTCTATGGAATGGAACGGAATGGATTGGAATGGAATGGAATAGAATGGAATCAACCCGAGTAGAACGGAACGGAACACAACGGAACGGAACGGAACGCAACGGAACGGAACGGAACGGAACGGAACGGAATGGAATGGAATGGAACGGAATTCAGTGGAATGGAATGGAATGGAATGGAATTCTATGGAATGGAATGGAATGGAATGGAATGGAATTCCATGGAATGGAATGGAATGGAATGGAATGGAATTCCATGGAATGGAATGGAATGGAATGGAATGGAATTCCATGGAATGGAATGGAATGGAATGGAATGGAATGGAATGGAATTCAATGGAATGGAATGGAGTGGAATGGAATGGAATCGAATGGAATTGAATGGAATCGAATGGAATCAAATGGGATCGAATGGAATGGAATGGAATAGAATGGAATCAACCCGAGTAGAACGGAATGGAATGGAATGGAATGGAATGGGATGGAATGGAATGGAATGGAATGGAATGGAATGGAATTCAATGGAATGGAATGGAATGGAATGGAATGGAATGGAATGGAATTCAATGGAATGGAATGGAACGGAATGGAATGGAATGGAATGGAATGGAATGGAATGGAATGGAATGGAATGGAATGGAATTCCATGGAATGGAATGGAATGGAATGGAATTCCATGGAATGGAATGGAATGGAATCGAATGGAATGGAATGGAATGGAATGGAATGGAATGGAATAGAATGGAATCAACCTGAGTAGAACGGAATGGAATGGAATGGAATGTAATGGAATGGAATGGAATGGAATGGAATGGAATGGAATGGAATGTACCAAAGTAGAACGGAAAGGAATGGAATGGAATGGAATGGAATGGAATGGAATGGAACGGAATGTACCCGAGTAGAACGGAATGGAATGGAATGGAATGGATTGGAATGGAATGGAATGGAATGGAATGGAATGTAACCGAGTAGAACGGAATGGAATGTAATTGAATGGAATGTTACTGAGTTGAACGGAACGGAATGGAATGGAATGGAATGGAATGGAATGGACTGGAATGGAATTGAGTGCAATGCAATGCAATGGAATGCAATGGAATGGAAAGGAATGGAATGGAATGGAATGGAATCTACCCGAGTAGAACGGAATGGAATGGAATTGAATGGAATGTAACCGAGTAGAACGGAACGGAATGGAATGGAATGGAATGGAATGCAATGGAATGGAATGGAATGGAATGGAATGGAATGGAATGGAATGGAATGGACACCAGTAGAATGGAATGGAATGGAATGGAATGGAATGGAATGGAATGGAATGGAATGGAATGGAATGGAATGGAATCTACCCGAGTAGAACGGAATGGAACGGATTGGAATGGAATGGAATGGACAGGAGCAGAACGGAATGGAATGCAATGGAATGGAATGGAATGTACCCGAGCAGAACGGAATGGAATGAAATGGAAATGGAAAGGGAATGGAAATGGAACGGGAATGGAAATGGAACGGGAACGGAAATGGAACGGGAATGGAAATGGAACGGGAACGGAAACGGAACGAGAACGGAAATGGAACGGGAACGGAAACGGAACGGGAACGGAAATGGAACGGGAAGGGAAATGGAACGGGAAGGGAAATGGAACGGGAACGGAAACGGAACGAGAACGGAAATGGAACGGGAACGGAAATGGAACGGGAAGGGAAATGGAACGGGAAGGGAAATGGAACGGGAACGGAAACGGAACGAGAACGGAAATGGAACGGGAACGGAAACGGAACGGGAACGGAAATGGAACGGGAATGGTAACGGAACGGGAATGGAAATGGAACGGGAATGGAAAAGGAACGGGAATGGAAATGGATCGGGAATGGAAATGGAACGGGAATGGTAATGGAACTGGAATGGAAATGGAACGGGAATGGAAAAGAAACGGGAATGGAAATGGAACGGGAATGGAAATGGAATGGGAATGGAAATGGAATGGAATGGAATGGAATGGAATGTACCGGAGTGGAGTGGAGTGGAGTGGAGTGGAGTAGAGTGCACTGGAACGGAATGGAATGGAATGGAATGGAATGGAACGGAACGGAATGTACCCGAGAAGCACGGAATGGAATGGAATGGAATGGAATGGAATGGAATGGAATGTACCGGAGTGGAGTGGAGTGGAATGGAGTGGAGTGGAGTGGAGTGGAGTGGAATGGAATGGAATGGAATGGAATGGAATGGAATGGAATGGAATGGAATGGAATGCAATGGAATGCAATGGAATGGAAAGGAATGGAATGGAATGGAATGGAATGGAATGGAATGGAATAGAATGGAATGGAATGGACACCAGTAGAATGGAATGGAATGGAATGGAATGGAATGGAATGGAATGGAATGGAATGGAATGGAATGGAATGGAATGGAATTCAATGGAATGGAATGGAATGGAATGGAATTCAATGGAATGGAATGGAATGGAATGGAATGGAATTCAATGGAATGGAATGGAATGGAATGGAATGGAATGGAATGGAATGGAATGGAATGGAATGGAATGGAATTCCATGGAATGGAATGGAATGGAATGGAATTCAATGGAATGGAATGGAATGGAATCGAATGGAATGGAATGGAATGGAATGGAATGGAATGGAATAGAATGGAATCAACCTGAGTATAACGGAATGGAATGGAATGGAATGTAATGTAATGGAATGGAATGGAATGGAATGGAATGGAATGGAATGTACCAAAGTAGAACGGAAAGGAATGGAATGGAATGGAATGGAATGGAACGGAATGTACCCGAGTAGAACGGAATGGAATGGAATGGAATGGATTGGAATGGAATGGAATGGAATGGAATGGAATGTAACCGAGTAGAACGGAATGGAATGTAATTGAATGGAATGTAACTGAGTTGAACGGAACGGAATGGAATGGAATGGAATGGAATGGAATGGAATGGAATGGAATGGAATTGAGTGCAATGCAATGCAATGGAATGCAATGGAATGGAAAGGAATGGAATGGAATGGAATGGAATCTACCCGAGTAGAACGGAATGGAATGGAATTGAATGGAATGTAACCGAGTAGAACGGAACGGAATGGAATGGAATGGAATGGAATGCAATGGAATGGAATGGAATGGAATGGAATGGAATGGAATGGAATGGAATGGACACCAGTAGAATGGAATGGAATGGAATGGAATGGAATGGAATGGAATGGAATGGAATGGAATGGAATGGAATGGAATGGAATGGAATGGAATGGAATCTACCCGAGTAGAACGGAATGGAACGGATTGGAATGGAATGGAATGGACAGGAGCAGAACGGAATGGAATGCAATGGAATGGAATGGAATGTACCCGAGCAGAACGGAATGGAATGAAATGGAAATGGAAAGGGAATGGAAATGGAACGGGAATGGAAATGGAACGGGAACGGAAATGGAACGGGAATGGAAATGGAACGGGAACGGAAACGGAACGAGAACGGAAATGGAACGGGAACGGAAACGGAACGGGAACGGAAATGGAACGGGAAGGGAAATGGAACGGGAATGGAAATGGAACGGGAACGGAAACGGAACGTGAACGGAAATGGAACGGGAACGGAAACGGAACGGGAACGGAAATGGAACGGGAATGGTAACGGAACGGGAATGGAAATGGAACGGGAATGGAAAAGGAACGGGAATGGAAATGGATCGGGAATGGAAATGGAACGGGAATGGTAATGGAACTGGAATGGAAATGGAACGGGAATGGAAAAGAAACGGGAATGGAAATGGAACGGGAATGGAAATGGAATGGGAATGGAAATGGAATGGAATGGAATGGAATGGAATGTACCGGAGTGGAGTGGAGTGGAGTGGAGTGGAGTAGAGTGCACTGGAACGGAATGGAATGGAATGGAATGGAATGGAACGGAACGGAATGTACCCGAGAAGCACGGAATGGAATGGAATGGAATGGAATGGAATGGAATGGAATGTACCGGAGTGGAGTGGAGTGGAATGGAGTGGAGTGGAGTGGAGTGGAGTGGAATGGAATGGAATGGAATGGAATGGAATGGAATGGAATGGAATGGAATGCAATGGAATGCAATGGAATGGAAAGGAATGGAATGGAATGGAATGGAATGGAATGGAATAGAATGGAATGGAATGGACACCAGTAGAATGGAATGGAATGGAATGGAATGGAATGGAATGGAATGGAATGGAATGGAATTCAATGGAATGGAATGGAATGGAATGGAATTCAATGGAATGGAATGGAATGGAATGGAATGGAATGGAATGGAATGGAATAGAATGGAATGGAATGGACACCAGTAGAATGGAATGGAATGGAATGGAATGGAATGGAATGGAATGGAATGGAATGGAATGGAATTCAATGGAATGGAATGGAATGGAATGGAATTCAATGGAATGGAATGGAATGGAATGGAATTCAATGGAATGGAATGGAATGGAATGGAATTCAATGGAATGGAACGGAATGGATTGGAATGGAATGGAATAGAATGGAATCAACCCGAGTAGAGCGGAACGGAACACAACGGAACGGAACGGAACGCAACGGAACGGAACGGAACGGAACGGAACGGAATGGAATGGAATGGAACGGAACTCAGTGGAATGGAATGGAATGGAATGGAATTCTATGGAATGGAATGGAATGGAATGGAATGGAATTCCATGGAATAGAATGGAATGGAATGGAATGGAATGGAATGGAATGGAATGGAATGGAATGGAATGGAGTGGAATGGAATGGAATCGAATGGAATTGAATGGAATCGAATGGAATCAAATGGGATCGAATGGAATGGAATGGAATAGAATGGAATCAACCCGAGTAGAATGGAATGGAATGGAATGGAATGGAATGGGATGGAATGGAATGGAATGGAATGGAATGGAATGGAATGGAATGGAATGGAATTCAATGGAATGGAATGGAATGGAATGGAATGGAATGGAATGGAATGGAATTCAATGGAATGGAATGGAACGGAATGGAATGGAATGGAATGGAATGGAATGGAATGGAATTCAATGGAATGGAATGGAATGGAATGGAATGGAATGGAATGGAATGGAATGGAATGGAATTCCATGGAATGGAATGGAATGGAATGGAATTCAATGGAATGGAAAGGAATGGAATCGAATGGAATGGAATGGAATGGAATGGAATGGAATGGAATGGAATAGAATGGAATCAACCTGAGTAGAACGGAATGGAATGGAATGGAATGTAATGGAATGGAATGGAATGGAATGGAATGGAATGGAATGGAATGTACCAAAGTAGAACGGAAAGGAATGGAATGGAATGGAATGGAATGGAATGGAATGGAACGGAATGTACCCGAGTAGAACGGAATGGAATGGAATGGAATGGATTGGAATGGAATGGAATGGAATTCCATGGAATGGAATGGAATGGAATGGAATGGAATGGAATGGAATGGAATGGAATGGAACGGAATTCAATGGAATGGAATGGAGTGGAATGGAATGGAATCGAATGGAATTGAATGGAATCGAATGGAATCAAATGGGATCGAATGGAATGGAATGGAATAGAATGGAATCAACCCGAGTAGAACGGAATGGAATGGACTGGAATGGAATGGGATGGAATGGAATGGAATGGAATGGAATGGAATGGAATTCAATGGAATGGAATGGAATGGAATGGAATGGAATGGAATGGAATTCAATGGAATGGAATGGAACGGAATGGAATGGAATGGAATGGAATGGAATTCAATGGAATGGAATGGAATGGAATGGAATGGAATGGAATGGAATGGAATGGAATGGAATGGAATTCCATGGAATGGAATGGAATGGAATGGAATGGAATGGAATGGAATGGAATGGAATGGAATCGAATGGAATGGAATGGAATGGAATGGAATGGAATGGAATGGAATAGAATGGAATCAACCTGAGTAGAACGGAATGGAATGGAATGGAATGTAATGGAATGGAATGGAATGGAATGGAATGGAATGGAATGGAATGTACCAAAGTAGAACGGAAAGGAATGGAATGGAATGGAATGGAATGGAATGGAATGGAACGGAATGTACCCGAGTAGAACGGAATGGAATGGAATGGAATGGATTGGAATGGAATGGAATGGAATTCCATGGAATGGAATGGAATGGAATGGAATGGAATGGAATGGAATGGAATGGAATGGAACGGAATTCAATGGAATGGAATGGAGTGGAATGGAATGGAATCGAATGGAATTGAATGGAATCGAATGGAATCAAATGGGATCGAATGGAATGGAATGGAATAGAATGGAATCAACCCGAGTAGAACGGAATGGAATGGACTGGAATGGAATGGGATGGAATGGAATGGAATGGAATGGAATGGAATGGAATTCAATGGAATGGAATGGAATGGAATGGAATGGAATGGAATGGAATTCAATGGAATGGAATGGAACGGAATGGAATGGAATGGAATGGAATGGAATTCAATGGAATGGAATGGAATGGAATGGAATGGAATGGAATGGAATGGAATGGAATGGAATTCCATGGAATGGAATGGAATGGAATGGAATGGAATGGAATGGAATGGAATGGAATGGAATCGAATGGAATGGAATGGAATGGAATGGAATGGAATGGAATGGAATAGAATGGAATCAACCTGAGTAGAACGGAATGGAATGGAATGGAATGTAATGGAATGGAATGGAATGGAATGGAATGGAATGGAATGGAATGTACCAAAGTAGAACGGAAAGGAATGGAATGGAATGGAATGGAATGGAATGGAATGGAACGGAATGTACCCGAGTAGAACGGAATGGAATGGAATGGAATGGATTGGAATGGAATGGAATGGAATGGAATGGAATGTAACCGAGTAGAACGGAATGGAATCTAATTGAATGGAATGTAACTGAGTTGAACGGAACGGAATGGAACGGAATGGAATGGAATGGATTGGAATGGAATGGAATGGAATTGAGTGCAATGCAATGCAATGGAATGCAATGGAATGGAAAGGAATGGAATGGAATGGAATGGAATCTACCCGAGTAGAACGGAATGGAATGGAATTGAATGGAATGTAACCGAGTAGAACGGAACGGAATGGAATGGAATGGAATGGAATGCAATGGAATGGAATGGAATGGAATGGAATGGAATGGAATGGAATGGAATGGACACCAGTAGAATGGAATGGAATGGAATGGAATGGAATGGAATGGAATGGAATGGAATGGAATGGAATGGAATGGAATCTACCCGAGTAGAACGGAATGGAACGGATTGGAATGGAATGGAATGGACAGGAGCAGAACGGAATGGAATGCAATGGAATGGAATGGAATGTACCCGAGCAGAACGGAATGGAATGAAATGGAAATGGAAAGGGAATGGAAATGGAACGGGAATGGAAATGGAACGGGAACGGAAATGGAACGGGAATGGAAATGGAACGGGAACGGAAACGGAACGAGAACGGAAATGGAACGGGAACGGAAACGGAACGGGAACGGAAATGGAACGGGAAGGGAAATGGAACGGGAAGGGAAATGGAACGGGAACGGAAACGGAACGAGAACGGAAATGGAACGGGAACGGAAACGGAACGGGAACGGAAATGGAACGGGAATGGTAACGGAACGGGAATGGAAATGGAACGGGAATGGAAAAGGAACGGGAATGGAAATGGATCGGGAATGGAAATGGAACGGGAATGGTAATGGAACTGGAATGGAAATGGAACGGGAATGGAAAAGAAACGGGAATGGAAATGGAACGGGAATGGAAATGGAATGGGAATGGAAATGGAATGGAATGGAATGGAATGGAATGTACCGGAGTGGAGTGGAGTGGAGTGGAGTGGAGTAGAGTGCACTGGAACGGAATGGAATGGAATGGAATGGAATGGAACGGAACGGAATGTACCCGAGAAGCACGGAATGGAATGGAATGGAATGGAATGGAATGGAATGGAATGTACCGGAGTGGAGTGGAGTGGAATGGAGTGGAGTGGAGTGGAGTGGAGTGGAATGGAATGGAATGGAATGGAATGGAATGGAATGGAATGGAATGGAATGGAATGCAATGGAATGCAATGGAATGGAAAGGAATGGAATGGAATGGAATGGAATGGAATGGAATGGAATAGAATGGAATGGAATGGACACCAGTAGAATGGAATGGAATGGAATGGAATGGAATGGAATGGAATGGAATGGAATGGAATGGAATGGAATGGAATTCAATGGAATGGAATGGAATGGAATGGAATTCAATGGAATGGAATGGAATGGAATGGAATGGAATTCAATGGAATGGAATGGAATGGAATGGAATGGAATGGAATGGAATGGAATGGAATGGAATGGAATTCCATGGAATGGAATGGAATGGAATGGAATTCAATGGAATGGAATGGAATGGAATCGAATGGAATGGAATGGAATGGAATGGAATGGAATGGAATAGAATGGAATCAACCTGAGTATAACGGAATGGAATGGAATGGAATGTAATGTAATGGAATGGAATGGAATGGAATGGAATGGAATGGAATGTACCAAAGTAGAACGGAAAGGAATGGAATGGAATGGAATGGAATGGAATGGAATGGAACGGAATGTACCCGAGTAGAACGGAATGGAATGGAATGGAATGGATTGGAATGGAATGGAATGGAATGGAATGGAATGTAACCGAGTAGAACGGAATGGAATGTAATTGAATGGAATGTAACTGAGTTGAACGGAACGGAATGGAATGGAATGGAATGGAATGGAATGGAATGGAATGGAATGGAATTGAGTGCAATGCAATGCAATGGAATGCAATGGAATGGAAAGGAATGGAATGGAATGGAATGGAATCTACCCGAGTAGAACGGAATGGAATGGAATTGAATGGAATGTAACCGAGTAGAACGGAACGGAATGGAATGGAATGGAATGGAATGCAATGGAATGGAATGGAATGGAATGGAATGGAATGGAATGGAATGGAATGGACACCAGTAGAATGGAATGGAATGGAATGGAATGGAATGGAATGGAATGGAATGGAATGGAATGGAATGGAATGGAATGGAATGGAATGGAATCTACCCGAGTAGAACGGAATGGAACGGATTGGAATGGAATGGAATGGACAGGAGCAGAACGGAATGGAATGCAATGGAATGGAATGGAATGTACCCGAGCAGAACGGAATGGAATGAAATGGAAATGGAAAGGGAATGGAAATGGAACGGGAATGGAAATGGAACGGGAACGGAAATGGAACGGGAATGGAAATGGAACGGGAACGGAAACGGAACGAGAACGGAAATGGAACGGGAACGGAAACGGAACGGGAACGGAAATGGAACGGGAAGGGAAATGGAACGGGAATGGAAATGGAACGGGAACGGAAACGGAACGTGAACGGAAATGGAACGGGAACGGAAACGGAACGGGAACGGAAATGGAACGGGAATGGTAACGGAACGGGAATGGAAATGGAACGGGAATGGAAAAGGAACGGGAATGGAAATGGATCGGGAATGGAAATGGAACGGGAATGGTAATGGAACTGGAATGGAAATGGAACGGGAATGGAAAAGAAACGGGAATGGAAATGGAACGGGAATGGAAATGGAATGGGAATGGAAATGGAATGGAATGGAATGGAATGGAATGTACCGGAGTGGAGTGGAGTGGAGTGGAGTGGAGTAGAGTGCACTGGAACGGAATGGAATGGAATGGAATGGAATGGAACGGAACGGAATGTACCCGAGAAGCACGGAATGGAATGGAATGGAATGGAATGGAATGGAATGGAATGTACCGGAGTGGAGTGGAGTGGAATGGAGTGGAGTGGAGTGGAGTGGAGTGGAATGGAATGGAATGGAATGGAATGGAATGGAATGGAATGGAATGGAATGCAATGGAATGCAATGGAATGGAAAGGAATGGAATGGAATGGAATGGAATGGAATGGAATAGAATGGAATGGAATGGACACCAGTAGAATGGAATGGAATGGAATGGAATGGAATGGAATGGAATGGAATGGAATGGAATTCAATGGAATGGAATGGAATGGAATGGAATTCAATGGAATGGAATGGAATGGAATGGAATGGAATGGAATGGAATGGAATAGAATGGAATGGAATGGACACCAGTAGAATGGAATGGAATGGAATGGAATGGAATGGAATGGAATGGAATGGAATGGAATGGAATTCAATGGAATGGAATGGAATGGAATGGAATTCAATGGAATGGAATGGAATGGAATGGAATTCAATGGAATGGAATGGAATGGAATGGAATTCAATGGAATGGAACGGAATGGATTGGAATGGAATGGAATAGAATGGAATCAACCCGAGTAGAGCGGAACGGAACACAACGGAACGGAACGGAACGCAACGGAACGGAACGGAACGGAACGGAACGGAATGGAATGGAATGGAACGGAACTCAGTGGAATGGAATGGAATGGAATGGAATTCTATGGAATGGAATGGAATGGAATGGAATGGAATTCCATGGAATAGAATGGAATGGAATGGAATGGAATGGAATGGAATGGAATGGAATGGAATGGAATGGAGTGGAATGGAATGGAATCGAATGGAATTGAATGGAATCGAATGGAATCAAATGGGATCGAATGGAATGGAATGGAATAGAATGGAATCAACCCGAGTAGAATGGAATGGAATGGAATGGAATGGAATGGGATGGAATGGAATGGAATGGAATGGAATGGAATGGAATGGAATGGAATGGAATTCAATGGAATGGAATGGAATGGAATGGAATGGAATGGAATGGAATGGAATTCAATGGAATGGAATGGAACGGAATGGAATGGAATGGAATGGAATGGAATGGAATGGAATTCAATGGAATGGAATGGAATGGAATGGAATGGAATGGAATGGAATGGAATGGAATGGAATTCCATGGAATGGAATGGAATGGAATGGAATTCAATGGAATGGAAAGGAATGGAATCGAATGGAATGGAATGGAATGGAATGGAATGGAATGGAATGGAATAGAATGGAATCAACCTGAGTAGAACGGAATGGAATGGAATGGAATGTAATGGAATGGAATGGAATGGAATGGAATGGAATGGAATGGAATGTACCAAAGTAGAACGGAAAGGAATGGAATGGAATGGAATGGAATGGAATGGAATGGAACGGAATGTACCCGAGTAGAACGGAATGGAATGGAATGGAATGGATTGGAATGGAATGGAATGGAACGGAACTCAGTGGAATGGAATGGAATGGAATGGAATTCTATGGAATGGAATGGAATGGAATGGAATGGAATTCCATGGAATAGAATGGAATGGAATGGAATGGAATGGAATGGAATGGAATGGAATGGAATGGAATGGAGTGGAATGGAATGGAATCGAATGGAATTGAATGGAATCGAATGGAATCAAATGGGATCGAATGGAATGGAATGGAATAGAATGGAATCAACCCGAGTAGAATGGAATGGAATGGAATGGAATGGAATGGGATGGAATGGAATGGAATGGAATGGAATGGAATGGAATGGAATGGAATGGAATTCAATGGAATGGAATGGAATGGAATGGAATGGAATGGAATGGAATGGAATTCAATGGAATGGAATGGAACGGAATGGAATGGAATGGAATGGAATGGAATGGAATGGAATTCAATGGAATGGAATGGAATGGAATGGAATGGAATGGAATGGAATGGAATGGAATGGAATTCCATGGAATGGAATGGAATGGAATGGAATTCAATGGAATGGAAAGGAATGGAATCGAATGGAATGGAATGGAATGGAATGGAATGGAATGGAATAGAATGGAATCAACCTGAGTAGAACGGAATGGAATGGAATGGAATGTAATGGAATGGAATGGAATGGAATGGAATGGAATGGAATGGAATGTACCAAAGTAGAACGGAAAGGAATGGAATGGAATGGAATGGAATGGAATGGAATGGAACGGAATGTACCCGAGTAGAACGGAATGGAATGGAATGGAATGGATTGGAATGGAATGGAATGGAATTCCATGGAATGGAATGGAATGGAATGGAATGGAATGGAATGGAATGGAATGGAATGGAACGGAATTCAATGGAATGGAATGGAGTGGAATGGAATGGAATCGAATGGAATTGAATGGAATCGAATGGAATCAAATGGGATCGAATGGAATGGAATGGAATAGAATGGAATCAACCCGAGTAGAACGGAATGGAATGGACTGGAATGGAATGGGATGGAATGGAATGGAATGGAATGGAATGGAATGGAATTCAATGGAATGGAATGGAATGGAATGGAATGGAATGGAATGGAATTCAATGGAATGGAATGGAACGGAATGGAATGGAATGGAATGGAATGGAATTCAATGGAATGGAATGGAATGGAATGGAATGGAATGGAATGGAATGGAATGGAATGGAATGGAATTCCATGGAATGGAATGGAATGGAATGGAATGGAATGGAATGGAATGGAATGGAATGGAATGGAATCGAATGGAATGGAATGGAATGGAATGGAATGGAATGGAATGGAATAGAATGGAATCAACCTGAGTAGAACGGAATGGAATGGAATGGAATGTAATGGAATGGAATGGAATGGAATGGAATGGAATGGAATGGAATGTACCAAAGTAGAACGGAAAGGAATGGAATGGAATGGAATGGAATGGAATGGAATGGAACGGAATGTACCCGAGTAGAACGGAATGGAATGGAATGGAATGGATTGGAATGGAATGGAATGGAATTCCATGGAATGGAATGGAATGGAATGGAATGGAATGGAATGGAATGGAATGGAATGGAACGGAATTCAATGGAATGGAATGGAGTGGAATGGAATGGAATCGAATGGAATTGAATGGAATCGAATGGAATCAAATGGGATCGAATGGAATGGAATGGAATAGAATGGAATCAACCCGAGTAGAACGGAATGGAATGGACTGGAATGGAATGGGATGGAATGGAATGGAATGGAATGGAATGGAATGGAATTCAATGGAATGGAATGGAATGGAATGGAATGGAATGGAATGGAATTCAATGGAATGGAATGGAACGGAATGGAATGGAATGGAATGGAATGGAATTCAATGGAATGGAATGGAATGGAATGGAATGGAATGGAATGGAATGGAATGGAATGGAATTCCATGGAATGGAATGGAATGGAATGGAATGGAATGGAATGGAATGGAATGGAATGGAATCGAATGGAATGGAATGGAATGGAATGGAATGGAATGGAATGGAATAGAATGGAATGAACCTGAGTAGAACGGAATGGAATGGAATGGAATGTAATGGAATGGAATGGAATGGAATGGAATGGAATGGAATGGAATGTACCAAAGTAGAACGGAAAGGAATGGAATGGAATGGAATGGAATGGAATGGAATGGAACGGAATGTACCCGAGTAGAACGGAATGGAATGGAATGGAATGGATTGGAATGGAATGGAATGGAATGGAATGGAATGTAACCGAGTAGAACGGAATGGAATCTAATTGAATGGAATGTAACTGAGTTGAACGGAACGGAATGGAACGGAATGGAATGGAATGGATTGGAATGGAATGGAATGGAATTGAGTGCAATGCAATGCAATGGAATGCAATGGAATGGAAAGGAATGGAATGGAATGGAATGGAATCTACCCGAGTAGAACGGAATGGAATGGAATTGAATGGAATGTAACCAAGTAGAACGGAACGGAATGGAATGGAATGGAATGGAGTGCAATGGAATGGAATGGAATGGAATGGAATGGAATGGAATGGAATGGAATGGACACCAGTAGAATGGAATGGAATGGAATGGAATGGAATGGAATGGAATGGAATGGAATGGAATGGAATGGAATCTACCCGAGTAGAACGGAATGGAACGGATTGGAATGGAATGGAATGGACAGGAGCAGAACGGAATGGAATGCAATGGAATGGAATGGAATGTACCCGAGCAGAACGGAATGGAATGAAATGGAAATGGAAAGGGAATGGAAATGGAACGGGAAGGGAAATGGAACGGGAACGGAAATGGAACGGGAATGGAAATGGAACGGGAACGGAAACGGAACGAGAACGGAAATGGAACGGGAACGGAAACGGAACGGGAACGGAAATGGAACGGGAAGGGAAATGGAACGGGAAGGGAAATGGAACGGGAACGGAAACGGAACGAGAACGGAAATGGAACGGGAACGGAAACGGAACGGGAACGGAAATGGAACGGGAATGGTAACGGAACGGGAATGGAAATGGAACGGGAATGGAAAAGGAACGGGAATGGAAATGGATCGGGAATGGAAATGGAACGGGAATGGTAATGGAACTGGAATGGAAATGGAACGGGAATGGAAAAGAAACGGGAATGGAAATGGAACGGGAATGGAAATGGAATGGGAATGGAAATGGAATGGAATGGAATGGAATGGAATGTACCGGAGTGGAGTGGAGTGGAGTGGAGTGGAGTAGAGTGCACTGGAACGGAATGGAATGGAATGGAATGGAATGGAACGGAACGGAATGTACCCGAGAAGCACGGAATGGAATGGAATGGAATGGAATGGAATGGAATGGAATGTACCGGAGTGGAGTGGAGTGGAATGGAGTGGAGTGGAGTGGAGTGGAGTGGAATGGAATGGAATGGAATGGAATGGAATGGAATGGAATGGAATGGAATGGAATGCAATGGAATGAAATGGAATGGAAAGGAATGGAATGGAATGGAATGGAATGGAATGGAATAGAATGGAATGGAATGGACACCAGTAGAATGGAATGGAATGGAATGGAATGGAATGGAATGGAATGGAATGGAATGGAATGGAATGGAATTCAATGGAATGGAATGGAATGGAATGGAATGGAATGGAATGGAATGGAATGGAATGGAATGGAATGGAATAGAATGGAATGGAATGGACACCAGTAGAATGGAATGGAATGGAATGGAATGGAATGGAATGGAATGGAATGGAATGGAATTCAATGGAATGGAATGGAATGGAATGGAATTCAATGGAATGGAATGGAATGGAATGGAATTCAATGGAATGGAACGGAATGGATTGGAATGGAATGGAATAGAATGGAATCAACCCGAGTAGAACGGAACGGAACACAACGGAACGGAACGGAACGCAACGGAACGGAACGGAACGGAACGGAACGGAACGGAATGGAATGGAATGGAACGGAACTCAGTGGAATGGAATGGAATGGAATGGAATTCTATGGAATGGAATGGAATGGAATGGAATGGAATTCCATGGAATGGAATGGAATGGAATGGAATGGAATGGAATGGAATGGAATTCAATGGAATGGAATGGAGTGGAATGGAATGGAATCGAATGGAATTGAATGGAATCGAATGGAATCAAATGGGATCGAATGGAATGGAATGGAATAGAATGGAATCAACCCGAGTAGAATGGAATGGAATGGAATGGAATGGAATGGGATGGAATGGAATGGAATGGAATGGTATGGAATGGAATGGAATTCAATGGAATGGAATGGAATGGAATGGAATGGAATGGAATGGAATTCAATGGAATGGAATGGAACGGAATGGAATGGAATGGAATGGAATGGAATGGAATGGAATGGAATTCAATGGAATGGAATGGAATGGAATGGAATGGAATGGAATGGAATGGAATGGAATGGAATTCCATGGAATGGAATGGAATGGAATGGAATTCAATGGAATGGAAAGGAATGGAATCGAATGGAATGGAATGGAATGGAATGGAATGGAATGGAATAGAATGGAATCAACCTGAGTAGAACGGAATGGAATGGAATGGAATGTAATGTAATGGAATGGAATGGAATGGAATGGAATGGAATGGAATGTACCAAAGTAGAACGGAAAGGAATGGAATGGAATGGAATGGAATGGAATGGAATGGAATGGAATGGAACGGAATGTACCCGAGTAGAACGGAATGGAATGGAATGGAATGGATTGGAATGGAATGGAATGGAATTCCATGGAATGGAATGGAATGGAATGGAATGGAATGGAATGGAATGGAATGGAATGGAATTCCATGGAATGGAATGGAGTGGAATGGAATGGAATCGAATGGAATTGAATGGAATCGAATGGAATCAAATGGGATCGAATGGAATGGAATGGAATAGAATGGAATCAACCCGAGTAGAACGGAATGGAATGGAATGGAATGGAATGGGATGGAATGGAATGGAATGGAATGGAATGGAATGGAATGTACCAAAGTAGAACGGAAAGGAATGGAATGGAATGGAATGGAATGGAATGGAATGGAATGGAACGGAATGTACCCGAGTAGAACGGAATGGAATGGAATGGAATGGATTGGAATGGAATGGAATGGAATGGAATGGAATGTAACCGAGTAGAACGGAATGGAATGTAATTGAATGGAATGTAACTGAGTTGAACGGAACGGAATGGAATGGAATGGAATGGAATGGAATGGAATGGAATGGAATTGAGTGCAATGCAATGCAATGGAATGCAATGGAATGGAAAGGAATGGAATGGAATGGAATGGAATCTACCCGAGTAGAACGGAATGGGATGGAATTGAATGGAATGTAACCGAGTAGAACGGAACGGAATGGAATGGAATGGAATGGAATGCAATGGAATGGAATGGAATGGAATGGAATGGAATGGAATGGAATGGAATGGAATGGACACCAGTAGAATGGAATGGAATGGAATGGAATGGAATGGAATGGAATGGAATGGAATGGAATGGAGTGGAATGGAATCTACCCGAGTAGAACGGAATGGAACGGATTGGAATGGAATGGAGTGGACAGGAGCAGAACGGAATGGAATGCAATGGAATGGAATGGAATGGAATGGAATGGACACCAGTAGAATGGAATGGAATGGAATTCAATGGAATGGAATGGAGTGGAATGGAATGGAATCGAATGGAATTGAATGGAATCGAATGGAATCAAATGGGATCGAATGGAATGGAATGGAATAGAATGGAATCAACCCGATTACAATGGAATGGAATGGAATGGAATGGAATGGGATGGAATGGAATGGAATGGAATGGAATGGAATGGAATTCAATGGAATGGAATGGAATGGAATGGAATGGAATGGAATGGAATGGAATTCAATGGAATGGAATGGAACGGAATGGAATGGAATGGAATGGAATGGAATGGAATGGAATTCAATGGAATGGAATGGAATGGAATGGAATGGAATGGAATGGAATGGAATGGAATTCCATGGAATGGAATGGAATGGAATGGAATTCAATGGAATGGAAAGGAATGGAATCGAATGGAATGGAATGGAATGGAATGGAATGGAATGGAATGGAATAGAATGGAATCAACCTGAGTAGAACGGAATGGAATGGAATGGAATGGAATGGAATGGAATGGAATGGAATGGAATGGAATGGAATGGAATGTACCAAAGTAGAACGGAAAGGAATGGAATGGAATGGAATGGAATGGAATGGAATGGAACGGAATGTACCCGAGTAGAACGGAATGGAATGGAATGGAATGGATTGGAATGGAATGGAATGGAATGGAATGGAATGTAACCGAGTAGAACGGAATGGAATGTAATTGAATGGAATGTAACTGAGTTGAACGGAACGGAATGGAATGGAATGGAATGGAATGGAATGGAATGGAATGGAATTGAGTGCAATGCAATGCAATGGAATGCAATGGAATGGAAAGGAATGGAATGGAATGGAATGGAATCTACCCGAGTAGAACGGAATGGAATGGAATTGAATGGAATGTAACCGAGTAGAACGGAACGGAATGGAATGGAATGGAATGGAATGCAATGGAATGGAATGGAATGGAATGGAATGGAATGGAATGGAATGGAATGGAATGGAATGGACACCAGTAGAATGGAATGGAATGGAATGGAATGGAATGGAATGGAATGGAATGGAATGGAATCTACCCGAGTAGAACGGAATGGAACGGATTGGAATGGAATGGAATGGACAGGAGCAGAACGGAATGGAATGCAATGGAATGGAATGGAATGTACCCGAGCAGAACGGAATGGAATGAAATGGAAATGGAAAGGGAATGGAAATGGAACGGGAATGGAAATGGAACGGGAACGGAAATGGAACGGGAACGGAAATGGAACGGGAACGGAAACGGAACGGGAATGGTAATGGAACGGGAATGGAAATGGAACGGGAATGGAAATGGAACGGGAATGGAAATGGATCGGGAAAGGAAATGGAACGGGAATGGTAATGGAACTGGAATGGAAATGGAACGGGAATGCAAAAGAAACGGGAATGGAAATGGAACGGGAATGGAAATGGAATCGGAATGGAAATGGAATGGAATGGAATGGAATGGAATGGAATGGAATGGAATGTACCGGAGTGGAGTGGAGTGGAGTGGAGTGGAGTAGAGTGCACTGGAACGGAATGGAATGGAATGGAATGGAATGGAACGGAACGGAATGTACCCGAGAAGCACGGAATGGAATGGAATGGAATGGAATGGAATGGAATGGAATGGAATGGAATGGAATGGAATGGAATGTACCGGAGTGGAGTGGAGTGGAATGGAGTGGAGTGGAGTGGAGTGGAGTGGAGTGGAATGGAATGGAATGGAATGGAATGGAATGGAATGGAATGGAATGGAATGCAATGGAATGCAATGGAATGGAAAGGAATGGAATGGAATGGAATGGAATGGAATGGAATGGACACCAGTAGAATGGAATGGAATGGAATGGAATGGAATGGAATGGAATGGAATGGAATTCAATGGAATGGAATGGATTGGAATGGAATGGAATGGAATGGAATGGAATGTAACCGAGTAGAACGGAATGGAATGTAATTGAATGGAATGTAACCGAGTTGAACGGAACGGAATGGAATGGAATGGAATGGAATGGAATGGAATGGAATGGAATGGAATTGAGTGCAATGCAATGCAATGGAATGCAATGGAATGGAAAGGAATGGAATGGAATGGAATGAAATCTACCCGAGTAGAACGGAATGGAATGGAATTGAATGGAATGTAACCGAGTAGAACGGAACGGAATGGAATGGAATGGAATGGAATGCAATGGAATGGAATGGAATGGAATGGAATGGAATGGAATGGAATGGACACCAGTAGAATGGAATGGAATGGAATGGAATGGAATGGAATGGAATGGAATAGAATCTACCCGAGTAGAACGGAATGGAACGGATTGGAATGGAATGGAATGGACAGGAGCAGAACGCAATGGAATGCAATGGAATGGAAAGGAATGTACCCGAGCAGAACGGAATGGAATGAAATGGAAATGGAAAGGGAATGGAAATGGAACGGGAATGGAAATGGAACGGGAACGGAAATGGAACGGGAATGGAAATGGAACGGGAACGGAAACGGAACGAGAACGGAAATGGAACGGGAACGGAAACGGAACGGGAATGGAAATGGATCGGGAATGGAAATGGAACGGGAATGGTAATGGAACTGGAATGGAAATGGAACGGGAATGGAAATGGATCGGGAATGGAAATGGAACGGGAATGGTAATGAAACTGGAATGGAAATGGAACGGGAATGGAAAAGAAACGGGAATGGAAATGGAACGGGAATGGAAATGGAATGGGAATGGAAATGGAATGGAATGGAATGGAATGGAATGGAATGGAATGGAATGTACCGGAGTGGAGTGGAGTGGAATGGAGTGGAGTGGAGTGGAGTGGAGTGGAATGGAATGGAATGGAATGGAATGGAATGGAATGGAATGCAATGGAATGCAATGGAATGGAAAGGAATGGAATGGAATGGAATGGAATGGAATGGAATGGAATGGAATGGAATGGAATGGAATTCCATGGAATGGAATGGAATGGAATGGAATTCCATGGAATGGAATGGAATGGAATGGAATTCAATGGAATGGAATGGAATGGAATCGAATGGAATGGAATGGAATGGAATGGAATGGAATGGAATGGAATGGAATGGAATAGAATGGAATCAACCCGAGTAGAACGGAATGGAATGGAATGGAATGGAATGGAATGGAATGGAATGGAATGGATTGGAATGGAATGTACCAAAGTAGAACGGAATGGAATGGAATGGAATGGAATGGAATGGAATGGAATGGAATGGAATGGAATGGAATGTACCCGAGTAGAACGGAATGGAATGGAATGGAATGGATTGGAATGGAATGGAATGGAATGGAATGGAATGTAACCGAGTAGAACGGAATGGAATGTAATTGAATGGAATGTAACCGAGTTGAACGGAACGGAATGGAATGGAATGGAATGGAATGGAATGGAATGGAATGGAATGGAATGGAGTGCAATGCAATGCAATGGAATGCAATGGAATGGAAAGGAATGGAATGGAATGGAATGGAATGGAATCTACCCGAGTAGAACGGAATGGAATGGAATTGAATGGAATGTAACCGAGTAGAACGGAACGGAATGGAATGGAATGGAATGGAATGGAATGCAATGGAATGGAATGGAATGGAATGGAATGGAATGGAATGGAATGGAATGGATTGGAATGGAATGGAATGGAATGGAATGGAATGTAACCGAGTAGAACGGAATGGAATGTAATTGAATGGAATGAAACTGAGTTGAACGGAACGGAATGGAATGGAATGGAATGGAATGGAATGGAATGGAATGGAATTGAGTGCAATGCAATGCAATGGAATGCAATGGAATGGAAAGGAATGGAATGGAATGGAATGGAATCTACCCGAGTAGAACGGAATGGAATGGAATTGAATGGAATGTAACCGAGTAGAACGGAACGGAATGGAATGGAATGGAATGGAATGCAATGGAATGGAATGGAATGGAATGGAATGGAATGGAATGGAATGGAATGGAATGGACACCAGTAGAATGGAATGGAATGGAATGGAATGGAATGGAATGGAATGGAATGGAATGGAATGGAATGGAATCTACCCGAGTAGAACGGAATGGAACGGATTGGAATGGAATGGAATGGACAGGAGCAGAACGGAATGGAATGCAATGGAATGGAATGGAATGTACCCGAGCAGAACGGAATGGAATGAAATGGAAATGGAAAGGGAATGGAAATGGAACGGGAATGGAAATGGAACGGGAACGGAAATGGAACGGTAACGGAAATGGAACGGGAACGGAAACGGAACGGGAATGGTAATGGAACGGGAATGGAAATGGAACGGGAATGGAAATGGAACGGGAATGGAAATGGATCGGGAAAGGAAATGGAACGGGAATGGTAATGGAACTGGAATGGAAATGGAACGGGAATGCAAAAGAAACGGGAATGGAAATGGAACGGGAATGGAAATGGAATGGGAATGGAAATGGAATGGAATGGAATGGAATGGAATGGAATGGAATGGAATGTACCGGAGTGGAGTGGAGTGGAGTGGAGTGGAGTAGAGTGCACTGGAACGGAATGGAATGGAATGGAATGGAATGGAACGGAACGGAATGTACCCGAGAAGCACGGAATGGAATGGAATGGAATGGAATGGAATGGAATGGAATGGAATGGAATGGAATGGAATGGAATGGAATGGAATGTACCGGAGTGGAGTGGAGTGGAATGGAGTGGAGTGGAGTGGAGTGGAGTGGAATGGAATGGAATGGAATGGAATGGAATGGAATGGAATGGAATGGAATGCAATGGAATGCAATGGAATGGAAAGGAATGGAATGGAATGGAATGGAATGGAATGGAATGGACACCAGTAGAATGGAATGGAATGGAATGGAATGGAATGGAATGGAATGGAATGGAATGGAATTCAATGGAATGGAATGGATTGGAATGGAATGGAATGGAATGGAATGGAATGTAACCGAGTAGAACGGAATGGAATGTAATTGAATGGAATGTAACCGAGTTGAACGGAACGGAATGGAATGGAATGGAATGGAATGGAATGGAATGGAATGGAATGGAATTGAGTGCAATGCAATGCAATGGAATGCAATGGAATGGAAAGGAATGGAATGGAATGGAATGAAATCTACCCGAGTAGAACGGAATGGAATGGAATTGAATGGAATGTAACCGAGTAGAACGGAACGGAATGGAATGGAATGGAATGGAATGCAATGGAATGGAATGGAATGGAATGGAATGGAATGGAATGGAATGGAATGGAATGGAATGGACACCAGTAGAATGGAATGGAATGGAATGGAATGGAATGGAATGGAATGGAATGGAATGGAATCTACCCGAGTAGAACGGAATGGAACGGATTGGAATGGAATGGAATGGACAGGAGCAGAACGCAATGGAATGCAATGGAATGGAAAGGAATGTACCCGAGCAGAACGGAATGGAATGAAATGGAAATGGAAAGGGAATGGAAATGGAACGGGAATGGAAATGGAACGGGAACGGAAATGGAACGGGAATGGAAATGGAACGGGAACGGAAACGGAACGAGAACGGAAATGGAACGGGAACGGAAACGGAACGGGAATGGAAATGGATCGGGAATGGAAATGGAACGGGAATGGTAATGGAACTGGAATGGAAATGGAACGGGAATGGAAATGGATCGGGAATGGAAATGGAACGGGAATGGTAATGGAACTGGAATGGAAATGGAACGGGAATGGAAAAGAAACGGGAATGGAAATGGAACGGGAATGGAAATGGAATGGGAATGGAAATGGAATGGAATGGAATGGAATGGAATGGAATGGAATGGAATGGAATGTACCGGAGTGGAGTGGAGTGGAATGGAGTGGAGTGGAGTGGAGTGGAGTGGAATGGAATGGAATGGAATGGAATGGAATGGAATGGAATGCAATGGAATGCAATGGAATGGAAAGGAATGGAATGGAATGGAATGGAATGGAATGGAATGGAATGGAATTCCATGGAATGGAATGGAATGGAATGGAATTCCATGGAATGGAATGGAATGGAATGGAATTCCATGGAATGGAATGGAATGGAATGGAATTCAATGGAATGGAATGGAATGGAATCGAATGGAATGGAATGGAATGGAATGGAATGGAATGGAATGGAATGGAATGGAATGGAATAGAATGGAATCAACCCGAGTAGAACGGAATGGAATGGAATGGAATGGAATGGAATGGAATGGAATGGAATGGATTGGAATGGAATGTACCAAAGTAGAACGGAATGGAATGGAATGGAATGGAATGGAATGGAATGGAATGGAATGGAATGGAATGGAATGTACCCGAGTAGAACGGAATGGAATGGAATGGAATGGATTGGAATGGAATGGAATGGAATGGAATGGAATGCAACCGAGTAGAACGGAATGGAATGTAATTGAATGGAATGTAACCGAGTTGAACGGAACGGAATGGAATGGAATGGAATGGAATGGAATGGAATGGAATGGAATGGAATGGAGTGCAATGCAATGCAATGGAATGCAATGGAATGGAAAGGAATGGAATGGAATGGAATGGAATGGAATCTACCCGAGTAGAACGGAATGGAATGGAATTGAATGGAATGTAACCGAGTAGAACGGAACGGAATGGAATGGAATGGAATGGAATGGAATGCAATGGAATGGAATGGAATGGAATGGAATGGAATGGAATGGAATGGAATGGAATGGAATGGAATGGAATGGACACCAGTAGAATGGAATGGAATGGAATGGAATGGAATGGAATGGAATGGAATGGAATGGAATGGAATGGAATGGAATGGAATCTACCCGAGTAGAACGGAATGGAACGGAATGGAATGGAATGGAATGGACAGGAGCAGAACGGAATGGAATGCAATGGAATGGAATGGAATGTACCCGAGCAGAACGGAATGGAATGAAAAGGAAATGGAAAGGGAATGGAAATAGAACGGGAATGGAAATGGAACGGGAACGGAAATGGAACGGGAATGGAAATGGAACGGGAACGGAAATGGAACGGGAATGGAAATGGAACGGGAACGGAAACGGAACGAGAACGGAAATGGAACGGGAACGGAAACGGAACGGGAACGGAAATGGAACGGGAATGGTAACGGAACGGGAATGGAAATGGAACGGGAATGGAAAAGGAACGGGAATGGAGATGGATCGGGAATGGAAATGGAACGGGAATGGTAATGGAACTGGAATGGAAATGGATCGGGAATGGAAAAGAAACGGGAATGGAAATGGAACGGGAATGGAAATGGAATGGGAATGGAAATGGAATGGAATGGAATGGAATGGAATGGAATGGAATGGAATGTACCGGAGTGGAGTGGAGTGGAGTGGAGTGGAGTAGAGTGCACTGGAACGGAATGGAATGGAATGGAATGGAATGGAACGGAACGGAACGGAATGTACCCGAGAAGACGGAATGGAATGGAATGGAATGGAATGGAATGGAATGGAATGTACCGGAGTGGAGTGGAGTGGAATGGAGTGGAGTGGAGTGGAGTGGAGTGGAATGGAATGGAATGGAATGGAATGGAATGGAATGGAATGCAATGGAATGCAATGGAATGGAAAGGAATGGAATGGAATGGAATGGAATGGAATGGAATGGAATGGAATGGACACCAGTAGAATGGAATAGAATGGAATGGAATGGAATGGAATGGAATGGAATGGAATGGAATGGAATGGAATTCAATGGAATGGAGTGGAATGGAATGGAATTCTATGGAATGGAATGGAATGGAATGGAATTCAATGGAATGGAATGGAATGGAATGGAATTCTATGGAATGGAATGGAGTGGAATCGAATGGAATCGAATGGAATCGAATGGAATGGAATGGAATAGAATGGAATCAACCCGAGTAGAACGGAACGGAACGCAACGGAACGGAACGGAACGGAACGGGACGGAAAGGAACGGAATGGAATGGAATGGAACGGAATTCCATGGAATGGAATGGAATGGAATGGAATTCAATGGAATGGAATGGAATGGAATGGAATGGAATGCAATGGAATTCAATGGAATGGAATGGAATGGAATGGAATGGAATGGAATTCAATGGAATGGAACGGAATGGATTGGAATGGAATGGAATAGAATGGAATCAACCCGAGTAGAACGGAACGGAACACAACGGAATGGAACGGAACGCAACGGAACGGAACGGAACGGAACGGAACGGAATGGAATGGAATGGAACGGAATTCAGTGGAATGGAATGGAATGGAATGGAATTCTATGGAATGGAATGGAATGGAATGGAATGGAATTCCATGGAATGGAATGGAATGGAATGGAATGGAATGGAATGGAATGGAATGGAATGGAATGGAATGGAATGGAATGGAATGGACACCAGTAGAATGGAATGGAATGGAATGGAATGGAATGGAATGGAATGGAATGGAATGGAATGGAATGGAATCTACCCGAGTAGAACGGAATGGAACGGATTGGAATGGAATGGAATGGACAGGAGCAGAACGGAATGGAATGCAATGGAATGGAATGGAATGTACCCGAGCAGAACGGAATGGAATGAAATGGAAATGGAAAGGGAATGGAAATGGAACGGGAATGGAAATGGAACGGGAACGGAAATGGAACGGGAATGGAAATGGAACGGGAACGGAAACTGAACGAGAACGGAAATGGAACGGGAATGGTAATGGAACGGGAATGGAAATGGAACGGGAATGGAAATGGAACGGGAATGGAAATGGATCGGGAATGGAAATGGAACAGGAATGGTAATGGAACTGGAATGGAAATGGAACGGGAATGGAAATGGATCGGGAATGGAAATGGAACGGGAATGGTAATGGAACTGGAATGGAAATGGAACGGGAATGGAAAAGAAACGGGAATGGAAATGGAACGGGAATGGAAATGGAATGGGAATGGAAATGGAATGGAATGGAATGGAATGGAATAGAATGGAATGTACCGGAGTGGAGTGGAGTGGAATGGCGTGGAGTGGAGTGGAGTGGAGTGGAATGGAATGGAATGGAATGGAATGGAATGGAATGGAATGCAATGGAATGCAATGGAATGGAAAGGAATGGAATGGAATGGAATGGAATGGAATGGAATGGAATGGAATGGACACCAGTAGAATGGAATGGAATGGAATGGAATGGAATGGAATGGAATGGAATGGAATGGAATGGAATGGAATGGAATGGAATGGAATGGAATGGAATGGAATGGAATGGAATTCAATGGAATGGAATGGAATGGAATGGAATGGAATGGAATGGAATGGAATGGAATGGAATGGAATGGAATGGAATTCAATGGAATGGAATGGAGTGGAATGGAATGTACCCGAGTAGAACGGAATGGAATGGAATGGAATGGATTGGAATGGAATGGAATGGAATGGAATGGAATGTAACCGAGTAGAACGGAATGGAATGGAATTGAATGGAATGTAACCGAGTTGAACGGAACGGAATGGAATGGAATGGAATGGAATGGAATGGAATGGAATGGAATTGAGTGCAATGCAATGCAATGGAATGCAATGGAATGGAAAGGAATGGAATGGAATGGAATGGAATCTACCCGAGTAGAACGGAATGGAATGGAATTGAATGGAATGTAACCGAGTAGAACGGAACGGAATGGAATGGAATGGAATGGAATGCAATGGAATGGAATGGAATGGAATGGAATGGAATGGAATGGAATGGACACCAGTAGAATGGAATGGAATGGAATGGAATGGAATGGAATGGAATGGAATGGAATGGAATGGAATCTACCCGAGTAGAACGGAATGGAACGGATTGGAATGGAATGGAATGGACAGGAGCAGAACGGAATGGAATGCAATGGAATGGAATGGAATGTACCCGAGCAGAACGGAATGGAATGAAATGGAAATGGAAAGGGAATGGAAATGGAACGGGAATGGAAATGGAACGGGAACGGAAATGGAACGGGAATGGAAATGGAACGGGAACGGAAACGGAACGAGAACGGAAATGGAACGGGAACGGAAACGGAACGGGAACGGAAATGGAACGGGAAGGGAAATGGAACGGGAAGGGAAATGGAACGGGAACGGAAACGGAACGAGAACGGAAATGGAACGGGAACGGAAACGGAACGGGAACGGAAATGGAACGGGAATGGTAACGGAACGGGAATGGAAATGGAACGGGAATGGAAAAGGAACGGGAATGGAAATGGATCGGGAATGGAAATGGAACGGGAATGGTAATGGAACTGGAATGGAAATGGAACGGGAATGGAAAAGAAACGGGAATGGAAATGGAACGGGAATGGAAATGGAATGGGAATGGAAATGGAATGGAATGGAATGGAATGGAATGTACCGGAGTGGAGTGGAGTGGAGTGGAGTGGAGTAGAGTGCACTGGAACGGAATGGAATGGAATGGAATGGAATGGAACGGAACGGAATGTACCCGAGAAGCACGGAATGGAATGGAATGGAATGGAATGGAATGGAATGGAATGTACCGGAGTGGAGTGGAGTGGAATGGAGTGGAGTGGAGTGGAGTGGAGTGGAATGGAATGGAATGGAATGGAATGGAATGGAATGGAATGGAATGGAATGGAATGGAATGCAATGGAATGCAATGGAATGGAAAGGAATGGAATGGAATGGAATGGAATGGAATGGAATAGAATGGAATGGAATGGACACCAGTAAAATGGAATGGAATGGAATGGAATGGAATGGAATGGAATGGAATGGAATGGAATGGAATGGAATTCAATGGAATGGAATGGAGTGGAATGGAATGTACCCGAGTAGAACGGAATGGAATGGAATGGAATGGATTGGAATGGAATGGAATGGAATGGAATGGAATGTAACCGAGTAGAACGGAATGGAATGGAATTGAATGGAATGTAACCGAGTTGAACGGAACGGAATGGAATGGAATGGAATGGAATGGAATGGAATGGAATGGAATGGAATTGAGTGCAATGCAATGCAATGGAATGCAATGGAATGGAAAGGAATGGAATGGAATGGAATGGAATCTACCCGAGTAGAACGGAATGGAATGGAATTGAATGGAATGTAACCGAGTAGAACGGAACGGAATGGAATGGAATGGAATGGAATGCAATGGAATGGAATGGAATGGAATGGAATGGAATGGAATGGAATGGACACCAGTAGAATGGAATGGAATGGAATGGAATGGAATGGAATGGAATGGAATGGAATGGAATGGAATCTACCCGAGTAGAACGGAATGGAACGGATTGGAATGGAATGGAATGGACAGGAGCAGAACGGAATGGAATGCAATGGAATGGAATGGAATGTACCCGAGCAGAACGGAATGGAATGAAATGGAAATGGAAAGGGAATGGAAATGGAACGGGAATGGAAATGGAACGGGAACGGAAATGGAACGGGAATGGAAATGGAACGGGAACGGAAACGGAACGAGAACGGAAATGGAACGGGAACGGAAACGGAACGGGAACGGAAATGGAACGGGAAGGGAAATGGAACGGGAAGGGAAATGGAACGGGAACGGAAACGGAACGAGAACGGAAATGGAACGGGAACGGAAACGGAACGGGAACGGAAATGGAACGGGAATGGTAACGGAACGGGAATGGAAATGGAACGGGAATGGAAAAGGAACGGGAATGGAAATGGATCGGGAATGGAAATGGAACGGGAATGGTAATGGAACTGGAATGGAAATGGAACGGGAATGGAAAAGAAACGGGAATGGAAATGGAACGGGAATGGAAATGGAATGGGAATGGAAATGGAATGGAATGGAATGGAATGGAATGTACCGGAGTGGAGTGGAGTGGAGTGGAGTGGAGTAGAGTGCACTGGAACGGAATGGAATGGAATGGAATGGAATGGAACGGAACGGAATGTACCCGAGAAGCACGGAATGGAATGGAATGGAATGGAATGGAATGGAATGGAATGTACCGGAGTGGAGTGGAGTGGAATGGAGTGGAGTGGAGTGGAGTGGAGTGGAATGGAATGGAATGGAATGGAATGGAATGGAATGGAATGGAATGGAATGGAATGGAATGCAATGGAATGCAATGGAATGGAAAGGAATGGAATGGAATGGAATGGAATGGAATGGAATAGAATGGAATGGAATGGACACCAGTAAAATGGAATGGAATGGAATGGAATGGAATGGAATGGAATGGAATGGAATGGAATGGAATGGAATTCAATGGAATGGAATGGAATGGAATGGAATTCAATGGAATGGAATGGAATGGAATGGAATGGAATTCAATGGAATGGAATGGAATGGAATGGAATGGAATGGGATGGAATGGAATGTAATGGGATGGAATGGAATGGAATGGAATTCCATGGAATGGAATGGAATGGAATGGAATTCCATGGAATGGAATGGAATGGAATGGAATTCCATGGAATGGAATGGAATGGAATGGAATGGAATGGAATGGAATGGAATGGAATGGAATAGAATGGAATCAACCTGAGTAGAACGGAATGGAATGGAATGGAATGTAATGGAATGGAATGGAATGGAATGGAATGGAATGGAATGGAATGGAATGTACCAAAGTAGAACGGAAAGGAATGGAATGGAATGGAATGGAATGGAATGGAATGGAATGGAATGGAATGTACCCGAGTAGAACGGAATGGAATGGAATGGAATGGATTGGAATGGAATGGAATGGAATGGAATGGAATGTAACCGAGTAGAACGGAATGGAATGTAATTGAATGGAATGTAACTGAGTTGAACGGAACGGAATGGAATGGAATGGAATGGAATGGAATGGAATGGAATGGAATTGAGTGCAATGCAATGCAATGGAATGCAATGGAATGGAAAGGAATGGAATGGAATGGAATGGAATCTACCCGAGTAGAACGGAATGGAATGGAATTGAATGGAATGTAACCGAGTAGAACGGAACGGAATGGAATGGAATGGAATGGAATGCAATGGAATGGAATGGAATGGAATGGAATGGAATGGAATGGAATGGAATGGACACCAGTAGAATGGAATGGAATGGAATGGAATGGAATGGAATGGAATGGAATGGAATGGAATGGAATGGAATGGAATGGAATCTACCCGAGTAGAACGGAATGGAACGGATTGGAATGGAATGGAATGGACAGGAGCAGAACGGAATGGAATGCAATGGAATGGAATGGAATGTACCCGAGCAGAACGGAATGGAATGAAATGGAAATGGAAAGGGAATGGAAATGGAACGGGAATGGAAATGGAACGGGAACGGAAATGGAACGGGAATGGAAATGGAACGGGAACGGAAACGGAACGAGAACGGAAATGGAACGGGAACGGAAACGGAACGGGAACGGAAATGGAACGGGAAGGGAAATGGAACGGGAAGGGAAATGGAACGGGAACGGAAACGGAACGAGAACGGAAATGGAACGGGAACAGAAACGGAACGGGAACGGAAATGGAACGGGAATGGTAACGGAACGGGAATGGAAATGGAACGGGAACGGAAAAGGAACGGGAATGGAAATGGATCGGGAATGGAAATGGAACGGGAATGGTAATGGAACTGGAATGGAAATGGAACGGGAATGGAAAAGAAACGGGAATGGAAATGGAACGGGAATGGAAATGGAATGGGAATGGAAATGGAATGGAATGGAATGGAATGGAATGTACCGGAGTGGAGTGGAGTGGAGTGGAGTGGAGTAGAGTGCACTGGAACGGAATGGAATGGAATGGAATGGAATGGAACGGAACGGAATGTACCCGAGAAGCACGGAATGGAATGGAATGGAATGGAATGGAATGGAATGGAATGTACCGGAGTGGAGTGGAGTGGAATGGAGTGGAGTGGAGTGGAGTGGAATGGAATGGAATGGAATGGAATGGAATGGAATGGAATGGAATGCAATGGAATGCAATGGAATGGAAAGGAATGGAATGGAATGGAATGGAATGGAATGGAATAGAATGGAATGGAATGGAATGGACACCAGTAGAATGGAATGGAATGGAATGGAATGGAATGGAATGGAATGGAATGGAATGGAATTCAATGGAATGGAATGGAATGGAATGGAATTCAATGGAATGGAATGGAATGGAATGGAATGGAATGGAATAGAATGGAATGGAATGGACACCAGTAGAATGGAATGGAATGGAATGGAATGGAATGGAATGGAATGGAATGGAATGGAATGGAATTCAATGGAATGGAATGGAATGGAATGGAATTCAATGGAATGGAATGGAATGGAATGGAATGGAATGGAATGGAATGGAATGGAATTCAATGGAATGGAACGGAATGGATTGGAATGGAATGGAATAGAATGGAATCAACCCGAGTAGAACGGAACGGAACACAACGGAACGGAACGGAACGCAACGGAACGGAACGGAACGGAACGGAACGGAATGGAATGGAATGGAATGGAACTCAGTGGAATGGAATGGAATGGAATGGAATTCTATGGAATGGAATGGAATGGAATGGAATGGAATTCCATGGAATGGAATGGAATGGAATGGAATGGAATGGAATGGAATGGAATGGAATTCAATGGAATGGAATGGAGTGGAATGGAATGGAATCGAATGGAATTGAATGGAATCGAATGGAATCAAATGGGATCGAATGGAATGGAATGGAATAGAATGGAATCAACCCGAGTAGAATGGAATGGAATGGAATGGAATGGAATGGGATGGAATGGAATGGAATGGAATGGAATGGAATGGAATTCAATGGAATGGAATGGAATGGAATGGAATGGAATGGAATGGAATGGAATTCAATGGAATGGAATGGAACGGAATGGAATGGAATGGAATGGAATGGAATGGAATGGAATGGAATTCAATGGTATGGAATGGAATGGAATGGAATGGAATGGAATGGAATGGAATGGAATTCCATGGAATGGAATGGAATGGAATGGAATTCAATGGAATGGAAAGGAATGGAATCGAATGGAATGGAATGGAATGGAATGGAATGGAATGGAATGGAATGGAATAGAATGGAATCAACCTGAGTAGAACGGAATGGAATGGAATGGAATGGAATGGAATGGAATGGAATGGAATGGAATGGAATGGAATGTACCAAAGTAGAACGGAAAGGAATGGAATGGAATGGAATGGAATGGAATGGAATGGAACGGAATGTACCCGAGTAGAACGGAATGGAATGGAATGGAATGGATTGGAATGGAATGGAATGGAATTCCATGGAATGGAATGGAATGGAATGGAATGGAATGGAATGGAATGGAATTCAATGGAATGGAATGGAGTGGAATGGAATGGAATCGAATGGAATCGAATGGAATCGAATGGAATCAAATGGGATCGAATGGAATGGAATGGAATAGAATGGAATCAACCCGAGTAGAACGGAATGGAATGGAATGGAATGGAATGGGATGGAATGGAATGGAATGGAATGGAATGGAATGGAATTCAATGGAATGGAATGGAATGGAATGGAATGGAATTCAATGGAATGGAATGGAACGGAATGGAATGGAATGGAATGGAATGGAATGGAATGGAATGGAATGGAATTCAATGGAATGGAATGGAATGGAATGGAATGGAATGGAATGGAATGGAATGGAATGGAATGGAATTCAATGGAATGGAATGGAATGGAATCGAATGGAATGGAATGGAATGGAATGGAATGGAATGGAATGGAATAGAATGGAATCAACCTGAGTAGAACGGAATGGAATGGAATGGAATGTAATGGAATGGAATGGAATGGAATGGAATGGAATGGAATGTACCAAAGTAGAACGGAAAGGAATGGAATGGAATGGAATGGAATGGAATGGAATGGAACGGAATGTACCCGAGTAGAACGGAATGGAATGGAATGGAATGGATTGGAATGGAATGGAATGGAATGGAATGGCATGTAACCGAGTAGAACGGAATGGAATGTAATTGAATGGAATGTAACTGAGTTGAACGGAACGGAATGGAATGGAATGGAATGGAATGGAATGGAATGGAATTGAGTGCAATGCAATGCAATGGAATGCAATGGAATGGAAAGGAATGGAATGGAATGGAATGGAATCTACCCGAGTAGAACGGAATGGAATGGAATTGAATGGAATGTAACCGAGTAGAACGGAACGGAATGGAATGGAATGGAATGGAATGGAATGCAATGGAATGGAATGGAATGGAATGGAATGGAATGGAATGGAATGGACACCAGTAGAATGGAATGGAATGGAATGGAATGGAATGGAATGGAATGGAATGGAATGGAATGGAATGGAATCTACCCGAGTAGAACGGAATGGAACGGATTGGAATGGAATGGAATGGACAGGAGCAGAACGGAATGGAATGCAATGGAATGGAATGGAATGTACCCGAGCAGAACGGAATGGAATGAAATGGAAATGGAAAGGGAATGGAAATGGAACGGGAATGGAAATGGAACGGGAACGGAAATGGAACGGGAATGGAAATGGAACGGGAACGGAAACGGAACGAGAACGGAAATGGAACGGGAACGGAAACGGAACGGGAACGGAAATGGAACGGGAAGGGAAATGGAACGGGAAGGGAAATGGAACGGGAACGGAAACGGAACGAGAACGGAAATGGAACGGGAACGGAAACGGAACGGGAACGGAAATGGAACGGGAATGGTAACGGAACGGGAATGGAAATGGAACGGGAATGGAAAAGGAACGGGAATGGAAATGGATCGGGAATGGAAATGGAACGGGAATGGTAATGGAACTGGAATGGAAATGGAACGGGAATGGAAAAGAAACGGGAATGGAAATGGAACGGGAATGGAAATGGAATGGGAATGGAAATGGAATGGAATGGAATGGAATGGAATGTACCGGAGTGGAGTGGAGTGGAGTGGAGTGGAGTAGAGTGCACTGGAACGGAATGGAATGGAATGGAATGGAATGGAACGGAACGGAATGTACCCGAGAAGCACGGAATGGAATGGAATGGAATGGAATGGAATGGAATGGAATGTACCGGAGTGGAGTGGAGTGGAATGGAGTGGAGTGGAGTGGAGTGGAGTGGAATGGAATGGAATGGAATGGAATGGAATGGAATGGAATGGAATGGAATGGAATGGATTGCAATGGAATGCAATGGAATGGAAAGGAATGGAATGGAATGGAATGGAATGGAATGGAATAGAATGGAGTGGAATGGACACCAGTAGAATGGAATGGAATGGAATGGAATGGAATGGAATGGAATGGAATGGAATGGAATGGAATTCAATGGAATGGAATGGAATGGAATGGAATTCAATGGAATGGAATGGAATGGAATGGAATGGAATGGAATGGAATGGAATAGAATGGAATGGAATGGACACCAGTAGAATGGAATGGAATGGAATGGAATGGAATGGAATGGAATGGAATGGAATGGAATTCAATGGAATGGAATGGAATGGAATGGAATTCAATGGAATGGAATGGAATGGAATGGAATTCAATGGAATGGAATGGAATGGAATGGAATTCAATGGAATGGAACGGAATGGATTGGAATGGAATGGAATAGAATGGAATCAACCCGAGTAGAACGGAACGGAACACAACGGAACGGAACGGAACGCAACGGAACGGAACGGAATGGAACGGAACGGAATGGAATGGAATGGAACGGAACTCAGTGGAATGGAATGGAATGGAATGGAATTCTATGGAATGGAATGGAATGGAATGGAATGGAATTCCATGGAATGGAATGGAATGGAATGGAATGGAATGGAATGGAATTCAATGGAATGGAATGGAGTGGAATGGAATGGAATCGAATGGAATTGAATGGAATCGAATGGAATCAAATGGGATCGAATGGAATGGAATGGAATAGAATGGAATCAACCCGAGTAGAATGGAATGGAATGGAATGGAATGGAATGGGATGGAATGGAATGGAATGGAATGGAATGGAATGGAATTCAATGGAATGGAATGGAATGGAATGGAATGGAATGGAGTGGAATTCAATGGAATGGAATGGAACGGAATGGAATGGAATGGAATGGAATGGAATGGAATGGAATTCAATGGAATGGAATGGAATGGAATGGAATGGAATGGAATGGAATGGAATGGAATGGAATGGAATGGAATTCCATGGAATGGAATGGAATGGAATGGAATTCCATGGAATGGAATGGAATGGAATGGAATTCAATGGAATGGAAAGGAATGGAATCGAATGGAATGGAATGGAATGGAATGGATTGGAATGGAATGGAATGGAATAGAATGGAATCAACCTGAGTAGAACGGAATGGAATGGAATGGAATGGAATGGAATGGAATGGAATGGAATGGAATGGAATGGAATGGAATGTACCAAAGTAGAACGGAAAGGAATGGAATGGAATGGAATGGAATGGAATGGAATGGAACGGAATGTACCCGAGTAGAACGGAATGGAATGGAATGGAATGGATTGGAATGGAATGGAATGGAATGGAATGGAATGTAACCGAGTAGAACGGAATGGAATGTAATTGAATGGAATGTAACTGAGTTGAACGGAACGGAATGGAATGGAATGGAATGGAATGGAATGGAATGGAATTCAATGGAATGGAATGGAATGGAATGGAATTCAATGGAATGGAATGGAATGGAATGGAATTCAATGGAATGGAATGGAATGGAATGGAATTCAATGGAATGGAACGGAATGGATTGGAATGGAATGGAATAGAATGGAATCAACCCGAGTAGAACGGAACGGAACACAACGGAACGGAACGGAACGCAACGGAACGGAACGGAACGGAACGGAACGGAATGGAATGGAATGGAACGGAACTCAGTGGAATGGAATGGAATGGAATGGAATTCTATGGAATGGAATGGAATGGAATGGAATGGAATGGAATGGAATGGAATGGAATTCAATGGAATGGAATGGAATGGAATGGAATGGAATGGAATTCAATGGAATGGAATGGAACGGAATGGAATGGAATGGAATGGAATGGAATGGAATGGAATTCAATGGAATGGAATGGAATGGAATGGAATGGAATGGAATGGAATGGAATGGAATGGAATGGAATGGAATTCCATGGAATGGAATGGAATGGAATGGAATTCAATTGAATGGAAAGGAATGGAATCGAATGGAATGGAATGGAATGGAATGGAATGGAATGGAATGGAATGGAATAGAATGGAATCAACCTGAGTAGAACGGAATGGAATGGAATGGAATGTAATGGAATGGAATGGAATGGAATGGAATGGAATGGAATGGAATGTACCAAAGTAGAACGGAAAGGAATGGAATGGAATGGAATGGAATGGAATGGAATGGAACGGAATGTACCCGAGTAGAACGGAATGGAATGGAATGGAATGGATTGGAATGGAATGGAATGGAATGGAATGGAATGTAACCGAGTAGAACGGAATGGAATGTAATTGAATGGAATGTAACTGAGTTGAACGGAACGGAATGGAATGGAATGGAATGGAATGGAATGGAATGGAATGGAATTGAGTGCAATGCAATGCAATGGAATGCAATGGAATGGAAAGGAATGGAATGGAATGGAATGGAATCTACCCGAGTAGAACGGAATGGAATGGAATTGAATGGAATGTAACCGAGTAGAACGGAACGGAATGGAATGGAATGGAATGGAATGCAATGGAATGGAATGGAATGGAATGGAATGGAATGCAATGGAATGGAATGGAATGGACACCAGTAGAATGGAATGGAATGGAATGGAATGGAATGGAATGGAATGGAATGGAATCTACCCGAGTAGAACGGAATGGAACGGATTGGAATGGAATGGAATGGACAGGAGCAGAACGGAATGGAATGCAATGGAATGGAATGGAATGTACCCGAGCAGAACGGAATGGAATGAAATGGAAATGGAAAGGGAATGGAAATGGAACGGGAATGGAAATGGAACGGGAACGGAAATGGAACGGGAATGGAAATGGAACGGGAATGGAAATGGAACGGGAATGGAAATGGATCGGGAATGGAAATGGAACGGGAATGGTAATGGAACTGGAATGGAAATGGAACGGGAATGGAAAAGAAACGGGAATGGAAATGGAACGGGAATGAAAATGGAATGGGAATGGAAATGGAATGGAATGGAATGGAATGGAATGGAATGGAATGGAATGTACCGGAGTGGAGTGGAGTGGAGTGGAGTGGAGTAGAGCGCACTGGAACGGAATGGAATGGAATGGAATGGAATGGAACGGAACGGAATGTACCCGAGAAGCACGGAATGGAATGGAATGGAATGGAATGGAATGGAATGGAATGGAATGGAATGTACCGGAGTGGAGTGGAGTGGAATGGAGTGGAGTGGAGTGGAGTGGAGTGGAATGGAATGGAATGGAATGGAATGGAATGGAATGGAATGCAATGGAATGCAATGGAATGGAAAGGAATGGAATGGAATGGAATGGAATGGAATGGAATGGACACCAGTAGAATGGAATGGAATGGAATGGAATGGAATGGAATGGAATGGAATGGAATGGAATGGAGTGGAATGGATTGGAATGGAATGGAATGGAATGGAATGGAATGTAACCGAGTAGAACGGAATGGAATGTAATTGAATGGAATGTAACCGAGTTGAACGGAACGGAATGGAATGGAATGGAATGGAATGGAATGGAATGGAATGGAATGGATTTGAGTGCAATGCAATGCAATGGAATGCAATGGAATGGAAAGGAATGGAATGGAATGGAATGAAATCTACCCGAGTAGAACGGAATGGAATGGAATTGAATGGAATGTAACCGAGTAGAACGGAACGGAATGGAATGGAATGGAATGGAATGCAATGGAATGGAATGGAATGGAATGGAATGGAATGGAATGGAATGGAATGGACACCAGTAGAATGGAATGGAATGGAATGGAATGGAATGGAATGGAATCTACCCGAGTAGAACGGAATGGAACGGATTGGAATGGAATGGAATGGACAGGAGCAGAACGGAATGGAATGCAATGGAATGGAAAGGAATGTACCCGAGCAGAACGGAATGGAATGAAATGGAAATGGAAAGGGAATGGAAATGGAACGGGAATGGAAATGGAACGGGAACGGAAATGGAACGGGAATGGAAATGGAACGGGAACGGAAACGGAACGAGAACGGAAATGGAACGGGAACGGAAACGGAACGGGAACGGAAATGGAACGGGAATGGTAATGGAACGGGAAAGGAAATGGAACGGGAATGGAAATGGAACGGGAATGGAAATGGATCGGGAATGGAAATGGAACGGGAATGGTAATGGAACTGGAATGGAAATGGAACGGGAATGGAAATGGATCGGGAATGGAAATGGAACGGGAATGGTAATGGAACTGGAATGGAAATGGAACGGGAATGGAAAAGAAACGGGAATGGAAATGGAACGGGAATGGAAATGGAATGGGAATGGAAATGGAATGGAATGGAATGGAATGGAATGGAATGGAATGTACCGGAGTGGAGTGGAGTGGAATGGAGTGGAGTGGAGTGGAGTGGAGTGGAATGGAATGGAATGGAATGGAATGGAATGGAATGGAATGGAATGCAATGGATTGCAATGGAATGGAAAGGAATGGAATGGAATGGAATGGAATGGAATGGAATGGAATGGAATGGAATTCCATGGAATGGAATGGAATGGAATGGAATTCAATGGAATGGAATGGAATGGAATCGAATGGAATGGAATGGAATGGAATGGAATGGAATGGAATGGAATGGAATGGAATAGAATGGAATCAACCCGAGTAGAACGGAATGGAATGGAATGGAATGGAATGGAATGGAATGGAATGGAATGGATTGGAATGGAATGTACCAAAGTAGAACGGAATGGAATGGAATGGAATGGAATGGAATGGAATGGAATGGAATGGAATGTACCCGAGTAGAACGGAATGGAATGGAATGGAATGGATTGGAATGGAATGGAATGGAATGGAATGGAATGGAACCGAGTAGAACGGAATGGAATGTAATTGAATGGAATGTAACCGAGTTGAACGGAACGGAATGGAATGGAATGGAATGGAATGGAATGGAATGGAATGGAATGGAATGGAATGGAATTGAGTGCAATGCAATGCAATGGAATGCAATGGAATGGAAAGGAATGGAATGGAATGGAATGGAATGGAATCTACCCGAGTAGAACGGAATGGAATGGAATTGAATGGAATGTAACCGAGTAGAACGGAACGGAATGGAATGGAATGGAATGGAATGGAATGGAATGGAATGGAATGGAATGGAATGGAATGGAATGGAATGGACACCAGTAGAATGGAATGGAATGGAATGGAATGGAATGGAATGGAATGGAATGGAATGGAATGGAATGGAATCTACCCGAGTAGAACGGAATGGAACGGAATGGAATGGAATGGAATGGACAGGAGCAGAACGGAATGGAATGCAATGGAATGGAATGGAATGTACCCGAGCAGAACGGAATGGAATGAAAAGGAAATGGAAAGGGAATGGAAATAGAACGGGAATGGAAATGGAACGGGAACGGAAATGGAACGGGAATGGAAATGGAACGGGAACGGAAACGGAACGGGAATGGAAATGGAACGGGAACGGAAACGGAACGAGAACGGAAATGGAACGGGAACGGAAACGGAACGGGAACGGAAATGGAACGGGAATGGTAACGGAACGGGAATGGAAATGGAACGGGAATGGAAAAGGAACGGGAATGGAGATGGATCGGGAATGGAAATGGAACGGGAATGGTAATGGAACTGGAATGGAAATGGATCGGGAATGGAAAAGAAACGGGAATGGAAATGGAACGGGAATGGAAATGGAATGGGAATGGAAATGGAATGGAATGGAATGGAATGGAATGGAATGGAATGGAATGTACCGGAGTGGAGTGGAGTGGAGTGGAGTGGAGTAGAGTGCACTGGAACGGAATGGAATGGAATGGAATGGAATGGAACGCAACGGAATGTACCCGAGAAGCACGGAATGGAATGGAATGGAATGGAATGGAATGGAATGGAATGTACCGGAGTGGAGTGGAGTGGAATGGAGTGGAGTGGAGTGGAGTGGAGTGGAATGGAATGGAATGGAATGGAATGGAATGTACCGGAGTGGAGTGGAGTGGAGTGGAGTGGAGTAGAGTGCACTGGAACGGAATGGAATGGAATGGAATGGAATGGAACGGAACGGAATGTACGCGAGAAGCACAGAATGGAATGGAATGGAATGGAATGGAATGGAATGGAATGTACCGGAGTGGAGTGGAGTGGAATGGAGTGGAGTGGAGTGGAGTGGAGTGGAATGGAATGGAATGGAATGGAATGGAATGGAATGGAATGGAATGGAATGCAATGGAATGCAATGGAATGGAAAGGAATGGAATGGAATGGAATGGAATGGAATGGAATAGAATGGAATGGAATGGACACCAGTAGAATGGAATGGAATGGAATGGAATGGAATGGAATGGAATGGAATGGAATGGAATTCAAAGGAATGGAATGGAATGGAATGGAATTCTATGGAATGGAATGGAATGGAATGGAATGGAATGGAATGGAATGGAATGGAATGGAATAGAATGGAATGGAATGGACACCAGTAGAATGGAATGGAATGGAATGGAATGGAATGGAATGGAATGGAATGGAATGGAATGGAATGGAATTCAATGGAATGGAATGGAATGGAATGGAATTCAATGGAATGGAATGGAATGGAATGGAATTCAATGGAATGGAATGGAATGGAATGGAATTCAATGGAATGGAACGGAATGGATTGGAATGGAATGTAATAGAATGGAATCAACCCGAGTAGAACGGAACGGAACACAACCGAACGGAACGGAACGCAACGGAACGGAACGGAACGGAACGGAATGGAATGGAATGGAACGGAACTCAGTGGAATGGAATGGAATGGAATGGAATTCTATGGAATGGAATGGAATGGAATGGAATGGATTTCCATGGAATGGAATGGAATGGAATGGAATGGAATGGAATGGAATGGAATTCAATGGAATGGAATGGAGTGGAATGGAATGGAATCGAATGGAATTGAATGGAATCGAATGGAATCAAATGGGATCGAATGGAATGGAATGGAATAGAATGGAATCAACCCGAGTAGAATGGAATGGAATGGAATGGAATGGAATGGGATGGAATGGAATGGAATGGAATGGAATGGAATGGAATGGAATTCAATGGAATGGAATGGAATGGAATGGAATGGAATGGAATGGAATTCAATGGAATGGAATGGAACGGAATGGAATGGAATGGAATGGAATGGAATGGAATGGAATTCAATGGAATGGAATGGAATTCAATGGAATGGAATGGAATGGAATGGAATGGAATGGAATTCCATGGAATGGAATGGAATGGAATGGAATTCAATGGAATGGAAAGGAATGGAATCGAATGGAATGGAATGGAATGGAATGGAATGGAATGGAATGGAATAGAATGGAATCAACCTGAGTAGAACGGAATGGAATGGAATGGAATGTAATGGAATGGAATGGAATGGAATGGAATGGAATGGAATGGAATGTACCAAAGTAGAACGGAAATGAATGGAATGGAATGGAATGGAATGGAATGGAATGGAATGGAACGGAATGTACCCGAGTAGAACGGAATGGAATGGAATGGAATGGATTGGAATGGAATGGAATGGAATTCCATGGAATGGAATGGAATGGAATGGAATGGAATGGAATGGAATGGAATGGAATTCAATGGAATGGAATGGAGTGGAATGGAATGGAATCGAATGGAATTGAATGGAATCGAATGGAATCAAATGGGATCGAATGGAATGGAATGGAATAGAATGGAATCAACCCGAGTAGAACGGAATGGAATGGAATGGAATGGAATGGGATGGAATGGAATGGAATGGAATGGAATGGAATGGAATTCAATGGAATGGAATGGAATGGAATGGAATGGAATGGAATGGAATTCAATGGAATGGAATGGAACGGAATGGAATGGAATGGAATGGAATGGAATGGAATGGAATGGAATGGAATTCAATGGAATGGAATGGAATGGAATGGAATGGAATGTACCGGAGTGGAGTGGAGTGGAGTGGAGTGGAGTAGAGTGCACTGGAACGGAATGGAATGGAATGGAATGGAATGGAACGGAACGGAATGTACGCGAGAAGCACAGAATGGAATGGAATGGAATGGAATGGAATGGAATGGAATGTACCGGAGTGGAGTGGAGTGGAATGGAGTGGAGTGGAGTGGAGTGGAGTGGAATGGAATGGAATGGAATGGAATGGAATGGAATGGAATGGAATGGAATGCAATGGAATGCAATGGAATGGAAAGGAATGGAATGGAATGGAATGGAATGGAATGGAATAGAATGGAATGGAATGGACACCAGTAGAATGGAATGGAATGGAATGGAATGGAATGGAATGGAATGGAATGGAATGGAATTCAAAGGAATGGAATGGAATGGAATGGAATTCTATGGAATGGAATGGAATGGAATGGAATGGAATGGAATGGAATGGAATGGAATGGAATAGAATGGAATGGAATGGACACCAGTAGAATGGAATGGAATGGAATGGAATGGAATGGAATGGAATGGAATGGAATGGAATGGAATTCAATGGAATGGAATGGAATGGAATGGAATTCAATGGAATGGAATGGAATGGAATGGAATTCAATGGAATGGAATGGAATGGAATGGAATTCAATGGAATGGAACGGAATGGATTGGAATGGAATGTAATAGAATGGAATCAACCCGAGTAGAACGGAACGGAACACAACCGAACGGAACGGAACGCAACGGAACGGAACGGAACGGAACGGAACGGAATGGAATGGAATGGAACGGAACTCAGTGGAATGGAATGGAATGGAATGGAATTCTATGGAATGGAATGGAATGGAATGGAATGGATTTCCATGGAATGGAATGGAATGGAATGGAATGGAATGGAATGGAATTCAATGGAATGGAATGGAGTGGAATGGAATGGAATCGAATGGAATTGAATGGAATCGAATGGAATCAAATGGGATCGAATGGAATGGAATGGAATAGAATGGAATCAACCCGAGTAGAATGGAATGGAATGGAATGGAATGGAATGGGATGGAATGGAATGGAATGGAATGGAATGGAATGGAATGGAATTCAATGGAATGGAATGGAATGGAATGGAATGGAATGGAATGGAATTCAATGGAATGGAATGGAACGGAATGGAATGGAATGGAATGGAATGGAATGGAATGGAATTCAATGGAATGGAATGGAATTCAATGGAATGGAATGGAATGGAATGGAATGGAATGGAATTCCATGGAATGGAATGGAATGGAATGGAATTCAATGGAATGGAAAGGAATGGAATCGAATGGAATGGAATGGAATGGAATGGAATGGAATGGAATGGAATAGAATGGAATCAACCTGAGTAGAACGGAATGGAATGGAATGGAATGTAATGGAATGGAATGGAATGGAATGGAATGGAATGGAATGGAATGTACCAAAGTAGAACGGAAATGAATGGAATGGAATGGAATGGAATGGAATGGAATGGAATGGAACGGAATGTACCCGAGTAGAACGGAATGGAATGGAATGGAATGGATTGGAATGGAATGGAATGGAATTCCATGGAATGGAATGGAATGGAATGGAATGGAATGGAATGGAATGGAATGGAATGGAATTCAATGGAATGGAATGGAGTGGAATGGAATGGAATCGAATGGAATTGAATGGAATCGAATGGAATCAAATGGGATCGAATGGAATGGAATGGAATAGAATGGAATCAACCCGAGTAGAACGGAATGGAATGGAATGGAATGGAATGGGATGGAATGGAATGGAATGGAATGGAATGGAATGGAATTCAATGGAATGGAATGGAATGGAATGGAATGGAATGGAATGGAATTCAATGGAATGGAATGGAACGGAATGGAATGGAATGGAATGGAATGGAATGGAATGGAATGGAATGGAATTCAATGGAATGGAATGGAATGGAATGGAATGGAATGGAATGGAATGGAATGGAATGGAATGGAATGGAATTCCATGGAATGGAATGGAATGGAATGGAATTCAATGGAATGGAATGGAATGGAATCGAATGGAATGGAATGGAATGGAATGGAATGGAATGGAATGGAATAGAATGGAATCAACCTGAGTAGAACGGAATGGAATGGAATGGAATGGAATGGAATGGAATGGAATGGAATGGAATGGAATGGAATGTACCAAAGTAGAACGGAAAGGAATGGAATGGAATGGAATGGAATGGAATGGAATGGAACGGAATGTACCCGAGTAGAACGGAATGGAATGGAATGGAATGGATTGGAATGGAATGGAATGGAATGGAATGGAATGTAACCGAGTAGAACGGAATGGAATGTAATTGAATGGAATGTAACTGAGTTGAACGGAACGGAATGGAATGGAATGGAATGGAATGGAATGGAATGGAATGGAATTGAGTGCAATGCAATGCAATGGAATGCAATGGAATGGAAAGGAATGGAATGGAATGGAATGGAATCTACCCGAGTAGAACGGAATGGAATGGAATTGAATGGAATGTAACCGAGTAGAACGGAACGGAATGGAATGGAATGGAATGGAATGCAATGGAATGGAATGGAATGGAATGGAATGGAATGGAATGGAATGGAATGGAATGGACACCAGTAGAATGGAATGGAATGGAATGGAATGGAATGGAATGGAATGGAATGGAATGGAATGGAATGGAGTGGAATGGAATCTACCCGAGTAGAACGGAATGGAACGGATTGGAATGGAATGGAATGGACAGGAGCAGAACGGAATGGAATGCAATGGAATGGAATGGAATGTACCCGAGCAGAACGGAATGGAATGAAATGGAAATGGAAAGGGAATGGAAATGGAACGGGAATGGAAATGGAACGGGAACGGAAATGGAACGGGAATGGAAATGGAACGGGAACGGAAACGGAACGAGAACGGAAATGGAACGGGAACGGAAACGGAACGGGAACGGAAATGGAACGGGAAGGAAAATGGAACGGGAAGGGAAATGGAACGGGAACGGAAACGGAACGAGAACGGAAATGGAACGGGAACGGAAACGGAACGGGAACGGAAATGGAACGGGAATGGTAACGAACGGGAATGGAAATGGAACGGGAATGGAAAAGGAACGGGAATGGAAATGGATCGGGAATGGAAATGGAACGGGAATGGTAATGGAACTGGAATGGAAATGGAACGGGAATGGAAAAGAAACGGGAATGGAAATGGAACGGGAATGGAAATGGAATGGGAATGGAAATGGAATGGAATGGAATGGAATGGAATGTACCGGAGTGGAGTGGAGTGGAGTGGAGTGGAGTAGAGTGCACTGGAACGGAATGGAATGGAATGGAATGGAATGGAACGGAACGGAATGTACCCGAGAAGCACGGAATGGAATGGAATGGAATGGAATGGGTTGGAATGGAATGTACCGGAGTGGAGTGGAGTGGAATGGAGTGGAGTGGAGTGGAGTGGAGTGGAATGGAATGGAATGGAATGGAATGGAATGGAATGGAATGGAATGGAATGGAATGCAATGGAATGCAATGGAATGGAAAGGAATGGAATGGAATGGAATGGAATGGAATGGAATGGAATAGAATGGAATGGAATGGACACCAGTAGAATGGAATGGAATGGAATGGAATGGAATGGAATGGAATGGAATGGAATGGAATGGAATGGAATGGAATTCAATGGAATGGAATGGAATGGAATGGAATTCAATGGAATGGAATGGAATGGAATGGAATGGAATGGAATGGAATAGAATGGAATGGAATGGACACCAGTAGAATGGAATGGAATGGAATGGAATGGAATGGAATGGAATGGAATGGAATGGAATGGAATTCAATGGAATGGAATGGAATGGAATGGAATTCAATGGAATGGAATGGAATGGAATGGAATTCAATGGAATGGAATGGAATGGAATGGAATTCAATGGAATGGAACGGAATGGATTGGAATGGAATGGAATAGAATGGAATCAACCCGAGTAGAACGGAACGGAACACAACGGAACGGAACGGAACGCAACGGAACGGAACGGAACGGAACGGAACGGAATGGAATGGAATGGAACGGAACTCAGTGGAATGGAATGGAATGGAATGGAATTCTATGGAATGGAATGGAATGGAATGGAATGGAATTCCATGGAATGGAATGGAATGGAATGGAATGGAATGGAATGGAATGGAATGGAATTCAATGGAATGGAATGGAGTGGAATGGAATGGAATCGAATGGAATTGAATGGAATCGAATGGAATCAAATGGGATCGAAAGGAATGGAATGGAATAGAATGGAATCAACCCGATTAGAATGGAATGGAATGGAATGGAATGGAATGGGATGGAATGGAATGGAATGGAATGGAATGGAATGGAATTCAATGGAATGGAATGGAATGGAATGGAATGGAATGGAATGGAATGGAATGGAATGGAATGGAATAGAATGGAATCAACCTGAGTAGAACGGAATGGAATGGAATGGAATGTAATGGAATGGAATGGAATGGAATGGAATGGAATGGAATGGAATGTACCAAAGTAGAACGGAAAGGAATGGAATGGAATGGAATGGAATGGAATGGAATGGAATGGAACGGAATGTACCCGAGTAGAACGGAATGGAATGGAATGGAATGGATTGGAATGGAATGGAATGGAATTCCATGGAATGGAATGGAATGGAATGGAATGGAATGGAATGGAATGGAATGGAATGGAATTCAATGGAATGGAATGGAGTGGAATGGAATGGAATCGAATGGAATTGAATGGAATCGAATGGAATCAAATGGGATCGAATGGAATGGAATGGAATAGAATGGAATCAACCCGAGTAGAACGGAATGGAATGGAATGGAATGGAATGGGATGGAATGGAATGGAATGGAATGGAATGGAATGGAATTCAATGGAATGGAATGGAATGGAATGGAATGGAATGGAATGGAATTCAATGGAATGGAATGGAACGGAATGGAATGGAATGGAATGGAATGGAATGGAATGGAATGGAATGGAATTCAATGGAATGGAATGGAATGGAATGGAATGGAATGGAATGGAATGGAATGGAATGGAATGGAATGGAATGGAATGGAATGGAATTCAATGGAATGGAATGGAATGGAATCGAATGGAATGGAATGGAATGGAATGGAATGGAATGGAATGGAATAGAATGGAATCAACCTGAGTAGAACGGAATGGAATGGAATGGAATGGAATGGAATGGAATGGAATGGAATGGAATGGAATGGAATGTACCAAAGTAGAACGGAAAGGAATGGAATGGAATGGAATGGAATGGAATGGAATGGAACGGAATGTACCCGAGTAGAACGGAATGGAATGGAATGGAATGGATTGGAATGGAATGGAATGGAATGGAATGGAATGTAACCGAGTAGAACGGAATGGAATGTAATTGAATGGAATGTAACTGAGTTGAACGGAACGGAATGGAATGGAATGGAATGGAATGGAATGGAATGGAATGGAATTGAGTGCAATGCAATGCAATGGAATGCAATGGAATGGAAAGGAATGGAATGGAATGGAATGGAATCTACCCGAGTAGAACGGAATGGAATGGAATTGAATGGAATGTAACCGAGTAGAACGGAACGGAATGGAATGGAATGGAATGGAATGCAATGGAATGGAATGGAATGGAATGGAATGGAATGGAATGGAATGGAATGGAATGGACACCAGTAGAATGGAATGGAATGGAATGGAATGGAATGGAATGGAATGGAATGGAATGGAGTGGAATGGAATCTACCCGAGTAGAACGGAATGGAACGGATTGGAATGGAATGGAATGGACAGGAGCAGAACGGAATGGAATGCAATGGAATGGAATGGAATGTACCCGAGCAGAACGGAATGGAATGAAATGGAAATGGAAAGGGAATGGAAATGGAACGGGAATGGAAATGGAACGGGAACGGAAATGGAACGGGAATGGAAATGGAACGGGAACGGAAACGGAACGAGAACGGAAATGGAACGGGAACGGAAACGGAACGGGAACGGAAATGGAACGGGAAGGAAAATGGAACGGGAAGGGAAATGGAACGGGAACGGAAACGGAACGAGAACGGAAATGGAACGGGAACGGAAACGGAACGGGAACGGAAATGGAACGGGAATGGTAACGAACGGGAATGGAAATGGAACGGGAATGGAAAAGGAACGGGAATGGAAATGGATCGGGAATGGAAATGGAACGGGAATGGTAATGGAACTGGAATGGAAATGGAACGGGAATGGAAAAGAAACGGGAATGGAAATGGAACGGGAATGGAAATGGAATGGGAATGGAAATGGAATGGAATGGAATGGAATGGAATGTACCGGAGTGGAGTGGAGTGGAGTGGAGTGGAGTAGAGTGCACTGGAACGGAATGGAATGGAATGGAATGGAATGGAACGGAACGGAATGTACCCGAGAAGCACGGAATGGAATGGAATGGAATGGAATGGGTTGGAATGGAATGTACCGGAGTGGAGTGGAGTGGAATGGAGTGGAGTGGAGTGGAGTGGAGTGGAATGGAATGGAATGGAATGGAATGGAATGGAATGGAATGGAATGCAATGGAATGCAATGGAATGGAAAGGAATGGAATGGAATGGAATGGAATGGAATAGAATGGAATGGAATGGACACCAGTAGAATGGAATGGAATGGAATGGAATGGAATGGAATGGAATGGAATGGAATGGAATGGAATGGAATTCAATGGAATGGAATGGAATGGAATGGAATTCAATGGAATGGAATGGAATGGAATGGAATGGAATGGAATGGAATAGAATGGAATGGAATGGACACCAGTAGAATGGAATGGAATGGAATGGAATGGAATGGAATGGAATGGAATGGAATGGAATGGAATTCAATGGAATGGAATGGAATGGAATGGAATTCAATGGAATGGAATGGAATGGAATGGAATTCAATGGAATGGAATGGAATGGAATGGAATTCAATGGAATGGAACGGAATGGATTGGAATGGAATGGAATAGAATGGAATCAACCCGAGTAGAACGGAACGGAACACAACGGAACGGAACGGAACGCAACGGAACGGAACGGAACGGAACGGAACGGAATGGAATGGAATGGAACGGAACTCAGTGGAATGGAATGGAATGGAATGGAATTCTATGGAATGGAATGGAATGGAATGGAATGGAATTCCATGGAATGGAATGGAATGGAATGGAATGGAATGGAATGGAATGGAATTCAATGGAATGGAATGGAGTGGAATGGAATGGAATCGAATGGAATTGAATGGAATCGAATGGAATCAAATGGGATCGAAAGGAATGGAATGGAATAGAATGGAATCAACCCGATTAGAATGGAATGGAATGGAATGGAATGGAATGGGATGGAATGGAATGGAATGGAATGGAATGGAATGGAATTCAATGGAATGGAATGGAATGGAATGGAATGGAATGGAATGGAATTCAATGGAATGGAATGGAACGGAATGGAATGGAATGGAATGGAATGGAATGGAATGGAATTCAATGGAATGGAATGGAATGGAATGGAATGGAATGGAATGGAATGGAATGGAATTCCATGTAATGGAATGGAATGGAATGGAATTCAATGGAATGGAAAGGAATGGAATCGAATGGAATGGAATGGAATGGAATGGAATGGAATGGAATGGAATAGAATGGAATCAACCTGAGTAGAACGGAATGGAATGGAATGGAATGTAATGGAATGGAATGGAATGGAATGGAATGGAATGGAATGGAATGTACCAAAGTAGAACGGAAAGGAATGGAATGGAATGGAATGGAATGGAATGGAATGGAACGGAATGTACCCGAGTAGAACGGAATGGAATGGAATGGAATGGATTGGAATGGAATGGAATGGAATGGAATGGAATGTAACCGAGTAGAACGGAATGGAATGTAATTGAATGGAATGTAACTGAGTTGAACGGAACGGAATGGAATGGAATGGAATGGAATGGAATGGAATGGAATGGAATTGAGTGCAATGCAATGCAATGGAATTCAATGGAATGGAAAGGAATGGAATGGAATGGAATGGAATCTACCCGAGTAGAACGGAATGGAATGGAATTGAATGGAATGTAACCGAGTAGAACGGAACGGAATGGAATGGAATGGAATGGAATGCAATGGAATGGAATGGAATGGAATGGAATGGAATGGAATGGAATGGAATGGAATGGACACCAGTAGAATGGAATGGAGTGGAATGGAATGGAATGGAATGGAATGGAATGGAATGGAATGGAATGGAGTGGAATGGAATCTACCCGAGTAGAACGGAATGGAACGGATTGGAATGGAATGGAATGGACAGGAGCAGAACGGAATGGAATGCAATGGAATGGAATGGAATGTACCCGAGCAGAACGGAATGGAATGAAATGGAAATGGAAAGGGAATGGAAATGGAACGGGAATGGAAATGGAACGGGAACGGAAATGGAACGGGAATGGAAATGGAACGGGAACGGAAACGGAACGAGAACGGAAATGGAACGGGAACGGAAACGGAACGGGAACGGAAATGGAACGGGAAGGAAAATGGAACGGGAAGGGAAATGGAACGGGAACGGAAACGGAACGAGAACGGAAATGGAACGGGAACGGAAACGGAACGGGAACGGAAATGGAACGGGAATGGTAACGAACGGGAATGGAAATGGAACGGGAATGGAAAAGGAACGGGAATGGAAATGGATCGGGAATGGAAATGGAACGGGAATGGTAATGGAACTGGAATGGAAATGGAACGGGAATGGAAAAGAAACGGGAATGGAAATGGAACGGGAATGGAAATGGAATGGGAATGGAAATGGAATGGAATGGAATGGAATGGAATGTACCGGAGTGGAGTGGAGTGGAGTGGAGTGGAGTAGAGTGCACTGGAACGGAATGGAATGGAATGGAATGGAATGGAACGGAACGGAATGTACCCGAGAAGCACGGAATGGAATGGAATGGAATGGAATGGGTTGGAATGGAATGTACCGGAGTGGAGTGGAGTGGAATGGAGTGGAGTGGAGTGGAGTGGAGTGGAATGGAATGGAATGGAATGGAATGGAATGGAATGGAATGGAATGGAATGGAATGCAATGGAATGCAATGGAATGGAAAGGAATGGAATGGAATGGAATGGAATGGAATGGAATGGAATAGAATGGAATGGAATGGACACCAGTAGAATGGAATGGAATGGAATGGAATGGAATGGAATGGAATGGAATGGAATGGAATGGAATGGAATGGAATGGAATTCAATGGAATGGAATGGAATGGAATGGAATTCAATGGAATGGAATGGAATGGAATGGAATGGAATGGAATGGAATAGAATGGAATGGAATGGACACCAGTAGAATGGAATGGAATGGAATGGAATGGAATGGAATGGAATGGAATGGAATGGAATGGAATTCAATGGAATGGAATGGAATGGAATGGAATTCAATGGAATGGAATGGAATGGAATGGAATTCAATGGAATGGAATGGAATGGAATGGAATTCAATGGAATGGAACGGAATGGATTGGAATGGAATGGAATAGAATGGAATCAACCCGAGTAGAACGGAACGGAACACAACGGAACGGAACGGAACGCAACGGAACGGAACGGAACGGAACGGAACGGAATGGAATGGAATGGAACGGAACTCAGTGGAATGGAATGGAATGGAATGGAATTCTATGGAATGGAATGGAATGGAATGGAATGGAATTCCATGGAATGGAATGGAATGGAATGGAATGGAATGGAATGGAATGGAATTCAATGGAATGGAATGGAGTGGAATGGAATGGAATCGAATGGAATTGAATGGAATCGAATGGAATCAAATGGGATCGAAAGGAATGGAATGGAATAGAATGGAATCAACCCGATTAGAATGGAATGGAATGGAATGGAATGGAATGGGATGGAATGGAATGGAATGGAATGGAATGGAATGGAATGGAATGGAATTCAATGGAATGGAATGGAATGGAATGGAATGGAATGGAATGGAATGGAATGGAATAGAATGGAATCAACCTGAGTAGAACGGAATGGAATGGAATGGAATGTAATGGAATGGAATGGAATGGAATGGAATGGAATGGAATGGAATGTACCAAAGTAGAACGGAAAGGAATGGAATGGAATGGAATGGAATGGAATGGAATGGAATGGAACGGAATGTACCCGAGTAGAACGGAATGGAATGGAATGGAATGGATTGGAATGGAATGGAATGGAATTCCATGGAATGGAATGGAATGGAATGGAATGGAATGGAATGGAATGGAATGGAATGGAATTCAATGGAATGGAATGGAGTGGAATGGAATGGAATCGAATGGAATTGAATGGAATCGAATGGAATCAAATGGGATCGAATGGAATGGAATGGAATAGAATGGAATCAACCCGAGTAGAACGGAATGGAATGGAATGGAATGGAATGGGATGGAATGGAATGGAATGGAATGGAATGGAATGGAATTCAATGGAATGGAATGGAATGGAATGGAATGGAATGGAATGGAATTCAATGGAATGGAATGGAACGGAATGGAATGGAATGGAATGGAATGGAATGGAATGGAATGGAATGGAATTCAATGGAATGGAATGGAACGGAATGGAATGGAATGGAATGGAATGGAATGGAATGGAATTCAATGGAATGGAATGGAATGGAATGGAATGGAATGGAATGGAATGGAATGGAATGGAATGGAATTCCATGGAATGGAATGGAATGGAATGGAATTCAATTGAATGGAAAGGAATGGAATCGAATGGAATGGAATGGAATGGAATGGAATGGAATGGAATGGAATGGAATAGAATGGAATCAACCTGAGTAGAACGGAATGGAATGGAATGGAATGTAATGGAATGGAATGGAATGGAATGGAATGGAATGGAATGGAATGTACCAAAGTAGAACGGAAAGGAATGGAATGGAATGGAATGGAATGGAATGGAATGGAACGGAATGTACCCGAGTAGAACGGAATGGAATGGAATGGAATGGATTGGAATGGAATGGAATGGAATGGAATGGAATGTAACCGAGTAGAACGGAATGGAATGTAATTGAATGGAATGTAACTGAGTTGAACGGAACGGAATGGAATGGAATGGAATGGAATGGAATGGAATGGAATGGAATTGAGTGCAATGCAATGCAATGGAATGCAATGGAATGGAAAGGAATGGAATGGAATGGAATGGAATCTACCCGAGTAGAACGGAATGGAATGGAATTGAATGGAATGTAACCGAGTAGAACGGAACGGAATGGAATGGAATGGAATGGAATGCAATGGAATGGAATGGAATGGAATGGAATGGAATGCAATGGAATGGAATGGAATGGACACCAGTAGAATGGAATGGAATGGAATGGAATGGAATGGAATGGAATGGAATGGAATCTACCCGAGTAGAACGGAATGGAACGGATTGGAATGGAATGGAATGGACAGGAGCAGAACGGAATGGAATGCAATGGAATGGAATGGAATGTACCCGAGCAGAACGGAATGGAATGAAATGGAAATGGAAAGGGAATGGAAATGGAACGGGAATGGAAATGGAACGGGAACGGAAATGGAACGGGAATGGAAATGGAACGGGAATGGAAATGGAACGGGAATGGAAATGGATCGGGAATGGAAATGGAACGGGAATGGTAATGGAACTGGAATGGAAATGGAACGGGAATGGAAAAGAAACGGGAATGGAAATGGAACGGGAATGAAAATGGAATGGGAATGGAAATGGAATGGAATGGAATGGAATGGAATGGAATGGAATGGAATGTACCGGAGTGGAGTGGAGTGGAGTGGAGTGGAGTAGAGCGCACTGGAACGGAATGGAATGGAATGGAATGGAATGGAACGGAACGGAATGTACCCGAGAAGCACGGAATGGAATGGAATGGAATGGAATGGAATGGAATGGAATGGAATGGAATGTACCGGAGTGGAGTGGAGTGGAATGGAGTGGAGTGGAGTGGAGTGGAGTGGAATGGAATGGAATGGAATGGAATGGAATGGAATGGAATGCAATGGAATGCAATGGAATGGAAAGGAATGGAATGGAATGGAATGGAATGGAATGGAATGGACACCAGTAGAATGGAATGGAATGGAATGGAATGGAATGGAATGGAATGGAATGGAATGGAATGGAGTGGAATGGATTGGAATGGAATGGAATGGAATGGAATGGAATGTAACCGAGTAGAACGGAATGGAATGTAATTGAATGGAATGTAACCGAGTTGAACGGAACGGAATGGAATGGAATGGAATGGAATGGAATGGAATGGAATGGAATGGAATGGAATTGAGTGCAATGCAATGCAATGGAATGCAATGGAATGGAAAGGAATGGAATGGAATGGAATGAAATCTACCCGAGTAGAACGGAATGGAATGGAATTGAATGGAATGTAACCGAGTAGAACGGAACGGAATGGAATGGAATGGAATGGAATGCAATGGAATGGAATGGAATGGAATGGAATGGAATGGAATGGAATGGAATGGACACCAGTAGAATGGAATGGAATGGAATGGAATGGAATGGAATGGAATCTACCCGAGTAGAACGGAATGGAACGGATTGGAATGGAATGGAATGGACAGGAGCAGAACGGAATGGAATGCAATGGAATGGAAAGGAATGTACCCGAGCAGAACGGAATGGAATGAAATGGAAATGGAAAGGGAATGGAAATGGAACGGGAATGGAAATGGAACGGGAACGGAAATGGAACGGGAATGGAAATGGAACGGGAACGGAAACGGAACGAGAACGGAAATGGAACGGGAACGGAAACGGAACGGGAACGGAAATGGAACGGGAATGGTAATGGAACGGGAAAGGAAATGGAACGGGAATGGAAATGGAACGGGAATGGAAATGGATCGGGAATGGAAATGGAACGGGAATGGTAATGGAACTGGAATGGAAATGGAACGGGAATGGAAATGGATCGGGAATGGAAATGGAACGGGAATGGTAATGGAACTGGAATGGAAATGGAACGGGAATGGAAAAGAAACGGGAATGGAAATGGAACGGGAATGGAAATGGAATGGGAATGGAAATGGAATGGAATGGAATGGAATGGAATGGAATGGAATGTACCGGAGTGGAGTGGAGTGGAATGGAGTGGAGTGGAGTGGAGTGGAGTGGAATGGAATGGAATGGAATGGAATGGAATGGAATGGAATGGAATGCAATGGATTGCAATGGAATGGAAAGGAATGGAATGGAATGGAATGGAATGGAATGGAATGGAATGGAATGGAATTCCATGGAATGGAATGGAATGGAATGGAATTCAATGGAATGGAATGGAATGGAATCGAATGGAATGGAATGGAATGGAATGGAATGGAATGGAATGGAATGGAATGGAATAGAATGGAATCAACCCGAGTAGAACGGAATGGAATGGAATGGAATGGAATGGAATGGAATGGAATGGAATGGATTGGAATGGAATGTACCAAAGTAGAACGGAATGGAATGGAATGGAATGGAATGGAATGGAATGGAATGGAATGGAATGTACCCGAGTAGAACGGAATGGAATGGAATGGAATGGATTGGAATGGAATGGAATGGAATGGAATGGAATGGAACCGAGTAGAACGGAATGGAATGTAATTGAATGGAATGTAACCGAGTTGAACGGAACGGAATGGAATGGAATGGAATGGAATGGAATGGAATGGAATGGAATGGAATGGAATGGAATTGAGTGCAATGCAATGCAATGGAATGCAATGGAATGGAAAGGAATGGAATGGAATGGAATGGAATGGAATCTACCCGAGTAGAACGGAATGGAATGGAATTGAATGGAATGTAACCGAGTAGAACGGAACGGAATGGAATGGAATGGAATGGAATGGAATGGAATGGAATGGAATGGAATGGAATGGAATGGAATGGAATGGACACCAGTAGAATGGAATGGAATGGAATGGAATGGAATGGAATGGAATGGAATGGAATGGAATGGAATGGAATCTACCCGAGTAGAACGGAATGGAACGGAATGGAATGGAATGGAATGGACAGGAGCAGAACGGAATGGAATGCAATGGAATGGAATGGAATGTACCCGAGCAGAACGGAATGGAATGAAAAGGAAATGGAAAGGGAATGGAAATAGAACGGGAATGGAAATGGAACGGGAACGGAAATGGAACGGGAATGGAAATGGAACGGGAACGGAAATGGAACGGGAATGGAAATGGAACGGGAACGGAAACGGAACGAGAACGGAAATGGAACGGGAACGGAAACGGAACGGGAACGGAAATGGAACGGGAATGGTAACGGAACGGGAATGGAAATGGAACGGGAATGGAAAAGGAACGGGAATGGAGATGGATCGGGAATGGAAATGGAACGGGAATGGTAATGGAACTGGAATGGAAATGGATCGGGAATGGAAAAGAAACGGGAATGGAAATGGAACGGGAATGGAAATGGAATGGGAATGGAAATGGAATGGAATGGAATGGAATGGAATGGAATGGAATGGAATGTACCGGAGTGGAGTGGAGTGGAGTGGAGTGGAGTAGAGTGCACTGGAACGGAATGGAATGGAATGGAATGGAATGGAACGCAACGGAATGTACCCGAGAAGCACGGAATGGAATGGAATGGAATGGAATGGAATGTACCGGAGTGGAGTGGAGTGGAATGGAGTGGAGTGGAGTGGAGTGGAGTGGAATGGAATGGAATGGAATGGAATGGAATGTACCGGAGTGGAGTGGAGTGGAGTGGAGTGGAGTAGAGTGCACTGGAACGGAATGGAATGGAATGGAATGGAATGGAACGGAACGGAATGTACGCGAGAAGCACAGAATGGAATGGAATGGAATGGAATGGAATGGAATGGAATGTACCGGAGTGGAGTGGAGTGGAATGGAGTGGAGTGGAGTGGAGTGGAGTGGAATGGAATGGAATGGAATGGAATGGAATGGAATGGAATGGAATGGAATGCAATGGAATGCAATGGAATGGAAAGGAATGGAATGGAATGGAATGGAATGGAATGGAATAGAATGGAATGGAATGGACACCAGTAGAATGGAATGGAATGGAATGGAATGGAATGGAATGGAATGGAATGGAATGGAATTCAAAGGAATGGAATGGAATGGAATGGAATTCTATGGAATGGAATGGAATGGAATGGAATGGAATGGAATGGAATGGAATGGAATGGAATAGAATGGAATGGAATGGACACCAGTAGAATGGAATGGAATGGAATGGAATGGAATGGAATGGAATGGAATGGAATGGAATGGAATGGAATTCAATGGAATGGAATGGAATGGAATGGAATTCAATGGAATGGAATGGAATGGAATGGAATTCAATGGAATGGAATGGAATGGAATGGAATTCAATGGAATGGAACGGAATGGATTGGAATGGAATGTAATAGAATGGAATCAACCCGAGTAGAACGGAACGGAACACAACCGAACGGAACGGAACGCAACGGAACGGAACGGAACGGAACGGAACGGAATGGAATGGAATGGAACGGAACTCAGTGGAATGGAATGGAATGGAATGGAATTCTATGGAATGGAATGGAATGGAATGGAATGGATTTCCATGGAATGGAATGGAATGGAATGGAATGGAATGGAATGGAATGGAATTCAATGGAATGGAATGGAGTGGAATGGAATGGAATCGAATGGAATTGAATGGAATCGAATGGAATCAAATGGGATCGAATGGAATGGAATGGAATAGAATGGAATCAACCCGAGTAGAATGGAATGGAATGGAATGGAATGGAATGGGATGGAATGGAATGGAATGGAATGGAATGGAATGGAATGGAATTCAATGGAATGGAATGGAATGGAATGGAATGGAATGGAATGGAATTCAATGGAATGGAATGGAACGGAATGGAATGGAATGGAATGGAATGGAATGGAATTCAATGGAATGGAATGGAATTCAATGGAATGGAATGGAATGGAATGGAATGGAATGGAATTCCATGGAATGGAATGGAATGGAATGGAATTCAATGGAATGGAAAGGAATGGAATCGAATGGAATGGAATGGAATGGAATGGAATGGAATGGAATGGAATAGAATGGAATCAACCTGAGTAGAACGGAATGGAATGGAATGGAATGTAATGGAATGGAATGGAATGGAATGGAATGGAATGGAATGGAATGTACCAAAGTAGAACGGAAATGAATGGAATGGAATGGAATGGAATGGAATGGAATGGAATGGAACGGAATGTACCCGAGTAGAACGGAATGGAATGGAATGGAATGGATTGGAATGGAATGGAATGGAATTCCATGGAATGGAATGGAATGGAATGGAATGGAATGGAATGGAATGGAATGGAATTCAATGGAATGGAATGGAGTGGAATGGAATGGAATCGAATGGAATTGAATGGAATCGAATGGAATCAAATGGGATCGAATGGAATGGAATGGAATAGAATGGAATCAACCCGAGTAGAACGGAATGGAATGGAATGGAATGGAATGGGATGGAATGGAATGGAATGGAATGGAATGGAATGGAATTCAATGGAATGGAATGGAATGGAATGGAATGGAATGGAATGGAATTCAATGGAATGGAATGGAACGGAATGGAATGGAATGGAATGGAATGGAATGGAATGGAATGGAATGGAATTCAATGGAATGGAATGGAATGGAATGGAATGGAATGTACCGGAGTGGAGTGGAGTGGAGTGGAGTGGAGTAGAGTGCACTGGAACGGAATGGAATGGAATGGAATGGAATGGAACGGAACGGAATGTACGCGAGAAGCACAGAATGGAATGGAATGGAATGGAATGGAATGGAATGGAATGTACCGGAGTGGAGTGGAGTGGAATGGAGTGGAGTGGAGTGGAGTGGAGTGGAATGGAATGGAATGGAATGGAATGGAATGGAATGGAATGGAATGGAATGCAATGGAATGCAATGGAATGGAAAGGAATGGAATGGAATGGAATGGAATGGAATGGAATAGAATGGAATGGAATGGACACCAGTAGAATGGAATGGAATGGAATGGAATGGAATGGAATGGAATGGAATGGAATGGAATTCAAAGGAATGGAATGGAATGGAATGGAATTCTATGGAATGGAATGGAATGGAATGGAATGGAATGGAATGGAATGGAATGGAATGGAATAGAATGGAATGGAATGGACACCAGTAGAATGGAATGGAATGGAATGGAATGGAATGGAATGGAATGGAATGGAATGGAATGGAATTCAATGGAATGGAATGGAATGGAATGGAATTCAATGGAATGGAATGGAATGGAATGGAATTCAATGGAATGGAATGGAATGGAATGGAATTCAATGGAATGGAACGGAATGGATTGGAATGGAATGTAATAGAATGGAATCAACCCGAGTAGAACGGAACGGAACACAACCGAACGGAACGGAACGCAACGGAACGGAACGGAACGGAACGGAACGGAATGGAATGGAATGGAACGGAACTCAGTGGAATGGAATGGAATGGAATGGAATTCTATGGAATGGAATGGAATGGAATGGAATGGATTTCCATGGAATGGAATGGAATGGAATGGAATGGAATGGAATGGAATTCAATGGAATGGAATGGAGTGGAATGGAATGGAATCGAATGGAATTGAATGGAATCGAATGGAATCAAATGGGATCGAATGGAATGGAATGGAATAGAATGGAATCAACCCGAGTAGAATGGAATGGAATGGAATGGAATGGAATGGGATGGAATGGAATGGAATGGAATGGAATGGAATGGAATGGAATTCAATGGAATGGAATGGAATGGAATGGAATGGAATGGAATGGAATTCAATGGAATGGAATGGAACGGAATGGAATGGAATGGAATGGAATGGAATGGAATGGAATTCAATGGAATGGAATGGAATTCAATGGAATGGAATGGAATGGAATGGAATGGAATGGAATTCCATGGAATGGAATGGAATGGAATGGAATTCAATGGAATGGAAAGGAATGGAATCGAATGGAATGGAATGGAATGGAATGGAATGGAATGGAATGGAATAGAATGGAATCAACCTGAGTAGAACGGAATGGAATGGAATGGAATGTAATGGAATGGAATGGAATGGAATGGAATGGAATGGAATGGAATGTACCAAAGTAGAACGGAAATGAATGGAATGGAATGGAATGGAATGGAATGGAATGGAATGGAACGGAATGTACCCGAGTAGAACGGAATGGAATGGAATGGAATGGATTGGAATGGAATGGAATGGAATTCCATGGAATGGAATGGAATGGAATGGAATGGAATGGAATGGAATGGAATGGAATGGAATTCAATGGAATGGAATGGAGTGGAATGGAATGGAATCGAATGGAATTGAATGGAATCGAATGGAATCAAATGGGATCGAATGGAATGGAATGGAATAGAATGGAATCAACCCGAGTAGAACGGAATGGAATGGAATGGAATGGAATGGGATGGAATGGAATGGAATGGAATGGAATGGAATGGAATTCAATGGAATGGAATGGAATGGAATGGAATGGAATGGAATGGAATTCAATGGAATGGAATGGAACGGAATGGAATGGAATGGAATGGAATGGAATGGAATGGAATGGAATGGAATTCAATGGAATGGAATGGAATGGAATGGAATGGAATGGAATGGAATGGAATGGAATGGAATGGAATGGAATTCCATGGAATGGAATGGAATGGAATGGAATTCAATGGAATGGAATGGAATGGAATCGAATGGAATGGAATGGAATGGAATGGAATGGAATGGAATGGAATAGAATGGAATCAACCTGAGTAGAACGGAATGGAATGGAATGGAATGGAATGGAATGGAATGGAATGGAATGGAATGGAATGGAATGTACCAAAGTAGAACGGAAAGGAATGGAATGGAATGGAATGGAATGGAATGGAATGGAACGGAATGTACCCGAGTAGAACGGAATGGAATGGAATGGAATGGATTGGAATGGAATGGAATGGAATGGAATGGAATGTAACCGAGTAGAACGGAATGGAATGTAATTGAATGGAATGTAACTGAGTTGAACGGAACGGAATGGAATGGAATGGAATGGAATGGAATGGAATGGAATGGAATTGAGTGCAATGCAATGCAATGGAATGCAATGGAATGGAAAGGAATGGAATGGAATGGAATGGAATCTACCCGAGTAGAACGGAATGGAATGGAATTGAATGGAATGTAACCGAGTAGAACGGAACGGAATGGAATGGAATGGAATGGAATGCAATGGAATGGAATGGAATGGAATGGAATGGAATGGAATGGAATGGAATGGAATGGACACCAGTAGAATGGAATGGAATGGAATGGAATGGAATGGAATGGAATGGAATGGAATGGAATGGAATGGAGTGGAATGGAATCTACCCGAGTAGAACGGAATGGAACGGATTGGAATGGAATGGAATGGACAGGAGCAGAACGGAATGGAATGCAATGGAATGGAATGGAATGTACCCGAGCAGAACGGAATGGAATGAAATGGAAATGGAAAGGGAATGGAAATGGAACGGGAATGGAAATGGAACGGGAACGGAAATGGAACGGGAATGGAAATGGAACGGGAACGGAAACGGAACGAGAACGGAAATGGAACGGGAACGGAAACGGAACGGGAACGGAAATGGAACGGGAAGGAAAATGGAACGGGAAGGGAAATGGAACGGGAACGGAAACGGAACGAGAACGGAAATGGAACGGGAACGGAAACGGAACGGGAACGGAAATGGAACGGGAATGGTAACGAACGGGAATGGAAATGGAACGGGAATGGAAAAGGAACGGGAATGGAAATGGATCGGGAATGGAAATGGAACGGGAATGGTAATGGAACTGGAATGGAAATGGAACGGGAATGGAAAAGAAACGGGAATGGAAATGGAACGGGAATGGAAATGGAATGGGAATGGAAATGGAATGGAATGGAATGGAATGGAATGTACCGGAGTGGAGTGGAGTGGAGTGGAGTGGAGTAGAGTGCACTGGAACGGAATGGAATGGAATGGAATGGAATGGAACGGAACGGAATGTACCCGAGAAGCACGGAATGGAATGGAATGGAATGGAATGGGTTGGAATGGAATGTACCGGAGTGGAGTGGAGTGGAATGGAGTGGAGTGGAGTGGAGTGGAGTGGAATGGAATGGAATGGAATGGAATGGAATGGAATGGAATGGAATGGAATGGAATGCAATGGAATGCAATGGAATGGAAAGGAATGGAATGGAATGGAATGGAATGGAATGGAATGGAATAGAATGGAATGGAATGGACACCAGTAGAATGGAATGGAATGGAATGGAATGGAATGGAATGGAATGGAATGGAATGGAATGGAATTCAATGGAATGGAATGGAATGGAATGGAATTCAATGGAATGGAATGGAATGGAATGGAATGGAATGGAATGGAATAGAATGGAATGGAATGGACACCAGTAGAATGGAATGGAATGGAATGGAATGGAATGGAATGGAATGGAATGGAATGGAATGGAATTCAATGGAATGGAATGGAATGGAATGGAATTCAATGGAATGGAATGGAATGGAATGGAATTCAATGGAATGGAATGGAATGGAATGGAATTCAATGGAATGGAACGGAATGGATTGGAATGGAATGGAATAGAATGGAATCAACCCGAGTAGAACGGAACGGAACACAACGGAACGGAACGGAACGCAACGGAACGGAACGGAACGGAACGGAACGGAATGGAATGGAATGGAACGGAACTCAGTGGAATGGAATGGAATGGAATGGAATTCTATGGAATGGAATGGAATGGAATGGAATGGAATTCCATGGAATGGAATGGAATGGAATGGAATGGAATGGAATGGAATGGAATTCAATGGAATGGAATGGAGTGGAATGGAATGGAATCGAATGGAATTGAATGGAATCGAATGGAATCAAATGGGATCGAAAGGAATGGAATGGAATAGAATGGAATCAACCCGATTAGAATGGAATGGAATGGAATGGAATGGAATGGGATGGAATGGAATGGAATGGAATGGAATGGAATGGAATTCAATGGAATGGAATGGAATGGAATGGAATGGAATGGAATGGAATGGAATGGAATGGAATAGAATGGAATCAACCTGAGTAGAACGGAATGGAATGGAATGGAATGTAATGGAATGGAATGGAATGGAATGGAATGGAATGGAATGGAATGTACCAAAGTAGAACGGAAAGGAATGGAATGGAATGGAATGGAATGGAATGGAATGGAATGGAACGGAATGTACCCGAGTAGAACGGAATGGAATGGAATGGAATGGATTGGAATGGAATGGAATGGAATTCCATGGAATGGAATGGAATGGAATGGAATGGAATGGAATGGAATGGAATGGAATGGAATTCAATGGAATGGAATGGAGTGGAATGGAATGGAATCGAATGGAATTGAATGGAATCGAATGGAATCAAATGGGATCGAATGGAATGGAATGGAATAGAATGGAATCAACCCGAGTAGAACGGAATGGAATGGAATGGAATGGAATGGGATGGAATGGAATGGAATGGAATGGAATGGAATGGAATTCAATGGAATGGAATGGAATGGAATGGAATGGAATGGAATGGAATTCAATGGAATGGAATGGAACGGAATGGAATGGAATGGAATGGAATGGAATGGAATGGAATGGAATGGAATTCAATGGAATGGAATGGAATGGAATGGAATGGAATGGAATGGAATGGAATGGAATGGAATTCCATGGAATGGAATGGAATGGAATGGAATTCAATGGAATGGAATGGAATGGAATCGAATGGAATGGAATGGAATGGAATGGAATGGAATGGAATGGAATAGAATGGAATCAACCTGAGTAGAACGGAATGGAATGGAATGGAATGGAATGGAATGGAATGGAATGGAATGGAATGGAATGGAATGGAATGGAATGTACCAAAGTAGAACGGAAAGGAATGGAATGGAATGGAATGGAATGGAATGGAATGGAACGGAATGTACCCGAGTAGAACGGAATGGAATGGAATGGAATGGATTGGAATGGAATGGAATGGAATGGAATGGAATGTAACCGAGTAGAACGGAATGGAATGTAATTGAATGGAATGTAACTGAGTTGAACGGAACGGAATGGAATGGAATGGAATGGAATGGAATGGAATGGAATGGAATTGAGTGCAATGCAATGCAATGGAATGCAATGGAATGGAAAGGAATGGAATGGAATGGAATGGAATCTACCCGAGTAGAACGGAATGGAATGGAATTGAATGGAATGTAACCGAGTAGAACGGAACGGAATGGAATGGAATGGAATGGAATGCAATGGAATGGAATGGAATGGAATGGAATGGAATGGAATGGAATGGAATGGAATGGACACCAGTAGAATGGAATGGAATGGAATGGAATGGAATGGAATGGAATGGAATGGAATGGAGTGGAATGGAATCTACCCGAGTAGAACGGAATGGAACGGATTGGAATGGAATGGAATGGACAGGAGCAGAACGGAATGGAATGCAATGGAATGGAATGGAATGTACCCGAGCAGAACGGAATGGAATGAAATGGAAATGGAAAGGGAATGGAAATGGAACGGGAATGGAAATGGAACGGGAACGGAAATGGAACGGGAATGGAAATGGAACGGGAACGGAAACGGAACGAGAACGGAAATGGAACGGGAACGGAAACGGAACGGGAACGGAAATGGAACGGGAAGGAAAATGGAACGGGAAGGGAAATGGAACGGGAACGGAAACGGAACGAGAACGGAAATGGAACGGGAACGGAAACGGAACGGGAACGGAAATGGAACGGGAATGGTAACGAACGGGAATGGAAATGGAACGGGAATGGAAAAGGAACGGGAATGGAAATGGATCGGGAATGGAAATGGAACGGGAATGGTAATGGAACTGGAATGGAAATGGAACGGGAATGGAAAAGAAACGGGAATGGAAATGGAACGGGAATGGAAATGGAATGGGAATGGAAATGGAATGGAATGGAATGGAATGGAATGTACCGGAGTGGAGTGGAGTGGAGTGGAGTGGAGTAGAGTGCACTGGAACGGAATGGAATGGAATGGAATGGAATGGAACGGAACGGAATGTACCCGAGAAGCACGGAATGGAATGGAATGGAATGGAATGGGTTGGAATGGAATGTACCGGAGTGGAGTGGAGTGGAATGGAGTGGAGTGGAGTGGAGTGGAGTGGAATGGAATGGAATGGAATGGAATGGAATGGAATGGAATGGAATGGAATGGAATGCAATGGAATGCAATGGAATGGAAAGGAATGGAATGGAATGGAATGGAATGGAATGGAATAGAATGGAATGGAATGGACACCAGTAGAATGGAATGGAATGGAATGGAATGGAATGGAATGGAATGGAATGGAATGGAATGGAATGGAATGGAATTCAATGGAATGGAATGGAATGGAATGGAATTCAATGGAATGGAATGGAATGGAATGGAATGGAATGGAATGGAATAGAATGGAATGGAATGGACACCAGTAGAATGGAATGGAATGGAATGGAATGGAATGGAATGGAATGGAATGGAATGGAATGGAATTCAATGGAATGGAATGGAATGGAATGGAATTCAATGGAATGGAATGGAATGGAATGGAATTCAATGGAATGGAATGGAATGGAATGGAATTCAATGGAATGGAACGGAATGGATTGGAATGGAATGGAATAGAATGGAATCAACCCGAGTAGAACGGAACGGAACACAACGGAACGGAACGGAACGCAACGGAACGGAACGGAACGGAACGGAACGGAATGGAATGGAATGGAACGGAACTCAGTGGAATGGAATGGAATGGAATGGAATTCTATGGAATGGAATGGAATGGAATGGAATGGAATTCCATGGAATGGAATGGAATGGAATGGAATGGAATGGAATGGAATGGAATTCAATGGAATGGAATGGAGTGGAATGGAATGGAATCGAATGGAATTGAATGGAATCGAATGGAATCAAATGGGATCGAAAGGAATGGAATGGAATAGAATGGAATCAACCCGATTAGAATGGAATGGAATGGAATGGAATGGAATGGGATGGAATGGAATGGAATGGAATGGAATGGAATGGAATTCAATGGAATGGAATGGAATGGAATGGAATGGAATGGAATGGAATTCAATGGAATGGAATGGAACGGAATGGAATGGAATGGAATGGAATGGAATGGAATGGAATTCAATGGAATGGAATGGAATGGAATGGAATGGAATGGAATGGAATGGAATGGAATTCCATGTAATGGAATGGAATGGAATGGAATTCAATGGAATGGAAAGGAATGGAATCGAATGGAATGGAATGGAATGGAATGGAATGGAATGGAATGGAATAGAATGGAATCAACCTGAGTAGAACGGAATGGAATGGAATGGAATGTAATGGAATGGAATGGAATGGAATGGAATGGAATGGAATGGAATGTACCAAAGTAGAACGGAAAGGAATGGAATGGAATGGAATGGAATGGAATGGAATGGAACGGAATGTACCCGAGTAGAACGGAATGGAATGGAATGGAATGGATTGGAATGGAATGGAATGGAATGGAATGGAATGTAACCGAGTAGAACGGAATGGAATGTAATTGAATGGAATGTAACTGAGTTGAACGGAACGGAATGGAATGGAATGGAATGGAATGGAATGGAATGGAATGGAATTGAGTGCAATGCAATGCAATGGAATTCAATGGAATGGAAAGGAATGGAATGGAATGGAATGGAATCTACCCGAGTAGAACGGAATGGAATGGAATTGAATGGAATGTAACCGAGTAGAACGGAACGGAATGGAATGGAATGGAATGGAATGCAATGGAATGGAATGGAATGGAATGGAATGGAATGGAATGGAATGGAATGGAATGGACACCAGTAGAATGGAATGGAATGGAATGGAATGGAATGGAATGGAATGGAATGGAATGGAATGGAATGGAGTGGAATGGAATCTACCCGAGTAGAACGGAATGGAACGGATTGGAATGGAATGGAATGGACAGGAGCAGAACGGAATGGAATGCAATGGAATGGAATGGAATGTACCCGAGCAGAACGGAATGGAATGAAATGGAAATGGAAAGGGAATGGAAATGGAACGGGAATGGAAATGGAACGGGAACGGAAATGGAACGGGAATGGAAATGGAACGGGAACGGAAACGGAACGAGAACGGAAATGGAACGGGAACGGAAACGGAACGGGAACGGAAATGGAACGGGAAGGAAAATGGAACGGGAAGGGAAATGGAACGGGAACGGAAACGGAACGAGAACGGAAATGGAACGGGAACGGAAACGGAACGGGAACGGAAATGGAACGGGAATGGTAACGAACGGGAATGGAAATGGAACGGGAATGGAAAAGGAACGGGAATGGAAATGGATCGGGAATGGAAATGGAACGGGAATGGTAATGGAACTGGAATGGAAATGGAACGGGAATGGAAAAGAAACGGGAATGGAAATGGAACGGGAATGGAAATGGAATGGGAATGGAAATGGAATGGAATGGAATGGAATGGAATGTACCGGAGTGGAGTGGAGTGGAGTGGAGTGGAGTAGAGTGCACTGGAACGGAATGGAATGGAATGGAATGGAATGGAACGGAACGGAATGTACCCGAGAAGCACGGAATGGAATGGAATGGAATGGAATGGGTTGGAATGGAATGTACCGGAGTGGAGTGGAGTGGAATGGAGTGGAGTGGAGTGGAGTGGAGTGGAATGGAATGGAATGGAATGGAATGGAATGGAATGGAATGGAATGGAATGGAATGCAATGGAATGCAATGGAATGGAAAGGAATGGAATGGAATGGAATGGAATGGAATGGAATGGAATAGAATGGAATGGAATGGACACCAGTAGAATGGAATGGAATGGAATGGAATGGAATGGAATGGAATGGAATGGAATGGAATGGAATGGAATGGAATTCAATGGAATGGAATGGAATGGAATGGAATTCAATGGAATGGAATGGAATGGAATGGAATGGAATGGAATGGAATAGAATGGAATGGAATGGACACCAGTAGAATGGAATGGAATGGAATGGAATGGAATGGAATGGAATGGAATGGAATGGAATGGAATTCAATGGAATGGAATGGAATGGAATGGAATTCAATGGAATGGAATGGAATGGAATGGAATTCAATGGAATGGAATGGAATGGAATGGAATTCAATGGAATGGAACGGAATGGATTGGAATGGAATGGAATAGAATGGAATCAACCCGAGTAGAACGGAACGGAACACAACGGAACGGAACGGAACGCAACGGAACGGAACGGAACGGAACGGAACGGAATGGAATGGAATGGAACGGAACTCAGTGGAATGGAATGGAATGGAATGGAATTCTATGGAATGGAATGGAATGGAATGGAATGGAATTCCATGGAATGGAATGGAATGGAATGGAATGGAATGGAATGGAATGGAATTCAATGGAATGGAATGGAGTGGAATGGAATGGAATCGAATGGAATTGAATGGAATCGAATGGAATCAAATGGGATCGAAAGGAATGGAATGGAATAGAATGGAATCAACCCGATTAGAATGGAATGGAATGGAATGGAATGGAATGGGATGGAATGGAATGGAATGGAATGGAATGGAATGGAATGGAATGGAATTCAATGGAATGGAATGGAATGGAATGGAATGGAATGGAATGGAATGGAATGGAATGGAATAGAATGGAATCAACCTGAGTAGAACGGAATGGAATGGAATGGAATGTAATGGAATGGAATGGAATGGAATGGAATGGAATGGAATGGAATGTACCAAAGTAGAACGGAAAGGAATGGAATGGAATGGAATGGAATGGAATGGAATGGAATGGAACGGAATGTACCCGAGTAGAACGGAATGGAATGGAATGGAATGGATTGGAATGGAATGGAATGGAATTCCATGGAATGGAATGGAATGGAATGGAATGGAATGGAATGGAATGGAATGGAATGGAATTCAATGGAATGGAATGGAGTGGAATGGAATGGAATCGAATGGAATTGAATGGAATCGAATGGAATCAAATGGGATCGAATGGAATGGAATGGAATAGAATGGAATCAACCCGAGTAGAACGGAATGGAATGGAATGGAATGGAATGGGATGGAATGGAATGGAATGGAATGGAATGGAATGGAATTCAATGGAATGGAATGGAATGGAATGGAATGGAATGGAATGGAATTCAATGGAATGGAATGGAACGGAATGGAATGGAATGGAATGGAATGGAATGGAATGGAATGGAATGGAATTCAATGGAATGGAATGGAATGGAATGGAATGGAATGGAATGGAATGGAATGGAATGGAATTCCATGGAATGGAATGGAATGGAATGGAATTCAATGGAATGGAATGGAATGGAATCGAATGGAATGGAATGGAATGGAATGGAATGGAATGGAATGGAATAGAATGGAATCAACCTGAGTAGAACGGAATGGAATGGAATGGAATGGAATGGAATGGAATGGAATGGAATGGAATGGAATGGAATGGAATGTACCAAAGTAGAACGGAAAGGAATGGAATGGAATGGAATGGAATGGAATGGAATGGAACGGAATGTACCCGAGTAGAACGGAATGGAATGGAATGGAATGGATTGGAATGGAATGGAATGGAATGGAATGGAATGTAACCGAGTAGAACGGAATGGAATGTAATTGAATGGAATGTAACTGAGTTGAACGGAACGGAATGGAATGGAATGGAATGGAATGGAATGGAATGGAATGGAATTGAGTGCAATGCAATGCAATGGAATGCAATGGAATGGAAAGGAATGGAATGGAATGGAATGGAATCTACCCGAGTAGAACGGAATGGAATGGAATTGAATGGAATGTAACCGAGTAGAACGGAACGGAATGGAATGGAATGGAATGGAATGCAATGGAATGGAATGGAATGGAATGGAATGGAATGGAATGGAATGGAATGGACACCAGTAGAATGGAATGGAATGGAATGGAATGGAATGGAATGGAATGGAATGGAATGGAGTGGAATGGAATCTACCCGAGTAGAACGGAATGGAACGGATTGGAATGGAATGGAATGGACAGGAGCAGAACGGAATGGAATGCAATGGAATGGAATGGAATGTACCCGAGCAGAACGGAATGGAATGAAATGGAAATGGAAAGGGAATGGAAATGGAACGGGAATGGAAATGGAACGGGAACGGAAATGGAACGGGAATGGAAATGGAACGGGAACGGAAACGGAACGAGAACGGAAATGGAACGGGAACGGAAACGGAACGGGAACGGAAATGGAACGGGAAGGAAAATGGAACGGGAAGGGAAATGGAACGGGAACGGAAACGGAACGAGAACGGAAATGGAACGGGAACGGAAACGGAAAGGGAACGGAAATGGAACGGGAATGGTAACGAACGGGAATGGAAATGGAACGGGAATGGAAAAGGAACGGGAATGGAAATGGATCGGGAATGGAAATGGAACGGGAATGGTAATGGAACTGGAATGGAAATGGAACGGGAATGGAAAAGAAACGGGAATGGAAATGGAACGGGAATGGAAATGGAATGGGAATGGAAATGGAATGGAATGGAATGGAATGGAATGTACCGGAGTGGAGTGGAGTGGAGTGGAGTGGAGTAGAGTGCACTGGAACGGAATGGAATGGAATGGAATGGAATGGAACGGAACGGAATGTACCCAAGAAGCACGGAATGGAATGGAATGGAATGGAATGGGTTGGAATGGAATGTACCGGAGTGGAGTGGAGTGGAATGGAGTGGAGTGGAGTGGAGTGGAGTGGAATGGAATGGAATGGAATGGAATGGAATGGAATGGAATGGAATGGAATGCAATGGAATGCAATGGAATGGAAAGGAATGGAATGGAATGGAATGGAATGGAATGGAATAGAATGGAATGGAATGGACACCAGTAGAATGGAATGGAATGGAATGGAATGGAATGGAATGGAATGGAATGGAATGGAATGGAATGGAATGGAATTCAATGGAATGGAATGGAATGGAATGGAATTCAATGGAATGGAATGGAATGGAATGGAATGGAATGGAATGGAATAGAATGGAATGGAATGGACACCAGTAGAATGGAATGGAATGGAATGGAATGGAATGGAATGGAATGGAATGGAATGGAATGGAATTCAATGGAATGGAATGGAATGGAATGGAATTCAATGGAATGGAATGGAATGGAATGGAATTCAATGGAATGGAATGGAATGGAATGGAATTCAATGGAATGGAACGGAATGGATTGGAATGGAATGGAATAGAATGGAATCAACCCGAGTAGAACGGAACGGAACACAACGGAACGGAACGGAACGCAACGGAACGGAACGGAACGGAACGGAACGGAATGGAATGGAATGGAACGGAACTCAGTGGAATGGAATGGAATGGAATGGAATTCTATGGAATGGAATGGAATGGAATGGAATGGAATTCCATGGAATGGAATGGAATGGAATGGAATGGAATGGAATGGAATGGAATTCCATGGAATGGAATGGAGTGGAATGGAATGGAATCGAATGGAATTGAATGGAATCGAATGGAATCAAATGGGATCGAAAGGAATGGAATGGAATAGAATGGAATCAACCCGATTAGAATGGAATGGAATGGAATGGAATGGAATGGGATGGAATGGAATGGAATGGAATGGAATGGAATGGAATTCAATGGAATGGAATGGAATGGAATGGAATGGAATGGAATGGAATTCAATGGAATGGAATGGAACGGAATGGAATGGAATGGAATGGAATGGAATGGAATGGAATTCAATGGAATGGAATGGAATGGAATGGAATGGAATGGAATGGAATGGAATTCCATGGAATGGAATGGAATGGAATGGAATGGAATGGAATGGAAAGGAATGGAATCGAATGGAATGGAATGGAATGGAATGGAATGGAATGGAATGGAATAGAATGGAATCAACCTGAGTAGAACGGAATGGAATGGAATGGAATGTAATGGAATGGAATGGAATGGAATGGAATGGAATGGAATGGAATGTACCAAAGTAGAACGGAAAGGAATGGAATGGAATGGAATGGAATGGAATGGAATGGAACGGAATGTACCCGAGTAGAACGGAATGGAATGGAATGGAATGGATTGGAATGGAATGGAATGGAATGGAATGGAATGTAACCGAGTAGAACGGAATGGAATGTAATTGAATGGAATGTTACTGAGTTGAACGGAACGGAATGGAATGGAATGGAATGGAATGGAATGGAATGGAATGGAATTGAGTGCAATGCAATGCAATGGAATTCAATGGAATGGAAAGGAATGGAATGGAATGGAATGGAATCTACCCGAGTAGAACGGAATGGAATGGAATTGAATGGAATGTAACCGAGTAGAACGGAACGGAATGGAATGGAATGGAATGGAATGCAATGGAATGGAATGGAATGGAATGGAATGGAATGGAATGGAATGGAATGGAATGGAATGGACACCAGTAGAATGGAATGGAATGGAATGGAATGGAATGGAATGGAATGGAATGGAATGGAATGGAATCTACCCGAGTAGAACGGAATGGAACGGATTGGAATGGAATGGAATGGACAGGAGCAGAACGGAATGGAATGCAATGGAATGGAATGGAATGTACCCGAGCAGAACGGAATGGAATGAAATGGAAATGGAAAGGGAATGGAAATGGAACGGGAATGGAAATGGAACGGGAACGGAAATGGAACGGGAACGGAAACGGAACGGGAATGGTAATGGAACGGGAATGGAAATGGAACGGGAATGGAAATGGAACGGGAATGGAAATGGATCGGGAAAGGAAATGGAACGGGAATGGTAATGGAACTGGAATGGAAATGGAACGGGAATGGAAAAGAAACGGGAATGGAAATGGAACGGGAATGGAAATGGAATGGGAATGGAAATGGAATGGAATGGAATGGAATGGAATGGAATGGAATGGAATGTACCGGAGTGGAGTGGAGTGGAGTGGAGTGGAGTAGAGTGCACTGGAACGGAATGGAATGGAATGGAATGGAATGGAACGGAACGGAATGTACCCGAGAAGCACGGAATGGAATGGAATGGAATGGAATGGAATGGAATGGAATGGAATGGAATGGAATGGAATGTACCGGAGTGGAGTGGAGTGGAATGGAGTGGAGTGGAGTGGAGTGGAGTGGAATGGAATGGAATGGAATGGAATGGAATGGAATGGAATGCAATGGAATGCAATGGAATGGAAAGGAATGGAATGGAATGGAATGGAATGGAATGGACACCAGTAGAATGGAATGGAATGGAATGGAATGGAATGGAATGGAATTCAATGGAATGGAATGGATTGGAATGGAATGGAATGGAATGGAATGGAATGTAACCGAGTAGAACGGAATGGAATGTAATTGAATGGAATGTAACCGAGTTGAACGGAACGGAATGGAATGGAATGGAATGGAATGGAATGGAATGGAATTGAGTGCAATGCAATGCAATGGAATGCAATGGAATGGAAAGGAATGGAATGGAATGGAATGAAATCTACCCGAGTAGAACGGAATGGAATGGAATTGAATGGAATGTAACCGAGTAGAACGGAACGGAATGGAATGGAATGGAATGGAATGCAATGGAATGGAATGGAATGGAATGGAATGGAATGGAATGGAATGGAATGGACACCAGTAGAATGGAATGGAATGGAATGGAATGGAATGGAATGGAATGGAATGGAATGGAATCTACCCGAGTAGAACGGAATGGAACGGATTGGAATGGAATGGAATGGACAGGAGCAGAACGGAATGGAATGCAATGGAATGGAAAGGAATGTACCCGAGCAGAACGGAATGGAATGAAATGGAAATGGAAAGGGAATGGAAATGGAACGGGAATGGAAATGGAACGGGAACGGAAATGGAACGGGAATGGAAATGGAACGGGAACGGAAACGGAACGAGAATGGAAATGGAACGGGAACGGAAACGGAACGGGAACGGAAATGGAACGGGAATGGTAATGGAACGGGAAAGGAAATGGAACGGGAATGGAAATGGAACGGGAATGGAAATGGATCGGGAATGGAAATGGAACGGGAATGGTAATGGAACTGGAATGGAAATGGAACGGGAATGGAAATGGATCGGGAATGGAAATGGAACGGGAATGGTAATGGAACTGGAATGGAAATGGAACGGGAATGGAAAAGAAACGGGAATGGAAATGGAACGGGAATGGAAATGGAATGGGAATGGAAATGGAATGGAATGGAATGGAATGGAATGGAATGGAATGTACCGGAGTGGAGTAGAGTGGAATGGAGTGGAGTGGAGTGGAGTGGAGTGGAATGGAATGGAATGGAATGGAATGGAATGGAATGGAATGCAATGGAATGCAATGGAATGGAAAGGAATGGAATGGAATGGAATGGAATGGAATGGAATGGAATGGAATTCCATGGAATGGAATGGAATGGAATGGAATTCAATGGAATGGAATGGAATGGAATCGAATGGAATGGAATGGAATGGAATGGAATGGAATGGAATGGAATGGAATGGAATGGAATGGAATAGAATGGAATCAACCCGAGTAGAACGGAATGGAATGGAATGGAATGGAATGGAATGGAATGGAATGGAATGGATTGGAATGGAATGTACCAAAGTAGAACGGAATGGAATGGAATGGAATGGAATGGAATGGAATGGAATGGAATGGAATGGAATGTACCCGAGTAGAACGGAATGGAATGGAATGGAATGGATTGGAATGGAATGGAATGGAATGGAATGGAATGTAACCGAGTAGAACGGAATGGAATGTAATTGAATGGAATGTAACCGAGTTGAACGGAACGGAATGGAATGGAATGGAATGGAATGGAATGGAATGGAATGGAATGGAATGGAATGGAATTGAGTGCAATGCAATGCAATGGAATGCAATGGAATGGAAAGGAATGGAATGGAATGGAATGGAATGGAATCTACCCGAGTAGAACGGAATGGAATGGAATTGAATGGAATGTAACCGAGTAGAACGGAACGGAATGGAATGGAATGGAATGGAATGGAATGGAATGGAATGGAATGGAATGGAATGGAATGGAATGGAATGGAATGGAATGGACACCAGTAGAATGGAATGGAATGGAATGGAATGGAATGGAATGGAATGGAATGGAATGGAATGGAATGGAATGGGATGGAATGGAATGGAATGGAATGGAATGGAATGGAATTCAATGGAATGGAATGGAATGGAATGGAATGGAATGGAATGGAATGGAATGGAATGGAATCGAATGGAATGGAATGTACCAAAGTAGAACGGAATGGAATGGAATGGAATGGAATGGAATGGAATGGAATGGAATGTACCCGAGTAGAACGGAATGGAATGGAATGGAATGGATTGGAATGGAATGGAATGGAATGGAATGGAATGTAACCGAGTAGAACGGAATGGAATGTAATTGAATGGAATGTAACCGAGTTGAACGGAACGGAATGGAATGGAATGGAATGGAATGGAATGGAATGGAATGGAATGGAATGGAATTGAGTGCAATGCAATGCAATGGAATGCAATGGAATGGAAAGGAATGGAATGGAATGGAATGGAATCTACCCGAGTAGAACGGAATGGAATGGAATTGAATGGAATGTAACCGAGTAGAACGGAACGGAATGGAATGGAATGGAATGGAATGCAATGGAATGGAATGGAATGGAATGGAATGGAATGGAATGGAATGGAATGGAATGGACACCAGTAGAATGGAATGGAATGGAATGGAATGGAATGGAATGGAATGGAATGGAATGGAATGGAATGGAATGGAATCTACCCGAGTAGAACGGAATGGAACGGATTGGAATGGAATGGAATGGACAGGAGCAGAACGGAATGGAATGCAATGGAATGGAATGGAATGTACCCGAGCAGAACGGAATGGAATGAAATGGAAATGGAAAGGGAATGGAAATGGAACGGGAATGGAAATGGAACGGGAACGGAAATGGAACGGGAATGGAAATGGAACGGGAACGGAAACGGAACGAGAACGGAAATGGAACGGGAACGGAAACGGAACGGGAACGGAAATGGAACGGGAATGGTAATGGAACGGGAATGGAAATGGAACGGGAATGGAAATGGAACGGGAATGGAAATGGATCGGGAATGGAAATGGAACAGGAATGGTAATGGAACTGGAATGGAAATGGAACGGGAATGGAAATGGATCGGGAATGGAAATGGAACGGGAATGGTAATGGAACTGGAATGGAAATGGAACGGGAATGGAAAAGAAACGGGAATGGAAATGGAACGGGAATGGAAATGGAATGGGAATGGAAATGGAATGGAATGGAATGGAATGGAATAGAATGGAATGTACCGGAGTGGAGTGGAGTGGAATGGAGTGGAGTGGAGTGGAGTGGAGTGGAATGGAATGGAATGGAATGGAATGGAATGGAATGGAATGCAATGGAATGCAATGGAATGGAAAGGAATGGAATGGAATGGAATGGAATGGAATGGAATGGACACCAGTAGAATGGAATGGAATGGAATGGAATGGAATGGAATGGAATGGAATGGAATGGAATGGAATGGAATGGAATTCAATGGAATGGAATGGAATGGAATGGAATGGAATTCAATGGAATGGAATGGAATGGAATGGAATGGAATGGAATGGAATGGAATGGAATGGACACCAGTAGAATGGAATGGAATGGAATGGAATGGAATGGAATGGAATGGAATGGAATGGAATGGAATGGGATGGAATGGAATGGAATGGAATGGAATGGAATGGAATTCAATGGAATGGAATGGAATGGAATGGAATGGAATGGAATGGAATGGAATGGAATGGAATCGAATGGAATGGAATGTACCAAAGTAGAACGGAATGGAATGGAATGGAATGGAATGGAATGGAATGGAATGGAATGTACCCGAGTAGAACGGAATGGAATGGAATGGAATGGATTGGAATGGAATGGAATGGAATGGAATGGAATGTAACCGAGTAGAACGGAATGGAATGTAATTGAATGGAATGTAACCGAGTTGAACGGAACGGAATGGAATGGAATGGAATGGAATGGAATGGAATGGAATGGAATGGAATTGAGTGCAATGCAATGCAATGGAATGCAATGGAATGGAAAGGAATGGAATGGAATGGAATGGAATCTACCCGAGTAGAACGGAATGGAATGGAATTGAATGGAATGTAACCGAGTAGAACGGAACGGAATGGAATGGAATGGAATGGAATGCAATGGAATGGAATGGAATGGAATGGAATGGAATGGAATGGAATGGAATGGAATGGACACCAGTAGAATGGAATGGAATGGAATGGAATGGAATGGAATGGAATGGAATGGAATGGAATGGAATGGAATGGAATCTACCCGAGTAGAACGGAATGGAACGGATTGGAATGGAATGGAATGGACAGGAGCAGAACGGAATGGAATGCAATGGAATGGAATGGAATGTACCCGAGCAGAACGGAATGGAATGAAATGGAAATGGAAAGGGAATGGAAATGGAACGGGAACGGAAATGGAACGGGAACGGAAATGGAACGGGAATGGAAATGGAACGGGAACGGAAACGGAACGAGAACGGAAATGGAACGGGAACGGAAACGGAACGGGAACGGAAATGGAACGGGAATGGTAATGGAACGGGAATGGAAATGGAACGGGAATGGAAATGGAACGGGAATGGAAATGGATCGGGAATGGAAATGGAACAGGAATGGTAATGGAACTGGAATGGAAATGGAACGGGAATGGAAATGGATCGGGAATGGAAATGGAACGGGAATGGTAATGGAACTGGAATGGAAATGGAACGGGAATGGAAAAGAAACGGGAATGGAAATGGAACGGGAATGGAAATGGAATGGGAATGGAAATGGAATGGAATGGAATGGAATGGAATAGAATGGAATGTACCGGAGTGGAGTGGAGTGGAATGGAGTGGAGTGGAGTGGAGTGGAGTGGAATGGAATGGAATGGAATGGAATGGAATGGAATGGAATGCAATGGAATGCAATGGAATGGAAAGGAATGGAATGGAATGGAATGGAATGGAATGGAACGGACACCAGTAGAATGGAATGGAATGGAATGGAATGGAATGGAATGGAATGGAATGGAATGGAATGGAATGGAATGGAATGGAATTCAATGGAATGGAATGGAATGGAATGGAATGGAATTCAATGGAATGGAATGGAATGGAATGGAATGGAATGGAATGGAATGGAATGGAATGGAATGGAATGGAATTCAATGGAATGGAATTCAATGGAATGGAATGGAGTGGAATGGGATGTACCCGAGTAGAACGGAATGGAATGGAATGGAATGGATTGGAATGGAATGGAATGGAATGGAATGGAATGTAACCGAGTAGAACGGAATGGAATGGAATTGAATGGAATGTAACCGAGTAGAACGGAACGGAATGGAATGGAATGGAATGGAATGCAATGGAATGGAATGGAATGGAATGGAATGGAATGGAATGGAATGGAATGGACACCAGTAGAATGGAATGGAATGGAATGTACCCGAGCAGAACGGAATGGAATGAAATGGAAATGGAAAGGGAATGGAAATGGAACGGGAATGGAAATGGAACGGGAACGGAAATGGAACGGGAATGGAAATGGAACGGGAACGGAAACGGAACGAGAACGGAAATGGAACGGGAACGGAAACGGAACGGGAACGGAAATGGAACGGGAATGGTAATGGAACGGGAATGGAAATGGAACGGGAATGGAAATGGAACGGGAATGGTAATGGAACGGGAATGGAAATGGAACGTGAATGGAAATGGAACGGGAATGGAAATGGATCGGGAATGGAAATGGAACAGGAATGGTAATGGAACTGGAATGGAAATGGAACGGGAATGGAAATGGATCGGGAATGGAAATGGAACGGGAATGGTAATGGAACTGGAATGGAAATGGAACGGGAATGGAAAAGAAACGGGAATGGAAATGGAACGGGAATGGAAATGGAATGGGAATGGAAATGGAATGGAATGGAATGGAATGGAATGGAATGGAATGTACCGGAGTGGAGTGGAGTGGAGTGGAGTGGAGTAGAGTGCACTGGAACGGAATGGAATGGAATGGAATGGAATGGAATGGAACGGAACGGAATGTACCCGAGAAGACGGAATGGAATGGAATGGAATGGAATGGAATGGAATGGAATGGAATGTACCGGAGTGGAGTGGAGTGGAATGGAGTGGAGTGGAGTGGAGTGGAGTGGAATGGAATGGAATGGAATGGAATGGAATGGAATGGAATGCAATGGAATGCAATGGAATGGAAAGGAATGGAATGGAATGGAATGGAATGGACACCAGTAGAATGGAATAGAATGGAATGGAATGGAATGGAATGGAATGGAATGGAATGGAATGGAATGGAATTCAATGGAATGGAGTGGAATGGAATGGAATTCTATGGAATGGAATGGAATGGAATGGAATTCAATGGAATGGAATGGAATGGAATGGAATTCTATGGAATGGAATGGAGTGGAATCGAATGGAATCGAATGGAATCGAATGGAATGGAATGGAATAGAATGGAATCAACCCGAGTAGAACGGAACGGAACGCAACGGAACGGAACGGAACGGAACGGGACGGAAAGGAACGGAATGGAATGGAATGGAACGGAATTCCATGGAATGGAATGGAATGGAATGGAATTCAATGGAATGGAATGGAATGGAATGGAATGGAATGCAATGGAATTCAATGGAATGGAATGGAATGGAATGGAATGGAATGGAATTCAATGGAATGGAACGGAATGGATTGGAATGGAATGGAATAGAATGGAATCAACCCGAGTAGAACGGAACGGAACACAACGGAATGGAACGGAACGCAACGGAACGGAACGGAACGGAACGGAACGGAATGGAATGGAATGGAACGGAATTCAGTGGAATGGAATGGAATGGAATGGAATTCTATGGAATGGAATGGAATGGAATGGAATGGAATTCCATGGAATGGAATGGAATGGAATGGAATGGAATGGAATGGAATTCAATGGAATGGAATGGAGTGGAATGGAATGGAATCGAATGGAATTGAATGGAATCGAATGGAATCAAATGGGATCGAATGGAATGGAATGGAATAGAATGGAATCAACCCGAGTAGAACGGAATGGAATGGAATGGAATGGAATGGGATGGAATGGAATGGAATGGAATGGAATTCAATGGAATGGAATGGAATGGAATGGAATGGAATGGAATGGAATGGAATGGAATGGAATCGAATGGAATGGAATGTACCAAAGTAGAACGGAATGGAATGGAATGGAATGGAATGGAATGGAATGGAATGGAATGTACCCGAGTAGAACGGAATGGAATGGAATGGAATGGATTGGAATGGAATGGAATGGAATGGAATGGAATGTAACCGAGTAGAACGGAATGGAATGTAATTGAATGGAATGTAACCGAGTTGAACGGAACGGAATGGAATGGAATGGAATGGAATGGAATGGAATGGAATGGAATGGAATTGAGTGCAATGCAATGCAATGGAATGCAATGGAATGGAAAGGAATGGAATGGAATGGAATGGAATCTACCCGAGTAGAACGGAATGGAATGGAATTGAATGGAATGTAACCGAGTAGAACGGAACGGAATGGAATGGAATGGAATGGAATGCAATGGAATGGAATGGAATGGAATGGAATGGAATGGAATGGAATGGAATGGAATGGACACCAGTAGAATGGAATGGAATGGAATGGAATGGAATGGAATGGAATGGAATGGAATGGAATGGAATGGAATGGAATCTACCCGAGTAGAACGGAATGGAACGGATTGGAATGGAATGGAATGGACAGGAGCAGAACGGAATGGAATGCAATGGAATGGAATGGAATGTACCCGAGCAGAACGGAATGGAATGAAATGGAAATGGAAAGGGAATGGAAATGGAACGGGAATGGAAATGGAACGGGAACGGAAATGGAACGGGAATGGAAATGGAACGGGAACGGAAACGGAACGAGAACGGAAATGGAACGGGAACGGAAACGGAACGGGAACGGAAATGGAACGGGAATGGTAATGGAACGGGAATGGAAATGGAACGGGAATGGAAATGGAACGGGAATGGAAATGGATCGGGAATGGAAATGGAACAGGAATGGTAATGGAACTGGAATGGAAATGGAACGGGAATGGAAATGGATCGGGAATGGAAATGGAACGGGAATGGTAATGGAACTGGAATGGAAATGGAACGGGAATGGAAAAGAAACGGGAATGGAAATGGAACGGGAATGGAAATGGAATGGGAATGGAAATGGAATGGAATGGAATGGAATGGAATAGAATGGAATGTACCGGAGTGGAGTGGAGTGGAATGGAGTGGAGTGGAGTGGAGTGGAGTGGAATGGAATGGAATGGAATGGAATGGAATGGAATGGAATGCAATGGAATGCAATGGAATGGAAAGGAATGGAATGGAATGGAATGGAATGGAATGGAATGGACACCAGTAGAATGGAATGGAATGGAATGGAATGGAATGGAATGGAATGGAATGGAATGGAATGGAATGGAATGGAATGGAATGGAATTCAATGGAATGGAATGGAATGGAATGGAATGGAATTCAATGGAATGGAATGGAATGGAATGGAATGGAATGGAATGGAATGGAATGGAATGGAATGGAATGGAATGGAATGGATTGGAATGGAATGGAATGGAATGGAATGGAATGTAACCGAGTAGAACGGAATGGAATGGAATTGAATGGAATGTAACCGAGTAGAACGGAACGGAATGGAATGGAATGGAATGGAATGCAATGGAATGGAATGGAATGGAATGGAATGGAATGGAATGGAATGGAATGGAATGGACACCAGTAGAATGGAATGGAATGGAATGGAATGGAATGGAATGGAATGGAATGGAATGGAATGGAATGGAATGGAATGGAATCTACCCGAGTAGAACGGAATGGAACGGATTGGAATGGAATGGAATGGACAGGAGCAGAACGGAATGGAATGCAATGGAATGGAATGGAATGTACCCGAGCAGAACGGAATGGAATGAAATGGAAATGGAAAGGGAATGGAAATGGAACGGGAATGGAAATGGAACGGGAACGGAAATGGAACGGGAATGGAAATGGAACGGGAACGGAAACGGAACGAGAACGGAAATGGAACGGGAACGGAAACGGAACGGGAACGGAAATGGAACGGGAATGGTAATGGAACGGGAATGGAAATGGAACGGGAATGGAAATGGAACGGGAATGGAAATGGATCGGGAATGGAAATGGAACAGGAATGGTAATGGAACTGGAATGGAAATGGAACGGGAATGGAAATGGATCGGGAATGGAAATGGAACGGGAATGGTAATGGAACTGGAATGGAAATGGAACGGGAATGGAAAAGAAACGGGAATGGAAATGGAACGGGAATGGAAATGGAATGGGAATGGAAATGGAATGGAATGGAATGGAATGGAATAGAATGGAATGTACCGGAGTGGAGTGGAGTGGAATGGAGTGGAGTGGAGTGGAGTGGAGTGGAATGGAATGGAATGGAATGGAATGGAATGGAATGGAATGCAATGGAATGCAATGGAATGGAAAGGAATGGAATGGAATGGAATGGAATGGAATGGAATGGACACCAGTAGAATGGAATGGAATGGAATGGAATGGAATGGAATGGAATGGAATGGAATGGAATGGAATGGAATGGAATGGAATTCAATGGAATGGAATGGAATGGAATGGAATGGAATTCAATGGAATGGAATGGAATGGAATGGAATGGAATGGAATGGAATGGAATGGAATGGAATGGAATGGAATGGAATTCAATGGAATGGAATTCAATGGAATGGAATGGAGTGGAATGGGATGTACCCGAGTAGAACGGAATGGAATGGAATGGAATGGATTGGAATGGAATGGAATGGAATGGAATGGAATGTAACCGAGTAGAACGGAATGGAATGGAATTGAATGGAATGTAACCGAGTAGAACGGAACGGAATGGAATGGAATGGAATGGAATGCAATGGAATGGAATGGAATGGAATGGAATGGAATGGAATGGAATGGAATGGAATGGACACCAGTAGAATGGAATGGAATGGAATGGAATGGAATGGAATGGAATGGAATGGAATGGAATGGAATGGAATGGAATGGAATGGAATGGAATGGAATCTACCCGAGTAGAACGGAATGGAACGGATTGGAATGGAATGGAATGGACAGGAGCAGAACGGAATGGAATGCAATGGAATGGAATGGAATGTATCCGAGCAGAACGGAATGGAATGAAATGGAAATGGAAAGGGAATGGAAATGGAACGGGAATGGAAATGGAACGGGAACGGAAATGGAACGGGAATGGAAATGGAACGGGAACGGAAACGGAACGAGAACGGAAATGGAACGGGAACGGAAACGGAACGGGAACGGAAATGGAACGGGAATGGTAATGGAACGGGAATGGAAATGGAACGGGAATGGAAATGGAACGGGAATGGAAATGGATCGGGAATGGAAATGGAACAGGAATGGTAATGGAACTGGAATGGAAATGGAACGGGAATGGAAATGGATCGGGAATGGAAATGGAACGGGAATGGTAATGGAACTGGAATGGAAATGGAACAGGAATGGAAAAGAAACGGGAATGGAAATGGAACGGGAATGGAAATGGAATGGGAATGGAAATGGAATGGAATGGAATGGAATGGAATGGAATGTACCGGAGTGGAGTGGAGTGGAATGGAGTGGAGTGGAGTGGAGTGGAGTGGAATGGAATGGAATGGAATGGAATGGAATGGAAAGGAATGCAATGGAATGCAATGGAATGGAAAGGAATGGAATGGAATGGAATGGAATGGAATGGAATGGAATGGAATGGACACCAGTAGAATGGAATGGAATGGAATGGAATGGAATGGAATGGAATGGAATGGAATGGAATGGAATTCAATGGAATGGAATGGAATGGAATGGAATTCAATGGAATGGAATGGAATGGAATGGAATGGAATTCAATGGAATGGAATGGAGTGGAATGGAATGGAATCGAATGGAATTGAATGGAATCGAATGGAATCAAATAGGATCGAATGGAATGGAATGGAATAGAATGGAATCAACCCGAGTAGAACGGAATGGAATGGAATGGAATGGAATGGGATGGAATGGAATGGAATGGAATGGAATGGAATGGAATGGAATTCAATGGAATGGAATGGAATGGAATGGAATGGAATGGAATGGAATGGAATGGAATGGAATGGAATTCAATGGAATGGAATGGAACGGAATGGAATTCAATGGAATGGAATGGAATGGAATGGAATGCAATGGAATGGAATGGAATGGAATGGAATGGAATGTACCAAAGTAGAACGGAATGGAATGGAATGGAATGGAATGGAATGGAATGGAATGGAATGGAATGGAATGTACCCGAGTAGAACGGAATGGAATGGAATGGAATGGATTGGAATGGAATGGAATGGAATGGAATGGAATGTAACCGAGTAGAATGGAATGGAATGTAATTGAATGGAATGTAACCGAGTTGAACGGAACGGAATGGAATGGAATGGAATGGAATGGAATGGAATGGAATGGAATGGAATTGAGTGCAATGCAATGCAATGGAATGCAATGGAATGGAAAGGAATGGAATGGAATGGAATGGAATCTACCCGAGTAGAACGGAATGGAATGGAATTGAATGGAATGTAACCGAGTAGAACGGAACGGAATGGAATGGAATGGAATGGAATGGAATGCAATGGAATGGAATGGAATGGAATGGAATGGAATGGAATGGAATGGAATGGAATGTAACCGAGTAGAACGGAATGGAATGTAATTGAATGGAATGTAACCGAGTTGAACGGAACGGAATGGAATGGAATGGAATGGAATGGAATGGAATGGAATGGAATTGAGTGCAATGCAATGCAATGGAATGCAATGGAATGGAAAGGAATGGAATGGAATGGAATGGAATGGAATCTACCCGAGTAGAACGGAATGGAATGGAATTGAATGGAATGTAACCGAGTAGAACGGAACGGAATGGAATGGAATGCAATGGAATGGAATGCAATGGAATGGAATGGAATGGAATGGAATGGAATGGAATGGAATGGACACCAGTAGAATGGAATGGAATGGAATGGAATGGAATGGAATGGAATGGAATGGAATGGAATGGAATGGAATGGAATGGAATGGAATCTACCCTAGTAGAACGGAATGGAACGGAATGGAATGGAATGGAATGGACAGGAGCAGAACGGAATGGAATGCAATGGAATGGAATGGAATGTACCCGAGCAGAACGGAATGGAATGAAATGGAAATGGAAAGGGAATGGAAATAGAACGGGAATGGAAATGGAACGGGAACGGAAATGGAACGGGAATGGAAATGGAACGGGAATGGAAATGGAATGGGAATGGAAATGGAATGGAATGGAATGGAATGGAATGGAATGGAATGGAATGTACCGGAGTGGAGTGGAGTGGAGTGGAGTGGAGTAGAGTGCACTGGAACGGAATGGAATGGAATGGAATGGAATGGAATGGAACGGAATGTACCGGAGTGGAGTGGAGTGCAATGGAGTGGAGTGGAGTGGAGTGGAGTGGAATGGAATGGAATGGAATGGAATGGAATGGAATGGAATGCAATGGAATGCAATGGAATGGAAAGGAATGGAATGGAATGGAATGGAATGGAATGGAATGGAATGGAATAGAATGGAATGGAATGGACACCAGTAGAATGGAATGGAATGGAATGGAATGGAATGGAATGGAATGGAATGGAATGGAATGGAATTCAATGGAATGGAATGGAATGGAATGGAATTCCATGGAATGGAATTCAATGGAATGGAATGGAATGGAATGGAATGGAATGGAATGGAATGGAATGGACACCAGTAGAATGGAATGGAATGGAATGGAATGGAATGGAATGGAATGGAATGGAATGGAATGGAATGGAATTCAATGGAATGGAATGGAATGGAATGGAATTCAATGGAATGGAATGGAATGGAATGGAATTCAATGGAATGGAATGGAATGGAATGGAATTCTATGGAATGGAATGGATTGGAATCGAATGGAATCGAATGGAATCGAATGGAATGGAATGGAATAGAATGGAATCAACCCGAGTAGAACGGAACGGAACGCAACGGAACGGAACGGAACGGAACGGGACGGAAAGGAACGGAATGGAATGGAATGGAACGGAATTCCATGGAATGGAATGGAATGGAATGGAATGGAATGGAATGGAATGGAATGGAATGGAATGGAATGGAATTCAATGGAATGGAATGGAATGGAATGTACCGGAGTGGAGTGGAGTGGAATGGAGTGGAGTGGAGTGGAGTGGAGTGGAATGGAATGGAATGGAATGGAATGGAATGGAATGGAATGGAATGGAATGGAATGGAATGCAATGGAATGCAATGGAATGGAAAGGAATGGAATGGAATGGAATGGAATGGAATGGAATAGAATGGAATGGAATGGACACCAGTAGAATGGAATGGAATGGAATGGAATGGAATGGAATGGAATGGAATGGAATGGAATGGAATGGAATGGAATGGAATGGAATTCAATGGAATGGAATGGAATGGAATGGAATGGAATTCAATGGAATGGAATGGAATGGAATGGAATGGAATGGGATGGAATGGAATGGAATGGAATTCCATGGCATGGAATGGAATGGAATGGAATTCTATGGAATGGAACGGAATGGATTGGAATGGAATGGAATAGAATGGAATCAACCCGAGTAGAACGGAACGGAACACAACGGAACGGAACGGAACGCAACGGAACGGAACGGAACGGAACGGAACGGAATGGAATGGAATGGAACGGAATTCAGTGGAATGGAATGGAATGGAATGGAATTCCATGGAATGGAATGGAATGGAATGGAATGGAATTCCATGGAATGGAATGGAATGGAATGGAATGGAATGGAATGGAATTCAATGGAATGGAATGGAGTGGAATGGAATGGAATCGAATGGAATTGAATGGAATCGAATGGAATCAAATGGGATCGAATGGAATGGAATGGAATAGAATGGAATCAACCCGAGTAGAACGGAATGGAATGGAATGGAATGGAATGGGATGGAATGGAATGGAATGGAATGGAATGGAATGGAATTCAATGGAATGGAATGGAATGGAATGGAATGGAATGGAATGGAATTCAATGGAATGGAATGGAACGGAATGGAATGGAATGGAATGGAATGGAATGGAATGGAATGGAATGGAATGGAATGGAATGGAATGGAATCGAATGGAATGGAATGTACCAAAGTAGAACGGAATGGAATGGAATGGAATGGAATGGAATGGAATGGAATGGAATGTACCCGAGTAGAACGGAATGGAATGGAATGGAATGGATTGGAATGGAATGGAATGGAATGGAATGGAATGTAACCGAGTAGAACGGAATGGAATGTAATTGAATGGAATGTAACCGAGTTGAACGGAACGGAATGGAATGGAATGGAATGGAATGGAATGGAATGGAATGGAATGGAATTGAGTGCAATGCAATGCAATGGAATGCAATGGAATGGAAAGGAATGGAATGGAATGGAATGGAATCTACCCGAGTAGAACGGAATGGAATGGAATTGAATGGAATGTAACCGAGTAGAACGGAACGGAATGGAATGGAATGGAATGGAATGCAATGGAATGGAATGGAATGGAATGGAATGGAATGGAATGGAATGGAATGGAATGGAATGGACACCAGTAGAATGGAATGGAATGGAATGGAATGGAATGGAATGGAATGGAATGGAATGGAATGGAATGGAATGGAATCTACCCGAGTAGAACGGAATGGAACGGATTGGAATGGAATGGAATGGACAGGAGCAGAACGGAATGGAATGCAATGGAATGGAATGGAATGTACCCGAGCAGAACGGAATGGAATGAAATGGAAATGGAAAGGGAATGGAAATGGAACGGGAATGGAAATGGAACGGGAACGGAAATGGAACGGGAATGGAAATGGAACGGGAACGGAAACGGAACGAGAACGGAAATGGAACGGGAACGGAAACGGAACGGGAACGGAAATGGAACGGGAATGGTAATGGAACGGGAATGGAAATGGAACGGGAATGGAAATGGAACGGGAATGGAAATGGATCGGGAATGGAAATGGAACAGGAATGGTAATGGAACTGGAATGGAAATGGAACGGGAATGGAAATGGATCGGGAATGGAAATGGAACGGGAATGGTAATGGAACTGGAATGGAAATGGAACGGGAATGGAAAAGAAACGGGAATGGAAATGGAACGGGAATGGAAATGGAATGGGAATGGAAATGGAATGGAATGGAATGGAATGGAATAGAATGGAATGTACCGGAGTGGAGTGGAGTGGAATGGAGTGGAGTGGAGTGGAGTGGAGTGGAATGGAATGGAATGGAATGGAATGGAATGGAATGGAATGCAATGGAATGCAATGGAATGGAAAGGAATGGAATGGAATGGAATGGAATGGAATGGAATGGAATGGACACCAGTAGAATGGAATGGAATGGAATGGAATGGAATGGAATTCAATGGAATGGAATGGAATGGAATGGAATGGAATGGAATGGAATGGAATGGAATGGAATTCAATGGAATGGAATGGAATGGAATGGAATGGAATTCAATGGAATGGAATGGAATGGAATGGAATGGAATGGGATGGAATGGAATGGAATGGAATTCCATGGCATGGAATGGAATGGAATGGAATTCTATGGAATGGAACGGAATGGATTGGAATGGAATGGAATAGAATGGAATCAACCCGAGTAGAACGGAACGGAACACAACGGAACGGAACGGAACGCAACGGAACGGAACGGAACGGAACGGAACGGAATGGAATGGAATGGAACGGAATTCAGTGGAATGGAATGGAATGGAATGGAATTCCATGGAATGGAATGGAATGGAATGGAATGGAATTCCATGGAATGGAATGGAATGGAATGGAATGGAATGGAATGGAATTCAATGGAATGGAATGGAGTGGAATGGAATGGAATCGAATGGAATTGAATGGAATCGAATGGAATCAAATGGGATCGAATGGAATGGAATGGAATAGAATGGAATCAACCCGAGTAGAACGGAATGGAATGGAATGGAATGGAATGGGATGGAATGGAATGGAATGGAATGGAATGGAATGGAATTCAATGGAATGGAATGGAATGGAATGGAATGGAATGGAATGGAATTCAATGGAATGGAATGGAACGGAATGGAATGGAATGGAATGGAATGGAATGGAATGGAATGGAATGGAATGGAATGGAATGGAATCGAATGGAATGGAATGTACCAAAGTAGAACGGAATGGAATGGAATGGAATGGAATGGAATGGAATGGAATGGAATGTACCCGAGTAGAACGGAATGGAATGGAATGGAATGGATTGGAATGGAATGGAATGGAATGGAATGGAATGTAACCGAGTAGAACGGAATGGAATGTAATTGAATGGAATGTAACCGAGTTGAACGGAACGGAATGGAATGGAATGGAATGGAATGGAATGGAATGGAATGGAATGGAATTGAGTGCAATGCAATGCAATGGAATGCAATGGAATGGAAAGGAATGGAATGGAATGGAATGGAATCTACCCGAGTAGAACGGAATGGAATGGAATTGAATGGAATGTAACCGAGTAGAACGGAACGGAATGGAATGGAATGGAATGGAATGCAATGGAATGGAATGGAATGGAATGGAATGGAATGGAATGGAATGGAATGGAATGGACACCAGTAGAATGGAATGGAATGGAATGGAATGGAATGGAATGGAATGGAATGGAATGGAATGGAATGGAATGGAATGGAATGGAATCTACCCGAGTAGAACGGAATGGAACGGATTGGAATGGAATGGAATGGACAGGAGCAGAACGGAATGGAATGCAATGGAATGGAATGGAATGTACCCGAGCAGAACGGAATGGAATGAAATGGAAATGGAAAGGGAATGGAAATGGAACGGGAATGGAAATGGAACGGGAACGGAAATGGAACGGGAATGGAAATGGAACGGGAACGGAAACGGAACGAGAACGGAAATGGAACGGGAACGGAAACGGAACGGGAACGGAAATGGAACGGGAATGGTAATGGAACGGGAATGGAAATGGAACGGGAATGGAAATGGAACGGGAATGGAAATGGATCGGGAATGGAAATGGAACAGGAATGGTAATGGAACTGGAATGGAAATGGAACGGGAATGGAAATGGATCGGGAATGGAAATGGAACGGGAATGGTAATGGAACTGGAATGGAAATGGAATGGGAATGGAAAAGAAACGGGAATGGAAATGGAACGGGAATGGAAATGGAATGGGAATGGAAATAGAATGGAATGGAATGGAATGGAATAGAATGGAATGTACCGGAGTGGAGTGGAGTGGAATGGAGTGGAGTGGAGTGGAGTGGAGTGGAATGGAATGGAATGGAATGGAATGGAATGGAATGGAATGCAATGGAATGCAATGGAATGGAAAGGAATGGAATGGAATGGAATGGAATGGAATGGAATGGACACCAGTAGAATGGAATGGAATGGAATGGAATGGAATGGAATGGAATGGAATGGAATGGAATGGAATGGAATGGAATGGAATTCAATGGAATGGAATGGAATGGAATGGAATGGAATTCAATGGAATGGAATGGAATGGAATGGAATGGAATGGAATGGAATGGAATGGAATGGAATGGAATTCAATGGAATGGAATTCAATGGAATGGAATGGAGTGGAATGGGATGTACCCGAGTAGAACGGAATGGAATGGAATGGAATGGATTGGAATGGAATGGAATGGAATGGAATGGAATGTAACCGAGTAGAACGGAATGGAATGGAATTGAATGGAATGTAACCGAGTAGAACGGAACGGAATGGAATGGAATGGAATGGAATGCAATGGAATGGAATGGAATGGAATGGAATGGAATGGAATGGAATGGAATGGAATGGACACCAGTAGAATGGAATGGAATGGAATGGAATGGAATGGAATGGAATGGAATGGAATGGAATGGAATGGAATGGAATGGAATGGAATCTACCCGAGTAGAACGGAATGGAACGGATTGGAATGGAATGGAATGGACAGGAGCAGAACGGAATGGAATGCAATGGAATGGAATGGAATGTACCCGAGCAGAACGGAATGGAATGAAAGGGAAATGGAAAGGGAATGGAAATGGAACGGGAATGGAAATGGAACGGGAACGGAAATGGAACGGGAATGGAAATGGAACGGGAACGGAAACGGAACGAGAACGGAAATGGAACGGGAACGGAAACGGAACGGGAACGGAAATGGAACGGGAATGGTAATGGAACGGGAATGGAAATGGAACGGGAATGGAAATGGAACGGGAATGGAAATGGATCGGGAATGGAAATGGAACAGGAATGGTAATGGAACTGGAATGGAAATGGAACGGGAATGGAAATGGATCGGGAATGGAAATGGAACGGGAATGGTAATGGAACTGGAATGGAAATGGAACGGGAATGGAAAAGAAACGGGAATGGAAATGGAACGGGAATGGAAATGGAATGGGAATGGAAATGGAATGGAATGGAATGGAATGGAATGGAATGGAATGTACCGGAGTGGAGTGGAGTGGAATGGAGTGGAGTGGAGTGGAGTGGAGTGGAATGGAATGGAATGGAATGGAATGGAATGGAAAGGAATGCAATGGAATGCAATGGAATGGAAAGGAATGGAATGGAATGGAATGGAATGGAATGGAATGGAATGGACACCAGTAGAATGGAATGGAATGGAATGGAATGGAATGGAATGGAATGGAATGGAATGGAATGGAATTCAATGGAATGGAATGGAATGGAATGGAATTCAATGGAATGGAATGGAATGGAATGGAATGGAATTCAATGGAATGGAATGGAGTGGAATGGAATGGAATCGAATGGAATTGAATGGAATCGAATGGAATCAAATAGGATCGAATGGAATGGAATGGAATAGAATGGAATCAACCCGAGTAGAACGGAATGGAATGGAATGGAATGGAATGGGATGGAATGGAATGGAATGGAATGGAATGGAATGGAATGGAATTCAATGGAATGGAATGGAATGGAATGGAATGGAATGGAATGGAATGGAATGGAATGGAATGTACCGGAGTGGAGTGGAGTGGAATGGAGTGGAGTGGAGTGGAGTGGAGTGGAATGGAATGGAATGGAATGGAATGGAATGGAATGGAATGGAATGGAATGCAATGGAATGCAATGGAATGGAAAGGAATGGAATGGAATGGAATGGAATGGAATGGAATGGACACCAGTAGAATGGAATGGAATGGAATGGAATGGAATGGAATGGAATGGAATGGAATGGAATGGAATTCAATGGAATGGAATGGATTGGAATGGAATGGAATGGAATGGAATGGAATGTAACCGAGTAGAACGGAATGGAATGTAATTGAATGGAATGTAACCGAGTTGAACGGAACGGAATGGAATGGAATGGAATGGAATGGAATGGAATGGAATGGAATTGAGTGCAATGCAATGCAATGGAATGCAATGGAATGGAAAGGAATGGAATGGAATGGAATGAAATCTACCCGAGTAGAACGGAATGGAATGGAATTGAATGGAATGTAACCGAGTAGAACGGAACGGAATGGAATGGAATGGAATGGAATGCAATGGAATGGAATGGAATGGAATGGAATGGAATGGAATGGAATGGAATGGAATGGAATGGACACCAGTAGAATGGAATGGAATGGAATGGAATGGAATGGAATGGAATGGAATGGAATGGAATCTACCCGAGTAGAACGGAATGGAACGGATTGGAATGGAATGGAATGGACAGGAGCAGAACGCAATGGAATGCAATGGAATGGAAAGGAATGTACCCGAGCAGAACGGAATGGAATGAAATGGAAATGGAAAGGGAATGGAAATGGAACGGGAATGGAAATGGAACGGGAACGGAAATGGAACGGGAATGGAAATGGAACGGGAACGGAAACGGAACGAGAACGGAAATGGAACGGGAACGGAAACGGAACGGGAATGGAAATGGATCGGGAATGGAAATGGAACGGGAATGGTAATGGAACTGGAATGGAAATGGAACGGGAATGGAAATGGATCGGGAATGGAAATGGAACGGGAATGGTAATGGAACTGGAATGGAAATGGAACGGGAATGGAAAAGAAACGGGAATGGAAATGGAACGGGAATGGAAATGGAATGGGAATGGAAATGGAATGGAATGGAATGGAATGGAATGGAATGGAATGGAATGGAATGTACCGGAGTGGAGTGGAGTGGAATGGAGTGGAGTGGAGTGGAGTGGAGTGGAATGGAATGGAATGGAATGGAATGGAATGGAATGGAATGCAATGGAATGCAATGGAATGTAAAGGAATGGAATGGAATGGAATGGAATGGAATGGAATGGAATGGAATTCCATGGAATGGAATGGAATGGAATGGAATTCCATGGAATGGAATGGAATGGAATGGAATTCAATGGAATGGAATGGAATGGAATCGAATGGAATGGAATGGAATGGAATGGAATGGAATGGAATGGAATGGAATGGAATAGAATGGAATCAACCCGAGTAGAACGGAATGGAATGGAATGGAATGGAATGGAATGGAATGGAATGGAATGGATTGGAATGGAATGTACCAAAGTAGAACGGAATGGAATGGAATGGAATGGAATGGAATGGAATGGAATGGAATGGAATGGAATGGAATGTACCCGAGTAGAACGGAATGGAATGGAATGGAATGGATTGGAATGGAATGGAATGGAATGGAATGGAATGCAACCGAGTAGAACGGAATGGAATGTAATTGAATGGAATGTAACCGAGTTGAACGGAACGGAATGGAATGGAATGGAATGGAATGGAATGGAATGGAATGGAATGGAATGGAGTGCAATGCAATGCAATGGAATGCAATGGAATGGAAAGGAATGGAATGGAATGGAATGGAATGGAATCTACCCGAGTAGAACGGAATGGAATGGAATTGAATGGAATGTAACCGAGTAGAACGGAACGGAATGGAATGGAATGGAATGGAATGGAATGCAATGGAATGGAATGGAATGGAATGGAATGGAATGGAATGGAATGGAATGGACACCAGTAGAATGGAATGGAATGGAATGGAATGGAATGGAATGGAATGGAATGGAATGGAATGGAATGGAATGGAATCTACCCGAGTAGAACGGAATGGAACGGAATGGAATGGAATGGAATGGACAGGAGCAGAACGGAATGGAATGCAATGGAATGGAATGGAATGTACCCGAGCAGAACGGAATGGAATGAAAAGGAAATGGAAAGGGAATGGAAATAGAACGGGAATGGAAATGGAACGGGAACGGAAATGGAACGGGAATGGAAATGGAAATGGAACGGAAATGGAACGGGAATGGAAATGGAACGGGAACGGAAACGGAACGAGAACGGAAATGGAACGGGAACGGAAACGGAACGGGAACGGAAATGGAACGGGAATGGTAACGGAACGGGAATGGAAATGGAACGGGAATGGAAAAGGAACGGGAATGGAGATGGATCGGGAATGGAAATGGAACGGGAATGGTAATGGAACTGGAATGGAAATGGATCGGGAATGGAAAAGAAACGGGAATGGAAATGGAACGGGAATGGAAATGGAATGGGAATGGAAATGGAATGGAATGGAATGGAATGGAATGGAATGGAATGGAATGTACCGGAGTGGAGTGGAGTGGAGTGGAGTGGAGTAGAGTGCACTGGAACGGAATGGAATGGAATGGAATGGAATGGAATGGAACGGAACGGAATGTACCCGAGAAGACGGAATGGAATGGAATGGAATGGAATGGAATGGAATGGAATGTACCGGAGTGGAGTGGAGTGGAATGGAGTGGAGTGGAGTGGAGTGGAGTGGAATGGAATGGAATGGAATGGAATGGAATGGAATGCAATGGAATGCAATGGAATGGAAAGGAATGGAATGGAATGGAATGGAATGGAATGGAATGGAATGGAATGGACACCAGTAGAATGGAATAGAATGGAATGGAATGGAATGGAATGGAATGGAATGGAATGGAATGGAATGGAATTCAATGGAATGGAGTGGAATGGAATGGAATTCTATGGAATGGAATGGAATGGAATGGAATTCAATGGAATGGAATGGAATGGAATGGAATTCTATGGAATGGAATGGAGTGGAATCGAATGGAATCGAATGGAATCGAATGGAATGGAATGGAATAGAATGGAATCAACCCGAGTAGAACGGAACGGAACGCAACGGAACGGAACGGAACGGAACGGGACGGAAAGGAACGGAATGGAATGGAATGGAACGGAATTCCATGGAATGGAATGGAATGGAATGGAATTCAATGGAATGGAATGGAATGGAATGGAATGGAATGCAATGGAATTCAATGGAATGGAATGGAATGGAATGGAATGGATTGGAATTCAATGGAATGGAACGGAATGGATTGGAATGGAATGGAATAGAATGGAATCAACCCGAGTAGAACGGAACGGAACACAACGGAATGGAACGGAACGCAACGGAACGGAACGGAACGGAACGGAACGGAATGGAATGGAATGGAACGGAATTCAGTGGAATGGAATGGAATGGAATGGAATTCTATGGAATGGAATGGAATGGAATGGAATGGAATTCCATGGAATGGAATTCCATGGAATGGAATGGAATGGAATTCAATGGAATGGAATGGAGTGGAATGGAATGGAATCGAATGGAATTGAATGGAATCGAATGGAATCAAATGGGATCGAATGGAATGGAATGGAATAGAATGGAATCAACCCGAGTAGAACGGAATGGAATGGAATGGAATGGAATGGGATGGAATGGAATGGAATGGAATGGAATGGAATGGAATTCATTGGAATGGAATGGAATGGAATGGAATGGAATGGAATGGAATGGAATTCAATGGAATGGAATGGAACGGAATGGAATTCAATGGAATGGAATGGAATGGAATGGAATGGAATTCAATGGAATGGAATGGAATGGAATGGAATGGAATGGAATGGAATGGAATGGAATTCCATGGAATGGAATCGAATGGAATGGAATGGAATGGAATGGAATGGAATGGAAAGGAATAGAATGGAATCAACCTGAGTAGAACGGAATGGAATGGAATGGAATGGAATGGAATGGAATGGAATGGAATGGAATGGAATCGAATGGAATGGAATGTACCAAAGTAGAACGGAATGGAATGGAATGGAATGGAATGGAATGGAATGGAATGGAATGGAATGTACCCGAGTAGAACGGAATGGAATGGAATGGAATGGATTGGAATGGAATGGAATGGAATGGAATGGAATGTAACCGAGTAGAACGGAATGGAATGTAATTGAATGGAATGTAACCGAGTTGAACGGAACGGAATGGAATGGAATGGAATGGAATGGAATGGAATGGAATGGAATGGAATTGAGTGCAATGCAATGCAATGGAATGCAATGGAATGGAAAGGAATGGAATGGAATGGAATGGAATCTACCCGAGTAGAACGGAATGGAATGGAATTGAATGGAATGTAACCGAGTAGAACGGAACGGAATGGAATGGAATGGAATGGAATGCAATGGAATGGAATGGAATGGAATGGAATGGAATGGAATGGAATGGAATGGACACCAGTAGAATGGAATGGAATGGAATGGAATGGAATGGAATGGAATGGAATGGAATGGAATGGAATGGAATCTACCCGAGTAGAACGGAATGGAACGGATTGGAATGGAATGGAATGGACAGGAGCAGAACGGAATGGAATGCAATGGAATGGAATGGAATGTACCCGAGCAGAACGGAATGGAATGAAATGGAAATGGAAAGGGAATGGAAATGGAACGGGAATGGAAATGGAACGGGAACGGAAATGGAACGGGAATGGAAATGGAACGGGAACGGAAACTGAACGAGAACGGAAATGGAACGGGAATGGTAATGGAACGGGAATGGAAATGGAACGGGAATGGAAATGGAACGGGAATGGAAATGGATCGGGAATGGAAATGGAACAGGAATGGTAATGGAACTGGAATGGAAATGGAACGGGAATGGAAATGGATCGGGAATGGAAATGGAACGGGAATGGTAATGGAACTGGAATGGAAATGGAACGGGAATGGAAAAGAAACGGGAATGGAAATGGAACGGGAATGGAAATGGAATGGGAATGGAAATGGAATGGAATGGAATGGAATGGAATAGAATGGAATGTACCGGAGTGGAGTGGAGTGGAATGGCGTGGAGTGGAGTGGAGTGGAGTGGAATGGAATGGAATGGAATGGAATGGAATGGAATGGAATGCAATGGAATGCAATGGAATGGAAAGGAATGGAATGGAATGGAATGGAATGGAATGGAATGGAATGGAATGGACACCAGTAGAATGGAATGGAATGGAATGGAATGGAATGGAATGGAATGGAATGGAATGGAATGGAATGGAATGGAATGGAATGGAATTCAATGGAATGGAATGGAACGGAATGGAATGGAATTCAATGGAATGGAATGGAATGGAATGGAATGGAATGGAATGGAATGGAATGGAATGGAATGGAATGGAATTCAATGGAATGGAATGGAGTGGAATGGAATGTACCCGAGTAGAACGGAATGGAATGGAATGGAATGGATTGGAATGGAATGGAATGGAATGGAATGGAATGTAACCGAGTAGAACGGAATGGAATGGAATTGAATGGAATGTAACCGAGTAGAACGGAACGGAATGGAATGGAATGGAATGGAATGCAATGGAATGGAATGGAATGGAATGGAATGGAATGGAATGGAATGGACACCAGTAGAATGGAATGGAATGGAATGGAATGGAATGGAATGGAATGGAATGGAATGGAATGGAATGGAATGGAATGGAATCTACCCGAGTAGTACGGAATGGAACGGATTGGAATGGAATGGAATGGACAGGAGCAGAACGGAATGGAATGCAATGGAATGGAATGGAATGTACCCGAGCAGAACGGAATGGAATGAAATGGAAATGGAAAGGGAATGGAAATGGAACGGGAATGGAAATGGAACGGGAACGGAAATGGAACGGGAATGGAAATGGAACGGGAACGGAAACGGAACGAGAACGGAAATGGAACGGGAACGGAAACGGAACGGGAACGGAAATGGAACGGGAATGGTAATGGAACGGGAATGGAAATGGAACGGGAATGGAAATGGAACGGGAATGGAAATGGATCGGGAATGGAAATGGAACAGGAATGGTAATGGAACTGGAATGGAAATGGAACGGGAATGGAAATGGATCGGGAATGGAAATGGAACGGGAATGGTAATGGAACTGGAATGGAAATGGAACGGGAATGGAAAAGAAACGGGAATGGAAATGGAACGGGAATGGAAATGGAATGGGAATGGAAATGGAATGGAATGGAATGGAATGGAATGGAATGGAATGTACCGGAGTGGAGTGGAGTGGAATGGAGTGGAGTGGAGTGGAGTGGAGTGGAATGGAATGGAATGGAATGGAATGGAATGGAATGGAATGCAATGGAATGCAATGGAATGGAAAGGAATGGAATGGAATGGAATGGAATGGAATGGAATGGAATGGACACCAGTAGAATGGAATGGAATGGAATGGAATGGAATGGAATGGAATGGAATGGAATGGAATGGAATTCAATGGAATGGAATGGAATGGAATGGAATTCAATGGAATGGAAAGGAATGGAATGGAATGGAATTCAATGGAATGGAATGGAGTGGAATGGAATGGAATCGAATGGAATTGAATGGAATCGAATGGAATCAAATAGGATCGAATGGAATGGAATGGAATAGAATGGAATCAACCCGAGTAGAACGGAATGGAATGGAATGGAATGGAATGGGATGGAATGGAATGGAATGGAATGGAATGGAATGGAATGGAATTCAATGGAATGGAATGGAATGGAATGGAATGGAATGGAATGGAATGGAATTCAATGGAATGGAATGGAACGGAATGGAATTCAATGGAATGGAATGGAATGGAATGGAATGCAATGGAATGGAATGGAATGGAATGGAATGGAATGTACCAAAGTAGAACGGAATGGAATGGAATGGAATGGAATGGAATGGAATGGAATGGAATGGAATGGAATGGAATGGAATGTACCCGAGTAGAACGGAATGGAATGGAATGGAATGGATTGGAATGGAATGGAATGGAATGGAATGGAATGTAACCGAGTAGAATGGAATGGAATGTAATTGAATGGAATGTAACCGAGTTGAACGGAACGGAATGGAATGGAATGGAATGGAATGGAATGGAATGGAATGGAATGGAATTGAGTGCAATGCAATGCAATGGAATGCAATGGAATGGAAAGGAATGGAATGGAATGGAATGGAATCTACCCGAGTAGAACGGAATGGAATGGAATTGAATGGAATGTAACCGAGTAGAACGGAACGGAATGGAATGGAATGGAATGGAATGGAATGGAATGGAATGCAATGGAATGGAATGGAATGGAATGGAATGGAATGGAATGGAATGGAATGGAATGTAACCGAGTAGAACGGAATGGAATGTAATTGAATGGAATGTAACCGAGTTGAACGGAACGGAATGGAATGGAATGGAATGGAATGGAATGGAATGGAATGGAATTGAGTGCAATGCAATGCAATGGAATGCAATGGAATGGAAAGGAATGGAATGGAATGGAATGGAATGGAATCTACCCGAGTAGAACGGAATGGAATGGAATTGAATGGAATGTAACCGAGTAGAACGGAACGGAATGGAATGGAATGCAATGGAATGGAATGCAATGGAATGGAATGGAATGGAATGGAATGGAATGGAATGGAATGGAATGGACACCAGTAGAATGGAATGGAATGGAATGGAATGGAATGGAATGGAATGGAATGGAATGGAATGGAATGGAATGGAATCTACCCTAGTAGAACGGAATGGAACGGAATGGAATGGAATGGAATGGACAGGAGCAGAACGGAATGGAATGCAATGGAATGGAATGGAATGTACCCGAGCAGAACGGAATGGAATGAAATGGAAATGGAAAGGGAATGGAAATAGAACGGGAATGGAAATGGAACGGGAACGGAAATGGAACGGGAATGGAAATGGAACGGGAATGGAAATGGAATGGGAATGGAAATGGAATGGAATGGAATGGAATGGAATGGAATGGAATGTACCGGAGTGGAGTGGAGTGGAGTGGAGTGGAGTAGAGTGCACTGGAACGGAATGGAATGGAATGGAATGGAATGGAATGGAACGGAATGTACCGGAGTGGAGTGGAGTGCAATGGAGTGGAGTGGAGTGGAGTGGAGTGGAATGGAATGGAATGGAATGGAATGGAATGGAATGGAATGGAATGCAATGGAATGCAATGGAATGGAAAGGAATGGAATGGAATGGAATGGAATGGAATGGAATGGAATAGAATGGAATGGAATGGACACCAGTAGAATGGAATGGAATGGAATGGAATGGAATGGAATGGAATGGAATGGAATGGAATTCAATGGAATGGAATGGAATGGAATGGAATTCCATGGAATGGAATTCAATGGAATGGAATGGAATGGAATGGAATGGAATGGAATGGAATGGAATGGAATGGAATGGACACCAGTAGAATGGAATGGAATGGAATGGAATGGAATGGAATGGAATGGAATGGAATGGAATGGAATGGAATTCAATGGAATGGAATGGAATGGAATGGAATTCAATGGAATGGAATGGAATGGAATGGAATTCAATGGAATGGAATGGAATGGAATGGAATTCTATGGAATGGAATGGATTGGAATCGAATGGAATCGAATGGAATCGAATGGAATGGAATGGAATAGAATGGAATCAACCCGAGTAGAACGGAACGGAACGCAACGGAACGGAACGGAACGGAACGGGACGGAAAGGAACGGAATGGAATGGAATGGAACGGAATTCCATGGAATGGAATGGAATGGAATGGAATGGAATGGAATGGAATGGAATGGAATGGAATGGAATTCAATGGAATGGAATGGAATGGAATGGAATGGAATGGAATGGAATGGAATGGAATGGAATTCTATGGAATGGAACGGAATGGATTGGAATGGAATGGAATAGAATGGAATCAACCCGAGTAGAACGGAACGGAACACAACGGAACGGAACAGAACGCAACGGAACGGAACGGAACGGAACGGAACGGAATGGAATGGAATGGAACGGAATTCAGTGGAATGGAATGGAATGGAATGGAATTCCATGGAATGGAATGGAATGGAATGGAATGGAATTCCATGGAATGGAATGGAATGGAATGGAATGGAATGGAATGGAATTCAATGGAATGGAATGGAGTGGAATGGAATGGAATCGAATGGAATTGAATGGAATCGAATGGAATCAAATGGGATCGAATGGAATGGAATGGAATAGAATGGAATCAACCCGAGTAGAACGGAATGGAATGGAATGGAATGGAATGGGATGGAATGGAATGGAATGGAATGGAATGGAATGGAATTCAATGGAATGGAATGGAATGGAATGGAATGGAATGGAATGGAATGGAATTCAATGGAATGGAATGGAACGGAATGGAATGGAATGGAATGGAATGGAATGGAATGGAATGGAATGGAATGGAATGGAATTCCATGGAATGGAATGGAATGGAATGGAATTCAATGGAATGGAATGGAATGGAATGGAATGGAATGGAATGGAATGGAATGGAATGGAATAGAATGGAATCAACCTGAGTAGAACGGAATGGAATGGAATGGAATGTAATGGAATGGAATGGAATGGAATGGAATGGAATGGAATGGAATGTACCAAAGTAGAACGGAAAGGAATGGAATGGAATGGAATGGAATGGAATGGAATGGAACGGAATGTACCCGAGTAGAACGGAATGGAATGGAATGGAATGGATTGGAATGGAATGGAATGGAATGGAATGGAATGTAACCGAGCAGAACGGAATGGAATGTAATTGAATGGAATGTTACTGAGTTGAACGGAACGGAATGGAATGGAATGGAATGGAATGGAATGGAATGGAATGGAATTGAGTGCAATGCAATGCAATGGAATGCAATGGAATGGAAAGGAATGGAATGGAATGGAATGGAATCTACCCGAGTAGAACGGAATGGAATGGAATTGAATGGAATGTAACCGAGTAGAACGGAACGGAATGGAATGGAATGGAATGGAATGCAATGGAATGGAATGGAATGGAATGGAATGGAATGGAATGGAATGGACACCAGTAGAATGGAATGGAATGGAATGGAATGGAATGGAATGGAATGGAATGGAATGGAATGGAATCTACCCGAGTAGAACGGAATGGAACGGATTGGAATGGAATGGAATGGACAGGAGCAGAACGGAATGGAATGCAATGGAATGGAATGGAATGTACCCGAGCAGAACGGAATGGAATGAAATGGAAATGGAAAGGGAATGGAAATGGAACGGGAATGGAAATGGAACGGGAACGGAAATGGAACGGGAATGGAAATGGAACGGGAACGGAAACGGAACGAGAACGGAAATGGAACGGGAACGGAAACGGAACGGGAACGGAAATGGAACGGGAAGGGAAATGGAACGGGAAGGGAAATGGAACGGGAACGGAAACGGAACGAGAACGGAAATGGAACGGGAACGGAAACGGAACGGGAACGGAAATGGAACGGGAATGGTAACGGAACGGGAATGGAAATGGAACGGGAATGGAAAAGGAACGGGAATGGAAATGGATCGGGAATGGAAATGGAACGGGAATGGTAATGGAACTGGAATGGAAATGGAACGGGAATGGAAAAGAAACGGGAATGGAAATGGAACGGGAATGGAAATGGAATGGGAATGGAAATGGAATGGAATGGAATGGAATGGAATGTACCGGAGTGGAGTGGAGTGGAGTGGAGTAGAGTGCACTGGAACGGAATGGAATGGAATGGAATGGAATGGAACGGAACGGAATGTACCCGAGAAGCACGGAATGGAATGGAATGGAATGGAATGGAATGGAATGGAATGTACCGGAGTGGAGTGGAGTGGAATGGAGTGGAGTGGAGTGGAGTGGAGTGGAATGGAATGGAATGGAATGGAATGGAATGGAATGGAATGGAATGGAATGGAATGCAATGGAATGCAATGGAATGGAAAGGAATGGAATGGAATGGAATGGAATGGAATGGAATAGAATGGAATGGAATGGACACCAGTAAAATGGAATGGAATGGAATGGAATGGAATGGAATGGAATGGAATGGAATGGAATGGAATTCAATGGAATGGAATGGAATGGAATGGAATTCAATGGAATGGAATGGAATGGAATGGAATGGAATTCAATGGAATGGAATGGAATGGAATGGAATGGAATGGGATGGAATGGAATGGAATGGAATTCCATGGAATGGAATGGAATGGAATGGAATTCCATGGAATGGAATGGAATGGAATGGAATTCCATGGAATGGAATGGAATGGAATGGAATGGAATGGAATGGAATGGAATGGAATGGAATAGAATGGAATCAACCTGAGTAGAACGGAATGGAATGGAATGGAATGTAATGGAATGGAATGGAATGGAATGGAATGGAATGGAATGGAATGGAATGGAATGTACCAAAGTAGAACGGAAAGGAATGGAATGGAATGGAATGGAATGGAATGGAATGGAATGGAATGGAATGTACCCGAGTAGAACGGAATGGAATGGAATGGAATGGATTGGAATGGAATGGAATGGAATGGAATGGAATGTAACCGAGTAGAACGGAATGGAATGTAATTGAATGGAATGTAACTGAGTTGAACGGAACGGAATGGAATGGAATGGAATGGAATGGAATGGAATGGAATGGAATTGAGTGCAATGCAATGCAATGGAATGCAATGGAATGGAAAGGAATGGAATGGAATGGAATGGAATCTACCCGAGTAGAACGGAATGGAATGGAATTGAATGGAATGTAACCGAGTAGAACGGAACGGAATGGAATGGAATGGAATGGAATGCAATGGAATGGAATGGAATGGAATGGAATGGAATGGAATGGAATGGAATGGACACCAGTAGAATGGAATGGAATGGAATGGAATGGAATGGAATGGAATGGAATGGAATGGAATGGAATGGAATGGAATCTACCCGAGTAGAACGGAATGGAACGGATTGGAATGGAATGGAATGGACAGGAGCAGAACGGAATGGAATGCAATGGAATGGAATGGAATGTACCCGAGCAGAACGGAATGGAATGAAATGGAAATGGAAAGGGAATGGAAATGGAACGGGAATGGAAATGGAACGGGAACGGAAATGGAACGGGAATGGAAATGGAACGGGAACGGAAACGGAACGAGAACGGAAATGGAACGGGAACGGAAACGGAACGGGAACGGAAATGGAACGGGAAGGGAAATGGAACGGGAAGGGAAATGGAACGGGAACGGAAACGGAACGAGAACGGAAATGGAACGGGAACAGAAACGGAACGGGAACGGAAATGGAACGGGAATGGTAACGGAACGGGAATGGAAATGGAACGGGAATGGAAAAGGAACGGGAATGGAAATGGATCGGGAATGGAAATGGAACGGGAATGGTAATGGAACTGGAATGGAAATGGAACGGGAATGGAAAAGAAACGGGAATGGAAATGGAACGGGAATGGAAATGGAATGGGAATGGAAATGGAATGGAATGGAATGGAATGGAATGTACCGGAGTGGAGTGGAGTGGAGTGGAGTGGAGTAGAGTGCACTGGAACGGAATGGAATGGAATGGAATGGAATGGAACGGAACGGAATGTACCCGAGAAGCACGGAATGGAATGGAATGGAATGGAATGGAATGGAATGGAATGTACCGGAGTGGAGTGGAGTGGAATGGAGTGGAGTGGAGTGGAGTGGAATGGAATGGAATGGAATGGAATGGAATGGAATGGAATGGAATGCAATGGAATGCAATGGAATGGAAAGGAATGGAATGGAATGGAATGGAATGGAATGGAATAGAATGGAATGGAATGGAATGGACACCAGTAGAATGGAATGGAATGGAATGGAATGGAATGGAATGGAATGGAATGGAATGGAATTCAATGGAATGGAATGGAATGGAATGGAATTCAATGGAATGGAATGGAATGGAATGGAATGGAATGGAATGGAATAGAATGGAATGGAATGGACACCAGTAGAATGGAATGGAATGGAATGGAATGGAATGGAATGGAATGGAATGGAATGGAATGGAATTCAATGGAATGGAATGGAATGGAATGGAATTCAATGGAATGGAATGGAATGGAATGGAATGGAATGGAATGGAATGGAATGGAATGGAATTCAATGGAATGGAACGGAATGGATTGGAATGGAATGGAATAGAATGGAATCAACCCGAGTAGAACGGAACGGAACACAACGGAACGGAACGGAACGCAACGGAACGGAACGGAACGGAACGGAACGGAATGGAATGGAATGGAATGGAACTCAGTGGAATGGAATGGAATGGAATGGAATTCTATGGAATGGAATGGAATGGAATGGAATGGAATTCCATGGAATGGAATGGAATGGAATGGAATGGAATGGAATGGAATGGAATGGAATTCAATGGAATGGAATGGAGTGGAATGGAATGGAATCGAATGGAATTGAATGGAATCGAATGGAATCAAATGGGATCGAATGGAATGGAATGGAATAGAATGGAATCAACCCGAGTAGAATGGAATGGAATGGAATGGAATGGAATGGGATGGAATGGAATGGAATGGAATGGAATGGAATGGAATTCAATGGAATGGAATGGAATGGAATGGAATGGAATGGAATGGAATGGAATTCAATGGAATGGAATGGAACGGAATGGAATGGAATGGAATGGAATGGAATGGAATGGAATGGAATTCAATGGTATGGAATGGAATGGAATGGAATGGAATGGAATGGAATGGAATGGAATTCCATGGAATGGAATGGAATGGAATGGAATTCAATGGAATGGAAAGGAATGGAATCGAATGGAATGGAATGGAATGGAATGGAATGGAATGGAATGGAATGGAATAGAATGGAATCAACCTGAGTAGAACGGAATGGAATGGAATGGAATGGAATGGAATGGAATGGAATGGAATGGAATGGAATGGAATGGAATGGAATGTACCAAAGTAGAACGGAAAGGAATGGAATGGAATGGAATGGAATGGAATGGAATGGAACGGAATGTACCCGAGTAGAACGGAATGGAATGGAATGGAATGGATTGGAATGGAACGGAATGGAATTCCATGGAATGGAATGGAATGGAATGGAATGGAATGGAATGGAATGGAATTCAATGGAATGGAATGGAGTGGAATGGAATGGAATCGAATGGAATCGAATGGAATCGAATGGAATCAAATGGGATCGAATGGAATGGAATGGAATAGAATGGAATCAACCCGAGTAGAACGGAATGGAATGGAATGGAATGGAATGGGATGGAATGGAATGGAATGGAATGGAATGGAATGGAATTCAATGGAATGGAATGGAATGGAATGGAATGGAATTCAATGGAATGGAATGGAACGGAATGGAATGGAATGGAATGGAATGGAATGGAATGGAATGGAATTCAATGGAATGGAATGGAATGGAATGGAATGGAATGGAATGGAATGGAATGGAATGGAATGGAATGGAATTCAATGGAATGGAATGGAATGGAATCGAATGGAATGGAATGGAATGGAATGGAATGGAATGGAATGGAATAGAATGGAATCAACCTGAGTAGAACGGAATGGAATGGAATGGAATGTAATGGAATGGAATGGAATGGAATGGAATGGAATGGAATGTACCAAAGTAGAACGGAAAGGAATGGAATGGAATGGAATGGAATGGAATGGAATGGAACGGAATGTACCCGAGTAGAACGGAATGGAATGGAATGGAATGGATTGGAATGGAATGGAATGGAATGGAATGGCATGTAACCGAGTAGAACGGAATGGAATGTAATTGAATGGAATGTAACTGAGTTGAACGGAACGGAATGGAATGGAATGGAATGGAATGGAATGGAATGGAATTGAGTGCAATGCAATGCAATGGAATGCAATGGAATGGAAAGGAATGGAATGGAATGGAATGGAATCTACCCGAGTAGAACGGAATGGAATGGAATTGAATGGAATGTAACCGAGTAGAACGGAACGGAATGGAATGGAATGGAATGGAATGGAATGCAATGGAATGGAATGGAATGGAATGGAATGGAATGGAATGGACACCAGTAGAATGGAATGGAATGGAATGGAATGGAATGGAATGGAATGGAATGGAATGGAATGGAATGGAATGGAATCTACCCGAGTAGAACGGAATGGAACGGATTGGAATGGAATGGAATGGACAGGAGCAGAACGGAATGGAATGCAATGGAATGGAATGGAATGTACCCGAGCAGAACGGAATGGAATGAAATGGAAATGGAAAGGGAATGGAAATGGAACGGGAATGGAAATGGAACGGGAACGGAAATGGAACGGGAATGGAAATGGAACGGGAACGGAAACGGAACGAGAACGGAAATGGAACGGGAACGGAAACGGAACGGGAACGGAAATGGAACGGGAAGGGAAATGGAACGGGAAGGGAAATGGAACGGGAACGGAAACGGAACGAGAACGGAAATGGAACGGGAACGGAAACGGAACGGGAACGGAAATGGAACGGGAATGGTAACGGAACGGGAATGGAAATGGAACGGGAATGGAAAAGGAACGGGAATGGAAATGGATCGGGAATGGAAATGGAACGGGAATGGTAATGGAACTGGAATGGAAATGGAACGGGAATGGAAAAGAAACGGGAATGGAAATGGAACGGGAATGGAAATGGAATGGGAATGGAAATGGAATGGAATGGAATGGAATGGAATGTACCGGAGTGGAGTGGAGTGGAGTGGAGTGGAGTAGAGTGCACTGGAACGGAATGGAATGGAATGGAATGGAATGGAACGGAACGGAATGTACCCGAGAAGCACGGAATGGAATGGAATGGAATGGAATGGAATGGAATGGAATGTACCGGAGTGGAGTGGAGTGGAATGGAGTGGAGTGGAGTGGAGTGGAGTGGAATGGAATGGAATGGAATGGAATGGAATGGAATGGAATGGAATGGAATGGAATGGATTGCAATGGAATGCAATGGAATGGAAAGGAATGGAATGGAATGGAATGGAATGGAATGGAATAGAATGGAGTGGAATGGACACCAGTAGAATGGAATGGAATGGAATGGAATGGAATGGAATGGAATGGAATGGAATGGAATGGAATTCAATGGAATGGAATGGAATGGAATGGAATTCAATGGAATGGAATGGAATGGAATGGAATGGAATGGAATGGAATGGAATAGAATGGAATGGAATGGACACCAGTAGAATGGAATGGAATGGAATGGAATGGAATGGAATGGAATGGAATGGAATGGAATTCAATGGAATGGAATGGAATGGAATGGAATTCAATGGAATGGAATGGAATGGAATGGAATTCAATGGAATGGAATGGAATGGAATGGAATTCAATGGAATGGAACGGAATGGATTGGAATGGAATGGAATAGAATGGAATCAACCCGAGTAGAACGGAACGGAACACAACGGAACGGAACGGAACGCAACGGAACGGAACGGAATGGAACGGAACGGAATGGAATGGAATGGAACGGAACTCAGTGGAATGGAATGGAATGGAATGGAATTCTATGGAATGGAATGGAATGGAATGGAATGGAATTCCATGGAATGGAATGGAATGGAATGGAATGGAATGGAATGGAATTCAATGGAATGGAATGGAGTGGAATGGAATGGAATCGAATGGAATTGAATGGAATCGAATGGAATCAAATGGGATCGAATGGAATGGAATGGAATAGAATGGAATCAACCCGAGTAGAATGGAATGGAATGGAATGGAATGGAATGGGATGGAATGGAATGGAATGGAATGGAATGGAATGGAATTCAATGGAATGGAATGGAATGGAATGGAATGGAATGGAATGGAGTGGAATTCAATGGAATGGAATGGAACGGAATGGAATGGAATGGAATGGAATGGAATGGAATGGAATTCAATGGAATGGAATGGAATGGAATGGAATGGAATGGAATGGAATGGAATGGAATGGAATGGAATGGAATTCCATGGAATGGAATGGAATGGAATGGAATTCAATGGAATGGAAAGGAATGGAATCGAATGGAATGGAATGGAATGGAATGGATTGGAATGGAATGGAATGGAATAGAATGGAATCAACCTGAGTAGAACGGAATGGAATGGAATGGAATGGAATGGAATGGAATGGAATGGAATGGAATGGAATGGAATGGAATGTACCAAAGTAGAACGGAAAGGAATGGAATGGAATGGAATGGAATGGAATGGAATGGAACGGAATGTACCCGAGTAGAACGGAATGGAATGGAATGGAATGGATTGGAATGGAATGGAATGGAATGGAATGGAATGTAACCGAGTAGAACGGAATGGAATGTAATTGAATGGAATGTAACTGAGTTGAACGGAACGGAATGGAATGGAATGGAATGGAATGGAATGGAATGGAATTCAATGGAATGGAATGGAATGGAATGGAATTCAATGGAATGGAATGGAATGGAATGGAATTCAATGGAATGGAATGGAATGGAATGGAATTCAATGGAATGGAACGGAATGGATTGGAATGGAATGGAATAGAATGGAATCAACCCGAGTAGAACGGAACGGAACACAACGGAACGGAACGGAACGCAACGGAACGGAACGGAACGGAACGGAACGGAATGGAATGGAATGGAACGGAACTCAGTGGAATGGAATGGAATGGAATGGAATTCTATGGAATGGAATGGAATGGAATGGAATGGAATGGAATGGAATGGAATGGAATTCAATGGAATGGAATGGAATGGAATGGAATGGAATGGAATTCAATGGAATGGAATGGAACGGAATGGAATGGAATGGAATGGAATGGAATGGAATGGAATTCAATGGAATGGAATGGAATGGAATGGAATGGAATGGAATGGAATGGAATGGAATGGAATGGAATTCCATGGAATGGAATGGAATGGAATGGAATTCAATTGAATGGAAAGGAATGGAATCGAATGGAATGGAATGGAATGGAATGGAATGGAATGGAATGGAATGGAATAGAATGGAATCAACCTGAGTAGAACGGAATGGAATGGAATGGAATGTAATGGAATGGAATGGAATGGAATGGAATGGAATGGAATGGAATGTACCAAAGTAGAACGGAAAGGAATGGAATGGAATGGAATGGAATGGAATGGAATGGAACGGAATGTACCCGAGTAGAACGGAATGGAATGGAATGGAATGGATTGGAATGGAATGGAATGGAATGGAATGGAATGGAATGTAACCGAGTAGAACGGAATGGAATGTAATTGAATGGAATGTAACTGAGTTGAACGGAACGGAATGGAATGGAATGGAATGGAATGGAATGGAATGGAATGGAATTGAGTGCAATGCAATGCAATGGAATGCAATGGAATGGAAAGGAATGGAATGGAATGGAATGGAATCTACCCGAGTAGAACGGAATGGAATGGAATTGAATGGAATGTAACCGAGTAGAACGGAACGGAATGGAATGGAATGGAATGGAATGCAATGGAATGGAATGGAATGGAATGGAATGGAATGCAATGGAATGGAATGGAATGGACACCAGTAGAATGGAATGGAATGGAATGGAATGGAATGGAATGGAATGGAATGGAATCTACCCGAGTAGAACGGAATGGAACGGATTGGAATGGAATGGAATGGACAGGAGCAGAACGGAATGGAATGCAATGGAATGGAATGGAATGTACCCGAGCAGAACGGAATGGAATGAAATGGAAATGGAAAGGGAATGGAAATGGAACGGGAATGGAAATGGAACGGGAACGGAAATGGAACGGGAATGGAAATGGAACGGGAATGGAAATGGAACGGGAATGGAAATGGATCGGGAATGGAAATGGAACGGGAATGGTAATGGAACTGGAATGGAAATGGAACGGGAATGGAAAAGAAACGGGAATGGAAATGGAACGGGAATGAAAATGGAATGGGAATGGAAATGGAATGGAATGGAATGGAATGGAATGGAATGGAATGGAATGTACCGGAGTGGAGTGGAGTGGAGTGGAGTGGAGTAGAGCGCACTGGAACGGAATGGAATGGAATGGAATGGAATGGAACGGAACGGAATGTACCCGAGAAGCACGGAATGGAATGGAATGGAATGGAATGGAATGGAATGGAATGGAATGGAATGTACCGGAGTGGAGTGGAGTGGAATGGAGTGGAGTGGAGTGGAGTGGAGTGGAATGGAATGGAATGGAATGGAATGGAATGGAATGGAATGCAATGGAATGCAATGGAATGGAAAGGAATGGAATGGAATGGAATGGAATGGAATGGAATGGACACCAGTAGAATGGAATGGAATGGAATGGAATGGAATGGAATGGAATGGAATGGAATGGAATGGAGTGGAATGGATTGGAATGGAATGGAATGGAATGGAATGGAATGTAACCGAGTAGAACGGAATGGAATGTAATTGAATGGAATGTAACCGAGTTGAACGGAACGGAATGGAATGGAATGGAATGGAATGGAATGGAATGGAATGGAATGGAATGGAATTGAGTGCAATGCAATGCAATGGAATGCAATGGAATGGAAAGGAATGGAATGGAATGGAATGAAATCTACCCGAGTAGAACGGAATGGAATGGAATTGAATGGAATGTAACCGAGTAGAACGGAACGGAATGGAATGGAATGGAATGGAATGCAATGGAATGGAATGGAATGGAATGGAATGGAATGGAATGGAATGGACACCAGTAGAATGGAATGGAATGGAATGGAATGGAATGGAATGGAATCTACCCGAGTAGAACGGAATGGAACGGATTGGAATGGAATGGAATGGACAGGAGCAGAACGGAATGGAATGCAATGGAATGGAAAGGAATGTACCCGAGCAGAACGGAATGGAATGAAATGGAAATGGAAAGGGAATGGAAATGGAACGGGAATGGAAATGGAACGGGAACGGAAATGGAACGGGAATGGAAATGGAACGGGAACGGAAACGGAACGAGAACGGAAATGGAACGGGAACGGAAACGGAACGGGAACGGAAATGGAACGGGAATGGTAATGGAACGGGAAAGGAAATGGAACGGGAATGGAAATGGAACGGGAATGGAAATGGATCGGGAATGGAAATGGAACGGGAATGGTAATGGAACTGGAATGGAAATGGAACGGGAATGGAAATGGATCGGGAATGGAAATGGAACGGGAATGGTAATGGAACTGGAATGGAAATGGAACGGGAATGGAAAAGAAACGGGAATGGAAATGGAACGGGAATGGAAATGGAATGGGAATGGAAATGGAATGGAATGGAATGGAATGGAATGGAATGGAATGTACCGGAGTGGAGTGGAGTGGAATGGAGTGGAGTGGAGTGGAGTGGAGTGGAATGGAATGGAATGGAATGGAATGGAATGGAATGGAATGCAATGGAATGCAATGGAATGGAAAGGAATGGAATGGAATGGAATGGAATGGAATGGAATGGAATGGAATGGAATTCCATGGAATGGAATGGAATGGAATGGAATTCAATGGAATGGAATGGAATGGAATCGAATGGAATGGAATGGAATGGAATGGAATGGAATGGAATGGAATGGAATGGAATGGAATAGAATGGAATCAACCCGAGTAGAACGGAATGGAATGGAATGGAATGGAATGGAATGGAATGGAATGGAATGGATTGGAATGGAATGTACCAAAGTAGAACGGAATGGAATGGAATGGAATGGAATGGAATGGAATGGAATGGAATGGAATGTACCCGAGTAGAACGGAATGGAATGGAATGGAATGGATTGGAATGGAATGGAATGGAATGGAATGGAATGGAACCGAGTAGAACGGAATGGAATGTAATTGAATGGAATGTAACCGAGTTGAACGGAACGGAATGGAATGGAATGGAATGGAATGGAATGGAATGGAATGGAATGGAATGGAATGGAATTGAGTGCAATGCAATGCAATGGAATGCAATGGAATGGAAAGGAATGGAATGGAATGGAATGGAATGGAATCTACCCGAGTAGAACGGAATGGAATGGAATTGAATGGAATGTAACCGAGTAGAACGGAACGGAATGGAATGGAATGGAATGGAATGGAATGGAATGGAATGGAATGGAATGGAATGGAATGGAATGGACACCAGTAGAATGGAATGGAATGGAATGGAATGGAATGGAATGGAATGGAATGGAATGGAATGGAATGGAATCTACCCGAGTAGAACGGAATGGAACGGAATGGAATGGAATGGAATGGACAGGAGCAGAACGGAATGGAATGCAATGGAATGGAATGGAATGTACCCGAGCAGAACGGAATGGAATGAAAAGGAAATGGAAAGGGAATGGAAATAGAACGGGAATGGAAATGGAACGGGAACGGAAATGGAACGGGAATGGAAATGGAACGGGAACGGAAATGGAACGGGAATGGAAATGGAACGGGAACGGAAACGGAACGAGAACGGAAATGGAACGGGAACGGAAACGGAACGGGAACGGAAATGGAACGGGAATGGTAACGGAACGGGAATGGAAATGGAACGGGAATGGAAAAGGAACGGGAATGGAGATGGATCGGGAATGGAAATGGAACGGGAATGGTAATGGAACTGGAATGGAAATGGATCGGGAATGGAAAAGAAACGGGAATGGAAATGGAACGGGAATGGAAATGGAATGGGAATGGAAATGGAATGGAATGGAATGGAATGGAATGGAATGGAATGGAATGTACCGGAGTGGAGTGGAGTGGAGTGGAGTGGAGTAGAGTGCACTGGAACGGAATGGAATGGAATGGAATGGAATGGAACGGAACGGAATGTACCCGAGAAGCACGGAATGGAATGGAATGGAATGGAATGGAATGGAATGGAATGGAATGTACCGGAGTGGAGTGGAGTGGAATGGAGTGGAGTGGAGTGGAGTGGAGTGGAATGGAATGGAATGGAATGGAATGGAATGTACCGGAGTGGAGTGGAGTGGAGTGGAGTGGAGTAGAGTGCACTGGAACGGAATGGAATGGAATGGAATGGAATGGAACGGAACGGAATGTACGCGAGAAGCACAGAATGGAATGGAATGGAATGGAATGGAATGGAATGGAATGTACCGGAGTGGAGTGGAGTGGAATGGAGTGGAGTGGAGTGGAGTGGAGTGGAATGGAATGGAATGGAATGGAATGGAATGGAATGGAATGCAATGGAATGCAATGGAATGGAAAGGAATGGAATGGAATGGAATGGAATGGAATGGAATAGAATGGAATGGAATGGACACCAGTAGAATGGAATGGAATGGAATGGAATGGAATGGAATGGAATGGAATGGAATGGAATTCAAAGGAATGGAATGGAATGGAATGGAATTCTATGGAATGGAATGGAATGGAATGGAATGGAATGGAATGGAATGGAATGGAATGGAATAGAATGGAATGGAATGGACACCAGTAGAATGGAATGGAATGGAATGGAATGGAATGGAATGGAATGGAATGGAATGGAATGGAATTCAATGGAATGGAATGGAATGGAATGGAATTCAATGGAATGGAATGGAATGGAATGGAATTCAATGGAATGGAATGGAATGGAATGGAATTCAATGGAATGGAACGGAATGGATTGGAATGGAATGTAATAGAATGGAATCAACCCGAGTAGAACGGAACGGAACACAACCGAACGGAACGGAACGCAACGGAACGGAACGGAACGGAACGGAACGGAATGGAATGGAATGGAACGGAACTCAGTGGAATGGAATGGAATGGAATGGAATTCTATGGAATGGAATGGAATGGAATGGAATGGATTTCCATGGAATGGAATGGAATGGAATGGAATGGAATGGAATGGAATGGAATTCAATGGAATGGAATGGAGTGGAATGGAATGGAATCGAATGGAATTGAATGGAATCGAATGGAATCAAATGGGATCGAATGGAATGGAATGGAATAGAATGGAATCAACCCGAGTAGAATGGAATGGAATGGAATGGAATGGAATGGGATGGAATGGAATGGAATGGAATGGAATGGAATGGAATGGAATTCAATGGAATGGAATGGAATGGAATGGAATGGAATGGAATGGAATTCAATGGAATGGAATGGAACGGAATGGAATGGAATGGAATGGAATGGAATGGAATGGAATTCAATGGAATGGAATGGAATTCAATGGAATGGAATGGAATGGAATGGAATGGAATGGAATTCCATGGAATGGAATGGAATGGAATGGAATTCAATGGAATGGAAAGGAATGGAATCGAATGGAATGGAATGGAATGGAATGGAATGGAATGGAATGGAATAGAATGGAATCAACCTGAGTAGAACGGAATGGAATGGAATGGAATGTAATGGAATGGAATGGAATGGAATGGAATGGAATGGAATGGAATGTACCAAAGTAGAACGGAAATGAATGGAATGGAATGGAATGGAATGGAATGGAATGGAATGGAACGGAATGTACCCGAGTAGAACGGAATGGAATGGAATGGAATGGATTGGAATGGAATGGAATGGAATTCCATGGAATGGAATGGAATGGAATGGAATGGAATGGAATGGAATTCAATGGAATGGAATGGAGTGGAATGGAATGGAATCGAATGGAATTGAATGGAATCGAATGGAATCAAATGGGATCGAATGGAATGGAATGGAATAGAATGGAATCAACCCGAGTAGAACGGAATGGAATGGAATGGAATGGAATGGGATGGAATGGAATGGAATGGAATGGAATGGAATGGAATTCAATGGAATGGAATGGAATGGAATGGAATGGAATGGAATGGAATTCAATGGAATGGAATGGAACGGAATGGAATGGAATGGAATGGAATGGAATGGAATGGAATGGAATGGAATTCAATGGAATGGAATGGAATGGAATGGAATGGAATGGAATGGAATGGAATGGAATGGAATGGAATGGAATTCCATGGAATGGAATGGAATGGAATGGAATTCAATGGAATGGAATGGAATGGAATCGAATGGAATGGAATGGAATGGAATGGAATGGAATGGAATGGAATAGAATGGAATCAACCTGAGTAGAACGGAATGGAATGGAATGGAATGGAATGGAATGGAATGGAATGGAATGGAATGGAATGGAATGGAATGTACCAAAGTAGAACGGAAAGGAATGGAATGGAATGGAATGGAATGGAATGGAATGGAACGGAATGTACCCGAGTAGAACGGAATGGAATGGAATGGAATGGATTGGAATGGAATGGAATGGAATGGAATGGAATGTAACCGAGTAGAACGGAATGGAATGTAATTGAATGGAATGTAACTGAGTTGAACGGAACGGAATGGAATGGAATGGAATGGAATGGAATGGAATGGAATGGAATTGAGTGCAATGCAATGCAATGGAATGCAATGGAATGGAAAGGAATGGAATGGAATGGAATGGAATCTACCCGAGTAGAACGGAATGGAATGGAATTGAATGGAATGTAACCGAGTAGAACGGAACGGAATGGAATGGAATGGAATGGAATGCAATGGAATGGAATGGAATGGAATGGAATGGAATGGAATGGAATGGAATGGAATGGAATGGACACCAGTAGAATGGAATGGAATGGAATGGAATGGAATGGAATGGAATGGAATGGAATGGAATGGAATGGAGTGGAATGGAATCTACCCGAGTAGAACGGAATGGAACGGATTGGAATGGAATGGAATGGACAGGAGCAGAACGGAATGGAATGCAATGGAATGGAATGGAATGTACCCGAGCAGAACGGAATGGAATGAAATGGAAATGGAAAGGGAATGGAAATGGAACGGGAATGGAAATGGAACGGGAACGGAAATGGAACGGGAATGGAAATGGAACGGGAACGGAAACGGAACGAGAACGGAAATGGAACGGGAACGGAAACGGAACGGGAACGGAAATGGAACGGGAAGGAAAATGGAACGGGAAGGGAAATGGAACGGGAACGGAAACGGAACGAGAACGGAAATGGAACGGGAACGGAAACGGAACGGGAACGGAAATGGAACGGGAATGGTAACGAACGGGAATGGAAATGGAACGGGAATGGAAAAGGAACGGGAATGGAAATGGATCGGGAATGGAAATGGAACGGGAATGGTAATGGAACTGGAATGGAAATGGAACGGGAATGGAAAAGAAACGGGAATGGAAATGGAACGGGAATGGAAATGGAATGGGAATGGAAATGGAATGGAATGGAATGGAATGGAATGTACCGGAGTGGAGTGGAGTGGAGTGGAGTGGAGTAGAGTGCACTGGAACGGAATGGAATGGAATGGAATGGAATGGAACGGAACGGAATGTACCCGAGAAGCACGGAATGGAATGGAATGGAATGGAATGGGTTGGAATGGAATGTACCGGAGTGGAGTGGAGTGGAATGGAGTGGAGTGGAGTGGAGTGGAGTGGAATGGAATGGAATGGAATGGAATGGAATGGAATGGAATGGAATGGAATGGAATGCAATGGAATGCAATGGAATGGAAAGGAATGGAATGGAATGGAATGGAATGGAATGGAATGGAATAGAATGGAATGGAATGGACACCAGTAGAATGGAATGGAATGGAATGGAATGGAATGGAATGGAATGGAATGGAATGGAATGGAATGGAATGGAATTCAATGGAATGGAATGGAATGGAATGGAATTCAATGGAATGGAATGGAATGGAATGGAATGGAATAGAATGGAATGGAATGGACACCAGTAGAATGGAATGGAATGGAATGGAATGGAATGGAATGGAATGGAATGGAATGGAATGGAATTCAATGGAATGGAATGGAATGGAATGGAATTCAATGGAATGGAATGGAATGGAATGGAATTCAATGGAATGGAATGGAATGGAATGGAATTCAATGGAATGGAACGGAATGGATTGGAATGGAATGGAATAGAATGGAATCAACCCGAGTAGAACGGAACGGAACACAACGGAACGGAACGGAACGCAACGGAACGGAACGGAACGGAACGGAACGGAATGGAATGGAATGGAACGGAACTCAGTGGAATGGAATGGAATGGAATGGAATTCTATGGAATGGAATGGAATGGAATGGAATGGAATTCCATGGAATGGAATGGAATGGAATGGAATGGAATGGAATGGAATGGAATTCAATGGAATGGAATGGAGTGGAATGGAATGGAATCGAATGGAATTGAATGGAATCGAATGGAATCAAATGGGATCGAAAGGAATGGAATGGAATAGAATGGAATCAACCCGATTAGAATGGAATGGAAAGGAATGGAATGGAATGGGATGGAATGGAATGGAATGGAATGGAATGGAATGGAATTCAATGGAATGGAATGGAATGGAATGGAATGGAATGGAATGGAATGGAATGGAATAGAATGGAATCAACCTGAGTAGAACGGAATGGAATGGAATGGAATGTAATGGAATGGAATGGAATGGAATGGAATGGAATGGAATGGAATGTACCAAAGTAGAACGGAAAGGAATGGAATGGAATGGAATGGAATGGAATGGAATGGAATGGAACGGAATGTACCCGAGTAGAACGGAATGGAATGGAATGGAATGGATTGGAATGGAATGGAATGGAATTCCATGGAATGGAATGGAATGGAATGGAATGGAATGGAATGGAATGGAATGGAATTCAATGGAATGGAATGGAGTGGAATGGAATGGAATCGAATGGAATTGAATGGAATCGAATGGAATCAAATGGGATCGAATGGAATGGAATGGAATAGAATGGAATCAACCCGAGTAGAACGGAATGGAATGGAATGGAATGGAATGGGATGGAATGGAATGGAATGGAATGGAATGGAATGGAATTCAATGGAATGGAATGGAATGGAATGGAATGGAATGGAATGGAATTCAATGGAATGGAATGGAACGGAATGGAATGGAATGGAATGGAATGGAATGGAATGGAATGGAATGGAATTCAATGGAATGGAATGGAATGGAATGGAATGGAATGGAATGGAATGGAATGGAATGGAATTCCATGGAATGGAATGGAATGGAATGGAATTCAATGGAATGGAATGGAATGGAATCGAATGGAATGGAATGGAATGGAATGGAATGGAATGGAATGGAATAGAATGGAATCAACCTGAGTAGAACGGAATGGAATGGAATGGAATGGAATGGAATGGAATGGAATGGAATGGAATGGAATGGAATGGAATGTACCAAAGTAGAACGGAAAGGAATGGAATGGAATGGAATGGAATGGAATGGAATGGAACGGAATGTACCCGAGTAGAACGGAATGGAATGGAATGGAATGGATTGGAATGGAATGGAATGGAATGGAATGGAATGTAACCGAGTAGAACGGAATGGAATGTAATTGAATGGAATGTAACTGAGTTGAACGGAACGGAATGGAATGGAATGGAATGGAATGGAATGGAATGGAATGGAATTGAGTGCAATGCAATGCAATGGAATGCAATGGAATGGAAAGGAATGGAATGGAATGGAATGGAATCTACCCGAGTAGAACGGAATGGAATGGAATTGAATGGAATGTAACCGAGTAGAACGGAACGGAATGGAATGGAATGGAATGGAATGCAATGGAATGGAATGGAATGGAATGGAATGGAATGGAATGGAATGGAATGGAATGGACACCAGTAGAATGGAATGGAATGGAATGGAATGGAATGGAATGGAATGGAATGGAATGGAGTGGAATGGAATCTACCCGAGTAGAACGGAATGGAACGGATTGGAATGGAATGGAATGGACAGGAGCAGAACGGAATGGAATGCAATGGAATGGAATGGAATGTACCCGAGCAGAACGGAATGGAATGAAATGGAAATGGAAAGGGAATGGAAATGGAACGGGAATGGAAATGGAACGGGAACGGAAATGGAACGGGAATGGAAATGGAACGGGAACGGAAACGGAACGAGAACGGAAATGGAACGGGAACGGAAACGGAACGGGAACGGAAATGGAACGGGAAGGAAAATGGAACGGGAAGGGAAATGGAATGGGAACGGAAACGGAACGAGAACGGAAATGGAACGGGAACGGAAACGGAACGGGAACGGAAATGGAACGGGAATGGTAACGAACGGGAATGGAAATGGAACGGGAATGGAAAAGGAACGGGAATGGAAATGGATCGGGAATGGAAATGGAACGGGAATGGTAATGGAACTGGAATGGAAATGGAACGGGAATGGAAAAGAAACGGGAATGGAAATGGAACGGGAATGGAAATGGAATGGGAATGGAAATGGAATGGAATGGAATGGAATGGAATGTACCGGAGTGGAGTGGAGTGGAGTGGAGTGGAGTAGAGTGCACTGGAACGGAATGGAATGGAATGGAATGGAATGGAACGGAACGGAATGTACCCGAGAAGCACGGAATGGAATGGAATGGAATGGAATGGGTTGGAATGGAATGTACCGGAGTGGAGTGGAGTGGAATGGAGTGGAGTGGAGTGGAGTGGAGTGGAATGGAATGGAATGGAATGGAATGGAATGGAATGGAATGGAATGGAATGGAATGCAATGGAATGCAATGGAATGGAAAGGAATGGAATGGAATGGAATGGAATGGAATGGAATAGAATGGAATGGAATGGACACCAGTAGAATGGAATGGAATGGAATGGAATGGAATGGAATGGAATGGAATGGAATGGAATGGAATGGAATGGAATGGAATTCAATGGAATGGAATGGAATGGAATGGAATTCAATGGAATGGAATGGAATGGAATGGAATGGAATGGAATGGAATAGAATGGAATGGAATGGACACCAGTAGAATGGAATGGAATGGAATGGAATGGAATGGAATGGAATGGAATGGAATGGAATGGAATTCAATGGAATGGAATGGAATGGAATGGAATTCAATGGAATGGAATGGAATGGAATGGAATTCAATGGAATGGAATGGAATGGAATGGAATTCAATGGAATGGAACGGAATGGATTGGAATGGAATGGAATAGAATGGAATCAACCCGAGTAGAACGGAACGGAACACAACGGAACGGAACGGAACGCAACGGAATGGAACGGAACGGAACGGAACGGAATGGAATGGAATGGAATGGAACTCAGTGGAATGGAATGGAATGGAATGGAATTCTATGGAATGGAATGGAATGGAATGGAATGGAATTCCATGGAATGGAATGGAATGGAATGGAATGGAATGGAATGGAATGGAATTCAATGGAATGGAATGGAGTGGAATGGAATGGAATCGAATGGAATTGAATGGAATCGAATGGAATCAAATGGGATCGAAAGGAATGGAATGGAATAGAATGGAATCAACCCGATTAGAATGGAATGGAATGGAATGGAATGGAATGGGATGGAATGGAATGGAATGGAATGGAATGGAATGGAATTCAATGGAATGGAATGGAATGGAATGGAATGGAATGGAATGGAATTCAATGGAATGGAATGGAACGGAATGGAATGGAATGGAATGGAATGGAATGGAATGGAATTCAATGGAATGGAATGGAATGGAATGGAATGGAATGGAATGGAATGGAATGGAATTCCATGGAATGGAATGGAATGGAATGGAATTCAATGGAATGGAAAGGAATGGAATCGAATGGAATGGAATGGAATGGAATGGAATGGAATGGAATGGAATAGAATGGAATCAACCTGAGTAGAACGGAATGGAATGGAATGGAATGTAATGGAATGGAATGGAATGGAATGGAATGGAATGGAATGGAATGTACCAAAGTAGAACGGAAAGGAATGGAATGGAATGGAATGGAATGGAATGGAATGGAACGGAATGTACCCGAGTAGAACGGAATGGAATGGAATGGAATGGATTGGAATGGAATGGAATGGAATGGAATGGAATGTAACCGAGTAGAACGGAATGGAATGTAATTGAATGGAATGTAACTGAGTTGAACGGAACGGAATGGAATGGAATGGAATGGAATGGAATGGAATGGAATGGAATTGAGTGCAATGCAATGCAATGGAATTCAATGGAATGGAAAGGAATGGAATGGAATGGAATGGAATCTACCCGAGTAGAACGGAATGGAATGGAATTGAATGGAATGTAACCGAGTAGAACGGAACGGAATGGAATGGAATGGAATGGAATGCAATGGAATGGAATGGAATGGAATGGAATGGAATGGAATGGAATGGAATGGAATGGACACCAGTAGAATGGAATGGAATGGAATGGAATGGAATGGAATGGAATGGAATGGAATGGAATGGAATGGAGTGGAATGGAATCTACCCGAGTAGAACGGAATGGAACGGATTGGAATGGAATGGAATGGACAGGAGCAGAACGGAATGGAATGCAATGGAATGGAATGGAATGTACCCGAGCAGAACGGAATGGAATGAAATGGAAATGGAAAGGGAATGGAAATGGAACGGGAATGGAAATGGAACGGGAACGGAAATGGAACGGGAATGGAAATGGAACGGGAACGGAAACGGAACGAGAACGGAAATGGAACGGGAACGGAAACGGAACGGGAACGGAAATGGAACGGGAAGGAAAATGGAACGGGAAGGGAAATGGAACGGGAACGGAAACGGAACGAGAACGGAAATGGAACGGGAACGGAAACGGAACGGGAACGGAAATGGAACGGGAATGGTAACGAACGGGAATGGAAATGGAACGGGAATGGAAAAGGAACGGGAATGGAAATGGATCGGGAATGGAAATGGAACGGGAATGGTAATGGAACTGGAATGGAAATGGAACGGGAATGGAAAAGAAACGGGAATGGAAATGGAACGGGAATGGAAATGGAATGGGAATGGAAATGGAATGGAATGGAATGGAATGGAATGTACCGGAGTGGAGTGGAGTGGAGTGGAGTGGAGTAGAGTGCACTGGAACGGAATGGAATGGAATGGAATGGAATGGAACGGAACGGAATGTACCCGAGAAGCACGGAATGGAATGGAATGGAATGGAATGGGTTGGAATGGAATGTACCGGAGTGGAGTGGAGTGGAATGGAGTGGAGTGGAGTGGAGTGGAGTGGAATGGAATGGAATGGAATGGAATGGAATGGAATGGAATGGAATGGAATGGAATGCAATGGAATGCAATGGAATGGAAAGGAATGGAATGGAATGGAATGGAATGGAATGGAATGGAATAGAATGGAATGGAATGGACACCAGTAGAATGGAATGGAATGGAATGGAATGGAATGGAATGGAATGGAATGGAATGGAATGGAATGGAATGGAATTCAATGGAATGGAATGGAATGGAATGGAATTCAATGGAATGGAATGGAATGGAATGGAATGGAATGGAATGGAATAGAATGGAATGGAATGGACACCAGTAGAATGGAATGGAATGGAATGGAATGGAATGGAATGGAATGGAATGGAATGGAATGGAATTCAATGGAATGGAATGGAATGGAATGGAATGGAATGGAATGGAATGGAATGGAATGGAATTCAATGGAATGGAATGGAATGGAATGGAATTCAATGGAATGGAACGGAATGGATTGGAATGGAATGGAATAGAATGGAATCAACCCGAGTAGAACGGAACGGAACACAACGGAACGGAACGGAACGCAACGGAACGGAACGGAACGGAACGGAACGGAATGGAATGGAATGGAACGGAACTCAGTGGAATGGAATGGAATGGAATGGAATTCTATGGAATGGAATGGAATGGAATGGAATGGAATTCCATGGAATGGAATGGAATGGAATGGAATGGAATGGAATGGAATGGAATGGAATTCAATGGAATGGAATGGAGTGGAATGGAATGGAATCGAATGGAATTGAATGGAATCGAATGGAATCAAATGGGATCGAAAGGAATGGAATGGAATAGAATGGAATCAACCCGATTAGAATGGAATGGAATGGAATGGAATGGAATGGGATGGAATGGAATGGAATGGAATGGAATGGAATGGAATTCAATGGAATGGAATGGAATGGAATGGAATGGAATGGAATGGAATGGAATGGAATGGAATAGAATGGAATCAACCTGAGTAGAACGGAATGGAATGGAATGGAATGTAATGGAATGGAATGGAATGGAATGGAATGGAATGGAATGGAATGTACCAAAGTAGAACGGAAAGGAATGGAATGGAATGGAATGGAATGGAATGGAATGGAATGGAACGGAATGTACCCGAGTAGAACGGAATGGAATGGAATGGAATGGATTGGAATGGAATGGAATGGAATTCCATGGAATGGAATGGAATGGAATGGAATGGAATGGAATGGAATGGAATGGAATGGAATTCAATGGAATGGAATGGAGTGGAATGGAATGGAATCGAATGGAATTGAATGGAATCGAATGGAATCAAATGGGATCGAATGGAATGGAATGGAATAGAATGGAATCAACCCGAGTAGAACGGAATGGAATGGAATGGAATGGAATGGGATGGAATGGAATGGAATGGAATGGAATGGAATGGAATTCAATGGAATGGAATGGAATGGAATGGAATGGAATGGAATGGAATTCAATGGAATGGAATGGAACGGAATGGAATGGAATGGAATGGAATGGAATGGAATGGAATGGAATGGAATGGAATTCAATGGAATGGAATGGAATGGAATGGAATGGAATGGAATGGAATGGAATGGAATGGAATTCCATGGAATGGAATGGAATGGAATGGAATTCAATGGAATGGAATGGAATGGAATCGAATGGAATGGAATGGAATGGAATGGAATGGAATGGAATGGAATAGAATGGAATCAACCTGAGTAGAACGGAATGGAATGGAATGGAATGGAATGGAATGGAATGGAATGGAATGGAATGGAATGGAATGGAATGTACCAAAGTAGAACGGAAAGGAATGGAATGGAATGGAATGGAATGGAATGGAATGGAACGGAATATACCCGAGTAGAACGGAATGGAATGGAATGGAATGGATTGGAATGGAATGGAATGGAATGGAATGGAATGTAACCGAGTAGAACGGAATGGAATGTAATTGAATGGAATGTAACTGAGTTGAACGGAACGGAATGGAATGGAATGGAATGGAATGGAATGGAATGGAATGGAATTGAGTGCAATGCAATGCAATGGAATGCAATGGAATGGAAAGGAATGGAATGGAATGGAATGGAATCTACCCGAGTAGAACGGAATGGAATGGAATTGAATGGAATGTAACCGAGTAGAACGGAACGGAATGGAATGGAATGGAATGGAATGCAATGGAATGGAATGGAATGGAATGGAATGGAATGGAATGGAATGGAATGGACACCAGTAGAATGGAATGGAATGGAATGGAATGGAATGGAATGGAATGGAATGGAATGGAGTGGAATGGAATCTACCCGAGTAGAACGGAATGGAACGGATTGGAATGGAATGGAATGGACAGGAGCAGAACGGAATGGAATGCAATGGAATGGAATGGAATGTACCCGAGCAGAACGGAATGGAATGAAATGGAAATGGAAAGGGAATGGAAATGGAACGGGAATGGAAATGGAACGGGAACGGAAATGGAACGGGAATGGAAATGGAACGGGAACGGAAACGGAACGAGAACGGAAATGGAACGGGAACGGAAACGGAACGGGAACGGAAATGGAACGGGAAGGAAAATGGAACGGGAAGGGAAATGGAACGGGAACGGAAACGGAACGAGAACGGAAATGGAACGGGAACGGAAACGGAACGGGAACGGAAATGGAACGGGAATGGTAACGAACGGGAATGGAAATGGAACGGGAATGGAAAAGGAACGGGAATAGAAATGGATCGGGAATGGAAATGGAACGGGAATGGTAATGGAACTGGAATGGAAATGGAACGGGAATGGAAAAGAAACGGGAATGGAAATGGAACGGGAATGGAAATGGAATGGGAATGGAAATGGAATGGAATGGAATGGAATGGAATGTACCGGAGTGGAGTGGAGTGGAGTGGAGTGGAGTAGAGTGCACTGGAACGGAATGGAATGGAATGGAATGGAATGGAACGGAACGGAATGTACCCGAGAAGCACGGAATGGAATGGAATGGAATGGAATGGGTTGGAATGGAATGTACCGGAGTGGAGTGGAGTGGAATGGAGTGGAGTGGAGTGGAGTGGAGTGGAATGGAATGGAATGGAATGGAATGGAATGGAATGGAATGGAATGGAATGCAATGGAATGCAATGGAATGGAAAGGAATGGAATGGAATGGAATGGAATGGAATGGAATAGAATGGAATGGAATGGACACCAGTAGAATGGAATGGAATGGAATGGAATGGAATGGAATGGAATGGAATGGAATGGAATGGAATGGAATGGAATTCAATGGAATGGAATGGAATGGAATGGAATTCAATGGAATGGAATGGAATGGAATGGAATGGAATGGAATGGAATAGAATGGAATGGAATGGACACCAGTAGAATGGAATGGAATGGAATGGAATGGAATGGAATGGAATGGAATGGAATGGAATGGAATGGAATTCAATGGAATGGAATGGAATGGAATGGAATTCAATGGAATGGAATGGAATGGAATGGAATTCAATGGAATGGAATGGAATGGAATGGAATTCAATGGAATGGAACGGAATGGATTGGAATGGAATGGAATAGAATGGAATCAACCCGAGTAGAACGGAACGGAACACAACGGAACGGAACGGAACGCAACGGAACGGAACGGAACGGAACGGAACGGAATGGAATGGAATGGAACGGAACTCAGTGGAATGGAATGGAATGGAATGGAATTCTATGGAATGGAATGGAATGGAATGGAATGGAATTCCATGGAATGGAATGGAATGGAATGGAATGGAATGGAATGGAATGGAATTCCATGGAATGGAATGGAGTGGAATGGAATGGAATCGAATGGAATTGAATGGAATCGAATGGAATCAAATGGGATCGAAAGGAATGGAATGGAATAGAATGGAATCAACCCGATTAGAATGGAATGGAATGGAATGGAATGGAATGGGATGGAATGGAATGGAATGGAATGGAATGGAATGGAATTCAATGGAATGGAATGGAATGGAATGGAATGGAATGGAATGGAATTCAATGGAATGGAATGGAACGGAATGGAATGGAATGGAATGGAATGGAATGGAATGGAATTCAATGGAATGGAATGGAATGGAATGGAATGGAATGGAATGGAATGGAATTCCATGGAATGGAATGGAATGGAATGGAATGGAATGGAATGGAAAGGAATGGAATCGAATGGAATGGAATGGAATGGAATGGAATGGAATGGAATGGAATAGAATGGAATCAACCTGAGTAGAACGGAATGGAATGGAATGGAATGTAATGGAATGGAATGGAATGGAATGGAATGGAATGGAATGGAATGTACCAAAGTAGAACGGAAAGGAATGGAATGGAATGGAATGGAATGGAATGGAATGGAACGGAATGTACCCGAGTAGAACGGAATGGAATGGAATGGAATGGATTGGAATGGAATGGAATGGAATGGAATGGAATGTAACCGAGTAGAACGGAATGGAATGTAATTGAATGGAATGTTACTGAGTTGAACGGAACGGAATGGAATGGAATGGAATGGAATGGAATGGAATGGAATGGAATTGAGTGCAATGCAATGCAATGGAATTCAATGGAATGGAAAGGAATGGAATGGAATGGAATGGAATCTACCCGAGTAGAACGGAATGGAATGGAATTGAATGGAATGTAACCGAGTAGAACGGAACGGAATGGAATGGAATGGAATGGAATGCAATGGAATGGAATGGAATGGAATGGAATGGAATGGAATGGAATGGAATGGAATGGAATGGAATGGAATGGAATGGACACCAGTAGAATGGAATGGAATGGAATGGAATGGAATGGAATGGAATGGAATGGAATGGAATCTACCCGAGTAGAACGGAATGGAACGGATTGGAATGGAATGGAATGGACAGGAGCAGAACGGAATGGAATGCAATGGAATGGAATGGAATGTACCCGAGCAGAACGGAATGGAATGAAATGGAAATGGAAAGGGAATGGAAATGGAACGGGAATGGAAATGGAACGGGAACGGAAATGGAACGGGAACGGAAACGGAACGGGAATGGTAATGGAACGGGAATGGAAATGGAACGGGAATGGAAATGGAACGGGAATGGAAATGGATCGGGAAAGGAAATGGAACGGGAATGGTAATGGAACTGGAATGGAAATGGAACGGGAATGGAAAAGAAACGGGAATGGAAATGGAACGGGAATGGAAATGGAATGGGAATGGAAATGGAATGGAATGGAATGGAATGGAATGGAATGGAATGGAATGTACCGGAGTGGAGTGGAGTGGAGTGGAGTGGAGTAGAGTGCACTGGAACGGAATGGAATGGAATGGAATGGAATGGAACGGAACGGAATGTACCCGAGAAGCACGGAATGGAATGGAATGGAATGGAATGGAATGGAATGGAATGGAATGGAATGGAATGGAATGTACCGGAGTGGAGTGGAGTGGAATGGAGTGGAGTGGAGTGGAGTGGAGTGGAATGGAATGGAATGGAATGGAATGGAATGGAATGGAATGCAATGGAATGCAATGGAATGGAAAGGAATGGAATGGAATGGAATGGAATGGAATGGACACCAGTAGAATGGAATGGAATGGAATGGAATGGAATGGAATGGAATGGAATGGAATTCAATGGAATGGAATGGATTGGAATGGAATGGAATGGAATGGAATGGAATGTAACCGAGTAGAACGGAATGGAATGTAATTGAATGGAATGTAACCGAGTTGAACGGAACGGAATGGAATGGAATGGAATGGAATGGAATGGAATGGAATTGAGTGCAATGCAATGCAATGGAATGCAATGGAATGGAAAGGAATGGAATGGAATGGAATGAAATCTACCCGAGTAGAACGGAATGGAATGGAATTGAATGGAATGTAACCGAGTAGAACGGAACGGAATGGAATGGAATGGAATGGAATGCAATGGAATGGAATGGAATGGAATGGAATGGAATGGAATGGAATGGAATGGAATGGAATGGACACCAGTAGAATGGAATGGAATGGAATGGAATGGAATGGAATGGAATGGAATGGAATGGAATCTACCCGAGTAGAACGGAATGGAACGGATTGGAATGGAATGGAATGGACAGGAGCAGAACGGAATGGAATGCAATGGAATGGAAAGGAATGTACCCGAGCAGAACGGAATGGAATGAAATGGAAATGGAAAGGGAATGGAAATGGAACGGGAATGGAAATGGAACGGGAACGGAAATGGAACGGGAATGGAAATGGAACGGGAACGGAAACGGAACGAGAACGGAAATGGAACGGGAACGGAAACGGAACGGGAACGGAAATGGAACGGGAATGGTAATGGAACGGGAAAGGAAATGGAACGGGAATGGAAATGGAACGGGAATGGAAATGGATCGGGAATGGAAATGGAACGGGAATGGTAATGGAACTGGAATGGAAATGGAACGGGAATGGAAATGGATCGGGAATGGAAATGGAACGGGAATGGTAATGGAACTGGAATGGAAATGGAACGGGAATGGAAAAGAAACGGGAATGGAAATGGAACGGGAATGGAAATGGAATGGGAATGGAAATGGAATGGAATGGAATGGAATGGAATGGAATGGAATGTACCGGAGTGGAGTGGAGTGGAATGGAGTGGAGTGGAGTGGAGTGGAGTGGAATGGAATGGAATGGAATGGAATGGAATGGAATGGAATGCAATGGAATGCAATGGAATGGAAAGGAATGGAATGGAATGGAATGGAATGGAATGGAATGGAATGGAATTCCATGGAATGGAATGGAATGGAATGGAATTCAATGGAATGGAATGGAATGGAATCGAATGGAATGGAATGGAATGGAATGGAATGGAATGGAATGGAATGGAATGGAATGGAATAGAATGGAATCAACCCGAGTAGAACGGAATGGAATGGAATGGAATGGAATGGAATGGAATGGAATGGAATGGATTGGAATGGAATGTACCAAAGTAGAACGGAATGGAATGGAATGGAATGGAATGGAATGGAATGGAATGGAATGGAATGGAATGTACCCGAGTAGAACGGAATGGAATGGAATGGAATGGATTGGAATGGAATGGAATGGAATGGAATGGAATGTAACCGAGTAGAACGGAATGGAATGTAATTGAATGGAATGTAACCGAGTTGAACGGAACGGAATGGAATGGAATGGAATGGAATGGAATGGAATGGAATGGAATGGAATGGAATGGAATTGAGTGCAATGCAATGCAACGGAATGCAATGGAATGGAAAGGAATGGAATGGAATGGAATGGAATGGAATCTACCCGAGTAGAACGGAATGGAATGGAATTGAATGGAATGTAACCGAGTAGAACGGAACGGAATGGAATGGAATGGAATGGAATGGAATGGAATGGAATGGAATGGAATGGAATGGAATGGACACCAGTAGAATGGAATGGAATGGAATGGAATGGAATGGAATGGAATGGAATGGAATGGAATGGAATGGGATGGAATGGAATGGAATGGAATGGAATGGAATGGAATTCAATGGAATGGAATGGAATGGAATGGAATGGAATGGAATGGAATGGAATGGAATGGAATCGAATGGAATGGAATGTACCAAAGTAGAACGGAATGGAATGGAATGGAATGGAATGGAATGGAATGGAATGGAATGTACCCGAGTAGAACGGAATGGAATGGAATGGAATGGATTGGAATGGAATGGAATGGAATGGAATGGAATGTAACCGAGTAGAACGGAATGGAATGTAATTGAATGGAATGTAACCGAGTTGAACGGAACGGAATGGAATGGAATGGAATGGAATGGAATGGAATGGAATGGAATGGAATTGAGTGCAATGCAATGCAATGGAATGCAATGGAATGGAAAGGAATGGAATGGAATGGAATGGAATCTACCCGAGTAGAACGGAATGGAATGGAATTGAATGGAATGTAACCGAGTAGAACGGAACGGAATGGAATGGAATGGAATGGAATGCAATGGAATGGAATGGAATGGAATGGAATGGAATGGAATGGAATGGAATGGAATGGACACCAGTAGAATGGAATGGAATGGAATGGAATGGAATGGAATGGAATGGAATGGAATGGAATGGAATGGAATGGAATCTACCCGAGTAGAACGGAATGGAACGGATTGGAATGGAATGGAATGGACAGGAGCAGAACGGAATGGAATGCAATGGAATGGAATGGAATGTACCCGAGCAGAACGGAATGGAATGAAATGGAAATGGAAAGGGAATGGAAATGGAACGGGAATGGAAATGGAACGGGAACGGAAATGGAACGGGAATGGAAATGGAACGGGAACGGAAACGGAACGAGAACGGAAATGGAACGGGAACGGAAACGGAACGGGAACGGAAATGGAACGGGAATGGTAATGGAACGGGAATGGAAATGGAACGGGAATGGAAATGGAACGGGAATGGAAATGGATCGGGAATGGAAATGGAACAGGAATGGTAATGGAACTGGAATGGAAATGGAACGGGAATGGAAATGGATCGGGAATGGAAATGGAACGGGAATGGTAATGGAACTGGAATGGAAATGGAACGGGAATGGAAAAGAAACGGGAATGGAAATGGAACGGGAATGGAAATGGAATGGGAATGGAAATGGAATGGAATGGAATGGAATGGAATAGAATGGAATGTACCGGAGTGGAGTGGAGTGGAATGGAGTGGAGTGGAGTGGAGTGGAGTGGAATGGAATGGAATGGAATGGAATGGAATGGAATGGAATGCAATGGAATGCAATGGAATGGAAAGGAATGGAATGGAATGGAATGGAATGGAATGGAATGGACACCAGTAGAATGGAATGGAATGGAATGGAATGGAATGGAATGGAATGGAATGGAATGGAATGGAATGGAATGGAATTCAATGGAATGGAATGGAATGGAATGGAATGGAATTCAATGGAATGGAATGGAATGGAATGGAATGGAATGGAATGGAATGGAATGGAATGGACACCAGTAGAATGGAATGGAATGGAATGGAATGGAATGGAATGGAATGGAATGGAATGGAATGGAATGGAATGGGATGGAATGGAATGGAAAGGAATGGAATGGAATGGAATTCAATGGAATGGAATGGAATGGAATGGAATGGAATGGAATGGAATGGAATGGAATCGAATGGAATGGAATGTACCAAAGTAGAACGGAATGGAATGGAATGGAATGGATTGGAATGGAATGGAATGGAACGGAACTCAGTGGAATGGAATGGAATGGAATGGAATTCTATGGAATGGAATGGAATGGAATGGAATGGAATTCCATGGAATAGAATGGAATGGAATGGAATGGAATGGAATGGAATGGAATGGAATGGAATGGAATGGAGTGGAATGGAATGGAATCGAATGGAATTGAATGGAATCGAATGGAATCAAATGGGATCGAATGGAATGGAATGGAATAGAATGGAATCAACCCGAGTAGAATGGAATGGAATGGAATGGAATGGAATGGGATGGAATGGAATGGAATGGAATGGAATGGAATGGAATGGAATGGAATGGAATTCAATGGAATGGAATGGAATGGAATGGAATGGAATGGAATGGAATGGAATTCAATGGAATGGAATGGAACGGAATGGAATGGAATGGAATGGAATGGAATGGAATGGAATTCAATGGAATGGAATGGAATGGAATGGAATGGAATGGAATGGAATGGAATGGAATGGAATTCCATGGAATGGAATGGAATGGAATGGAATTCAATGGAATGGAAAGGAATGGAATCGAATGGAATGGAATGGAATGGAATGGAATGGAATGGAATAGAATGGAATCAACCTGAGTAGAACGGAATGGAATGGAATGGAATGTAATGGAATGGAATGGAATGGAATGGAATGGAATGGAATGGAATGTACCAAAGTAGAACGGAAAGGAATGGAATGGAATGGAATGGAATGGAATGGAATGGAACGGAATGTACCCGAGTAGAACGGAATGGAATGGAATGGAATGGATTGGAATGGAATGGAATGGAATTCCATGGAATGGAATGGAATGGAATGGAATGGAATGGAATGGAATGGAATGGAATGGAACGGAATTCAATGGAATGGAATGGAGTGGAATGGAATGGAATCGAATGGAATTGAATGGAATCGAATGGAATCAAATGGGATCGAATGGAATGGAATGGAATAGAATGGAATCAACCCGAGTAGAACGGAATGGAATGGACTGGAATGGAATGGGATGGAATGGAATGGAATGGAATGGAATGGAATGGAATTCAATGGAATGGAATGGAATGGAATGGAATGGAATGGAATGGAATTCAATGGAATGGAATGGAACGGAATGGAATGGAATGGAATGGAATGGAATTCAATGGAATGGAATGGAATGGAATGGAATGGAATGGAATGGAATGGAATGGAATGGAATGGAATTCCATGGAATGGAATGGAATGGAATGGAATGGAATGGAATGGAATGGAATGGAATGGAATGGAATCGAATGGAATGGAATGGAATGGAATGGAATGGAATGGAATGGAATAGAATGGAATCAACCTGAGTAGAACGGAATGGAATGGAATGGAATGTAATGGAATGGAATGGAATGGAATGGAATGGAATGGAATGGAATGTACCAAAGTAGAACGGAAAGGAATGGAATGGAATGGAATGGAATGGAATGGAATGGAACGGAATGTACCCGAGTAGAACGGAATGGAATGGAATGGAATGGATTGGAATGGAATGGAATGGAATTCCATGGAATGGAATGGAATGGAATGGAATGGAATGGAATGGAATGGAATGGAATGGAACGGAATTCAATGGAATGGAATGGAGTGGAATGGAATGGAATCGAATGGAATTGAATGGAATCGAATGGAATCAAATGGGATCGAATGGAATGGAATGGAATAGAATGGAATCAACCCGAGTAGAACGGAATGGAATGGACTGGAATGGAATGGGATGGAATGGAATGGAATGGAATGGAATGGAATGGAATTCAATGGAATGGAATGGAATGGAATGGAATGGAATGGAATGGAATTCAATGGAATGGAATGGAACGGAATGGAATGGAATGGAATGGAATGGAATTCAATGGAATGGAATGGAATGGAATGGAATGGAATGGAATGGAATGGAATGGAATGGAATTCCATGGAATGGAATGGAATGGAATGGAATGGAATGGAATGGAATGGAATGGAATGGAATCGAATGGAATGGAATGGAATGGAATGGAATGGAATGGAATGGAATAGAATGGAATGAACCTGAGTAGAACGGAATGGAATGGAATGGAATGTAATGGAATGGAATGGAATGGAATGGAATGGAATGGAATGGAATGTACCAAAGTAGAACGGAAAGGAATGGAATGGAATGGAATGGAATGGAATGGAATGGAACGGAATGTACCCGAGTAGAACGGAATGGAATGGAATGGAATGGATTGGAATGGAATGGAATGGAATGGAATGGAATGTAACCGAGTAGAACGGAATGGAATCTAATTGAATGGAATGTAACTGAGTTGAACGGAACGGAATGGAACGGAATGGAATGGAATGGATTGGAATGGAATGGAATGGAATTGAGTGCAATGCAATGCAATGGAATGCAATGGAATGGAAAGGAATGGAATGGAATGGAATGGAATCTACCCGAGTAGAACGGAATGGAATGGAATTGAATGGAATGTAACCAAGTAGAACGGAACGGAATGGAATGGAATGGAATGGAGTGCAATGGAATGGAATGGAATGGAATGGAATGGAATGGAATGGAATGGAATGGACACCAGTAGAATGGAATGGAATGGAATGGAATGGAATGGAATGGAATGGAATGGAATGGAATGGAATGGAATCTACCCGAGTAGAACGGAATGGAACGGATTGGAATGGAATGGAATGGACAGGAGCAGAACGGAATGGAATGCAATGGAATGGAATGGAATGTACCCGAGCAGAACGGAATGGAATGAAATGGAAATGGAAAGGGAATGGAAATGGAACGGGAAGGGAAATGGAACGGGAACGGAAATGGAACGGGAATGGAAATGGAACGGGAACGGAAACGGAACGAGAACGGAAATGGAACGGGAACGGAAACGGAACGGGAACGGAAATGGAACGGGAAGGGAAATGGAACGGGAAGGGAAATGGAACGGGAACGGAAACGGAACGAGAACGGAAATGGAACGGGAACGGAAACGGAACGGGAACGGAAATGGAACGGGAATGGTAACGGAACGGGAATGGAAATGGAACGGGAATGGAAAAGGAACGGGAATGGAAATGGATCGGGAATGGAAATGGAACGGGAATGGTAATGGAACTGGAATGGAAATGGAACGGGAATGGAAAAGAAACGGGAATGGAAATGGAACGGGAATGGAAATGGAATGGGAATGGAAATGGAATGGAATGGAATGGAATGGAATGTACCGGAGTGGAGTGGAGTGGAGTGGAGTGGAGTAGAGTGCACTGGAACGGAATGGAATGGAATGGAATGGAATGGAACGGAACGGAATGTACCCGAGAAGCACGGAATGGAATGGAATGGAATGGAATGGAATGGAATGGAATGTACCGGAGTGGAGTGGAGTGGAATGGAGTGGAGTGGAGTGGAGTGGAGTGGAATGGAATGGAATGGAATGGAATGGAATGGAATGGAATGGAATGGAATGGAATGCAATGGAATGAAATGGAATGGAAAGGAATGGAATGGAATGGAATGGAATGGAATGGAATAGAATGGAATGGAATGGACACCAGTAGAATGGAATGGAATGGAATGGAATGGAATGGAATGGAATGGAATGGAATGGAATGGAATGGAATTCAATGGAATGGAATGGAATGGAATGGAATGGAATGGAATGGAATGGAATGGAATGGAATGGAATGGAATAGAATGGAATGGAATGGACACCAGTAGAATGGAATGGAATGGAATGGAATGGAATGGAATGGAATGGAATGGAATGGAATTCAATGGAATGGAATGGAATGGAATGGAATTCAATGGAATGGAATGGAATGGAATGGAATTCAATGGAATGGAACGGAATGGATTGGAATGGAATGGAATAGAATGGAATCAACCCGAGTAGAACGGAACGGAACACAACGGAACGGAACGGAACGCAACGGAACGGAACGGAACGGAACGGAACGGAACGGAATGGAATGGAATGGAACGGAACTCAGTGGAATGGAATGGAATGGAATGGAATTCTATGGAATGGAATGGAATGGAATGGAATGGAATTCCATGGAATGGAATGGAATGGAATGGAATGGAATGGAATGGAATGGAATTCAATGGAATGGAATGGAGTGGAATGGAATGGAATCGAATGGAATTGAATGGAATCGAATGGAATCAAATGGGATCGAATGGAATGGAATGGAATAGAATGGAATCAACCCGAGTAGAATGGAATGGAATGGAATGGAATGGAATGGGATGGAATGGAATGGAATGGAATGGTATGGAATGGAATGGAATTCAATGGAATGGAATGGAATGGAATGGAATGGAATGGAATGGAATTCAATGGAATGGAATGGAACGGAATGGAATGGAATGGAATGGAATGGAATGGAATGGAATGGAATTCAATGGAATGGAATGGAATGGAATGGAATGGAATGGAATGGAATGGAATGGAATGGAATTCCATGGAATGGAATGGAATGGAATGGAATTCAATGGAATGGAAAGGAATGGAATCGAATGGAATGGAATGGAATGGAATGGAATGGAATGGAATAGAATGGAATCAACCTGAGTAGAACGGAATGGAATGGAATGGAATGTAATGTAATGGAATGGAATGGAATGGAATGGAATGGAATGGAATGTACCAAAGTAGAACGGAAAGGAATGGAATGGAATGGAATGGAATGGAATGGAATGGAATGGAATGGAACGGAATGTACCCGAGTAGAACGGAATGGAATGGAATGGAATGGATTGGAATGGAATGGAATGGAATTCCATGGAATGGAATGGAATGGAATGGAATGGAATGGAATGGAATGGAATGGAATGGAATTCCATGGAATGGAATGGAGTGGAATGGAATGGAATCGAATGGAATTGAATGGAATCGAATGGAATCAAATGGGATCGAATGGAATGGAATGGAATAGAATGGAATCAACCCGAGTAGAACGGAATGGAATGGAATGGAATGGAATGGGATGGAATGGAATGGAATGGAATGGAATGGAATGGAATGTACCAAAGTAGAACGGAAAGGAATGGAATGGAATGGAATGGAATGGAATGGAATGGAATGGAACGGAATGTACCCGAGTAGAACGGAATGGAATGGAATGGAATGGATTGGAATGGAATGGAATGGAATGGAATGGAATGTAACCGAGTAGAACGGAATGGAATGTAATTGAATGGAATGTAACTGAGTTGAACGGAACGGAATGGAATGGAATGGAATGGAATGGAATGGAATGGAATGGAATTGAGTGCAATGCAATGCAATGGAATGCAATGGAATGGAAAGGAATGGAATGGAATGGAATGGAATCTACCCGAGTAGAACGGAATGGGATGGAATTGAATGGAATGTAACCGAGTAGAACGGAACGGAATGGAATGGAATGGAATGGAATGCAATGGAATGGAATGGAATGGAATGGAATGGAATGGAATGGAATGGAATGGAATGGACACCAGTAGAATGGAATGGAATGGAATGGAATGGAATGGAATGGAATGGAATGGAATGGAATGGAGTGGAATGGAATCTACCCGAGTAGAACGGAATGGAACGGATTGGAATGGAATGGAGTGGACAGGAGCAGAACGGAATGGAATGCAATGGAATGGAATGGAATGGAATGGAATGGACACCAGTAGAATGGAATGGAATGGAATTCAATGGAATGGAATGGAGTGGAATGGAATGGAATCGAATGGAATTGAATGGAATCGAATGGAATCAAATGGGATCGAATGGAATGGAATGGAATAGAATGGAATCAACCCGATTACAATGGAATGGAATGGAATGGAATGGAATGGGATGGAATGGAATGGAATGGAATGGAATGGAATGGAATTCAATGGAATGGAATGGAATGGAATGGAATGGAATGGAATGGAATGGAATTCAATGGAATGGAATGGAACGGAATGGAATGGAATGGAATGGAATGGAATGGAATGGAATTCAATGGAATGGAATGGAATGGAATGGAATGGAATGGAATGGAATGGAATGGAATTCCATGGAATGGAATGGAATGGAATGGAATTCAATGGAATGGAAAGGAATGGAATCGAATGGAATGGAATGGAATGGAATGGAATGGAATGGAATGGAATAGAATGGAATCAACCTGAGTAGAACGGAATGGAATGGAATGGAATGGAATGGAATGGAATGGAATGGAATGGAATGGAATGGAATGGAATGTACCAAAGTAGAACGGAAAGGAATGGAATGGAATGGAATGGAATGGAATGGAATGGAACGGAATGTACCCGAGTAGAACGGAATGGAATGGAATGGAATGGATTGGAATGGAATGGAATGGAATGGAATGGAATGTAACCGAGTAGAACGGAATGGAATGTAATTGAATGGAATGTAACTGAGTTGAACGGAACGGAATGGAATGGAATGGAATGGAATGGAATGGAATGGAATGGAATTGAGTGCAATGCAATGCAATGGAATGCAATGGAATGGAAAGGAATGGAATGGAATGGAATGGAATCTACCCGAGTAGAACGGAATGGAATGGAATTGAATGGAATGTAACCGAGTAGAACGGAACGGAATGGAATGGAATGGAATGGAATGCAATGGAATGGAATGGAATGGAATGGAATGGAATGGAATGGAATGGAATGGAATGGAATGGACACCAGTAGAATGGAATGGAATGGAATGGAATGGAATGGAATGGAATGGAATGGAATGGAATCTACCCGAGTAGAACGGAATGGAACGGATTGGAATGGAATGGAATGGACAGGAGCAGAACGGAATGGAATGCAATGGAATGGAATGGAATGTACCCGAGCAGAACGGAATGGAATGAAATGGAAATGGAAAGGGAATGGAAATGGAACGGGAATGGAAATGGAACGGGAACGGAAATGGAACGGGAACGGAAATGGAACGGGAACGGAAACGGAACGGGAATGGTAATGGAACGGGAATGGAAATGGAACGGGAATGGAAATGGAACGGGAATGGAAATGGATCGGGAAAGGAAATGGAACGGGAATGGTAATGGAACTGGAATGGAAATGGAACGGGAATGCAAAAGAAACGGGAATGGAAATGGAACGGGAATGGAAATGGAATCGGAATGGAAATGGAATGGAATGGAATGGAATGGAATGGAATGGAATGGAATGTACCGGAGTGGAGTGGAGTGGAGTGGAGTGGAGTAGAGTGCACTGGAACGGAATGGAATGGAATGGAATGGAATGGAACGGAACGGAATGTACCCGAGAAGCACGGAATGGAATGGAATGGAATGGAATGGAATGGAATGGAATGGAATGGAATGGAATGGAATGGAATGTACCGGAGTGGAGTGGAGTGGAATGGAGTGGAGTGGAGTGGAGTGGAGTGGAGTGGAATGGAATGGAATGGAATGGAATGGAATGGAATGGAATGGAATGGAATGCAATGGAATGCAATGGAATGGAAAGGAATGGAATGGAATGGAATGGAATGGAATGGAATGGACACCAGTAGAATGGAATGGAATGGAATGGAATGGAATGGAATGGAATGGAATGGAATTCAATGGAATGGAATGGATTGGAATGGAATGGAATGGAATGGAATGGAATGTAACCGAGTAGAACGGAATGGAATGTAATTGAATGGAATGTAACCGAGTTGAACGGAACGGAATGGAATGGAATGGAATGGAATGGAATGGAATGGAATGGAATGGAATTGAGTGCAATGCAATGCAATGGAATGCAATGGAATGGAAAGGAATGGAATGGAATGGAATGAAATCTACCCGAGTAGAACGGAATGGAATGGAATTGAATGGAATGTAACCGAGTAGAACGGAACGGAATGGAATGGAATGGAATGGAATGCAATGGAATGGAATGGAATGGAATGGAATGGAATGGAATGGAATGGACACCAGTAGAATGGAATGGAATGGAATGGAATGGAATGGAATGGAATGGAATAGAATCTACCCGAGTAGAACGGAATGGAACGGATTGGAATGGAATGGAATGGACAGGAGCAGAACGCAATGGAATGCAATGGAATGGAAAGGAATGTACCCGAGCAGAACGGAATGGAATGAAATGGAAATGGAAAGGGAATGGAAATGGAACGGGAATGGAAATGGAACGGGAACGGAAATGGAACGGGAATGGAAATGGAACGGGAACGGAAACGGAACGAGAACGGAAATGGAACGGGAACGGAAACGGAACGGGAATGGAAATGGATCGGGAATGGAAATGGAACGGGAATGGTAATGGAACTGGAATGGAAATGGAACGGGAATGGAAATGGATCGGGAATGGAAATGGAACGGGAATGGTAATGAAACTGGAATGGAAATGGAACGGGAATGGAAAAGAAACGGGAATGGAAATGGAACGGGAATGGAAATGGAATGGGAATGGAAATGGAATGGAATGGAATGGAATGGAATGGAATGGAATGGAATGTACCGGAGTGGAGTGGAGTGGAATGGAGTGGAGTGGAGTGGAGTGGAGTGGAATGGAATGGAATGGAATGGAATGGAATGGAATGGAATGCAATGGAATGCAATGGAATGGAAAGGAATGGAATGGAATGGAATGGAATGGAATGGAATGGAATGGAATGGAATGGAATGGAATTCCATGGAATGGAATGGAATGGAATGGAATTCCATGGAATGGAATGGAATGGAATGGAATTCAATGGAATGGAATGGAATGGAATCGAATGGAATGGAATGGAATGGAATGGAATGGAATGGAATGGAATGGAATGGAATAGAATGGAATCAACCCGAGTAGAACGGAATGGAATGGAATGGAATGGAATGGAATGGAATGGAATGGAATGGATTGGAATGGAATGTACCAAAGTAGAACGGAATGGAATGGAATGGAATGGAATGGAATGGAATGGAATGGAATGGAATGGAATGGAATGTACCCGAGTAGAACGGAATGGAATGGAATGGAATGGATTGGAATGGAATGGAATGGAATGGAATGGAATGTAACCGAGTAGAACGGAATGGAATGTAATTGAATGGAATGTAACCGAGTTGAACGGAACGGAATGGAATGGAATGGAATGGAATGGAATGGAATGGAATGGAATGGAATGGAGTGCAATGCAATGCAATGGAATGCAATGGAATGGAAAGGAATGGAATGGAATGGAATGGAATGGAATCTACCCGAGTAGAACGGAATGGAATGGAATTGAATGGAATGTAACCGAGTAGAACGGAACGGAATGGAATGGAATGGAATGGAATGGAATGCAATGGAATGGAATGGAATGGAATGGAATGGAATGGAATGGAATGGAATGGATTGGAATGGAATGGAATGGAATGGAATGGAATGTAACCGAGTAGAACGGAATGGAATGTAATTGAATGGAATGAAACTGAGTTGAACGGAACGGAATGGAATGGAATGGAATGGAATGGAATGGAATGGAATGGAATTGAGTGCAATGCAATGCAATGGAATGCAATGGAATGGAAAGGAATGGAATGGAATGGAATGGAATCTACCCGAGTAGAACGGAATGGAATGGAATTGAATGGAATGTAACCGAGTAGAACGGAACGGAATGGAATGGAATGGAATGGAATGCAATGGAATGGAATGGAATGGAATGGAATGGAATGGAATGGAATGGAATGGAATGGACACCAGTAGAATGGAATGGAATGGAATGGAATGGAATGGAATGGAATGGAATGGAATGGAATGGAATGGAATCTACCCGAGTAGAACGGAATGGAACGGATTGGAATGGAATGGAATGGACAGGAGCAGAACGGAATGGAATGCAATGGAATGGAATGGAATGTACCCGAGCAGAACGGAATGGAATGAAATGGAAATGGAAAGGGAATGGAAATGGAACGGGAATGGAAATGGAACGGGAACGGAAATGGAACGGTAACGGAAATGGAACGGGAACGGAAACGGAACGGGAATGGTAATGGAACGGGAATGGAAATGGAACGGGAATGGAAATGGAACGGGAATGGAAATGGATCGGGAAAGGAAATGGAACGGGAATGGTAATGGAACTGGAATGGAAATGGAACGGGAATGCAAAAGAAACGGGAATGGAAATGGAACGGGAATGGAAATGGAATGGGAATGGAAATGGAATGGAATGGAATGGAATGGAATGGAATGGAATGGAATGTACCGGAGTGGAGTGGAGTGGAGTGGAGTGGAGTAGAGTGCACTGGAACGGAATGGAATGGAATGGAATGGAATGGAACGGAACGGAATGTACCCGAGAAGCACGGAATGGAATGGAATGGAATGGAATGGAATGGAATGGAATGGAATGGAATGGAATGGAATGGAATGGAATGGAATGTACCGGAGTGGAGTGGAGTGGAATGGAGTGGAGTGGAGTGGAGTGGAGTGGAATGGAATGGAATGGAATGGAATGGAATGGAATGGAATGGAATGGAATGCAATGGAATGCAATGGAATGGAAAGGAATGGAATGGAATGGAATGGAATGGAATGGAATGGACACCAGTAGAATGGAATGGAATGGAATGGAATGGAATGGAATGGAATGGAATGGAATGGAATTCAATGGAATGGAATGGATTGGAATGGAATGGAATGGAATGGAATGGAATGTAACCGAGTAGAACGGAATGGAATGTAATTGAATGGAATGTAACCGAGTTGAACGGAACGGAATGGAATGGAATGGAATGGAATGGAATGGAATGGAATGGAATGGAATTGAGTGCAATGCAATGCAATGGAATGCAATGGAATGGAAAGGAATGGAATGGAATGGAATGAAATCTACCCGAGTAGAACGGAATGGAATGGAATTGAATGGAATGTAACCGAGTAGAACGGAACGGAATGGAATGGAATGGAATGGAATGCAATGGAATGGAATGGAATGGAATGGAATGGAATGGAATGGAATGGAATGGAATGGAATGGACACCAGTAGAATGGAATGGAATGGAATGGAATGGAATGGAATGGAATGGAATGGAATGGAATCTACCCGAGTAGAACGGAATGGAACGGATTGGAATGGAATGGAATGGACAGGAGCAGAACGCAATGGAATGCAATGGAATGGAAAGGAATGTACCCGAGCAGAACGGAATGGAATGAAATGGAAATGGAAAGGGAATGGAAATGGAACGGGAATGGAAATGGAACGGGAACGGAAATGGAACGGGAATGGAAATGGAACGGGAACGGAAACGGAACGAGAACGGAAATGGAACGGGAACGGAAACGGAACGGGAATGGAAATGGATCGGGAATGGAAATGGAACGGGAATGGTAATGGAACTGGAATGGAAATGGAACGGGAATGGAAATGGATCGGGAATGGAAATGGAACGGGAATGGTAATGGAACTGGAATGGAAATGGAACGGGAATGGAAAAGAAACGGGAATGGAAATGGAACGGGAATGGAAATGGAATGGGAATGGAAATGGAATGGAATGGAATGGAATGGAATGGAATGGAATGGAATGGAATGTACCGGAGTGGAGTGGAGTGGAATGGAGTGGAGTGGAGTGGAGTGGAGTGGAATGGAATGGAATGGAATGGAATGGAATGGAATGGAATGCAATGGAATGCAATGGAATGGAAAGGAATGGAATGGAATGGAATGGAATGGAATGGAATGGAATGGAATTCCATGGAATGGAATGGAATGGAATGGAATTCCATGGAATGGAATGGAATGGAATGGAATTCCATGGAATGGAATGGAATGGAATGGAATTCAATGGAATGGAATGGAATGGAATCGAATGGAATGGAATGGAATGGAATGGAATGGAATGGAATGGAATGGAATGGAATGGAATAGAATGGAATCAACCCGAGTAGAACGGAATGGAATGGAATGGAATGGAATGGAATGGAATGGAATGGAATGGAATGGATTGGAATGGAATGTACCAAAGTAGAACGGAATGGAATGGAATGGAATGGAATGGAATGGAATGGAATGGAATGGAATGGAATGGAATGTACCCGAGTAGAACGGAATGGAATGGAATGGAATGGATTGGAATGGAATGGAATGGAATGGAATGGAATGCAACCGAGTAGAACGGAATGGAATGTAATTGAATGGAATGTAACCGAGTTGAACGGAACGGAATGGAATGGAATGGAATGGAATGGAATGGAATGGAATGGAATGGAATGGAGTGCAATGCAATGCAATGGAATGCAATGGAATGGAAAGGAATGGAATGGAATGGAATGGAATGGAATCTACCCGAGTAGAACGGAATGGAATGGAATTGAATGGAATGTAACCGAGTAGAACGGAACGGAATGGAATGGAATGGAATGGAATGGAATGCAATGGAATGGAATGGAATGGAATGGAATGGAATGGAATGGAATGGAATGGAATGGAATGGAATGGAATGGACACCAGTAGAATGGAATGGAATGGAATGGAATGGAATGGAATGGAATGGAATGGAATGGAATGGAATGGAATGGAATGGAATCTACCCGAGTAGAACGGAATGGAACGGAATGGAATGGAATGGAATGGACAGGAGCAGAACGGAATGGAATGCAATGGAATGGAATGGAATGTACCCGAGCAGAACGGAATGGAATGAAAAGGAAATGGAAAGGGAATGGAAATAGAACGGGAATGGAAATGGAACGGGAACGGAAATGGAACGGGAATGGAAATGGAACGGGAACGGAAATGGAACGGGAATGGAAATGGAACGGGAACGGAAACGGAACGAGAACGGAAATGGAACGGGAACGGAAACGGAACGGGAACGGAAATGGAACGGGAATGGTAACGGAACGGGAATGGAAATGGAACGGGAATGGAAAAGGAACGGGAATGGAGATGGATCGGGAATGGAAATGGAACGGGAATGGTAATGGAACTGGAATGGAAATGGATCGGGAATGGAAAAGAAACGGGAATGGAAATGGAACGGGAATGGAAATGGAATGGGAATGGAAATGGAATGGAATGGAATGGAATGGAATGGAATGGAATGGAATGTACCGGAGTGGAGTGGAGTGGAGTGGAGTGGAGTAGAGTGCACTGGAACGGAATGGAATGGAATGGAATGGAATGGAACGGAACGGAACGGAATGTACCCGAGAAGACGGAATGGAATGGAATGGAATGGAATGGAATGGAATGGAATGTACCGGAGTGGAGTGGAGTGGAATGGAGTGGAGTGGAGTGGAGTGGAGTGGAATGGAATGGAATGGAATGGAATGGAATGGAATGGAATGCAATGGAATGCAATGGAATGGAAAGGAATGGAATGGAATGGAATGGAATGGAATGGAATGGAATGGAATGGACACCAGTAGAATGGAATAGAATGGAATGGAATGGAATGGAATGGAATGGAATGGAATGGAATGGAATGGAATTCAATGGAATGGAGTGGAATGGAATGGAATTCTATGGAATGGAATGGAATGGAATGGAATTCAATGGAATGGAATGGAATGGAATGGAATTCTATGGAATGGAATGGAGTGGAATCGAATGGAATCGAATGGAATCGAATGGAATGGAATGGAATAGAATGGAATCAACCCGAGTAGAACGGAACGGAACGCAACGGAACGGAACGGAACGGAACGGGACGGAAAGGAACGGAATGGAATGGAATGGAACGGAATTCCATGGAATGGAATGGAATGGAATGGAATTCAATGGAATGGAATGGAATGGAATGGAATGGAATGCAATGGAATTCAATGGAATGGAATGGAATGGAATGGAATGGAATGGAATTCAATGGAATGGAACGGAATGGATTGGAATGGAATGGAATAGAATGGAATCAACCCGAGTAGAACGGAACGGAACACAACGGAACGGAACGGAACGCAACGGAACGGAACGGAACGGAACGGAACGGAATGGAATGGAATGGAACGGAACTCAGTGGAATGGAATGGAATGGAATGGAATTCTATGGAATGGAATGGAATGGAATGGAATGGAATTCCATGGAATGGAATGGAATGGAATGGAATGGAATGGAATGGAATGGAATGGAATGGAATGGAATGGAATGGAATGGAATGGACACCAGTAGAATGGAATGGAATGGAATGGAATGGAATGGAATGGAATGGAATGGAATGGAATGGAATGGAATCTACCCGAGTAGAACGGAATGGAACGGATTGGAATGGAATGGAATGGACAGGAGCAGAACGGAATGGAATGCAATGGAATGGAATGGAATGTACCCGAGCAGAACGGAATGGAATGAAATGGAAATGGAAAGGGAATGGAAATGGAACGGGAATGGAAATGGAACGGGAACGGAAATGGAACGGGAATGGAAATGGAACGGGAACGGAAACTGAACGAGAACGGAAATGGAACGGGAATGGTAATGGAACGGGAATGGAAATGGAACGGGAATGGAAATGGAACGGGAATGGAAATGGATCGGGAATGGAAATGGAACAGGAATGGTAATGGAACTGGAATGGAAATGGAACGGGAATGGAAATGGATCGGGAATGGAAATGGAACGGGAATGGTAATGGAACTGGAATGGAAATGGAACGGGAATGGAAAAGAAACGGGAATGGAAATGGAACGGGAATGGAAATGGAATGGGAATGGAAATGGAATGGAATGGAATGGAATGGAATAGAATGGAATGTACCGGAGTGGAGTGGAGTGGAATGGCGTGGAGTGGAGTGGAGTGGAGTGGAATGGAATGGAATGGAATGGAATGGAATGGAATGGAATGCAATGGAATGCAATGGAATGGAAAGGAATGGAATGGAATGGAATGGAATGGAATGGAATGGAATGGAATGGACACCAGTAGAATGGAATGGAATGGAATGGAATGGAATGGAATGGAATGGAATGGAATGGAATGGAATGGAATGGAATGGAATGGAATGGAATGGAATGGAATGGAATGGAATTCAATGGAATGGAATGGAATGGAATGGAATGGAATGGAATGGAATGGAATGGAATGGAATGGAATGGAATGGAATTCAATGGAATGGAATGGAGTGGAATGGAATGTACCCGAGTAGAACGGAATGGAATGGAATGGAATGGATTGGAATGGAATGGAATGGAATGGAATGGAATGTAACCGAGTAGAACGGAATGGAATGGAATTGAATGGAATGTAACCGAGTTGAACGGAACGGAATGGAATGGAATGGAATGGAATGGAATGGAATGGAATGGAATTGAGTGCAATGCAATGCAATGGAATGCAATGGAATGGAAAGGAATGGAATGGAATGGAATGGAATCTACCCGAGTAGAACGGAATGGAATGGAATTGAATGGAATGTAACCGAGTAGAACGGAACGGAATGGAATGGAATGGAATGGAATGCAATGGAATGGAATGGAATGGAATGGAATGGAATGGAATGGAATGGACACCAGTAGAATGGAATGGAATGGAATGGAATGGAATGGAATGGAATGGAATGGAATGGAATGGAATCTACCCGAGTAGAACGGAATGGAACGGATTGGAATGGAATGGAATGGACAGGAGCAGAACGGAATGGAATGCAATGGAATGGAATGGAATGTACCCGAGCAGAACGGAATGGAATGAAATGGAAATGGAAAGGGAATGGAAATGGAACGGGAATGGAAATGGAACGGGAACGGAAATGGAACGGGAATGGAAATGGAACGGGAACGGAAACGGAACGAGAACGGAAATGGAACGGGAACGGAAACGGAACGGGAACGGAAATGGAACGGGAAGGGAAATGGAACGGGAAGGGAAATGGAACGGGAACGGAAACGGAACGAGAACGGAAATGGAACGGGAACGGAAACGGAACGGGAACGGAAATGGAACGGGAATGGTAACGGAACGGGAATGGAAATGGAACGGGAATGGAAAAGGAACGGGAATGGAAATGGATCGGGAATGGAAATGGAACGGGAATGGTAATGGAACTGGAATGGAAATGGAACGGGAATGGAAAAGAAACGGGAATGGAAATGGAACGGGAATGGAAATGGAATGGGAATGGAAATGGAATGGAATGGAATGGAATGGAATGTACCGGAGTGGAGTGGAGTGGAGTGGAGTGGAGTAGAGTGCACTGGAACGGAATGGAATGGAATGGAATGGAATGGAACGGAACGGAATGTACCCGAGAAGCACGGAATGGAATGGAATGGAATGGAATGGAATGGAATGGAATGTACCGGAGTGGAGTGGAGTGGAATGGAGTGGAGTGGAGTGGAGTGGAGTGGAATGGAATGGAATGGAATGGAATGGAATGGAATGGAATGGAATGGAATGGAATGGAATGCAATGGAATGCAATGGAATGGAAAGGAATGGAATGGAATGGAATGGAATGGAATGGAATAGAATGGAATGGAATGGACACCAGTAAAATGGAATGGAATGGAATGGAATGGAATGGAATGGAATGGAATGGAATGGAATGGAATGGAATTCAATGGAATGGAATGGAGTGGAATGGAATGTACCCGAGTAGAACGGAATGGAATGGAATGGAATGGATTGGAATGGAATGGAATGGAATGGAATGGAATGTAACCGAGTAGAACGGAATGGAATGGAATTGAATGGAATGTAACCGAGTTGAACGGAACGGAATGGAATGGAATGGAATGGAATGGAATGGAATGGAATGGAATGGAATTGAGTGCAATGCAATGCAATGGAATGCAATGGAATGGAAAGGAATGGAATGGAATGGAATGGAATCTACCCGAGTAGAACGGAATGGAATGGAATTGAATGGAATGTAACCGAGTAGAACGGAACGGAATGGAATGGAATGGAATGGAATGCAATGGAATGGAATGGAATGGAATGGAATGGAATGGAATGGAATGGACACCAGTAGAATGGAATGGAATGGAATGGAATGGAATGGAATGGAATGGAATGGAATGGAATGGAATCTACCCGAGTAGAACGGAATGGAACGGATTGGAATGGAATGGAATGGACAGGAGCAGAACGGAATGGAATGCAATGGAATGGAATGGAATGTACCCGAGCAGAACGGAATGGAATGAAATGGAAATGGAAAGGGAATGGAAATGGAACGGGAATGGAAATGGAACGGGAACGGAAATGGAACGGGAATGGAAATGGAACGGGAACGGAAACGGAACGAGAACGGAAATGGAACGGGAACGGAAACGGAACGGGAACGGAAATGGAACGGGAAGGGAAATGGAACGGGAAGGGAAATGGAACGGGAACGGAAACGGAACGAGAACGGAAATGGAACGGGAACGGAAACGGAACGGGAACGGAAATGGAACGGGAATGGTAACGGAACGGGAATGGAAATGGAACGGGAATGGAAAAGGAACGGGAATGGAAATGGATCGGGAATGGAAATGGAACGGGAATGGTAATGGAACTGGAATGGAAATGGAACGGGAATGGAAAAGAAACGGGAATGGAAATGGAACGGGAATGGAAATGGAATGGGAATGGAAATGGAATGGAATGGAATGGAATGGAATGTACCGGAGTGGAGTGGAGTGGAGTGGAGTGGAGTAGAGTGCACTGGAACGGAATGGAATGGAATGGAATGGAATGGAACGGAACGGAATGTACCCGAGAAGCACGGAATGGAATGGAATGGAATGGAATGGAATGGAATGGAATGTACCGGAGTGGAGTGGAGTGGAATGGAGTGGAGTGGAGTGGAGTGGAGTGGAATGGAATGGAATGGAATGGAATGGAATGGAATGGAATGGAATGGAATGGAATGGAATGCAATGGAATGCAATGGAATGGAAAGGAATGGAATGGAATGGAATGGAATGGAATGGAATAGAATGGAATGGAATGGACACCAGTAAAATGGAATGGAATGGAATGGAATGGAATGGAATGGAATGGAATGGAATGGAATGGAATGGAATTCAATGGAATGGAATGGAATGGAATGGAATTCAATGGAATGGAATGGAATGGAATGGAATGGAATTCAATGGAATGGAATGGAATGGAATGGAATGGAATGGGATGGAATGGAATGTAATGGGATGGAATGGAATGGAATGGAATTCCATGGAATGGAATGGAATGGAATGGAATTCCATGGAATGGAATGGAATGGAATGGAATTCCATGGAATGGAATGGAATGGAATGGAATGGAATGGAATGGAATGGAATGGAATGGAATAGAATGGAATCAACCTGAGTAGAACGGAATGGAATGGAATGGAATGTAATGGAATGGAATGGAATGGAATGGAATGGAATGGAATGGAATGGAATGTACCAAAGTAGAACGGAAAGGAATGGAATGGAATGGAATGGAATGGAATGGAATGGAATGGAATGGAATGTACCCGAGTAGAACGGAATGGAATGGAATGGAATGGATTGGAATGGAATGGAATGGAATGGAATGGAATGTAACCGAGTAGAACGGAATGGAATGTAATTGAATGGAATGTAACTGAGTTGAACGGAACGGAATGGAATGGAATGGAATGGAATGGAATGGAATGGAATGGAATTGAGTGCAATGCAATGCAATGGAATGCAATGGAATGGAAAGGAATGGAATGGAATGGAATGGAATCTACCCGAGTAGAACGGAATGGAATGGAATTGAATGGAATGTAACCGAGTAGAACGGAACGGAATGGAATGGAATGGAATGGAATGCAATGGAATGGAATGGAATGGAATGGAATGGAATGGAATGGAATGGACACCAGTAGAATGGAATGGAATGGAATGGAATGGAATGGAATGGAATGGAATGGAATGGAATGGAATGGAATGGAATGGAATCTACCCGAGTAGAACGGAATGGAACGGATTGGAATGGAATGGAATGGACAGGAGCAGAACGGAATGGAATGCAATGGAATGGAATGGAATGTACCCGAGCAGAACGGAATGGAATGAAATGGAAATGGAAAGGGAATGGAAATGGAACGGGAATGGAAATGGAACGGGAACGGAAATGGAACGGGAATGGAAATGGAACGGGAACGGAAACGGAACGAGAACGGAAATGGAACGGGAACGGAAACGGAACGGGAACGGAAATGGAACGGGAAGGGAAATGGAACGGGAAGGGAAATGGAACGGGAACGGAAACGGAACGAGAACGGAAATGGAACGGGAACAGAAACGGAACGGGAACGGAAATGGAACGGGAATGGTAACGGAACGGGAATGGAAATGGAACGGGAATGGAAAAGGAACGGGAATGGAAATGGATCGGGAATGGAAATGGAACGGGAATGGTAATGGAACTGGAATGGAAATGGAACGGGAATGGAAAAGAAACGGGAATGGAAATGGAACGGGAATGGAAATGGAATGGGAATGGAAATGGAATGGAATGGAATGGAATGGAATGTACCGGAGTGGAGTGGAGTGGAGTGGAGTGGAGTAGAGTGCACTGGAACGGAATGGAATGGAATGGAATGGAATGGAACGGAACGGAATGTACCCGAGAAGCACGGAATGGAATGGAATGGAATGGAATGGAATGGAATGGAATGTACCGGAGTGGAGTGGAGTGGAATGGAGTGGAGTGGAGTGGAGTGGAATGGAATGGAATGGAATGGAATGGAATGGAATGGAATGGAATGCAATGGAATGCAATGGAATGGAAAGGAATGGAATGGAATGGAATGGAATGGAATGGAATAGAATGGAATGGAATGGAATGGACACCAGTAGAATGGAATGGAATGGAATGGAATGGAATGGAATGGAATGGAATGGAATGGAATTCAATGGAATGGAATGGAATGGAATGGAATTCAATGGAATGGAATGGAATGGAATGGAATGGAATGGAATAGAATGGAATGGAATGGACACCAGTAGAATGGAATGGAATGGAATGGAATGGAATGGAATGGAATGGAATGGAATGGAATGGAATTCAATGGAATGGAATGGAATGGAATGGAATTCAATGGAATGGAATGGAATGGAATGGAATGGAATGGAATGGAATGGAATGGAATTCAATGGAATGGAACGGAATGGATTGGAATGGAATGGAATAGAATGGAATCAACCCGAGTAGAACGGAACGGAACACAACGGAACGGAACGGAACGCAACGGAACGGAACGGAACGGAACGGAACGGAATGGAATGGAATGGAATGGAACTCAGTGGAATGGAATGGAATGGAATGGAATTCTATGGAATGGAATGGAATGGAATGGAATGGAATTCCATGGAATGGAATGGAATGGAATGGAATGGAATGGAATGGAATGGAATGGAATTCAATGGAATGGAATGGAGTGGAATGGAATGGAATCGAATGGAATTGAATGGAATCGAATGGAATCAAATGGGATCGAATGGAATGGAATGGAATAGAATGGAATCAACCCGAGTAGAATGGAATGGAATGGAATGGAATGGAATGGGATGGAATGGAATGGAATGGAATGGAATGGAATGGAATTCAATGGAATGGAATGGAATGGAATGGAATGGAATGGAATGGAATGGAATTCAATGGAATGGAATGGAACGGAATGGAATGGAATGGAATGGAATGGAATGGAATGGAATGGAATTCAATGGTATGGAATGGAATGGAATGGAATGGAATGGAATGGAATGGAATGGAATTCCATGGAATGGAATGGAATGGAATGGAATTCAATGGAATGGAAAGGAATGGAATCGAATGGAATGGAATGGAATGGAATGGAATGGAATGGAATGGAATGGAATAGAATGGAATCAACCTGAGTAGAACGGAATGGAATGGAATGGAATGGAATGGAATGGAATGGAATGGAATGGAATGGAATGGAATGTACCAAAGTAGAACGGAAAGGAATGGAATGGAATGGAATGGAATGGAATGGAATGGAACGGAATGTACCCGAGTAGAACGGAATGGAATGGAATGGAATGGATTGGAATGGAATGGAATGGAATTCCATGGAATGGAATGGAATGGAATGGAATGGAATGGAATGGAATGGAATTCAATGGAATGGAATGGAGTGGAATGGAATGGAATCGAATGGAATCGAATGGAATCGAATGGAATCAAATGGGATCGAATGGAATGGAATGGAATAGAATGGAATCAACCCGAGTAGAACGGAATGGAATGGAATGGAATGGAATGGGATGGAATGGAATGGAATGGAATGGAATGGAATGGAATTCAATGGAATGGAATGGAATGGAATGGAATGGAATTCAATGGAATGGAATGGAACGGAATGGAATGGAATGGAATGGAATGGAATGGAATGGAATGGAATGGAATTCAATGGAATGGAATGGAATGGAATGGAATGGAATGGAATGGAATGGAATGGAATGGAATGGAATTCAATGGAATGGAATGGAATGGAATCGAATGGAATGGAATGGAATGGAATGGAATGGAATGGAATGGAATAGAATGGAATCAACCTGAGTAGAACGGAATGGAATGGAATGGAATGTAATGGAATGGAATGGAATGGAATGGAATGGAATGGAATGTACCAAAGTAGAACGGAAAGGAATGGAATGGAATGGAATGGAATGGAATGGAATGGAACGGAATGTACCCGAGTAGAACGGAATGGAATGGAATGGAATGGATTGGAATGGAATGGAATGGAATGGAATGGCATGTAACCGAGTAGAACGGAATGGAATGTAATTGAATGGAATGTAACTGAGTTGAACGGAACGGAATGGAATGGAATGGAATGGAATGGAATGGAATGGAATTGAGTGCAATGCAATGCAATGGAATGCAATGGAATGGAAAGGAATGGAATGGAATGGAATGGAATCTACCCGAGTAGAACGGAATGGAATGGAATTGAATGGAATGTAACCGAGTAGAACGGAACGGAATGGAATGGAATGGAATGGAATGGAATGCAATGGAATGGAATGGAATGGAATGGAATGGAATGGAATGGAATGGACACCAGTAGAATGGAATGGAATGGAATGGAATGGAATGGAATGGAATGGAATGGAATGGAATGGAATGGAATCTACCCGAGTAGAACGGAATGGAACGGATTGGAATGGAATGGAATGGACAGGAGCAGAACGGAATGGAATGCAATGGAATGGAATGGAATGTACCCGAGCAGAACGGAATGGAATGAAATGGAAATGGAAAGGGAATGGAAATGGAACGGGAATGGAAATGGAACGGGAACGGAAATGGAACGGGAATGGAAATGGAACGGGAACGGAAACGGAACGAGAACGGAAATGGAACGGGAACGGAAACGGAACGGGAACGGAAATGGAACGGGAAGGGAAATGGAACGGGAAGGGAAATGGAACGGGAACGGAAACGGAACGAGAACGGAAATGGAACGGGAACGGAAACGGAACGGGAACGGAAATGGAACGGGAATGGTAACGGAACGGGAATGGAAATGGAACGGGAATGGAAAAGGAACGGGAATGGAAATGGATCGGGAATGGAAATGGAACGGGAATGGTAATGGAACTGGAATGGAAATGGAACGGGAATGGAAAAGAAACGGGAATGGAAATGGAACGGGAATGGAAATGGAATGGGAATGGAAATGGAATGGAATGGAATGGAATGGAATGTACCGGAGTGGAGTGGAGTGGAGTGGAGTGGAGTAGAGTGCACTGGAACGGAATGGAATGGAATGGAATGGAATGGAACGGAACGGAATGTACCCGAGAAGCACGGAATGGAATGGAATGGAATGGAATGGAATGGAATGGAATGTACCGGAGTGGAGTGGAGTGGAATGGAGTGGAGTGGAGTGGAGTGGAGTGGAATGGAATGGAATGGAATGGAATGGAATGGAATGGAATGGAATGGAATGGAATGGATTGCAATGGAATGCAATGGAATGGAAAGGAATGGAATGGAATGGAATGGAATGGAATGGAATAGAATGGAGTGGAATGGACACCAGTAGAATGGAATGGAATGGAATGGAATGGAATGGAATGGAATGGAATGGAATGGAATGGAATTCAATGGAATGGAATGGAATGGAATGGAATTCAATGGAATGGAATGGAATGGAATGGAATGGAATGGAATGGAATGGAATAGAATGGAATGGAATGGACACCAGTAGAATGGAATGGAATGGAATGGAATGGAATGGAATGGAATGGAATGGAATGGAATTCAATGGAATGGAATGGAATGGAATGGAATTCAATGGAATGGAATGGAATGGAATGGAATTCAATGGAATGGAATGGAATGGAATGGAATTCAATGGAATGGAACGGAATGGATTGGAATGGAATGGAATAGAATGGAATCAACCCGAGTAGAACGGAACGGAACACAACGGAACGGAACGGAACGCAACGGAACGGAACGGAATGGAACGGAACGGAATGGAATGGAATGGAACGGAACTCAGTGGAATGGAATGGAATGGAATGGAATTCTATGGAATGGAATGGAATGGAATGGAATGGAATTCCATGGAATGGAATGGAATGGAATGGAATGGAATGGAATGGAATTCAATGGAATGGAATGGAGTGGAATGGAATGGAATCGAATGGAATTGAATGGAATCGAATGGAATCAAATGGGATCGAATGGAATGGAATGGAATAGAATGGAATCAACCCGAGTAGAATGGAATGGAATGGAATGGAATGGAATGGGATGGAATGGAATGGAATGGAATGGAATGGAATGGAATTCAATGGAATGGAATGGAATGGAATGGAATGGAATGGAGTGGAATTCAATGGAATGGAATGGAACGGAATGGAATGGAATGGAATGGAATGGAATGGAATGGAATTCAATGGAATGGAATGGAATGGAATGGAATGGAATGGAATGGAATGGAATGGAATGGAATGGAATGGAATTCCATGGAATGGAATGGAATGGAATGGAATTCCATGGAATGGAATGGAATGGAATGGAATTCAATGGAATGGAAAGGAATGGAATCGAATGGAATGGAATGGAATGGAATGGATTGGAATGGAATGGAATGGAATAGAATGGAATCAACCTGAGTAGAACGGAATGGAATGGAATGGAATGGAATGGAATGGAATGGAATGGAATGGAATGGAATGGAATGGAATGTACCAAAGTAGAACGGAAAGGAATGGAATGGAATGGAATGGAATGGAATGGAATGGAACGGAATGTACCCGAGTAGAACGGAATGGAATGGAATGGAATGGATTGGAATGGAATGGAATGGAATGGAATGGAATGTAACCGAGTAGAACGGAATGGAATGTAATTGAATGGAATGTAACTGAGTTGAACGGAACGGAATGGAATGGAATGGAATGGAATGGAATGGAATGGAATTCAATGGAATGGAATGGAATGGAATGGAATTCAATGGAATGGAATGGAATGGAATGGAATTCAATGGAATGGAATGGAATGGAATGGAATTCAATGGAATGGAACGGAATGGATTGGAATGGAATGGAATAGAATGGAATCAACCCGAGTAGAACGGAACGGAACACAACGGAACGGAACGGAACGCAACGGAACGGAACGGAACGGAACGGAACGGAATGGAATGGAATGGAACGGAACTCAGTGGAATGGAATGGAATGGAATGGAATTCTATGGAATGGAATGGAATGGAATGGAATGGAATGGAATGGAATGGAATGGAATTCAATGGAATGGAATGGAATGGAATGGAATGGAATGGAATTCAATGGAATGGAATGGAACGGAATGGAATGGAATGGAATGGAATGGAATGGAATGGAATTCAATGGAATGGAATGGAATGGAATGGAATGGAATGGAATGGAATGGAATGGAATGGAATGGAATGGAATTCCATGGAATGGAATGGAATGGAATGGAATTCAATTGAATGGAAAGGAATGGAATCGAATGGAATGGAATGGAATGGAATGGAATGGAATGGAATGGAATGGAATAGAATGGAATCAACCTGAGTAGAACGGAATGGAATGGAATGGAATGTAATGGAATGGAATGGAATGGAATGGAATGGAATGGAATGGAATGTACCAAAGTAGAACGGAAAGGAATGGAATGGAATGGAATGGAATGGAATGGAATGGAACGGAATGTACCCGAGTAGAACGGAATGGAATGGAATGGAATGGATTGGAATGGAATGGAATGGAATGGAATGGAATGTAACCGAGTAGAACGGAATGGAATGTAATTGAATGGAATGTAACTGAGTTGAACGGAACGGAATGGAATGGAATGGAATGGAATGGAATGGAATGGAATGGAATTGAGTGCAATGCAATGCAATGGAATGCAATGGAATGGAAAGGAATGGAATGGAATGGAATGGAATCTACCCGAGTAGAACGGAATGGAATGGAATTGAATGGAATGTAACCGAGTAGAACGGAACGGAATGGAATGGAATGGAATGGAATGCAATGGAATGGAATGGAATGGAATGGAATGGAATGCAATGGAATGGAATGGAATGGACACCAGTAGAATGGAATGGAATGGAATGGAATGGAATGGAATGGAATGGAATGGAATCTACCCGAGTAGAACGGAATGGAACGGATTGGAATGGAATGGAATGGACAGGAGCAGAACGGAATGGAATGCAATGGAATGGAATGGAATGTACCCGAGCAGAACGGAATGGAATGAAATGGAAATGGAAAGGGAATGGAAATGGAACGGGAATGGAAATGGAACGGGAACGGAAATGGAACGGGAATGGAAATGGAACGGGAATGGAAATGGAACGGGAATGGAAATGGATCGGGAATGGAAATGGAACGGGAATGGTAATGGAACTGGAATGGAAATGGAACGGGAATGGAAAAGAAACGGGAATGGAAATGGAACGGGAATGAAAATGGAATGGGAATGGAAATGGAATGGAATGGAATGGAATGGAATGGAATGGAATGGAATGTACCGGAGTGGAGTGGAGTGGAGTGGAGTGGAGTAGAGCGCACTGGAACGGAATGGAATGGAATGGAATGGAATGGAACGGAACGGAATGTACCCGAGAAGCACGGAATGGAATGGAATGGAATGGAATGGAATGGAATGGAATGGAATGGAATGTACCGGAGTGGAGTGGAGTGGAATGGAGTGGAGTGGAGTGGAGTGGAGTGGAATGGAATGGAATGGAATGGAATGGAATGGAATGGAATGCAATGGAATGCAATGGAATGGAAAGGAATGGAATGGAATGGAATGGAATGGAATGGAATGGACACCAGTAGAATGGAATGGAATGGAATGGAATGGAATGGAATGGAATGGAATGGAATGGAATGGAGTGGAATGGATTGGAATGGAATGGAATGGAATGGAATGGAATGTAACCGAGTAGAACGGAATGGAATGTAATTGAATGGAATGTAACCGAGTTGAACGGAACGGAATGGAATGGAATGGAATGGAATGGAATGGAATGGAATGGAATGGATTTGAGTGCAATGCAATGCAATGGAATGCAATGGAATGGAAAGGAATGGAATGGAATGGAATGAAATCTACCCGAGTAGAACGGAATGGAATGGAATTGAATGGAATGTAACCGAGTAGAACGGAACGGAATGGAATGGAATGGAATGGAATGCAATGGAATGGAATGGAATGGAATGGAATGGAATGGAATGGAATGGAATGGACACCAGTAGAATGGAATGGAATGGAATGGAATGGAATGGAATGGAATCTACCCGAGTAGAACGGAATGGAACGGATTGGAATGGAATGGAATGGACAGGAGCAGAACGGAATGGAATGCAATGGAATGGAAAGGAATGTACCCGAGCAGAACGGAATGGAATGAAATGGAAATGGAAAGGGAATGGAAATGGAACGGGAATGGAAATGGAACGGGAACGGAAATGGAACGGGAATGGAAATGGAACGGGAACGGAAACGGAACGAGAACGGAAATGGAACGGGAACGGAAACGGAACGGGAACGGAAATGGAACGGGAATGGTAATGGAACGGGAAAGGAAATGGAACGGGAATGGAAATGGAACGGGAATGGAAATGGATCGGGAATGGAAATGGAACGGGAATGGTAATGGAACTGGAATGGAAATGGAACGGGAATGGAAATGGATCGGGAATGGAAATGGAACGGGAATGGTAATGGAACTGGAATGGAAATGGAACGGGAATGGAAAAGAAACGGGAATGGAAATGGAACGGGAATGGAAATGGAATGGGAATGGAAATGGAATGGAATGGAATGGAATGGAATGGAATGGAATGTACCGGAGTGGAGTGGAGTGGAATGGAGTGGAGTGGAGTGGAGTGGAGTGGAATGGAATGGAATGGAATGGAATGGAATGGAATGGAATGGAATGCAATGGATTGCAATGGAATGGAAAGGAATGGAATGGAATGGAATGGAATGGAATGGAATGGAATGGAATGGAATTCCATGGAATGGAATGGAATGGAATGGAATTCAATGGAATGGAATGGAATGGAATCGAATGGAATGGAATGGAATGGAATGGAATGGAATGGAATGGAATGGAATGGAATAGAATGGAATCAACCCGAGTAGAACGGAATGGAATGGAATGGAATGGAATGGAATGGAATGGAATGGAATGGATTGGAATGGAATGTACCAAAGTAGAACGGAATGGAATGGAATGGAATGGAATGGAATGGAATGGAATGGAATGGAATGTACCCGAGTAGAACGGAATGGAATGGAATGGAATGGATTGGAATGGAATGGAATGGAATGGAATGGAATGGAACCGAGTAGAACGGAATGGAATGTAATTGAATGGAATGTAACCGAGTTGAACGGAACGGAATGGAATGGAATGGAATGGAATGGAATGGAATGGAATGGAATGGAATGGAATGGAATTGAGTGCAATGCAATGCAATGGAATGCAATGGAATGGAAAGGAATGGAATGGAATGGAATGGAATGGAATCTACCCGAGTAGAACGGAATGGAATGGAATTGAATGGAATGTAACCGAGTAGAACGGAACGGAATGGAATGGAATGGAATGGAATGGAATGGAATGGAATGGAATGGAATGGAATGGAATGGAATGGAATGGACACCAGTAGAATGGAATGGAATGGAATGGAATGGAATGGAATGGAATGGAATGGAATGGAATGGAATGGAATCTACCCGAGTAGAACGGAATGGAACGGAATGGAATGGAATGGAATGGACAGGAGCAGAACGGAATGGAATGCAATGGAATGGAATGGAATGTACCCGAGCAGAACGGAATGGAATGAAAAGGAAATGGAAAGGGAATGGAAATAGAACGGGAATGGAAATGGAACGGGAACGGAAATGGAACGGGAATGGAAATGGAACGGGAACGGAAACGGAACGGGAATGGAAATGGAACGGGAACGGAAACGGAACGAGAACGGAAATGGAACGGGAACGGAAACGGAACGGGAACGGAAATGGAACGGGAATGGTAACGGAACGGGAATGGAAATGGAACGGGAATGGAAAAGGAACGGGAATGGAGATGGATCGGGAATGGAAATGGAACGGGAATGGTAATGGAACTGGAATGGAAATGGATCGGGAATGGAAAAGAAACGGGAATGGAAATGGAACGGGAATGGAAATGGAATGGGAATGGAAATGGAATGGAATGGAATGGAATGGAATGGAATGGAATGGAATGTACCGGAGTGGAGTGGAGTGGAGTGGAGTGGAGTAGAGTGCACTGGAACGGAATGGAATGGAATGGAATGGAATGGAACGCAACGGAATGTACCCGAGAAGCACGGAATGGAATGGAATGGAATGGAATGGAATGGAATGGAATGTACCGGAGTGGAGTGGAGTGGAATGGAGTGGAGTGGAGTGGAGTGGAGTGGAATGGAATGGAATGGAATGGAATGGAATGTACCGGAGTGGAGTGGAGTGGAGTGGAGTGGAGTAGAGTGCACTGGAACGGAATGGAATGGAATGGAATGGAATGGAACGGAACGGAATGTACGCGAGAAGCACAGAATGGAATGGAATGGAATGGAATGGAATGGAATGGAATGTACCGGAGTGGAGTGGAGTGGAATGGAGTGGAGTGGAGTGGAGTGGAGTGGAATGGAATGGAATGGAATGGAATGGAATGGAATGGAATGGAATGGAATGCAATGGAATGCAATGGAATGGAAAGGAATGGAATGGAATGGAATGGAATGGAATGGAATAGAATGGAATGGAATGGACACCAGTAGAATGGAATGGAATGGAATGGAATGGAATGGAATGGAATGGAATGGAATGGAATTCAAAGGAATGGAATGGAATGGAATGGAATTCTATGGAATGGAATGGAATGGAATGGAATGGAATGGAATGGAATGGAATGGAATGGAATAGAATGGAATGGAATGGACACCAGTAGAATGGAATGGAATGGAATGGAATGGAATGGAATGGAATGGAATGGAATGGAATGGAATGGAATTCAATGGAATGGAATGGAATGGAATGGAATTCAATGGAATGGAATGGAATGGAATGGAATTCAATGGAATGGAATGGAATGGAATGGAATTCAATGGAATGGAACGGAATGGATTGGAATGGAATGTAATAGAATGGAATCAACCCGAGTAGAACGGAACGGAACACAACCGAACGGAACGGAACGCAACGGAACGGAACGGAACGGAACGGAATGGAATGGAATGGAACGGAACTCAGTGGAATGGAATGGAATGGAATGGAATTCTATGGAATGGAATGGAATGGAATGGAATGGATTTCCATGGAATGGAATGGAATGGAATGGAATGGAATGGAATGGAATGGAATTCAATGGAATGGAATGGAGTGGAATGGAATGGAATCGAATGGAATTGAATGGAATCGAATGGAATCAAATGGGATCGAATGGAATGGAATGGAATAGAATGGAATCAACCCGAGTAGAATGGAATGGAATGGAATGGAATGGAATGGGATGGAATGGAATGGAATGGAATGGAATGGAATGGAATGGAATTCAATGGAATGGAATGGAATGGAATGGAATGGAATGGAATGGAATTCAATGGAATGGAATGGAACGGAATGGAATGGAATGGAATGGAATGGAATGGAATGGAATTCAATGGAATGGAATGGAATTCAATGGAATGGAATGGAATGGAATGGAATGGAATGGAATTCCATGGAATGGAATGGAATGGAATGGAATTCAATGGAATGGAAAGGAATGGAATCGAATGGAATGGAATGGAATGGAATGGAATGGAATGGAATGGAATAGAATGGAATCAACCTGAGTAGAACGGAATGGAATGGAATGGAATGTAATGGAATGGAATGGAATGGAATGGAATGGAATGGAATGGAATGTACCAAAGTAGAACGGAAATGAATGGAATGGAATGGAATGGAATGGAATGGAATGGAATGGAACGGAATGTACCCGAGTAGAACGGAATGGAATGGAATGGAATGGATTGGAATGGAATGGAATGGAATTCCATGGAATGGAATGGAATGGAATGGAATGGAATGGAATGGAATGGAATGGAATTCAATGGAATGGAATGGAGTGGAATGGAATGGAATCGAATGGAATTGAATGGAATCGAATGGAATCAAATGGGATCGAATGGAATGGAATGGAATAGAATGGAATCAACCCGAGTAGAACGGAATGGAATGGAATGGAATGGAATGGGATGGAATGGAATGGAATGGAATGGAATGGAATGGAATTCAATGGAATGGAATGGAATGGAATGGAATGGAATGGAATGGAATTCAATGGAATGGAATGGAACGGAATGGAATGGAATGGAATGGAATGGAATGGAATGGAATGGAATGGAATTCAATGGAATGGAATGGAATGGAATGGAATGGAATGTACCGGAGTGGAGTGGAGTGGAGTGGAGTGGAGTAGAGTGCACTGGAACGGAATGGAATGGAATGGAATGGAATGGAACGGAACGGAATGTACGCGAGAAGCACAGAATGGAATGGAATGGAATGGAATGGAATGGAATGGAATGTACCGGAGTGGAGTGGAGTGGAATGGAGTGGAGTGGAGTGGAGTGGAGTGGAATGGAATGGAATGGAATGGAATGGAATGGAATGGAATGGAATGGAATGCAATGGAATGCAATGGAATGGAAAGGAATGGAATGGAATGGAATGGAATGGAATGGAATAGAATGGAATGGAATGGACACCAGTAGAATGGAATGGAATGGAATGGAATGGAATGGAATGGAATGGAATGGAATGGAATTCAAAGGAATGGAATGGAATGGAATGGAATTCTATGGAATGGAATGGAATGGAATGGAATGGAATGGAATGGAATGGAATGGAATGGAATAGAATGGAATGGAATGGACACCAGTAGAATGGAATGGAATGGAATGGAATGGAATGGAATGGAATGGAATGGAATGGAATGGAATTCAATGGAATGGAATGGAATGGAATGGAATTCAATGGAATGGAATGGAATGGAATGGAATTCAATGGAATGGAATGGAATGGAATGGAATTCAATGGAATGGAACGGAATGGATTGGAATGGAATGTAATAGAATGGAATCAACCCGAGTAGAACGGAACGGAACACAACCGAACGGAACGGAACGCAACGGAACGGAACGGAACGGAACGGAACGGAATGGAATGGAATGGAACGGAACTCAGTGGAATGGAATGGAATGGAATGGAATTCTATGGAATGGAATGGAATGGAATGGAATGGATTTCCATGGAATGGAATGGAATGGAATGGAATGGAATGGAATGGAATTCAATGGAATGGAATGGAGTGGAATGGAATGGAATCGAATGGAATTGAATGGAATCGAATGGAATCAAATGGGATCGAATGGAATGGAATGGAATAGAATGGAATCAACCCGAGTAGAATGGAATGGAATGGAATGGAATGGAATGGGATGGAATGGAATGGAATGGAATGGAATGGAATGGAATGGAATTCAATGGAATGGAATGGAATGGAATGGAATGGAATGGAATGGAATTCAATGGAATGGAATGGAACGGAATGGAATGGAATGGAATGGAATGGAATGGAATGGAATTCAATGGAATGGAATGGAATTCAATGGAATGGAATGGAATGGAATGGAATGGAATGGAATTCCATGGAATGGAATGGAATGGAATGGAATTCAATGGAATGGAAAGGAATGGAATCGAATGGAATGGAATGGAATGGAATGGAATGGAATGGAATGGAATAGAATGGAATCAACCTGAGTAGAACGGAATGGAATGGAATGGAATGTAATGGAATGGAATGGAATGGAATGGAATGGAATGGAATGGAATGTACCAAAGTAGAACGGAAATGAATGGAATGGAATGGAATGGAATGGAATGGAATGGAATGGAACGGAATGTACCCGAGTAGAACGGAATGGAATGGAATGGAATGGATTGGAATGGAATGGAATGGAATTCCATGGAATGGAATGGAATGGAATGGAATGGAATGGAATGGAATGGAATGGAATGGAATTCAATGGAATGGAATGGAGTGGAATGGAATGGAATCGAATGGAATTGAATGGAATCGAATGGAATCAAATGGGATCGAATGGAATGGAATGGAATAGAATGGAATCAACCCGAGTAGAACGGAATGGAATGGAATGGAATGGAATGGGATGGAATGGAATGGAATGGAATGGAATGGAATGGAATTCAATGGAATGGAATGGAATGGAATGGAATGGAATGGAATGGAATTCAATGGAATGGAATGGAACGGAATGGAATGGAATGGAATGGAATGGAATGGAATGGAATGGAATGGAATTCAATGGAATGGAATGGAATGGAATGGAATGGAATGGAATGGAATGGAATGGAATGGAATGGAATGGAATTCCATGGAATGGAATGGAATGGAATGGAATTCAATGGAATGGAATGGAATGGAATCGAATGGAATGGAATGGAATGGAATGGAATGGAATGGAATGGAATAGAATGGAATCAACCTGAGTAGAACGGAATGGAATGGAATGGAATGGAATGGAATGGAATGGAATGGAATGGAATGGAATGGAATGTACCAAAGTAGAACGGAAAGGAATGGAATGGAATGGAATGGAATGGAATGGAATGGAACGGAATGTACCCGAGTAGAACGGAATGGAATGGAATGGAATGGATTGGAATGGAATGGAATGGAATGGAATGGAATGTAACCGAGTAGAACGGAATGGAATGTAATTGAATGGAATGTAACTGAGTTGAACGGAACGGAATGGAATGGAATGGAATGGAATGGAATGGAATGGAATGGAATTGAGTGCAATGCAATGCAATGGAATGCAATGGAATGGAAAGGAATGGAATGGAATGGAATGGAATCTACCCGAGTAGAACGGAATGGAATGGAATTGAATGGAATGTAACCGAGTAGAACGGAACGGAATGGAATGGAATGGAATGGAATGCAATGGAATGGAATGGAATGGAATGGAATGGAATGGAATGGAATGGAATGGAATGGACACCAGTAGAATGGAATGGAATGGAATGGAATGGAATGGAATGGAATGGAATGGAATGGAATGGAATGGAGTGGAATGGAATCTACCCGAGTAGAACGGAATGGAACGGATTGGAATGGAATGGAATGGACAGGAGCAGAACGGAATGGAATGCAATGGAATGGAATGGAATGTACCCGAGCAGAACGGAATGGAATGAAATGGAAATGGAAAGGGAATGGAAATGGAACGGGAATGGAAATGGAACGGGAACGGAAATGGAACGGGAATGGAAATGGAACGGGAACGGAAACGGAACGAGAACGGAAATGGAACGGGAACGGAAACGGAACGGGAACGGAAATGGAACGGGAAGGAAAATGGAACGGGAAGGGAAATGGAACGGGAACGGAAACGGAACGAGAACGGAAATGGAACGGGAACGGAAACGGAACGGGAACGGAAATGGAACGGGAATGGTAACGAACGGGAATGGAAATGGAACGGGAATGGAAAAGGAACGGGAATGGAAATGGATCGGGAATGGAAATGGAACGGGAATGGTAATGGAACTGGAATGGAAATGGAACGGGAATGGAAAAGAAACGGGAATGGAAATGGAACGGGAATGGAAATGGAATGGGAATGGAAATGGAATGGAATGGAATGGAATGGAATGTACCGGAGTGGAGTGGAGTGGAGTGGAGTGGAGTAGAGTGCACTGGAACGGAATGGAATGGAATGGAATGGAATGGAACGGAACGGAATGTACCCGAGAAGCACGGAATGGAATGGAATGGAATGGAATGGGTTGGAATGGAATGTACCGGAGTGGAGTGGAGTGGAATGGAGTGGAGTGGAGTGGAGTGGAGTGGAATGGAATGGAATGGAATGGAATGGAATGGAATGGAATGGAATGGAATGGAATGCAATGGAATGCAATGGAATGGAAAGGAATGGAATGGAATGGAATGGAATGGAATGGAATGGAATAGAATGGAATGGAATGGACACCAGTAGAATGGAATGGAATGGAATGGAATGGAATGGAATGGAATGGAATGGAATGGAATGGAATGGAATGGAATTCAATGGAATGGAATGGAATGGAATGGAATTCAATGGAATGGAATGGAATGGAATGGAATGGAATGGAATGGAATAGAATGGAATGGAATGGACACCAGTAGAATGGAATGGAATGGAATGGAATGGAATGGAATGGAATGGAATGGAATGGAATGGAATTCAATGGAATGGAATGGAATGGAATGGAATTCAATGGAATGGAATGGAATGGAATGGAATTCAATGGAATGGAATGGAATGGAATGGAATTCAATGGAATGGAACGGAATGGATTGGAATGGAATGGAATAGAATGGAATCAACCCGAGTAGAACGGAACGGAACACAACGGAACGGAACGGAACGCAACGGAACGGAACGGAACGGAACGGAACGGAATGGAATGGAATGGAACGGAACTCAGTGGAATGGAATGGAATGGAATGGAATTCTATGGAATGGAATGGAATGGAATGGAATGGAATTCCATGGAATGGAATGGAATGGAATGGAATGGAATGGAATGGAATGGAATGGAATTCAATGGAATGGAATGGAGTGGAATGGAATGGAATCGAATGGAATTGAATGGAATCGAATGGAATCAAATGGGATCGAAAGGAATGGAATGGAATAGAATGGAATCAACCCGATTAGAATGGAATGGAATGGAATGGAATGGAATGGGATGGAATGGAATGGAATGGAATGGAATGGAATGGAATTCAATGGAATGGAATGGAATGGAATGGAATGGAATGGAATGGAATGGAATGGAATGGAATGGAATAGAATGGAATCAACCTGAGTAGAACGGAATGGAATGGAATGGAATGTAATGGAATGGAATGGAATGGAATGGAATGGAATGGAATGGAATGTACCAAAGTAGAACGGAAAGGAATGGAATGGAATGGAATGGAATGGAATGGAATGGAATGGAACGGAATGTACCCGAGTAGAACGGAATGGAATGGAATGGAATGGATTGGAATGGAATGGAATGGAATTCCATGGAATGGAATGGAATGGAATGGAATGGAATGGAATGGAATGGAATGGAATGGAATTCAATGGAATGGAATGGAGTGGAATGGAATGGAATCGAATGGAATTGAATGGAATCGAATGGAATCAAATGGGATCGAATGGAATGGAATGGAATAGAATGGAATCAACCCGAGTAGAACGGAATGGAATGGAATGGAATGGAATGGGATGGAATGGAATGGAATGGAATGGAATGGAATGGAATTCAATGGAATGGAATGGAATGGAATGGAATGGAATGGAATGGAATTCAATGGAATGGAATGGAACGGAATGGAATGGAATGGAATGGAATGGAATGGAATGGAATGGAATGGAATTCAATGGAATGGAATGGAATGGAATGGAATGGAATGGAATGGAATGGAATGGAATGGAATGGAATGGAATGGAATGGAATGGAATTCAATGGAATGGAATGGAATGGAATCGAATGGAATGGAATGGAATGGAATGGAATGGAATGGAATGGAATAGAATGGAATCAACCTGAGTAGAACGGAATGGAATGGAATGGAATGGAATGGAATGGAATGGAATGGAATGGAATGGAATGGAATGTACCAAAGTAGAACGGAAAGGAATGGAATGGAATGGAATGGAATGGAATGGAATGGAACGGAATGTACCCGAGTAGAACGGAATGGAATGGAATGGAATGGATTGGAATGGAATGGAATGGAATGGAATGGAATGTAACCGAGTAGAACGGAATGGAATGTAATTGAATGGAATGTAACTGAGTTGAACGGAACGGAATGGAATGGAATGGAATGGAATGGAATGGAATGGAATGGAATTGAGTGCAATGCAATGCAATGGAATGCAATGGAATGGAAAGGAATGGAATGGAATGGAATGGAATCTACCCGAGTAGAACGGAATGGAATGGAATTGAATGGAATGTAACCGAGTAGAACGGAACGGAATGGAATGGAATGGAATGGAATGCAATGGAATGGAATGGAATGGAATGGAATGGAATGGAATGGAATGGAATGGAATGGACACCAGTAGAATGGAATGGAATGGAATGGAATGGAATGGAATGGAATGGAATGGAATGGAGTGGAATGGAATCTACCCGAGTAGAACGGAATGGAACGGATTGGAATGGAATGGAATGGACAGGAGCAGAACGGAATGGAATGCAATGGAATGGAATGGAATGTACCCGAGCAGAACGGAATGGAATGAAATGGAAATGGAAAGGGAATGGAAATGGAACGGGAATGGAAATGGAACGGGAACGGAAATGGAACGGGAATGGAAATGGAACGGGAACGGAAACGGAACGAGAACGGAAATGGAACGGGAACGGAAACGGAACGGGAACGGAAATGGAACGGGAAGGAAAATGGAACGGGAAGGGAAATGGAACGGGAACGGAAACGGAACGAGAACGGAAATGGAACGGGAACGGAAACGGAACGGGAACGGAAATGGAACGGGAATGGTAACGAACGGGAATGGAAATGGAACGGGAATGGAAAAGGAACGGGAATGGAAATGGATCGGGAATGGAAATGGAACGGGAATGGTAATGGAACTGGAATGGAAATGGAACGGGAATGGAAAAGAAACGGGAATGGAAATGGAACGGGAATGGAAATGGAATGGGAATGGAAATGGAATGGAATGGAATGGAATGGAATGTACCGGAGTGGAGTGGAGTGGAGTGGAGTGGAGTAGAGTGCACTGGAACGGAATGGAATGGAATGGAATGGAATGGAACGGAACGGAATGTACCCGAGAAGCACGGAATGGAATGGAATGGAATGGAATGGGTTGGAATGGAATGTACCGGAGTGGAGTGGAGTGGAATGGAGTGGAGTGGAGTGGAGTGGAGTGGAATGGAATGGAATGGAATGGAATGGAATGGAATGGAATGGAATGCAATGGAATGCAATGGAATGGAAAGGAATGGAATGGAATGGAATGGAATGGAATAGAATGGAATGGAATGGACACCAGTAGAATGGAATGGAATGGAATGGAATGGAATGGAATGGAATGGAATGGAATGGAATGGAATGGAATTCAATGGAATGGAATGGAATGGAATGGAATTCAATGGAATGGAATGGAATGGAATGGAATGGAATGGAATGGAATAGAATGGAATGGAATGGACACCAGTAGAATGGAATGGAATGGAATGGAATGGAATGGAATGGAATGGAATGGAATGGAATGGAATTCAATGGAATGGAATGGAATGGAATGGAATTCAATGGAATGGAATGGAATGGAATGGAATTCAATGGAATGGAATGGAATGGAATGGAATTCAATGGAATGGAACGGAATGGATTGGAATGGAATGGAATAGAATGGAATCAACCCGAGTAGAACGGAACGGAACACAACGGAACGGAACGGAACGCAACGGAACGGAACGGAACGGAACGGAACGGAATGGAATGGAATGGAACGGAACTCAGTGGAATGGAATGGAATGGAATGGAATTCTATGGAATGGAATGGAATGGAATGGAATGGAATTCCATGGAATGGAATGGAATGGAATGGAATGGAATGGAATGGAATGGAATTCAATGGAATGGAATGGAGTGGAATGGAATGGAATCGAATGGAATTGAATGGAATCGAATGGAATCAAATGGGATCGAAAGGAATGGAATGGAATAGAATGGAATCAACCCGATTAGAATGGAATGGAATGGAATGGAATGGAATGGGATGGAATGGAATGGAATGGAATGGAATGGAATGGAATTCAATGGAATGGAATGGAATGGAATGGAATGGAATGGAATGGAATTCAATGGAATGGAATGGAACGGAATGGAATGGAATGGAATGGAATGGAATGGAATGGAATTCAATGGAATGGAATGGAATGGAATGGAATGGAATGGAATGGAATGGAATGGAATTCCATGTAATGGAATGGAATGGAATGGAATTCAATGGAATGGAAAGGAATGGAATCGAATGGAATGGAATGGAATGGAATGGAATGGAATGGAATGGAATAGAATGGAATCAACCTGAGTAGAACGGAATGGAATGGAATGGAATGTAATGGAATGGAATGGAATGGAATGGAATGGAATGGAATGGAATGTACCAAAGTAGAACGGAAAGGAATGGAATGGAATGGAATGGAATGGAATGGAATGGAACGGAATGTACCCGAGTAGAACGGAATGGAATGGAATGGAATGGATTGGAATGGAATGGAATGGAATGGAATGGAATGTAACCGAGTAGAACGGAATGGAATGTAATTGAATGGAATGTAACTGAGTTGAACGGAACGGAATGGAATGGAATGGAATGGAATGGAATGGAATGGAATGGAATTGAGTGCAATGCAATGCAATGGAATTCAATGGAATGGAAAGGAATGGAATGGAATGGAATGGAATCTACCCGAGTAGAACGGAATGGAATGGAATTGAATGGAATGTAACCGAGTAGAACGGAACGGAATGGAATGGAATGGAATGGAATGCAATGGAATGGAATGGAATGGAATGGAATGGAATGGAATGGAATGGAATGGAATGGACACCAGTAGAATGGAATGGAGTGGAATGGAATGGAATGGAATGGAATGGAATGGAATGGAATGGAATGGAGTGGAATGGAATCTACCCGAGTAGAACGGAATGGAACGGATTGGAATGGAATGGAATGGACAGGAGCAGAACGGAATGGAATGCAATGGAATGGAATGGAATGTACCCGAGCAGAACGGAATGGAATGAAATGGAAATGGAAAGGGAATGGAAATGGAACGGGAATGGAAATGGAACGGGAACGGAAATGGAACGGGAATGGAAATGGAACGGGAACGGAAACGGAACGAGAACGGAAATGGAACGGGAACGGAAACGGAACGGGAACGGAAATGGAACGGGAAGGAAAATGGAACGGGAAGGGAAATGGAACGGGAACGGAAACGGAACGAGAACGGAAATGGAACGGGAACGGAAACGGAACGGGAACGGAAATGGAACGGGAATGGTAACGAACGGGAATGGAAATGGAACGGGAATGGAAAAGGAACGGGAATGGAAATGGATCGGGAATGGAAATGGAACGGGAATGGTAATGGAACTGGAATGGAAATGGAACGGGAATGGAAAAGAAACGGGAATGGAAATGGAACGGGAATGGAAATGGAATGGGAATGGAAATGGAATGGAATGGAATGGAATGGAATGTACCGGAGTGGAGTGGAGTGGAGTGGAGTGGAGTAGAGTGCACTGGAACGGAATGGAATGGAATGGAATGGAATGGAACGGAACGGAATGTACCCGAGAAGCACGGAATGGAATGGAATGGAATGGAATGGGTTGGAATGGAATGTACCGGAGTGGAGTGGAGTGGAATGGAGTGGAGTGGAGTGGAGTGGAGTGGAATGGAATGGAATGGAATGGAATGGAATGGAATGGAATGGAATGGAATGGAATGCAATGGAATGCAATGGAATGGAAAGGAATGGAATGGAATGGAATGGAATGGAATGGAATGGAATAGAATGGAATGGAATGGACACCAGTAGAATGGAATGGAATGGAATGGAATGGAATGGAATGGAATGGAATGGAATGGAATGGAATGGAATGGAATGGAATTCAATGGAATGGAATGGAATGGAATGGAATTCAATGGAATGGAATGGAATGGAATGGAATGGAATGGAATGGAATAGAATGGAATGGAATGGACACCAGTAGAATGGAATGGAATGGAATGGAATGGAATGGAATGGAATGGAATGGAATGGAATGGAATTCAATGGAATGGAATGGAATGGAATGGAATTCAATGGAATGGAATGGAATGGAATGGAATTCAATGGAATGGAATGGAATGGAATGGAATTCAATGGAATGGAACGGAATGGATTGGAATGGAATGGAATAGAATGGAATCAACCCGAGTAGAACGGAACGGAACACAACGGAACGGAACGGAACGCAACGGAACGGAACGGAACGGAACGGAACGGAATGGAATGGAATGGAACGGAACTCAGTGGAATGGAATGGAATGGAATGGAATTCTATGGAATGGAATGGAATGGAATGGAATGGAATTCCATGGAATGGAATGGAATGGAATGGAATGGAATGGAATGGAATGGAATTCAATGGAATGGAATGGAGTGGAATGGAATGGAATCGAATGGAATTGAATGGAATCGAATGGAATCAAATGGGATCGAAAGGAATGGAATGGAATAGAATGGAATCAACCCGATTAGAATGGAATGGAATGGAATGGAATGGAATGGGATGGAATGGAATGGAATGGAATGGAATGGAATGGAATGGAATGGAATTCAATGGAATGGAATGGAATGGAATGGAATGGAATGGAATGGAATGGAATGGAATAGAATGGAATCAACCTGAGTAGAACGGAATGGAATGGAATGGAATGTAATGGAATGGAATGGAATGGAATGGAATGGAATGGAATGGAATGTACCAAAGTAGAACGGAAAGGAATGGAATGGAATGGAATGGAATGGAATGGAATGGAATGGAACGGAATGTACCCGAGTAGAACGGAATGGAATGGAATGGAATGGATTGGAATGGAATGGAATGGAATTCCATGGAATGGAATGGAATGGAATGGAATGGAATGGAATGGAATGGAATGGAATGGAATTCAATGGAATGGAATGGAGTGGAATGGAATGGAATCGAATGGAATTGAATGGAATCGAATGGAATCAAATGGGATCGAATGGAATGGAATGGAATAGAATGGAATCAACCCGAGTAGAACGGAATGGAATGGAATGGAATGGAATGGGATGGAATGGAATGGAATGGAATGGAATGGAATGGAATTCAATGGAATGGAATGGAATGGAATGGAATGGAATGGAATGGAATTCAATGGAATGGAATGGAACGGAATGGAATGGAATGGAATGGAATGGAATGGAATGGAATGGAATGGAATTCAATGGAATGGAATGGAACGGAATGGAATGGAATGGAATGGAATGGAATGGAATGGAATTCAATGGAATGGAATGGAATGGAATGGAATGGAATGGAATGGAATGGAATGGAATGGAATGGAATTCCATGGAATGGAATGGAATGGAATGGAATTCAATTGAATGGAAAGGAATGGAATCGAATGGAATGGAATGGAATGGAATGGAATGGAATGGAATGGAATGGAATAGAATGGAATCAACCTGAGTAGAACGGAATGGAATGGAATGGAATGTAATGGAATGGAATGGAATGGAATGGAATGGAATGGAATGGAATGTACCAAAGTAGAACGGAAAGGAATGGAATGGAATGGAATGGAATGGAATGGAATGGAACGGAATGTACCCGAGTAGAACGGAATGGAATGGAATGGAATGGATTGGAATGGAATGGAATGGAATGGAATGGAATGTAACCGAGTAGAACGGAATGGAATGTAATTGAATGGAATGTAACTGAGTTGAACGGAACGGAATGGAATGGAATGGAATGGAATGGAATGGAATGGAATGGAATTGAGTGCAATGCAATGCAATGGAATGCAATGGAATGGAAAGGAATGGAATGGAATGGAATGGAATCTACCCGAGTAGAACGGAATGGAATGGAATTGAATGGAATGTAACCGAGTAGAACGGAACGGAATGGAATGGAATGGAATGGAATGCAATGGAATGGAATGGAATGGAATGGAATGGAATGCAATGGAATGGAATGGAATGGACACCAGTAGAATGGAATGGAATGGAATGGAATGGAATGGAATGGAATGGAATGGAATCTACCCGAGTAGAACGGAATGGAACGGATTGGAATGGAATGGAATGGACAGGAGCAGAACGGAATGGAATGCAATGGAATGGAATGGAATGTACCCGAGCAGAACGGAATGGAATGAAATGGAAATGGAAAGGGAATGGAAATGGAACGGGAATGGAAATGGAACGGGAACGGAAATGGAACGGGAATGGAAATGGAACGGGAATGGAAATGGAACGGGAATGGAAATGGATCGGGAATGGAAATGGAACGGGAATGGTAATGGAACTGGAATGGAAATGGAACGGGAATGGAAAAGAAACGGGAATGGAAATGGAACGGGAATGAAAATGGAATGGGAATGGAAATGGAATGGAATGGAATGGAATGGAATGGAATGGAATGGAATGTACCGGAGTGGAGTGGAGTGGAGTGGAGTGGAGTAGAGTGCACTGGAACGGAATGGAATGGAATGGAATGGAATGGAACGGAACGGAATGTACCCGAGAAGCACGGAATGGAATGGAATGGAATGGAATGGAATGGAATGGAATGGAATGGAATGTACCGGAGTGGAGTGGAGTGGAATGGAGTGGAGTGGAGTGGAGTGGAGTGGAATGGAATGGAATGGAATGGAATGGAATGGAATGGAATGCAATGGAATGCAATGGAATGGAAAGGAATGGAATGGAATGGAATGGAATGGAATGGAATGGACACCAGTAGAATGGAATGGAATGGAATGGAATGGAATGGAATGGAATGGAATGGAATGGAATGGAGTGGAATGGATTGGAATGGAATGGAATGGAATGGAATGGAATGTAACCGAGTAGAACGGAATGGAATGTAATTGAATGGAATGTAACCGAGTTGAACGGAACGGAATGGAATGGAATGGAATGGAATGGAATGGAATGGAATGGAATGGAATGGAATTGAGTGCAATGCAATGCAATGGAATGCAATGGAATGGAAAGGAATGGAATGGAATGGAATGAAATCTACCCGAGTAGAACGGAATGGAATGGAATTGAATGGAATGTAACCGAGTAGAACGGAACGGAATGGAATGGAATGGAATGGAATGCAATGGAATGGAATGGAATGGAATGGAATGGAATGGAATGGAATGGAATGGACACCAGTAGAATGGAATGGAATGGAATGGAATGGAATGGAATGGAATCTACCCGAGTAGAACGGAATGGAACGGATTGGAATGGAATGGAATGGACAGGAGCAGAACGGAATGGAATGCAATGGAATGGAAAGGAATGTACCCGAGCAGAACGGAATGGAATGAAATGGAAATGGAAAGGGAATGGAAATGGAACGGGAATGGAAATGGAACGGGAACGGAAATGGAACGGGAATGGAAATGGAACGGGAACGGAAACGGAACGAGAACGGAAATGGAACGGGAACGGAAACGGAACGGGAACGGAAATGGAACGGGAATGGTAATGGAACGGGAAAGGAAATGGAACGGGAATGGAAATGGAACGGGAATGGAAATGGATCGGGAATGGAAATGGAACGGGAATGGTAATGGAACTGGAATGGAAATGGAACGGGAATGGAAATGGATCGGGAATGGAAATGGAACGGGAATGGTAATGGAACTGGAATGGAAATGGAACGGGAATGGAAAAGAAACGGGAATGGAAATGGAACGGGAATGGAAATGGAATGGGAATGGAAATGGAATGGAATGGAATGGAATGGAATGGAATGGAATGTACCGGAGTGGAGTGGAGTGGAATGGAGTGGAGTGGAGTGGAGTGGAGTGGAATGGAATGGAATGGAATGGAATGGAATGGAATGGAATGGAATGCAATGGATTGCAATGGAATGGAAAGGAATGGAATGGAATGGAATGGAATGGAATGGAATGGAATGGAATGGAATTCCATGGAATGGAATGGAATGGAATGGAATTCAATGGAATGGAATGGAATGGAATCGAATGGAATGGAATGGAATGGAATGGAATGGAATGGAATGGAATGGAATGGAATAGAATGGAATCAACCCGAGTAGAACGGAATGGAATGGAATGGAATGGAATGGAATGGAATGGAATGGAATGGATTGGAATGGAATGTACCAAAGTAGAACGGAATGGAATGGAATGGAATGGAATGGAATGGAATGGAATGGAATGGAATGTACCCGAGTAGAACGGAATGGAATGGAATGGAATGGATTGGAATGGAATGGAATGGAATGGAATGGAATGGAACCGAGTAGAACGGAATGGAATGTAATTGAATGGAATGTAACCGAGTTGAACGGAACGGAATGGAATGGAATGGAATGGAATGGAATGGAATGGAATGGAATGGAATGGAATGGAATTGAGTGCAATGCAATGCAATGGAATGCAATGGAATGGAAAGGAATGGAATGGAATGGAATGGAATGGAATCTACCCGAGTAGAACGGAATGGAATGGAATTGAATGGAATGTAACCGAGTAGAACGGAACGGAATGGAATGGAATGGAATGGAATGGAATGGAATGGAATGGAATGGAATGGAATGGAATGGAATGGAATGGACACCAGTAGAATGGAATGGAATGGAATGGAATGGAATGGAATGGAATGGAATGGAATGGAATGGAATGGAATCTACCCGAGTAGAACGGAATGGAACGGAATGGAATGGAATGGAATGGACAGGAGCAGAACGGAATGGAATGCAATGGAATGGAATGGAATGTACCCGAGCAGAACGGAATGGAATGAAAAGGAAATGGAAAGGGAATGGAAATAGAACGGGAATGGAAATGGAACGGGAACGGAAATGGAACGGGAATGGAAATGGAACGGGAACGGAAATGGAACGGGAATGGAAATGGAACGGGAACGGAAACGGAACGAGAACGGAAATGGAACGGGAACGGAAACGGAACGGGAACGGAAATGGAACGGGAATGGTAACGGAACGGGAATGGAAATGGAACGGGAATGGAAAAGGAACGGGAATGGAGATGGATCGGGAATGGAAATGGAACGGGAATGGTAATGGAACTGGAATGGAAATGGATCGGGAATGGAAAAGAAACGGGAATGGAAATGGAACGGGAATGGAAATGGAATGGGAATGGAAATGGAATGGAATGGAATGGAATGGAATGGAATGGAATGGAATGTACCGGAGTGGAGTGGAGTGGAGTGGAGTGGAGTAGAGTGCACTGGAACGGAATGGAATGGAATGGAATGGAATGGAACGCAACGGAATGTACCCGAGAAGCACGGAATGGAATGGAATGGAATGGAATGGAATGTACCGGAGTGGAGTGGAGTGGAATGGAGTGGAGTGGAGTGGAGTGGAGTGGAATGGAATGGAATGGAATGGAATGGAATGTACCGGAGTGGAGTGGAGTGGAGTGGAGTGGAGTAGAGTGCACTGGAACGGAATGGAATGGAATGGAATGGAATGGAACGGAACGGAATGTACGCGAGAAGCACAGAATGGAATGGAATGGAATGGAATGGAATGGAATGGAATGTACCGGAGTGGAGTGGAGTGGAATGGAGTGGAGTGGAGTGGAGTGGAGTGGAATGGAATGGAATGGAATGGAATGGAATGGAATGGAATGGAATGGAATGCAATGGAATGCAATGGAATGGAAAGGAATGGAATGGAATGGAATGGAATGGAATGGAATAGAATGGAATGGAATGGACACCAGTAGAATGGAATGGAATGGAATGGAATGGAATGGAATGGAATGGAATGGAATGGAATTCAAAGGAATGGAATGGAATGGAATGGAATTCTATGGAATGGAATGGAATGGAATGGAATGGAATGGAATGGAATGGAATGGAATGGAATAGAATGGAATGGAATGGACACCAGTAGAATGGAATGGAATGGAATGGAATGGAATGGAATGGAATGGAATGGAATGGAATGGAATGGAATTCAATGGAATGGAATGGAATGGAATGGAATTCAATGGAATGGAATGGAATGGAATGGAATTCAATGGAATGGAATGGAATGGAATGGAATTCAATGGAATGGAACGGAATGGATTGGAATGGAATGTAATAGAATGGAATCAACCCGAGTAGAACGGAACGGAACACAACCGAACGGAACGGAACGCAACGGAACGGAACGGAACGGAACGGAACGGAATGGAATGGAATGGAACGGAACTCAGTGGAATGGAATGGAATGGAATGGAATTCTATGGAATGGAATGGAATGGAATGGAATGGATTTCCATGGAATGGAATGGAATGGAATGGAATGGAATGGAATGGAATGGAATTCAATGGAATGGAATGGAGTGGAATGGAATGGAATCGAATGGAATTGAATGGAATCGAATGGAATCAAATGGGATCGAATGGAATGGAATGGAATAGAATGGAATCAACCCGAGTAGAATGGAATGGAATGGAATGGAATGGAATGGGATGGAATGGAATGGAATGGAATGGAATGGAATGGAATGGAATTCAATGGAATGGAATGGAATGGAATGGAATGGAATGGAATGGAATTCAATGGAATGGAATGGAACGGAATGGAATGGAATGGAATGGAATGGAATGGAATTCAATGGAATGGAATGGAATTCAATGGAATGGAATGGAATGGAATGGAATGGAATGGAATTCCATGGAATGGAATGGAATGGAATGGAATTCAATGGAATGGAAAGGAATGGAATCGAATGGAATGGAATGGAATGGAATGGAATGGAATGGAATGGAATAGAATGGAATCAACCTGAGTAGAACGGAATGGAATGGAATGGAATGTAATGGAATGGAATGGAATGGAATGGAATGGAATGGAATGGAATGTACCAAAGTAGAACGGAAATGAATGGAATGGAATGGAATGGAATGGAATGGAATGGAATGGAACGGAATGTACCCGAGTAGAACGGAATGGAATGGAATGGAATGGATTGGAATGGAATGGAATGGAATTCCATGGAATGGAATGGAATGGAATGGAATGGAATGGAATGGAATGGAATGGAATTCAATGGAATGGAATGGAGTGGAATGGAATGGAATCGAATGGAATTGAATGGAATCGAATGGAATCAAATGGGATCGAATGGAATGGAATGGAATAGAATGGAATCAACCCGAGTAGAACGGAATGGAATGGAATGGAATGGAATGGGATGGAATGGAATGGAATGGAATGGAATGGAATGGAATTCAATGGAATGGAATGGAATGGAATGGAATGGAATGGAATGGAATTCAATGGAATGGAATGGAACGGAATGGAATGGAATGGAATGGAATGGAATGGAATGGAATGGAATGGAATTCAATGGAATGGAATGGAATGGAATGGAATGGAATGTACCGGAGTGGAGTGGAGTGGAGTGGAGTGGAGTAGAGTGCACTGGAACGGAATGGAATGGAATGGAATGGAATGGAACGGAACGGAATGTACGCGAGAAGCACAGAATGGAATGGAATGGAATGGAATGGAATGGAATGGAATGTACCGGAGTGGAGTGGAGTGGAATGGAGTGGAGTGGAGTGGAGTGGAGTGGAATGGAATGGAATGGAATGGAATGGAATGGAATGGAATGGAATGGAATGCAATGGAATGCAATGGAATGGAAAGGAATGGAATGGAATGGAATGGAATGGAATGGAATAGAATGGAATGGAATGGACACCAGTAGAATGGAATGGAATGGAATGGAATGGAATGGAATGGAATGGAATGGAATGGAATTCAAAGGAATGGAATGGAATGGAATGGAATTCTATGGAATGGAATGGAATGGAATGGAATGGAATGGAATGGAATGGAATGGAATGGAATAGAATGGAATGGAATGGACACCAGTAGAATGGAATGGAATGGAATGGAATGGAATGGAATGGAATGGAATGGAATGGAATGGAATTCAATGGAATGGAATGGAATGGAATGGAATTCAATGGAATGGAATGGAATGGAATGGAATTCAATGGAATGGAATGGAATGGAATGGAATTCAATGGAATGGAACGGAATGGATTGGAATGGAATGTAATAGAATGGAATCAACCCGAGTAGAACGGAACGGAACACAACCGAACGGAACGGAACGCAACGGAACGGAACGGAACGGAACGGAACGGAATGGAATGGAATGGAACGGAACTCAGTGGAATGGAATGGAATGGAATGGAATTCTATGGAATGGAATGGAATGGAATGGAATGGATTTCCATGGAATGGAATGGAATGGAATGGAATGGAATGGAATGGAATTCAATGGAATGGAATGGAGTGGAATGGAATGGAATCGAATGGAATTGAATGGAATCGAATGGAATCAAATGGGATCGAATGGAATGGAATGGAATAGAATGGAATCAACCCGAGTAGAATGGAATGGAATGGAATGGAATGGAATGGGATGGAATGGAATGGAATGGAATGGAATGGAATGGAATGGAATTCAATGGAATGGAATGGAATGGAATGGAATGGAATGGAATGGAATTCAATGGAATGGAATGGAACGGAATGGAATGGAATGGAATGGAATGGAATGGAATGGAATTCAATGGAATGGAATGGAATTCAATGGAATGGAATGGAATGGAATGGAATGGAATGGAATTCCATGGAATGGAATGGAATGGAATGGAATTCAATGGAATGGAAAGGAATGGAATCGAATGGAATGGAATGGAATGGAATGGAATGGAATGGAATGGAATAGAATGGAATCAACCTGAGTAGAACGGAATGGAATGGAATGGAATGTAATGGAATGGAATGGAATGGAATGGAATGGAATGGAATGGAATGTACCAAAGTAGAACGGAAATGAATGGAATGGAATGGAATGGAATGGAATGGAATGGAATGGAACGGAATGTACCCGAGTAGAACGGAATGGAATGGAATGGAATGGATTGGAATGGAATGGAATGGAATTCCATGGAATGGAATGGAATGGAATGGAATGGAATGGAATGGAATGGAATGGAATGGAATTCAATGGAATGGAATGGAGTGGAATGGAATGGAATCGAATGGAATTGAATGGAATCGAATGGAATCAAATGGGATCGAATGGAATGGAATGGAATAGAATGGAATCAACCCGAGTAGAACGGAATGGAATGGAATGGAATGGAATGGGATGGAATGGAATGGAATGGAATGGAATGGAATGGAATTCAATGGAATGGAATGGAATGGAATGGAATGGAATGGAATGGAATTCAATGGAATGGAATGGAACGGAATGGAATGGAATGGAATGGAATGGAATGGAATGGAATGGAATGGAATTCAATGGAATGGAATGGAATGGAATGGAATGGAATGGAATGGAATGGAATGGAATGGAATGGAATGGAATTCCATGGAATGGAATGGAATGGAATGGAATTCAATGGAATGGAATGGAATGGAATCGAATGGAATGGAATGGAATGGAATGGAATGGAATGGAATGGAATAGAATGGAATCAACCTGAGTAGAACGGAATGGAATGGAATGGAATGGAATGGAATGGAATGGAATGGAATGGAATGGAATGGAATGTACCAAAGTAGAACGGAAAGGAATGGAATGGAATGGAATGGAATGGAATGGAATGGAACGGAATGTACCCGAGTAGAACGGAATGGAATGGAATGGAATGGATTGGAATGGAATGGAATGGAATGGAATGGAATGTAACCGAGTAGAACGGAATGGAATGTAATTGAATGGAATGTAACTGAGTTGAACGGAACGGAATGGAATGGAATGGAATGGAATGGAATGGAATGGAATGGAATTGAGTGCAATGCAATGCAATGGAATGCAATGGAATGGAAAGGAATGGAATGGAATGGAATGGAATCTACCCGAGTAGAACGGAATGGAATGGAATTGAATGGAATGTAACCGAGTAGAACGGAACGGAATGGAATGGAATGGAATGGAATGCAATGGAATGGAATGGAATGGAATGGAATGGAATGGAATGGAATGGAATGGAATGGACACCAGTAGAATGGAATGGAATGGAATGGAATGGAATGGAATGGAATGGAATGGAATGGAATGGAATGGAGTGGAATGGAATCTACCCGAGTAGAACGGAATGGAACGGATTGGAATGGAATGGAATGGACAGGAGCAGAACGGAATGGAATGCAATGGAATGGAATGGAATGTACCCGAGCAGAACGGAATGGAATGAAATGGAAATGGAAAGGGAATGGAAATGGAACGGGAATGGAAATGGAACGGGAACGGAAATGGAACGGGAATGGAAATGGAACGGGAACGGAAACGGAACGAGAACGGAAATGGAACGGGAACGGAAACGGAACGGGAACGGAAATGGAACGGGAAGGAAAATGGAACGGGAAGGGAAATGGAACGGGAACGGAAACGGAACGAGAACGGAAATGGAACGGGAACGGAAACGGAACGGGAACGGAAATGGAACGGGAATGGTAACGAACGGGAATGGAAATGGAACGGGAATGGAAAAGGAACGGGAATGGAAATGGATCGGGAATGGAAATGGAACGGGAATGGTAATGGAACTGGAATGGAAATGGAACGGGAATGGAAAAGAAACGGGAATGGAAATGGAACGGGAATGGAAATGGAATGGGAATGGAAATGGAATGGAATGGAATGGAATGGAATGTACCGGAGTGGAGTGGAGTGGAGTGGAGTGGAGTAGAGTGCACTGGAACGGAATGGAATGGAATGGAATGGAATGGAACGGAACGGAATGTACCCGAGAAGCACGGAATGGAATGGAATGGAATGGAATGGGTTGGAATGGAATGTACCGGAGTGGAGTGGAGTGGAATGGAGTGGAGTGGAGTGGAGTGGAGTGGAATGGAATGGAATGGAATGGAATGGAATGGAATGGAATGGAATGGAATGGAATGCAATGGAATGCAATGGAATGGAAAGGAATGGAATGGAATGGAATGGAATGGAATGGAATGGAATAGAATGGAATGGAATGGACACCAGTAGAATGGAATGGAATGGAATGGAATGGAATGGAATGGAATGGAATGGAATGGAATGGAATTCAATGGAATGGAATGGAATGGAATGGAATTCAATGGAATGGAATGGAATGGAATGGAATGGAATGGAATGGAATAGAATGGAATGGAATGGACACCAGTAGAATGGAATGGAATGGAATGGAATGGAATGGAATGGAATGGAATGGAATGGAATGGAATTCAATGGAATGGAATGGAATGGAATGGAATTCAATGGAATGGAATGGAATGGAATGGAATTCAATGGAATGGAATGGAATGGAATGGAATTCAATGGAATGGAACGGAATGGATTGGAATGGAATGGAATAGAATGGAATCAACCCGAGTAGAACGGAACGGAACACAACGGAACGGAACGGAACGCAACGGAACGGAACGGAACGGAACGGAACGGAATGGAATGGAATGGAACGGAACTCAGTGGAATGGAATGGAATGGAATGGAATTCTATGGAATGGAATGGAATGGAATGGAATGGAATTCCATGGAATGGAATGGAATGGAATGGAATGGAATGGAATGGAATGGAATTCAATGGAATGGAATGGAGTGGAATGGAATGGAATCGAATGGAATTGAATGGAATCGAATGGAATCAAATGGGATCGAAAGGAATGGAATGGAATAGAATGGAATCAACCCGATTAGAATGGAATGGAATGGAATGGAATGGAATGGGATGGAATGGAATGGAATGGAATGGAATGGAATGGAATTCAATGGAATGGAATGGAATGGAATGGAATGGAATGGAATGGAATGGAATGGAATGGAATAGAATGGAATCAACCTGAGTAGAACGGAATGGAATGGAATGGAATGTAATGGAATGGAATGGAATGGAATGGAATGGAATGGAATGGAATGTACCAAAGTAGAACGGAAAGGAATGGAATGGAATGGAATGGAATGGAATGGAATGGAATGGAACGGAATGTACCCGAGTAGAACGGAATGGAATGGAATGGAATGGATTGGAATGGAATGGAATGGAATTCCATGGAATGGAATGGAATGGAATGGAATGGAATGGAATGGAATGGAATGGAATGGAATTCAATGGAATGGAATGGAGTGGAATGGAATGGAATCGAATGGAATTGAATGGAATCGAATGGAATCAAATGGGATCGAATGGAATGGAATGGAATAGAATGGAATCAACCCGAGTAGAACGGAATGGAATGGAATGGAATGGAATGGGATGGAATGGAATGGAATGGAATGGAATGGAATGGAATTCAATGGAATGGAATGGAATGGAATGGAATGGAATGGAATGGAATTCAATGGAATGGAATGGAACGGAATGGAATGGAATGGAATGGAATGGAATGGAATGGAATGGAATGGAATTCAATGGAATGGAATGGAATGGAATGGAATGGAATGGAATGGAATGGAATGGAATGGAATTCCATGGAATGGAATGGAATGGAATGGAATTCAATGGAATGGAATGGAATGGAATCGAATGGAATGGAATGGAATGGAATGGAATGGAATGGAATGGAATAGAATGGAATCAACCTGAGTAGAACGGAATGGAATGGAATGGAATGGAATGGAATGGAATGGAATGGAATGGAATGGAATGGAATGGAATGGAATGTACCAAAGTAGAACGGAAAGGAATGGAATGGAATGGAATGGAATGGAATGGAATGGAACGGAATGTACCCGAGTAGAACGGAATGGAATGGAATGGAATGGATTGGAATGGA